>NW_027223752.1:54696086-55323586 GCF_028538775.1 Myotis yumanensis | reverse complement strand
AAGGAAATAGACATGTAAGTCTAGAAAATGCAGAATCCCAAACAAGATGAACCCAAAGGGACCCATACCAAGACTCATCATAATTAAAATGCCAAAGGTTAAAGACAAAGAGAGAATCTTAAAAGCAGCAAGAGAAAAGCAGTTAGTCACCTACAAGGGAGCTCCCATAAGATTGTCAGCTGATTTCTCAACAGAAACTTTGCAGGCCAGAAGGGAGTGGCAAGAAATATTCAAAATGATGAAAAACAAGGACCTACAACCAAGTTTACTCTACCCAGCAAAGCTATCATTTAGAATTGAAGGACATATAAAGAGCTTCCCAGACAAGAAAAAGCTAAAGGAGTTAATTACCACCAAACTAGCATTACATGCAATGTTAAAGGGTTTTCCTTAAGAAGAAGAAAAAAAGATAAAAATGTAAACAATAAAATGGCAGTAAATACATATCTATCAACAATTGAATCTAAAAAACCAAATGAACAAACAAGCAGATCAGAAACATACTTATAAACACAGAGAACATTTTGATGATTGCCAAATGGGAGGGGAGTTTGGGAGATGGGTGAAAAAGGTGAAAGGATTGAAAAATACAAATTAGTAGTTACAGAATAGTCACAGGAATGTAAAGTACAGCATAGGAATATAGTCAATAATATTCAAATAACAATGTATGGTGTCATACGGGTACAAGATTTATTGGGATGATCATTTAGTAAGTTATGTAATGTCTAATCACTGGGGTGTTACTTGAAACTAATATAATATTGTATATCAGTTGTAATTGAAAAATAAAAAATGATTTGAAAAAAACAGGGAGTAACAAGGGTGGCTTTCTATTTTTTTTTCTTTTTTAATTGCTTCTTTTTGTTTTGTTTATTTTTGTTTTCAAGAGTGCTTTCTGAAATAGTCAAATTCATGTGACATAACCAGGGTCAGCTTGCCCCTGTCACACCCTTGACAGTTTATTAACACAGGAACTGAGCTGCCATTCCATTTTTGTTATGTTTATGCTTAACAACTATATTCAAGTGGTGATCCTCCCTCTAATGTGGCTGCTTGGGCAATCTGTCAATCTGCCCTTAGCAGCAGCTGCTAATATTTAGCTGTAATTTTAGGCTAAAAATTGTTTTCTATTTAAAAGTTACACAGGCTTACTGAACAAAATTTAAACAATATAGAAAAGTATAAAGGACAAAAAAAAGTATTCACAGCCTTTACTCCAGAAGATAATCAAGGCTTTAGTAAAGTACACCTCTGTATACACACACATACACACATGAGCACACACATGATGTTTTAAACTATGTCTTTCTATACATGGTGAGTTTTATGTTGTTTTTTAGTATTAGGAAATACACACTAAATAACTGAGACATAATTATAGTTGTTATGATAAGAAAAAGTTAAACTCTTTACTTTGAAACGAATGCAAGAATTTTACCCAGTGTTGTAGATCCAGGAAAACTTGAAGAAGATATTTTAAACACAAGATGGTTCCCAAGGTTTTGGATGCCTTTCCATAATGTAATAGATTCCAAATTGTAAAATACCAATGCAATTAAAAATTTATTTATTGATTTGAGAGAGAGAGAGGAACGGAGGGAGACACACATACACACACACAAAGGGACGTAGGAAGGAAAGGAGGGAGGAGGGAGGGAGGGAGAAAGAGAGAGAAAAAGAGAGAGAGAGAGAGGGAGAGAGAGAGAGAGAAACAGACATGGCTTTGTTGTTCCACTTATTTATGCATTCATTGGTTGATCTTATATGTGCCCTGACTGGGGTTTGAACCACAACCTTAGCATATCGAGATGATACTCTAATCAACTCAGCTACCTGGCTAGGGCCAATGCACTTGTAAAAGGGTCAGACAAAACAGGAGGAAAATAAATGTCAACCCAAAACGATATCTGTAGAAGTTGAAATGCTCCCAAAGTGAGCAGAGTCAGTCTACCAAAGCAAAACCAAAATGAGGTGAATATTCAAGTATTCAGACAAAAATGCCTGTTACTAAAGCAAACCACAAATATTTGCTTAGCATCTACCATGTCCAAGATCCTGATTATGCAAATACTAGGAGTGCCAGACAACTGCCCAGTCTTTTACTAGTATGCTTCTTTGTCTAACTAGATACACCTGCAGTTTTCCACGTGGGATTCCACTTTTTGGTTTTGGCTGAAGTGTGCATTTATACTGATGGATAGAGGATATTAAACAGGCTCTTAACTGGAAGGTATCTCACTTGACTTCAACATGAAGTCTATCTTGTGAGATTGATTAGGGAAACTTAGGATATTTTAACCCATATGTATATATTATCAACTATTGCAGTGGTCAAAACCACTTAGGATTCCTGTCTGCCACTTATGTAGATCTTAGAAAAAATTTCCTTGAACCTCAGTTTCTTCATGGGTAGCACAGAGATCTTACCAATAACCTCACCTCATGGTATTCTAAAAACAAAATGAGGTAGTACAGTGTTCAGGGGATAGAGGACTCTCAGTAAATGACAGCTCTTATTGTACACCCGAAAGAGACTACTCAGAAACCGACTCCCTCATTGAACTATGGGATGAGATGAGAATGAGGTTCAAAACATGGCTTTTCCTGTGTGGCTACATCACGGACATTGTTTATCAGAGGATACAGGCTCTAGTTCACTGCGGTTCATTCTTAGTGGTCACTGGAAAATTTGTGCCAATACAAGTACACACACAGGTCACAATGGCCTACGTGTGACCTGAACAGAAACATGGCACTCAGTATTGGATGAAGCATTCTCATAGTATGCCTTGGTCCTGGATCCACCTCTCACTTTGTCCTCTCACATGTGGGCCTCCTAACCTGAGCATGCGTGTCACCACACACTTTCCTTTAGCCTGTGAATTAATGTCCAAACAATGAATCGCACATCTGAGAAATACACATGCTTACAAGTGGTATACCGAACAGCTGTGGAGACATGGTTGAGGGGCTCAATCATGATTGCCACTGCTGTGTGATCTTGAAGTCACTTTAACCTCCCTGATTCTTGGTTCCCCTCACCTGTAAAAGGGAGATAACAACAGTTCTACTTACAGAGTTTCTAAAAGTTAAATGTGACCATGCACTTTGACTGTTTAGCCCAGTGCCTGGCATATAAAGAAGATTCACTAAATGTCAGCTTGTGTTATTATTGTTGCTGAGAAAGTCAACACACCCCCTTGAACAACCATTCAAACACTTAAAGAAAATGAATTGTCCTTGGACTCAGGCCAAGTATTTGAAAGGGTTTATAAATGTCACTCATCTCCTGGCTTAAAAAACAGAAGTTAATTCTAATACAAGTATCTTGACCACCTACCTCCTTGATGTTGGTAAATTGTTCAATAAGCACTTGGGTAACATGATGCAAAGTTAATAAGAGAGGTCTATAATTAACACACACTCACATGGACACTCTAAAAATAGGTTACCAAGGAAAGTCTTCTTATTAGGCCATGTGATCAAGAATTAATTGGCTAATGTCTATATAGCCCAACTGTATATAAATAAATGTATGATTATTTTAATTATGGAGAGCACAGATCAAATTCCACTTCAAGTTCAAAGAGTAGTCATTTATACATCTAAGTATAGACGCAAATATTTAACTGTGTAAAAATACTTATTTTAATGCTATTTCAAATGTTTAATAAGTATTGCTCATCTCTCAAGTTTTACTTTTTCTCTTAAAAGGTCTTAAATGATGCAAAAAATCATAATTCCATTACTTTAATGTTTTTATTTTTTTAAAAAAATTTGGACGTAGAAAGGGAAGAGGAAAAATTTGAGTATAACATGCAGAAAGTGTCACATTAACCACAGTGCACACTAGTGGGTGGTTAAGGAGCAGGTGATTTAAATTTATCAAAAGCCAAGTTTACATGGAGGAAAGAACAATGAATAAGGCTGGATTCCTAGCCTCCCAGTTGTATATATTACCTGAGGTAGGAGAGATGGATGACTACATCAATATGTGGTAAGTTGTAAAGATCAAAATAATGTAATATAACAGTACAGATTTCTTGAGGGCATTCAGGAAGATCATGGAGATAAAATATCACAGTTCAATAGATCAATAGACAGCAAAGTTAAGATGGGCCATGAAGAATGAATATCACAGTTCAACAGGTGGCAAAAGTTGAGATGAGAATGAGGGAAAGCAAGGCAGATGTCCCAGCATGAGCATGCCTGGTGTGTTCTAAGACGGGCTCATTGTGTCTCAAAGGAAGGAGTGGAGAGGAGCAAATTGTTGTAAAGCAGGAAGCTAGGTTGGCAAGGGTCTTGAATACTCTAAGGAGTTTGAACTTATTTTCTAAAGGTTTTATTAACTTAAAGCTTTAAATACAGTTTTTATTAACTTTATTATTCAGATCCATATACTAAAAATTTTTGTCTCATCTCTCCAATGTTCAACCACACAAAGCTTATGAGCACTTAAATTTGTTTCTAACAATTAATAACCAGGGAATTTCATAATAAAGTTCAGATTTCCAGATTCTCTTGAAAAATCAAAAAACTTGGCAATGGTAGACCAGTTATTCTAAGTGGCAACAGTTGGCAACAGAACCAAGAGAGGTGGCTCCCTCCATATGGCATGTGTGGTCCAGGTGCCTCTTCTATCTGCCACACTCCTCTGATCTGCCTAGGGACACTATGTATTTGGGTTTCTGCCTTCTGTTTTAAAGACAGGTCTTTTCTCACCAGCAAGAATCTTTCTACCATTGCAGATAGCCCTGAATGCACTTAAATGAGTTAATTCATATTGATTATCTGTGGCCTCTTTTGCTAATGCATTACTCTCCCCCTTTTTTTGTACTCATGACAATAAATTTCCCATTTATTCCTTTATTTAAGAGTGAAGATAAGTACTTTCAAGTAAAATGTATTTGAGTTGAAAATGCAGGTATCGTCTATGAGAAGCCCAGGATGAACATGAGATAAAGAACATTCCCTATCGCAAGATTTCTCAACCTCAACACTATTGACATTTGGTCTGGATAAATTTTTATTATGTGTGTGTGGGAGGGGGTGGTGGTGGCAAGGGAGCTGTCGTGGCCACTGTAGAATGTTTAGCAGCATCCCTGAACTCTCCCTACTGGGTGCTAGTAGCACTCCCAGCTGTGATAATCTAAAACAGCAGTTCTCAACCTGTGGGTGGCGACCCCTTTGGGGGTCAAACGACCCTTTCACAGGGGTCGCCTAAGACCATCGGAAAACACATATATAATTACCTATTGTTTTTGTGATTAATCACTATGCTTTAATTATGTTCAATTTGTAACAATGAAATTGGGGGTCACCACAACATGAGGAACTGTATTAAAGGGTCGCGGCATTAGGAAGGTTGAGAACCACTGATCTAAAAAGTCTTGGACATTGACAAATGTCTTCTGGGGGTCAAACTCGCCTCCAGTTGAGAACCACAGTTCTATGGGGATGAGGGTTTGCAGGAAAATAAGCTCTGGGTGGGAGAGTGGTGTTCTGCTGGGAAATGGACAGGATGATGCCTCATGCCTCCCGCTCTGACTTCTGCCCCGTGCACCTCTCCATCCTGCCAGAGGCAAAGGCTGCCCCAACCACAGGAGGTGGAATAGCCAGGCGGCCTCACTGGGATGCCAAAATAAGTGCCAAAGGCCTCTCTGGTTTGCGGGAACCTCCGAATACCCCCATGGATGGAACAGCAGTCAAGGCTTTTGTCTCCACACGCTCTCTCACTGATGTAATTGAGGGAAAGCAGCAGGGACTTGCATGATTTACACTCAAGATTCCAACCTGCCCCTTCACAGACCCTGGCCAAGTGTGGTGTCAGGATGCCTCTGAGGACAGAAGAAGCCTCTTCTGAACAACAAGGTAGTGCGAGGTCCAGTCTGGGTGTCGCCAGGGATGGCAGGACTTGCTAACACCTGGGAGGTTGGAAGCAGGCCAACCAAGGTCTCGAACACATCCGACCACCTTCCAGGGCTTCCCGGCCTCCAACTCTAAGGCGTCTGCCATCTAAGTTCACGCATCTGAGAGCCTCTTTCATTTTTCCTGTAATACACATTTACCTAGAATCTAAGCATGACTGTTCTAGCAGCAAACTGTCAGCATGAGATTTTGTATGTTTTCCTAGAATAAGTAAAATGAAAGCTTCTTTTTTTTGTGGGGGAGGAGTGGGCAGTTGTTGAATGACAAAGCCAAGAAGTAGGTAAAAGTTGACTGCAGAGTTTTGATATTTTTTTCAGATGGATTTCAGGTTGGATTGGTTTTGAGCTAAGAAAAAGCTATCAAGATTATGGCGTTTCCTGGAGTGTAAAATAGATAGGCTGATGATATGACTTACAAAGTTATATTTTTAGTGGTTAGTGTCTTTTCACACCTTTTTTTCTGGCATATAGAATCTATTTCTCTGTGATGAGAGATATCATATACAGGAAATTGGTCGAATTAAATTAATCAATGAAAGTGGCTTTTTGCAACCCTTCTCAAAAGAAACCAAAGGCTTCATTTTCCCTCCCTCCCTCCCTCCCTCCCTCCCTCCCTCCCTCCCTCCCTCCTTCCCTCCCTCCCTTCCTTTCTTTTTACAAAATCCAAGTCTTCTGAAGGATGCTCAGCAAATACACAGTAGATGCTCAATATGGGTTAGCCTAGTGGTTGCCAACCGGTGGTCTGCGGACCACTGGTGGTCTGTGAAGTCCGAAAGGTTGGCAACCGCTGGTTTAGCCTATGTCAACAGTGAGTCTGGTCCTCAGGACACTTTGGGGACAGGGGTGGATGGTTAAAAGTGAAAACAGGACAACAGCAAAGAGAAACGACAATTGGTCTCCTTATTCACTAACTAATGAGTAAATGAAATAGCAGTCACCCACCAAAACAGAGATCCTGTTTACAGTAAGGGCAGCTCAAAAGGGTGAGCCGGCTTGGACAGGGGGAGGATGAACAATACAGGGGTAAAAGAGGGACAAGGACAAGGAGGGTTTTGAGTAAGTTAAACCTACTGGTGACAAAGAACGGGCAGAGAGCAGGGCTGGGCAGCTGAAGCATCCTTTTATTCACCAATCAATGGAAGCCATTCAGACCACTATGGTTTGATTTAGCAGATATTAACTGCAGCTAAAGAGATGCAAATACGTCAGCGAAAGGAGAGCAAGATAAACAGGAGAAACCCACACTGGCAAAAAAAAAAAAAAAAAAAAAATCCAACCACAGAGAAGAGAACAGAGACTGACATTTAAAGACCAGATTAAAAGGATAGGAAAACCAGAGAAAAGTAAGACGATGTGAGCATGACATCCTCAGGCAGCAGGGAGGGAAGGGGACAGATCCAAGGATCCCCTGCTTGGTAGACTCAGAGGAAAGAGAGAGAATACCTGATCATGGACCACAGGTTACACGAATACAGCACAAGCACGTCGTAAATATTTGCCGAATAACTAAACATAGAGGAAAAGTTCTTTCCTTTTTGGATATGATGATAACAAGCTTTTTATACGATACCGTATTAACAAGTTGTCGCCCTTTGGAGATGCTAAAAGGCATGGAAAGCTTTAATGACGATTCTTCAACAGCTATTTAGAGAAATTTCCATGAGCCTCATCTTGTACCCCTGACGCTGGTCCTGTCATAGATTCAATTAGGGGGTCACGTTACAGTAGCTGGAGCACTGGAGCGAGAGTCAAGAGACCAGGGTTCCGAAATTGGCTTTGCTGTGAAGTGTGCGACGCTGGGGCCAGCCACTTAACCTTTCTGAGTTTCCCTTTCCTCTGGAGAAATGGGAGTGGCCTGGGCCGGATAACTCTCAGGACCCTCTTAAGATCTTACGCATGCGATGAAGTACATTACCATGTTAATTTACCATGTTAATCACGTATTCCAGCTCTGTCTCCATCCTGCCTCGTGCCCAGGGTTGAATGGCAGATAAAAGGACCCTTGCTCCTCTTTTCAGGAGGGAGGAGGGGCAGGAGGAAGGAGAGGAACTTCGATGTGCCTCTTGCAGGGAGACCCCAGCAAACAACAGGGATAGATTTTCACAATACTCAGCACGAAGGGACCCTGCTCTGTTGGCTGCTCTCAGAGTCTGAACTGAATTCATCGTGACGGCTCATGAAGTGGTTTCCTGTGTTTTCCTGTGCGCTTAAAGAATACTGTAACGTGACCCCATAATTGAATCTATGACAGGACCAGCGTCAGGTGCATTTGGGTCTCTGTGCTTACTCTTAGCTGGAATTTCCCCCCTTTTCTATGTAAATACAAATAATTATATAAGTGGATCTTTTGATAAAAATGTCTGGCCTAGTTACTAAAGAGCTAAACGGGCCTAACACATCACTGGCAGCACTTCTTAATCTGGTAACACTACATGTATACTCCTCCCCTACTCTTAGATAAAGCAGGGGGAACATTGTGGCAGGGGAGCAGGGGAACTGATCCTGGTCCTTAACCAGCCACAGCTTATCCTGGCCCTGGGATTTATTCTCCCAACCACCAGATCTGTAAAGTAAACGGATTGGAGTAGGTGGCTTCTGAAGTTGCTTGTGCCTGACGAGCTAAGGGGCTGCTGTTTTTAGCGATGTCACCTCCCATGATCAACATTCTGCTCCCAACTGGGGAAGTTATCAAAACTCACTCATCAGAACACTGTGCCAACACATAAACGGTCCTCACCGTTTTTCTGTTACCTTGTTAAAAAGTAACAATCCTTGCAAAAGTATAGGGTGTGAGGGTAACTGATATAAATAGAACCATATCCCGACTTGAACATACCAGAGAATCCACAGCCGTCAGAAATCCTAGCACTCGAAGATGCGGGGAGGGAGGTCCAACCTCTATGTGCCCTCCATGAGCTTCCACAGGTCTGCAGAAAAGACACTAGGTGTACTCTCCTCTGTTCCTCAATACTCGTGATTTGAATTTCAGGATCCTAAAGTTGAGTAGCTTTAAATGTAGAAAGAAGTGCAGCTATTGGGTATAAAGTGGATGCATTTGTTGCAAAGAGGCCATCCGCATTTCTCATGGCCAATACAGGGCAAGAAGGGGGATGACTTAGAAATGTGTATGTCAAGGAGCAGAAAGAATCCCGTAAGAAGCCAATCACAAAAATGAATATGATACCTCATGGTTGCGTAGTCTTTCGCAGCTTTTCCTAAAACTTGAGTAATTTGGGCATATTCCGCCACAAGAAGAGCGGGGAGTACAACCCAAAATGTTTAATAAGCTTGCAGCTATTACAGAGAGCTGGACTGTCCTGCCTTTATCATTGGTAGCCAGACAAAAAGAGTGGCATTTAAGTCATACCCCTTCCCACCATTTTAAATCTATCTATAGTCAAAATACATAATGAAGCTCTTGCTGATGGGCCAGGCACCTTAAAAATATAAATAATCAAAATACATAATGAAGCTCTTGCTGATGGGCCAGGCACCTTAAAAATATTATCTCACTGAATTCTCAAAACAATCCACTGTGTAAATGGTGGCGGAAAAAGACTTGGCTTTGGGTGGTGAGTGCAGGATGCAGTATGCAGATGGTGCGTTACCAGCAATTTCAATCCTCGTGCCGGAAGAATTTTTAAAACATGCAATAGCTGACTATTTAGTCAGGGAACACTGACCTCTTTTCCCTTAGGTTGTCAAATAAAAATATGACAACAGCCAATACAACAATAGCTATCCGGTGTGAATGCCCTGTTTTGAACCCTAAATGTATAGGTCATAAAATAGAGTTGCATCTTATTGGTCACATCACATAGTAAGGTTGTGTCTGATGATGGGTTAATTCTTGGTACCCAAAATCCTTACATACAAGTATAGGCACTTGATTTTATTTTTAAAAGTCACTTTGGAGCAAAAAGGGCAGGTAATTACTATTTTTTTTTGGTAAATCAATAAAAATCATATCATTTTTTTGGTGGATTGGCAAAAAATATATATATTTTGGTGCACTGCAGAATTTCAGTAATTAGTTTGAGTGTGCCATAAGATGAGAAAGGTTGAAAATTGCTGTGTTTTAGAGTTGTACACTTGAAATCTGTATGGTTTTATTAATCAATGTCACCCCAATAAATTCAATTAAGAAAAAAAACAATCAATGCCATGGCTATCCTCGCTAGCCAGTGAGGGCTCAGTGAGTTAAGCAGCTGATCCTTTGGTAAAGAAGTCAAATCACCTCTATTCTGGATAAGTCTGCCCAGCGCCGAGGGTCTGTTTTGACTACATGAAGGAGAAACGACCTGAGAGGCAGCTGGCAGGAATCCTTCCTTCTTCACGGTTTGGGCATGAGTCTCGACTAACATACATAAATTACCAAGCATATCTTAAAATAAACGTGTGCTACAGCAACTCCAATTCAAACAACCCTCGCCAATGTAATAATTACACTGGCTGTGACATGAGCTTAGCCGAGAGTGCATTTTTATTTTAACAAGCTTGAGTAAGTGCATGAGTGTGGGCTGAGCTTTCTGCTCGATAGTCAATACTTGAAAGCAGGCTCCAACCTTTAATTTAAGCATTCGCTTGTAGCACCAACAGGGCCACAGGGTTGCCAGTATCAAAGACGCACTCCTCCACCCTTTCATGGCCCCGCTTCTGTAAGCAGCGTGATTGAACTGCGGCACCACGGAATCTTGTTTTCCCTCCTCCTGGCAGCGCAAGCCAAAACACCACTGCCCCCTTCATCTCAGCGACATACTAATGAAGTCCCGGAATCAATTTATAACAAGCAAAGTACAAAAACCCATTGAAGGAGTCTTGCGGTGGATGCCTTTTAGATCTCTCTCAACTGCACCCGAGCTGCAGTGTCTGCACAGAAACCCAAATCATACCATAGAAGGGTCTTTTGCTATATCCAAAAAGTTGCACCCCCGTCCCAAGTGATTGCTCCTAATGATTCCACAAGTCACAAGTCTTAAAAATGTTTGGCGACATCCTCAGTGGCTCCCTATCACCTTCTGATGAAAGAACAACCCCTTCCAATGGCAGCCAGGGCCTTTCATGGTCTAAATCCCATGGGCCTCCTCCAGCTGCCTCATCTCCTGTGGTTCCTCCAGGCCACACTGAACTACATGCCATCCCCAAAGTCCCCTCACTCGCTGGCTAGCCTTTGAGAACTGTCACAAGCTCTATCCTTTGCTGGGAATGCCTTTCTTCGCTTCAGAGTTCAGCCAGGCCTTCACCTCCCCCAGAAAGCAGTTCCTAACCCTTCAGTCTGTCCAGAGCTCCTCCTGTGTGCTCCCCTCATATTTTGTACTTTGCTTGTCCGGCACTTACATTGTGTCGTGCTTTCAGTCCCACCTGGGTCCTCCCTCACTGGCCTGTGAGCTACTTGAAGGCACCTCTGTGGTTCTAGCACTTTGTACAGTGCCTGGCACACAGTGAATGCTCAATAAATACCTGTTTTTCTTTTGCCTCTCTCCACCCCACCACAGTGTTCTGAAAGAGCCCCAACCCCGATTGGGTCAGCATAGCAAGGAGGTTAGAAACAGCCTTGGAGGCAGAAAGGCCTGGCCTGCCATGGCAGCTGCGTGCTGGCTCTGAGATCCAGACAGGTTGTGCTGCCACCCTGAGACTCAGCTTCCTCCTCTGTAAAAACGGGGATGAAAGGCTCCCGGGAGTGTTAATAAACGTGGGAGTCCATTTCACAGTGCTTGGCACAGAGGAAACACTTTAGAAATGACAGGCTTCCAACATGTATCACTACTGACAGCGGCAGGGCTTGGATCTTGCAGAATTAGAAGCCTCTTACATCATGTGATGAGAAATATCAAAAAGTGCCCCTTCCATCAGCCCCCATCTGTTCAGATCACACAAGTCATGTCTTTGGGCACCGGCCAATGCTGCTGTAAAATCGCCAATGTGCACCAGCTGAGATAAGACTGGATGAAGTCATTACCCTGACTTCCAACTCATGTACCTGATGTGTACCACTCCCCATGGGAACACGATGATGATGAGATTAATCACACCTACTCAGTGACTACTATGTGCTAAATACCTGTTACAGGCGAGACATCGTAGGAAGTGCCTTCTCTGTGTTACATCCTACTTTCCAAACCCCCTCAATATTATTATGACTTTCATTTTATAGTTGGAAAAAAACGAGGATGAGAGAGGTTTTATGACTTGCCCAAGATCCTTCAGCTAGAACGTAGCATTTCTGGACTTAAACCTTATAGTTGGAAAAATTTCCAAACCCAAACATGCTCTTACACCTATGTCAAATTTCTCAGTCTCCTTCCTATTCATTTCTCTCAGGTCACCTGGAAGAACGAGAAGAAACGGGACACCAGATGAAACCCTGAGTTAGGGGAGAAGAAAGAGGAAGCGGTCTGGGCAGATGTGCTGCTCCATCTTTACGTGGTAGGGGGGCAACTCTGCCCTCGGCTGCTAACCCAGGAACTCTGAGAACACTGTGGAAGGAGATGATGGACTTTGAAATCACAGCCTGTTTGCCTGAGGCCATCCGTACCCAGGGCCAGAACCTGTAGAGAGAGCTAAAAAGTGCACAGAGAGCATAAAGTCTTAGAACTTCCTATTCCTAGTATAATATCGCCACAGCCTCTGATCCATTTTCTCCCCCTACCTTCCTTACAGGTCATTCCAAAGCCAATGTGAAAGAAACAAACAGGAAAAGGAAAGCATGAGGCTGTGATCAGGCCTCCATGATACAGTTACCGTTCTATACACACACGTGGAGTATACAAAGCCTTTAGGCTCCCTTCTGCAAGGTCGTAGATTCAATTTTATGTTTTCGAAGTGGCAATAAAAGACATTGAGAATAAACAAAATGTGTGTTAAACGACAGTGAAAAATTCCAAAGCTGTGAGCCTAGAGAATACTTTCAGTACCGGGAGTGCATTGTTTACCAAAAAAGTAGAATAGTAAGCTTTATATTGAAGTGCAACATACACTCAGAAACAGGCCCAAGTAATAACTGTAAGCTTGATGAATTTTCAAAGTGAACAATCTCAGATCAAGGGGGAAAAAAAAGCCTTTCAGTTTTTTAATAGTTTTCTATACCTGGGTCCAAACTACAGAATCATGCAAAACTTCATGCATAAAATGTATTATTTTAAGTACAGTTAGCAGAAACATGCTACAAAGTTAATAAAACACAGTGCCTGAAAAGATCCACTTGACTTCACAGGGGATCATTATCCTGGAAATTTGAAGGAAGTTTTGTTTTGTTTTTGACCATGAATAGGCACATAGTTATTTCTCTAACCCTTTACACAAAGGTTAGCACTTCACCTTCCCAACAGCCTTTCTGAGGAGAGAGGATGCTATCTATCTCTGTTTCCTTCCTCTCCACTCCCATTCCTTCCCCACATTGTCATCCTGAGTTGTTCTGAAACTAGGCCATCTCACTCCCCCTCGCTCTCCTGATTTTGGGCAGATCCAAGAGGAAATGAGGTGCTTTCTCTCAGGGCCAGGCTAGCGGTGGGCCACTACACAACCTCTGTTTACACAGTGAGTGTGTTTCAGCCGGCACCTTTAACTGACTAGTAACACCACCCTGGAGGGGGCTGTCCGGATACTCTGACACTGGTCCGACTTCAGGGGCACCGACTCCTCTCTTAGTCACAAGAGCCAGGAGCGAGCTTGGAAATACAGAATGTGCCAAAACGCATTTGCTCCCACTCAACTGACAGCCGACTGATAGGAAACCAAATGAAACCAAGACCTGCGTGCCACTGATTTGATAATAACCAAGAGGCGATGGCCCTGCTACAAAGGGGAATGTAAATGTCTATATGGTAGATGCCAACAAAGCGATTATAAAATTAAGAACAAGTGTTTGAGCATTGTTTTCTAACTGTACATTATTTTTCACAAGAAATTTCAGGGAAGGTTGGACTTTCATACATTTAATTAGTATAATGGAACTGCTTCTGACAAGGCCACTGAAGTTATTGGAAGGTACTCTAGGTGCGGACAGATATCTGGGCAGAACTCTTCCCTCTGGGGAGAGAGTCTGAGGGCGTGTGAATGACAGGCCTCAGGTGGAGACGATCCCATCACTTGCAGGAGGCAGGGCCTGGAGGGCTGTCTGTCACTACACACAGTGATAAAAGTCCCCCAAGTGCCCGCAGTAGTGGCCAACAGCTTGCATCTCCCAGGAGCTGGGACAGCTCTGGAAGTTGTAACTGTACAACATAGTTTTTTCTCAGGACAAGTCCAAACTGAAAAAACAAACAGCAATAATTTGAACCACTATTTTTGCTAATGTAGGTTGCAGATGATTCAAGTTACATCGTAAAGCCTCTGTAAACCACCATTTTATGCCAAATCTCTGTGCATTAAAAGAAAAGAAAAGAAAAGCAACAAAAACTCTGAAAACATAAAATCAGCAATGGTTCTGTCTCCCAGGGCCGTTAACAGTGAAGACCTCATAAAGAAAATGGGGATTAGAAAATTTGGTCTTGAATTCATGTTTGAAAGCGATTTGTTTAGTATATAATTCATGGCTTATTTGATAAATTTGTCTAAACCGAAAGCCCCTTCTATTGCTACCTTGTGCTCTGTCACAAAATCTTCCATGTCTCACAGAGTAAATTGTAGAGCAATGATTCTCAAATGTTTTGATGTCCAGATCCTTTTATGCTATTATAAGCCCCAAGGAACTTTTATTTATATGGGTTCTATATCAATAATTACTGTGAAATATAACTGGGAACATTTAAAAATATTTATATAGAATTAATTTTAAAATAATAGCAATAACTCATTACATATTAACATAAATTACTTTTATGAAAAAAGTATATTTTTGATAAAAATAAAGACAATGGCATTATTTCACATTTTTATAAATCTCTTGAATAGAGAGGTGAATTCTCACATATGCTTCTGCATTCAATCGCTGTGAGGGTTTTTTGGTTGAAGGTTATAAAGAAAATCTGGCCTCACACAGAGATGTAGCTGGAAAGAGAGGAACATTTCAATAGTCTTTTCAGATAGTTTTGGATATTCTTGTTTGATACTTCACCAAAATTCAACAAGTTAAACAAGATTCTTAAAGGTTAGCTGGGATATAAAATCTGAAACTGAATCAGTAACTTTTTGTACTCTAATATTTAAGCATGTTGGTATATTCTGTATCTTGAATGAATCTTTTGCCCATATTTTTAATGTATTTTTTATTTATTTCAGAGAGGAAGGGAGAGGGAGAGAGATATAGAAACATCAATAATGAGAGAGAATCACTGATTGGCTGCCTCCTGCACGCACCACACTGGGGATCAAGCCTGCAACCTGGGCATGACTGGGAATCGAACTGTGACCTTCAGGTTCATAGGTCAACGCCCAACCACTGAGCCATGCCAGCTGGGCTACTTGTATTTTTTTTTAAATATATTTTATTGATTTTTTTTACAGAGAGGAAGGGAGAGGGATAGAGAGTTAGAAACATCGATGAGAGAGAAGCATAGATCAGCTGCCTCCTGCATACCCCCTACTGGGGATGTGCCCGCAACCAAGGTACATGCCCTTGACTGGAATCGAACCTGGGACCCTTCAGTCCCCAGGCCGACACTCTATCCAGTGAGCCAAACCAGCCAGGGCAGGGCTACTTGTATTTTTATGATAGCATGCACTGGTCACTTGGAAGCCATTAGCTCACTGAGTTATGTAGCTCTCCCAGATGGTCACATATGTTGTTAACGAATGTGATTATATCAAGTAACCACATTTATTAATATCACCACAAACATCATCAGAAAAGTCTTTAAGTGCTGGGAAGCTGTCAAGTTCATGGAGTTGGATACAAGTGCTTCAAAATTCCAATATTTGCCTGTAAGCCGGAATTTATTGGCAATAAATACAGCCAACTATTTTTCTTGAAATGACAGGCTCACTTGGTTCATTTTTGAGAAAATGTATGACAGATATACCTAAGTCTGAATAACCACAGTCAGCCGTTCTAGTAAGTAAAATGGCACTCCATTCAAAAAGCAGCTAGTTCAGCTCTTCGCTCATACAATGGTCCAAGCACTGTTCCCTGGAGACAGACATCCTACTCCGGTGCGGAGCTGAAGTGCTTTCTGTGCCTTATGAGTACTTCCCATTTTGTCATAAAGAATATTAAAAAGACTTGTACTCAAGGGTCAAAATTTAATCAACTTAATAATTTTTACTGCTTCATCAAGGACATTCTCCAGTGAACCTGGCGATGTTTTGTGAACAGCAAGTCCACAGTAATAAGGAACACAAACCACTACCAGTACAAGTTGGTGTCACTGCCTTGATTCCGGAGGAGAAGGAATTTCACCCACCAATGCTTCTGGCAGTATTAATGCAAATGGTCAGCACAGTAAAAAAAAAAAAAGGCAAATAATATCTTAGTGTTGTTATGCAAATCATTTTTATCTTTTGGAACCCCTGAAGGGGCCTTGGGGAACCCCCAGGGGTGCCCGGATCAAGGCTGAGGACCACTGCTGCAGAGGGCAGTGACAGTATAAATCCACTCTCTAATCTGCTCCATGCTCAAGTCCTTGTGGAGTTCACGTAAAGAAGATTTACAAGGTTTAGTTCTGTCTCCACCCTCCTGCCCTCCCGGCTTAAAAAAAAAAAAAAAATTCCATTGTGGCAATGCAACATAAATTGTGTGTACAGAACAAAGAAATTGCAGTACTCTTGACTTCATCAGCATTTTTCTCCCTAACAAAGAAAGCTACTCTAACAAGCTATTGGGAAAACTATCATACGTTATAGGAAACACTACATGCTTAGTTCCCCGTCTACCCCATCTAAATCCCAATCCTCCCCAAACCTTTCACTTTGGGGGTATTTTGAATGAGTTCTTAGTAGTGTCCTCAGAAATAATTGGGTGTCCTAATTCAGCCACATGCAAATTAATGCTCCCCTAAAGAGACCTTATTATAATTTCCAACCCTTGATGTCTACATAATCCCCTATAGTTCTTTAACTTCTTGCTTTCTAACTTCTGTTTACCGATGCACTACTTTTGTCAGCTCAGTATAGCATCAATTAGTAACACAGTTGTGTTTATGAGGTCTCCCTAGAGCCTTGAGAAAGCTGCTTTGTATTTATTAATGACTACACAGAGCACTACTATTTTTCAATAGCATTTAAAAATGAGTAAATTACTAAAGATGAACTATAAAAGAACTTCAAATTTCAAAGGCAAGCAAAACAAAAAAGCACATCATTTCAAACCACTCATAATACTTGCATGGTTAATTCTATTTCCAATTTAATATCAAGAGAAGGGAAGAAAAAGTCAAATCCTGTTTGACTTTTCTTCCTGTTCTACTTTTGGCATTTTGGAGTACAGGCCATTTGATTTTGAGAACTGAGGCACAGATCTGGTGATTAATTAAGAGCCAGTTTAACAGGTCTAAATTTTATTATCACACACACCTGTTAAGTAATGTACACCTGAATCAGCAAAAATCCACCCACAAGGTTAAAGAATTAAAAAACAAGCAGGCATGAGAGAAAGAGAGAGAGAAGAGTAAGCCCACAAACTTAGAACCAGTATTATATTCTCAAGCATAATTCAAAACAACCAACTTGAACTTGAAATGTATCCAAGATGTACTCTCTTATTTTGTGGATAATTCCCTGCACTACATTAGGTGAAGTTAGAGCTGCCCACACTGGTACAGAATTCGCTACTCAAGGAAACCAGAGAGACCCGTCTCTCCTGCGATGACTCTCTCCTAACCAAACTTAAAGTGATGGGGAGCAATTACAGCACTCGCTTGCCCGCTTTTATATTCGTGGTCATTTATGAAATGAAGACGCTGATCTGCAAAAATCACTTTGCATTCATGAAAGGAGCTCTGGGAGCTCCCCCTGAGCATCTGGCTACGAGGCAGAAATATACCTCCGCGCACTTCCTTTGTCTTGCGCTCCCTCTTTGATGTGCAAGTCACTGGTGGAGTAAGCTGTGATCGCTTTGATGTTGAACTTCTAGATTTTATTGTTACTAGCATGCCTACAAGGAGAGCTGTCAGTCATTTCTTACATCTGAACAACGATGTTTCTTTACGGTACCTCTTTTACGAGCATCAATCCTTAAATACATGTTTTCACATCCCTGCCGATTACCACACTATCTTCGTTGGGGGAGGGCTGTGCTCAAATATAACGACAGCACCCACGTTTTCTGTAAACACCCCGAGGCGTCATCAGATGGCTGGTAACCAACCTTCTTCTTCGACGAGAGAAGCCTGAGCGCAAAACATATTTCTAGCAAATGAAAACATTCTAAAAACGCTTAAGCCAACTTAACAGTCAGAAGGAGTAGTTTAGTCAATATTTCCCCAAAGCAGCCATTGAAATCACATAGAAACTTCCACGCCGCTTTGAAAGGGATTCGGAATGAAACAGCAGCAGGGGGCTTAGAAAGCCTGCCAGAACTTTTGAGACATCTTCACTCCTCTTAAACAACTTGGTTTCTCTGCACGGGTGGAAATAGAACACTTCTGTTCTAGACCTTTTCGCTTGTGATGAAAACATTGCTTTTGAAATAGATTTCTGCCAAACCGATTATTTTGTTAAACAGTATCATTTTCAGAAGGTGCTTGCTATTATGGATGCAACTTAAGTTAGAGGAAGATGGTTGTTCACAATTTTATGTCTGAGGTAAACATGTGGATGTGCGGACAACGTGTGCACAGTTTCTTAAATACGTATGTGCAAAATGGGCTCCTCTTTAGAAATCTCCACTGAAAAAGACAAGGCTCTAATTTCTTTGACCAGCTCCCATCAGATTTACTTTTCAAACTACTTTATCACTTCTGGGACTGCTGAATATTATCAAAACCCACTGGGAGATTCTGCACAAAAAGGAAATAACGCTAAGGTGCTTACATCACGCCATGCTGGTGTATAATGAACTGTTATCTTTCTGAGTAAATGTTTCAATGAAACCCAAGTTCTTAGAGATACGGGTCTCAACGGAGGAAGCACAATGATATTTTTCATGATAGAGCTTAGTGTTGTTATTTTCTTTTTATAAGATGGCAACACAGGAGACACTGTTTCTGCTTGCTAGTAAACGCCAAACAATATGTATTAGGAAAGCCTCAATTTCTCTAGGTTTCTGGCCTGGAATATTCCATAAGGGATAAAATTACTGTGGTGTGCCATTGTTAAGACTATTCCAGGTTCTCCATTTTTAAACAACCTCCCTACCCCCAACCGCCTGGGTTTTCAGTCAACCATCAAAAATGGAAAAAAAGGCTTTGGGCTAGAATTTGATAAATAAGGTATGACTGTAATTTACAAGAACTAAGTCTGGGCATATTGGTTATTAATATTAATGAAAGCTTGCTTGTTCTTTAATTTATTTAAATAGTTGGCAAAAAGAAATAATCTCTTTTTACGTTTCATTTTCACCTCCAAAAGGAACTGATTAGTTGACTGAAGCACCTATAGCAACTAGGGGCTGCGACAGGGCAGAAGGAAACCAGAGGCCTTCCAAGTCTTGAACAAGAGACCAGAGCCTTTTTCTCTTCTAACAGAAACATTTTCATAGAATAAAGGAACTGGGAAAGTGTT
This sequence comes from Myotis yumanensis, assembly GCF_028538775.1. Taxonomy (NCBI): domain Eukaryota; kingdom Metazoa; phylum Chordata; class Mammalia; order Chiroptera; family Vespertilionidae; genus Myotis; species Myotis yumanensis. The sequence goes on along the minus strand of NW_027223752.1, from coordinate 55,304,060 downwards.
TGATGGCTATCATACCCAACCTTCTCATTTGACAAGTGGGGAAATTGAACAATTGAGGTAACCTGACAATGACTGGATAGCAGACCTTGGAGGAGAACCCATACCTTTCCCACCCTACATGAGGGGGTTTCCACCATCCAATGACGTTTCCCTGCACCAGGGACTGTGACTCATGTGTAAAGTGAGAGTGTTGGACTTTAGGGGGTTTCAACCAGAATCACCTGGGGAGCTTTAAAAAATTACCAATACTTGAGCCCTATCTCAGACCAATAAAATCAGAGCCTCTAGGAGCACAGCCTGGTCTTGCATATTTTTAAAAAGTTCTCTAGACAGTCTAATGTGCAGACAAGGTTGAGAACTAAGAGACCAGATGACCTCTGAGTTCCCATCTGGGACTACTGCCTAACATTCACCACTGGCTGGAAAAAAACTTGGATTCTGTTCTCCGATGTCCATCCATGAGGCCATAAGCATTTCTAAGGCATTATACTGTTTTTATGTTGGCCTAGCTGTTGTCACTATCTGTATTTATCTAGTTCAGCAATTCTTAAAAATATTTTTGATTTCAGAGAGGAAATCAAACCTCAATGATGAGAGAGAATCATTGATCAGCTGCTTCCTGCAAACCCCCAACTGGGGCTCAAGCCTGCAACCCAGGCATGTGCCCTTGACAGGAATCGAACCTGGGACCCTTCAGTCCACAGGCCGAAGCTCTATCCAATGAGCCAGACCGGCTAGGACAGCAATTTTTTTTTTAAAAAATTATTGATTTTAGAGAGACAGGAAGAGAGAGACTTTGGTTTGTTGTTCCACTTATGTATGCATTCATTTTTTGATTCTTTTATGTGCCCTAACTGGGGATTGAACCCGCAACCTTGGCATATCAGGATAATACTCTAACCCAGTGGTTCTCAACCTTCCTAATGCTGCGACCCTTTAATACAGTTCCTCATGTTGTGGTGACCCCCAACCATAAAATTATTTTTGTTGGTACTTCATAACTGTTATTTTGCTACTGTTATGAATTGTAATGTAAATATCTGATATGCAGGGTGTATTTTCTTGTTACAAATTGAACATAATGAAAGCATAGTGATTAATCACAAAAACAATATGTAATTATATATGTGTTTTCCGATGGTCTTAGGCGACCCCTGTGAAAGGGTCGTTCGACCCCCAAAGGGGTTGCGACCCACAAGTTGAGAACCGCTGCCTTAGATTGTGAAAAAATAAGACAATAGCCAACACAACAATAGCCATTCGATGTGAATGAATCAAAATAATAACTATTTTTTGTCAGATTGGCAAAAATTATATTTTTGGTGTGCCACAGAATTTTCATTTAATTAGTAATTAGTTTATGTGAGCCATAAGTCATGAGATGAAAAAGTTTGAAAATCGCTGATCTAGTTCATGTATGCGTGTACTTAGGTATATTGTCTCCCTCCTCCACCAGAATTTACACTCACAGACACCAGAGGCTAAGGCCGCTGCCTTCCCTGCTGCCCTGCCCGGCAGCATCACATTTGCCAGGATAATGGGACATCGCACAACACTTTCCAAAGAAAGAGGCACCTGGAGTTGCCGTGTGGAAGCTGCCCTCCTCCACAACAAAAGCTGTTCTACTTTTCCTCTCTCACTGGACTAGAAGCTAAGCTGCAGGAAGGCTGCGCTGTATCTGTCTTGTTCAGACTTGGCCATCGTCAGTGCCTAGATGCGGGCAGATGCACGCCATGTGCTCAGGGCCTGAGAAACGCCATCTTGTAAGTAAGAAGCACTGACAGCTTGCAGGGCACTGAAACCTTTACTTTGATGCTGAAAAAAAAAGCAACATAAAAAAGACATCACTGTTTCCACTGGAGTCGGCCGTGACGCCAGCATGATCCCCAGCCTACCCCCACTTAGTGATCACAGTGGTGGCAAAACCCAGCTCAGAGCTCACTGAGGGCTGTGAGGCCCGAGCTCCTGGCGGGACTTATGCAGAAAAGGAGTAGTGTTTGCAAAGTGCCACAGACACCTCCAGCACCAAGGTAACCTCAGGTCCTCTCCTGTTTGGACCATTTGGAGTAACAGTTTTTTGTTGTTGTTGTTTTGTTTGTTTATTTGTTTTTTTTTTTAGCAGAAATTATACTCTTTGTAGAGTGTTCTTTCTTTAAAAAAATATTTTAAATTGTTTTTTTTAGAGAGAGAGGAAGGGAGAGGGAAAGAGAGGGAGAAACATTGATGTGAGAGTGAAACATGCATTGGCTGCCTCCTGCATGTCCCCACTGGGGATTGAGCCGAAATCCCAAGCAGGAACTGAACCTGCAACCTTTTGGTGCACTAGACAACACCCAACCAACTGAGCCACAGCGGACAGATTTAAAGTCTGCCCACCCTCCTACTAGCTGGTTAATGGCAAAACAAAAAAATAGCCAGAAGAATATCTCAAGTATGTTAATAATAACATCCAAATAATGGCAGAAATGGTTCCCAGTGGACACCTCTTTCACTCTGAAGGAGATTTAAGTGGGCTAAAGGGAAGCTTATGCTCCCCCTAATATTATTACCTTTCCAAGCTCCACTTTCCTCGCTAGGAAGAGGAGAGGGTGAGAGCAGAGCAGTGGTTTCCTAACCTGCTGATCTTCAGCCACCAGAGGAGCTTTTACAAATTCAAATTCCTTGGCCTCACCTGGACCAGCAGCCCATTGTAAGCAGGGGCCCTGCAAGTGATGGAGAACAGGCATTTATTTTTTAAATGCTCCCTAGTTGACTGTGAAGATCAACGATATTTGGAAACCACTGAATGGCTGGAGGACTCAGTGCCCATCCAGCTCAGACAGGCAAGGACAAGGTTTCACAGAGGGAGCCCTGAGGACCACCCAACGCTGAGATGCTTTTCAAATCCACGGCCTCCTGGGTCAGGAAGACCAGAGGACAGAAGAGACAAAAGCATCCGGCTCTCTCTGGGTGGGGCTCAGGAACCTGCCTTTGGAACTCTCAGGTTATGGGTTCTACTATAGTAAAGTTTCAAAACCACTGCTTTAGACAGGATTTTAGAGTCTACCTAGGACTTATTTAGAAGGAAATCATGTTCACACATGAGCATAAGCATTGGCTTTATCCAATTACGTTAACATTCCCATTGCCTGTCACAAGCTCTCTGTTGTTTTACATGGCATGTGGCTCACAGAAACTGCAAACCTATAAGCCCAATAGTCTTAAAGCAGCCTTCTCTGGTTAAGCATGGCTGCCAATTTCTCAGTGTATTTTTTTAAACGCTGATTCATGGTTTAAGAGACATGACTAGGAGGAAGTTGTCTCGATCCTATTATAAAACCTTGCAAGTGGCACCTGAATAACCTAGCATGCAGTAGGCGCTTAATAAATATTTGCTCAAACTTATTTTATTCCTTATGTCCAGAAGATGCGACATGAGATAAACAAATAAAAGAAAAAAGGAGGAAAAAAAAAACCCCAAAAAACCCTGACAACTGAAAAATGAAAATAACATAACAGTCTGTGAACAAGAGACTATTTCTCACGTGGTAAAAGAATCACACTTCTGGGTGGCGCAGCTTGGAAAACAGTTTGCTTCAAGAACTGACCTGAAACCTAACCACAAATCCTCACTTCTGAACCACTACCTATTTCTATGAGGGGAAGGCTTGAACAGCAGGTTTTCCTCACGCTCCCCCTGCCCTTACTTGTTTTTCACGTAAAGAGGCAATTTCACTTTCCAGTGGGAGCAAGTGGGCCCTGTGAGCCTTTGCGATCCCGGTGACCGCCCGTCATTATCATTACTCTGGCTGTTGTCTCTCAACTCCGAAGCCTCGCCTAGTCGAGAGCAGTGCAAAAGCCACGGAGACCTGCGAGCTCATGCCTCTGGGCAGCATCAGGACAAATGGTGCTGAAGGAAATAGGAAGACCAGTACTTATTTCTTTGATTCCAATACAGAAATCAGATTGTTTTGTGACTGTTTCACATCATGAAAATTCCACAATTCATTTGCATTACCCATTTCTCCTAAAAATTACACAAATGGATGCATATCACTACTTTGTGCAGTGTTTTAAAGCATAAACCATGAAACGTCCTAAAAACCTCTGAAATATCGATGTTATGTCTTTGGCAAATTATATATATTTACATGAACCAAATGATTTAATTGTAAGTTTTCAGAACCCAAGGGATTAATAGTTTTGCACCCAAGTTTAAAATTGTTTTATTGCCAAAAATAGCTACAGCAGTTTACTTCTTTGGAGCTGTTTATCTTTTTGGAAGAAAAATGCTTTTGGTTTAAAAAGGGGAAATGCTGGATTTCTCTGATCAAAAAAATGACAGTTTAAACACACACACACATATTTGAGTCCTGGCTGGTATTGCTCAATGATTAGAGTGTCGACCTGAAGACCCATGGGTTGCAAGTTTGGTCAAGGGCACATACCTGGGTTTCGGGTTCGCTCCCCAGCCCGGTTGGGGTGCAAGCAGGAGGCAATTAATTGATGTGTCTCTCTCACATCAATGTTTCTCTTTCTCCCACTCCTGCCCTCCCTTCCATTCTCTATAAAAAAAAATCAATGGAAAAATATCCTCGGGTGAGCATTAAAACAAACAAACAAAAACTCCCATCACCAAAAAATAAAAACATATTTAGGGGTAGTGGAATAGAGCTAAAGTTGAAACTCTAAAAAATCAAAAAGGATTACCATAAAGGTCAAAATAATTATTTACTTAAAAACCAAATCTCACTTAAAATTTTAAATTTAATATAGAGCCAAACAGAATCTTATAAAAAATTCCCTTCCTTCCTTCCTTCCTTCCTTCCTTCCAGGCAAACTTTTAAAATCCATGATCTCCCCCTCTGGCACATTTCTAATAATCATGTAAAACAATGAATTACTCTTTTGAATCTGATGTACAATTCCCCAGAACAACTGAGAAAATAATCTCAACCTTTGACCTCTCCACTAGCCTGATGGGAAATTCATTGGCACCATTATTATGGCTTTTAGCTTTCCATGAGTAAGCAACCACTAGAGGGCAGACTTATCTCAGATCTGACACTACTTTGGAGAAAAACATCTCGTAAGTACTTCCAATGTTCCTTTAATTATTTTTTTTTTTTGCAATATCTTTTATTTTCCTGGATACTTAATAATCAACTTCAGTTATCTGGAAGCATTCCTAAATAGGTCCAAGGTTCACTTTCACAACTCACAAGATCACAAAGGCTGAGATGGTCTAAGATACAGCCTAGCTTCTGTTCAACATTTTAAAACAAAGTTTTAAAACTTTTACTCTTTACTCCATGGTGAGTTAAGTGCTGAGTCAATCATACCACAACTAGTACTTGGGTTCCACTTTTTGGCACAAAAATTTCGAGAGGTTCTAGACAAACTGAAGTGTGTTTGAGAAAAAAACTGACAAAGATTATGGGAAGGCTGAACGTGAACAAAGTAGAGTGTAGAGGAACAGCAAAGATTAAGAATTAGAGTGTGTGTGATACCTAGTCTTCAAAATACTGAAAGTTGTTCATATGAAAGATGGATTAAATCTGTTCTAAACAGTCCCAAAAGGAAAAACAAATCAGAATTAAAAGGAGAGATTTATGGTTGATATAAGAATTTTCTATTTTAAGATGAAATAAATTACTTATAACAATAGTGAGTTTCCCATCATAGGAGATGTTCTGGCATAACCAGATAATCAGTTGGCAGAAATCCTGTGGAGAGAAACCAAATGCCAATTGGACATGTGTCGGAATGACTTTTAAGCTTTCTTCTTTCCCTGAAACTCTACAAAATAATGCTTATTTGCTTTCAGGCAAACATACCTCAAACCAGTTGCCAGAGAGGTAAACACCCATCAAGTGAGACATGAGCTTTTGCAGATCTATCTATTTGGAAACTTTTATTCCTCATGTGATTTTCTAAAAGACAACAGATTTCTTGAGTATGTCCACAACCATGCCCCTTAGCTGTCACGGAAACAACCAGACTCTCAAGCTCAAGGACTCCAGAGATTTCTACTACATAAAGGCATATTAACATTAGAAGATGCATTTTCTAATGTGCCTACGTGTAAAGACAGTGGGACATACAGATAAATCTCTAGCTCATTTCATCACAATGAAGATAGGTTACACAGGTTCGCTGCACTTCATGGCATTCTGTATTTTTAAGGAAAGTACAGAAATGCCTACATTTCACCCAGATCCTCTCATAAGAAGTGGACTTAATGAAAATCATGGATGAAGAGAGCTAATGATAAGCAAATAAGAATAACCCCATTTGTACCAAATTGATTTTATTAAATAGTAATTTAAGGATATTAGGCTCAGCAAAGCATTACATAATTGAATCTATTTTTTCCCCCTCATAAATGCCAGAGTTATAATTTCCACTAACTAGAGACAAAGTTATATCCAGGACATGTTCACAGCTTCCTCCAGGGGAGGCAGCATGAAGACAGTAGAAATTAGGGCTCCAGTCCTCACTTCACCGAGTTTCAGCTGGGAGAGCCTGGCGACAGCACATAACCCCAGTGAGCCTCAGTTTCTTCAACTAAAAAGCAAGACAGTATCAATGACTTTCCAAGGAGGAGTAAATGCGATAAAAATGTTTGTAAAACGTAAAGCGCAGAGCAAAGATAGTTGGACACCACCCCTCAATTTATGTATGAAACGCCCAGTAAACTTCGGAGACAATGAAATCTAAAGCAAAATATGAAATCACTGGTACACGTACGGAATGGGTTGGACCTTACTTTTTATACAGGAAGCAAAAATTTACATTACCTCCTTATAAGCTGCTGAGGCTAGCAAATGTCAAATCCAGAAATAAAAAGGTTTTAATTGTTTTCTTGCATTTGGCCCACTGGCTAACTCATGGTATTATCTGTCTATGTAGACCTCTATCTCTGGACATAGAACACTCTGACAATGTACAGAAAAACCATGTTCCTGCATGTCAGATACCAAAAGTTCTTGACTACGAATCTCTAAGTCCAGGACGCAAAGGCTGTTGTGGAAGGCAGGTACTGTCTGTGGAGGAGCTGCAGGGGCGAGAGAGAACTTGTACATCATTCTCAAAGGGGTCACTATGTGGTCTTTGAGATAGTATCAGATGTCAGTTCACACCTTTGGGTGGGTGTTTCCCAATCATCATTTTTCACTCAGAGAAACATAAGCACTATGTAATGCTCACTCTGAGCATCTACTTAGGGTTTTTAAAATCACTAAATGTGAAGTAGATAGGTTAAAGCAACCCGATTTCTTATTAATAAACACTGTGAATATTTAGAATGCATGCAGAAAACATTTCTGTAACCAAGTATTCTTAGAAGATTCGTTCCATACAATGCCTTTTATTGATCGCTAAAATAATTTGAGAGAATTTTAAGAAACCTGAACTTCAACTCTACTTCTGTAGATCTATCTATCTATCTATGTATGTATCTATGTATGTATCTATGTATGTATGTATGTATGTATGTATCTATCTATCTATCTATCTATCTCTGTCTACCTACCTACCTACCTATCCATCCATCCAGTCACTCTTTCTCCCAGTAAATGGTTATTTGTAACCATTGTTTTCTTAGGTGGCCAGAGCAAATTACAAAGTGACTGGGTGCTATTGCAAGTGCTTTGCAATTATCTACTTGCCGGTCACATCTATTATATTGTGGCTCACTAGGTTGGGAGGGAAAGATAGGAGAAAAAGGAGTCTAGTGAGAACTATTAATATATTTATTAACATATTTATTAAGTCCTTAAAAACCCTAAAATTTTATCTCTCTCTTTCTCACTTAAAAGACTATTTCTATTTAGAGATTGTATTATTTTATAACTGGGCAGCATTGAAGAAGTTATATGGTTCTCATCAAATAGAAGGCAAAATTGCTTACTTGAATATGATGTTGCTTTGCATTTTAAGTATTGCAACTGAAATACATAAAATCAAGAGGCTGCTTGTCAAAATGGTGCTTTTAAAATATTCTCTACTTCACGGCGATTCCAAGCTCCCCCTCCTCCCCTGGAAAAATGGATTCAGAGATCCTCTTTGTCTTTAAAAGAACTGACCGCTCCTTGCCCGATAAGCACTCTGCTCAGTGAAGCAGCCATTTGGGTTTCCTCCTTTCAAGACCGGGCCATCACCCTCTCCCAATCCTACCCATCAAAGGTCACAATAATGGGACAAAAATCCTAGCTACAGGATCATTGACATAGTGCTTGAAAGAAAATCAGGGAAAAATCCAAAACTCATTTTGTAAAAAGAAAAGCCAAATTATTCAAAACTACAAAATCAAATTTATTAAGAGTTGGAAATACTGCCATTCACCCCATATATGGTATTTTCAAAATAGCAAGGTGCCTGACATTTTTGTACACGAACTGTATTTGAGAAGAATCTGTTATGGGACAGAAATTCCCTTTAAGCCTCCCCTTCACTCTCCACACTCCATTTACATGAACACAGGCTGAGCACTCACAAGAAGCAAAGGTGAACATAATCTGAAACTGATGAAGCACTTGCATTTCCTTTCAGCGCGGGGCTGCCGCCTGACATTTGGCCAACGCACTTTGATGATGAGCAGACCAAGCGCTCCACCGATTCTAAATGTTATCGCTGGCTCTCTCCATTTGCCCAAGAAGCAATCTAAATGGTATTGGAACTGTGTTGTTAATTAAACAAAAACTAAACTGAAGGATGAGACTAGAGTTGCTCAAATGAAGATTTATTACTTCTAAGGATGAAACCACTTTAAGCCTAAACTTATTTGACAACTAACACAGAGGAAGGATTTTCTTCTTTGGTGAGTTCAAAAGGCCTGATTTAATGATGTTTAAAAAACAACAGTAAATCAGCCAACAAAGAGAATGTTCCTCTTTTATGGTGGCTTGTTCTCTACTCGGCGGTCCACATGCATACACACACCAAAAAGCTAGATTGTAAAGAGTTTCTGTTTTCCATGAAAACTCCAATTGTACAAACTCTTACGTATGGAACCAATTTAACTATTAATACTGAGAGGCAGTGGGGAAGTATTTAATATGATTCTGGGTCATTTCCCCCACCCCCTTAAATCTGATATGGAAACATTTACAGCATTCATTTCCCCACAACTATTTTTCTTTAGTTTAAATTTGTACCAAAGCAAGACAATCCCATTAAAACACAGGGCGTTATGATATTGGGGATAAAATATCCTAATTATCTAGTTGCATTATAATTCTATTTCTCTCTCTTTCAGGCTTATTGAAAAACGGCATTGCCAGTACTCCTGAGCTGCTTTTCTCAAAGCACAACACTACGAATCCATTATCTTACGGCAGCCAGAGGTCACTCCAAGACAAATGTGGGGATGATGATGGTGGTGTAATTCTCATGATGATATTAGTGAGGGATAGGATGGAAGTTCACTTTGTGCTAGAACTATAAAAGCAAAAAAGCCTATATACTTGGAAATGTCAAAATTAAGATATTAAAACGTACTGTATTGTCTGGTTACTGTTCATTAGAGGAAATGGTCTTAGCTTCTTGCCCGCCCTTGTCCCAATCAACGCAAATTATACTAAATAAAATGCATTAGGGTTGACATTGGCACCTCCCAAATAGCAAAATCTCTTTTATAACTTAAAGGGGAAAAAAAATGAAAGAAAATGTCTGAACTACAAAGGATATTTGACTCATTTTATTCTTACAAGTTTAATGAAATGCAGGAAACAGAATAAAAGTTTTTTTTTGGGGGGGGGAGGGAGGAGCATAGATTTCTTTTACATAAAAGTCGGTAAGAAAAATCTTAACATTTTTTCTTGCCAAAATGATTTTAAGTGCTTAACAACGTGAATCACGGGGAGGTTTCCTCTCTCTTACTTTATCAGTTGCATATTCTAAAAGTGATTAAATCCTATTTTCCGAAAGTCACAGGAAAAAAAGAGAGACATTTTGCTGTGGGCACGTTGTAGAATTTCATCTCAAGCAGCTCATCTCAGCGTCCAGGACGTTTCGGCCTGTTAATAATTAATAAAAGAGATGCCACCCAATCTCTAGTGAAGAAAGGCAAAGCTCGGTGATCCGAAAGTAAACCCAGCGCAGATATCGAACCGGGTGCCCTTCATCCTGGATTGCAACAAAACCTCCACCGAGCAAACATTTAACGAGCGGCGCCCGCACGGAAGGGGGAACCCGCAAGACAGGCTGGCTCTGCAAAAACGCTGCGCATTAGGAGAGCCCTGTCCGCCGCGAACAGATGGGGCTCTAAATCCCCGCTGCCAGCGGCCGGGTCTGCGAAGCCGCTCAGGCAGATTATCTGCCCGAGGAACCTGCTGTTGCGCGAGCCGGCGGCGCGCTGCGGGCTGAGTGTCTCCGGGGCTGTTTGCAACAGTCCTAGGAGCGCGTCTGGGTTTCTCCAGGCCGCACGGGCGACTTCCTGCACACCTCCAAACTTTGGCTTTCCCCTGACAAACTTCCTTGACTTGCTATGGCTTATTTCCTCCTCACCTGAGAGGACCTTGAGCTAGTCCTCTCTTCAACCAGTGCCCCCTGCCATCCTGCCACCGGCCTGGCTACGGAATCCTGGTCGGGCGAAGGCGGGTGGAGAGGCTTGGCCGCGATTAACCCGCGCCCGTCGGCCCTCCCAGCCGTCTCGCCTCCCGCAAGTCCACAACCCAAAGTATCGAGTTGGGGTGCGCTGCGGCGGCGGGCGGCCGCCGAGGGAGCCTGGGCACGCTCCGGACACCGGTCTCCCGCGGGCCCGGGCCCTTTCGGAAGCGGCTGCGGCAGGACGCGGCGCGGACCCGCCGCACTTCCCGGGCTGCTGGGCCGCCGAGCGGGAGGGCGCCAGGCCTGGGGCGCTGACCAGTCCCCAGGGATGACCCCGCGTCCGCGCGCGCGCACGGCCCGGCCGCAGAGCCTTTCCCTGCGTAGGCCGTAGCTGTCCCGGGTGCGGGCCCTGGGGACCGGCCGCGGACGCCCCCGGCTTCCTCCGAGTTCCCCAGACCTTCCCTCCCTGCCAGAAGCGCGGCGACGGCCCGCAAAGTTTCTTCAGGGAGCCCCGCCAGGTGCCGGCGGGCCCGGGCAACTGGCAGAAACCGGACGGGGCGGAAGAAGGGGGTCCGCCCCGTGCGCTTTTGCCCCCAACAGGAGGTGGGCAGCTCCCGCGGCCGGGCTCAGGTGGCGCCGCCGCGTTGGCCCCGGAGGCCCCGGCGGGGCTCGGGCGGCCGGCCCCGGGCAGTACGTGCGCTCGGGCAGGCGCGCCCACCCCCCCTCCCCCTGCGCGCCCGCCTCCCCGCCCCCCGGAGCAGCCAGCCCACCCGGCCCCGGCGGGGCGCCCGGCTCACCTTTCATCGCTGCGATCACAAAATACATCATTTAAGCCGCGGTGCGGAGAGCGCAGGGAGAGCGGTTGGTCCGATCCCGGAGCCCCCTCTGCCGCCGCCGCGCCGCCGCCGCCCGAGCCACAGCAGCAGCTGCCGCAGCTGCCCGCCCGCCGAGAGCCATCCCGAGCCATAAGAGGCTCCATGTGACCGGCTGACATCACGGCCGCCGCTCTGTTTACACCGCGCCCCTCGGCTTCCTCCCCGGGCGGGAGGCGGGAGGCGGGAGGCGGGAGGCTGGCGCGCCCGAGCGCCGCGCCCGCCCCGCCCCCGCGTGCAGGTGAGCGGCGGCGGCTGCTCGGAGGGCGCAACCGGCCCGGCGCTACCCGTCCGCGCCCCCGGCCCGCGCCCGGGACCCCGGCCTTCTCCTCGCCTTCGCGAGTCCCCGTGGCCGCCAGGGCTCCTCCTGTGCTCAGAACTCGCGCCGGACCACTTTCTCCCCCCAGTCCGCGGGGCAAGAGGCACGCAACCTAACGCCATTCTCTCGCTCCCTTCCCGGAGCCCCCAGGGGTGTTAATGCTCAGGCTCGTCGGCGTTTGGTCTGGGGGAGCCGTCGTCAGCCTCATTGCCCATTTTCCAGAGCGCCCCGGTTCTATTGGGAAGGGAAGGTAGAGTCCCCTTCTGATACATGCAGAACGCAGCCCGGGGGAGTGAACTAAGTGCCTCCCAAGTCTTTCCAGAGAGACTCAGCCTGGGCAAGGGGAACTCTTCCACCCAGACATTGGTAATTCTCATCACACCAACAATGAAGGCCCTGGTCGTCTACTCTCCCCGTCCCTCCGCCCCCCTCAACCACTGACACCTGGAAGAAGGGCTCCTGGCGCCTGGCAATTTGAGCCACTACTAGTAAATTCCCAGGCACTTCCATATCTTGGGTTCCATCTCTGAGAATCCATCCACAAATGGAAAAGACTCTAGTTTTCACACCCTAAAAATGGGACTCTGTGGTACTTTGGACAGGGAAAAAAAAAGGCCTCTAAAGGTTAACTTTGTGCGTTTTAACTTGCAACTAAGCTTAATTCCTTCCAAATTTTGACGCTTAATCCTTTTTACTGGCTTTACGGAAACGTTACATCATGACATTATTATCAGATGAATCTCTTTACCGTGAATTTCAGATGCTACATACCCAGAGTCTGCATTATTTAAAATTTCATCAGGCATGTCTGTAGTATTGTGCATAACAGAAAAATGTATCGAAATCCACATTTTCATACCTATTATTCCTTCAATTCTGTTTTCTTTTCTGATGGTCTGTTTCCATTTACAACTTAAAATATTAGATGTCTATTCGTTGCACTCATGGTGAATAAACAGAGACCTAGAATTTTTTTTTTATATATAACTGTGTTGTCCTTGATCCCAGGGCTGGGTGGTAATTTAAAACACGCATAGACGATCAGCACTGTAAGAATCATACACTGCCCAACCTACCCCCTTTTCAAGGCAAAATACGCACAGAACTCCGATTAGAAGGTCAAAAAATGCCATTGTACCTTAAACCAAGTCATTGCTTTATAAAAGTTTGATTTCAGTTAAAGTCATCCTAATGCAGTTTTTCCTTTAGAATTTTTTTCCAAATAAAACCACAAAAATAAGAAAAGCAGTCATGAAAATACGAAGCCAAGACCTACCCATGTTAACTCAGCTGTCCAGCCATAGCGAAGTGGACAAGAGTTTCAAATGAATCAATCATACCCTCTGTGATGTTTATAATTATGAAATTAAATCACACCATGTTCCCATGATGCAACTGCATCTCCAGTGAGGCAACACCCCTCAGTTACCCTGTCATTCATATTTGGTTCTTGATTTCCCTCGTGCTAAAGACTTTAACAAGGAAGGCTAATGCCAAGCTATCTATACGTAGGTCCCAGGTACCATTTTTCTCTCCTTTATACTGTTAAAGGATGGGAAACCATCAGAGACTGTATGCTCATAGGTATGGTCTTCCATAGTCATTGCAATTGAATCCAGATATACAACTGTGGAAATTCACAATGTTACTTTTAAACAGTATTCTGCTTTAGAAAATAATGCTTTGAAAATTACCAAATCCATTAGCTTGAGCCTGCCTGTCAGCCATCTGACTCCAAGGTAAATAGTCTTACATTACTAGTAATTGGTATTTATTTCCAATTCATTTGAAATCAGTAATTGGGAATGACATGTAATGTGACATGTTCCTGCAATTACATGTAGCAGAATCATTCATCCCATAGGTATGTCTCCAATGGAAATAGAATACTAATTTGAATTATTTACACCTTTATTCAACAAAGATGTCTTCAGGATAATGTAATACTGACCTTGCCCTTTAGAAATGTATTTCATTCTCATCCTACAACTAATGAGCAGCAGAATCCCAGATATTAAGTCTTAATCTTCTAGTGTACCTAGACGCTATTTGTAAATATGACTCTATGAATGGTCTTCAGCATTTAACCCAGGGTATATTATATTGTTCTTTATATTAACACAAAACTCTTGTGAAACTTTGAAAGTAAAAAAAAAATCTATTGAAATACAAATTTTCTATGGAATTGTAAGTCCTCAACCAAATAAATCAGTCAGGAATGAAAGGATCCATATCTTCCTTCAACACTACCAAACTGAAGCAATAAATCTTGTACATTTCAGGGCAAACTTTTACCAACTATATATTACAATGTAGGAATAATTATTTGGATTATATTAAATGCTTATGGAATACCAACTATGGGGGAAACAGAGCTAAGCAAATATTCTTTCCATTAAAAATTAGTTTACCAAGCGTTCTAAAAAAATAGACTATCATTTACATGAAGACAATTAAACAGGATGGGAATTCTTGACCATAAATGAGAGTAAGTTACGCATTAATTCTCAGCTTAAATGTTTCTACTGACTAATTTCAGAAAAAGAAGGCACACATGTAATTCAACTCAGAGTCCTCTAGATACCGTGACAACCCCACCTGGTGTCCCTATGTACTGGGTTTCCCAGTGGATCTGTCACTTAGCAGGGAAGTGGAGAAACACTCTGATGCCAGGCTGTTCCCAAATACCTATGAGAAAAGCCTGTATATTTCTGCAGGGTTCTGAACTGGAGTATAATCAGTAACTTGGTGCCAGTCTTTGCACTTTCATGGGGTTAAATAAACGATCCTTGATTTTGTGGGAGTGTACTTGTTTCTCTTATAAATGGGGTCTAAGTTTATGATATACACCACCTTAAATCACAAATACAGCGCTACTGGGGAGAATGGCAAACCAAGGGGCTGGCAAATTTATCACCAGTTGGCCAGTGGCTTCTGGTACAAAGATGATTTCAAAGTTTGCTGATGTACATGAGAGAGAGCATTTTGGCTCTGTGGTTCTGTTTCGCCCGGGCCCTGATTCTCTCTCTCCAGTGTGTGGCAGCTTGCTAATTCAATTAATTTCTTTCTAGCTGAACAAGAAAGGGATCAGTGAAAGGTTAATGTGGTCCCAGGCAGCTTGATTCAGCGGCATCCTGAGCCACCACTGCACTGTGAGCTGTGGGAGTCGGGCCCTTCTGGCCGCATAGAGCCGGGAGCAGGTCTCCCATAGACCAAACATGGTCAGACCCAGAGAGTTCTAAGCAAGACTTCTTGGGAAACTTCAGAGAATGCACAAACTTACCTGCAATAGATCATAGCCTTGCTTAATTTTGAGTGGAAGGAGCCAGTGTGTCCTACAGGAACGTTTATGAATGGAACAATGCTGGTGAGACCTGACCACCAAAAGTGACAAAGGGGCCCCTATTGAGGAGTGTTAAGGGGGAGGGGATGAACAAATGAACACAGCTTATCTGTCTCATATGCTTCTAAACCAAATATAGAAATAGATTTAAATGTACACGCAGGTATGTATACACATACACAGTCCATGGAATAGGGCAAAATAAGCTATTTCGGTGGTGAGAAACATCTTCAATTTTACACACACACACACACACATACATTTCACATTATCAACCATATTAACTGAATTCCTATTATGCACCTGGCATGATAACTGGAAAGGTCAAACAAGAACAAGACAATAGCTCTGATCTTGAGAAGCTTACTAATCCGCTGACCTTGGCTCTGAAAACCCTATAGAGAAGTCAGTTCCCTGTGTCAGTCTGAACATTCCTACAGGAAGGCAGTGTCTGGTTGCTCATGGAAAAGACATTTGCACAGCGTGTTGCCCCTCACAGTTGATAGATGGCCGCAACTAATTAGTGTGGCTTTTAGTGTAATGGGATGTTGGAGGTGAAAGATTTGGCTGAGTTGAGACAATGGTGAAGGAATTTTGAGATTTCTGGAACCTCACTTCTCATACATCTATTAGGAAATCCAAGAACTTGCAGATGTTTTGTAACCATCACAATGAGGGAAAGAGTAAAGTTCACAGGCATACAGACCTGAGCAATCTCCAGATAGGTGGCTAGCAGGTGCCTCACTACACACACACCTGCCAAGGAAGGACATGCACATCAGAGGCCAGAGGGACATCCAGCCCTTGTGTTCCTAAGAGTGTTCTCACCCCATTCCTATGGCTGGCAGTGCAACAGGGCATTCGGAAAATCAAGATTTTCTACTTAAAGGAATATGAGAACTAGAAAGGAACTCACAACCTCATGACCGGGGTTCAAGTTCCACCCTTGCCACTAGCTTTCTGCATCACTATGGGCAAACCACTTTACCCCTCAGGATATCATCCCCTTTCCTGTGGAATGAATGAATGGGAACAGGCCTCAAAGGTCTCCTGCAACTCAGACATCCTGTAACTATTTTGAGGGTCACGTTCCATCCATTTCTCAGAGATACATTCATCTCCTTCTCTGTGCTGAACCATTTTTTTCCATTTAACTGCCTGGTATAGTAGGATGATCTCTGGCATTAGACAAAGTTGGGCTCAAAACCAACCTTCATCCCACTCACTAGCTGAGTGATCTTGAGCAAACCTTTATTTTCTCATAAGTCAAATAAGGATAGGTGAGCCCTGTAGGGCCACTGGGAGGAATACATTAAACAATCTAAAAGAGGAAAAGGATGATTCTCTCTTAGTAGGGCTCCTTAGTGGAAATACCATCACCACTCCCTCCACCAGCTTCTGCATTGTTGTACACACACAGAGCCTGTGCCTACCGTAAATTATTGGCCTTCATAAAGATGTGTTGAAATGACTGTCAGCATGCACTTTGGCTAAGCTTTCTGCAATTTTGAAACATGTGTATAAAACAAGCATTTATTAAGTACCTGCTAAGTACTGGGAATATGAAGATGAATAAAAATTGTTACCCCATGGCGTAAGGGTACTCATGATCTCACATTTTTAGGTCTAATCCTATATAATAAAAGCCTAATATGCTAAGTGTTTGACTTTTCGACTGTTTGACCAGTTGCTATGATGCGTACTGACCACCAGGGGGCAGACGCTCCGACCGGTAGGTTAGCTTGCTGCTGGGGTCTGGCCAGTGGGGACTGGGCAAGACGGGCCAGACACACCCTGGAGCCCTTTGTGGTCCCTCCCTGGTCCGATCGTGCACTGGTGGGGTCCCTCTGCCTGGCCTGCACCCTCTCGAAATCTGGGACCGCTCAGGGGATGTCAGAGAACCGGTTTTGGCCCAATACCCGCAGGCCAGGCCGAGGGACCCCACCAGTGCACGGATTCATGTACCGGGCCTCTAGTTTCTTATAAGAGTACAATCTTTTTACTATCCTATTGTCTGTAAGAGTGCAAATTCTTATCCAATAAATATTGATAAACACCTGCTGTGCATTACATTGTTCTAGGGCATGGAGAAGGAAGGGAAAAGATATAAATGTCAGACCTGCCCTCAAGGAGCTTGCAATCTACTAGGAAAATGAATGAAATGTTTATAATGTAAGGCAGAGTGTGTGACACATACTCGAAGTGTTCCAGAAATAAGGTGTTATGTAAGCCAAGAGTAAGAGAGGTTACTTGGTGCAGGGTTAATCTTAAACTTTATAAGATTAAAAACTCCATGGAGGAGGTACCACTTGAACTAGACCTTGAAGGACAAATCAAATCTTAGTGGATAGAAAAAGGAATAATGGGCATCTTAGAAAGAGAGTAGAACATAGGTAAAGACACAGAGAGAGAAAATGCATTTCCTACTTAAGGAACAACTAGTAGTGAAGGTTTATAGTAATAAAAAGCACATACAGACAGGGAGGGGAGAAAGCTCACAATGTAGGTTGTAGAAATGTCTTCCAGGTGCCTAGTATAGAGCTTTGCAAACTATTCACATTTAGAGAATGAGTCTTAAAAAAAAAATAAGGGCAGAAGGAGGGAATTGTGCTTTAGAAAATAAATCTCTTTTCCGCTTGCCTATTTCATTGTCTTATTGTAAGGATTAATAGTTGGCTTGATAGTCATAAAGTTAAATTACACTTAATAAAACACATAGAGCAAAAGAGTTCCACATCACAGCACACTGAGGAAGAATAAAACTGGAAATGGGTGTTATTTCATCAGAGCAAAAAGCTAACTGGAGCATTTTAGGATGAACAAGATAAATTAAATGTTATCTGATTTTGTATCTCATCCATTTCAATTCTGAGAATTATCTGAGACAGTTCTATTAATATAGATGTTTCCTATATGGACTGTATTTTATTTTTTTAAAAACGATCTTAAAAATACATTTTCAAATAAATGGAAAAAAGATAAGCAGTTACAGATGGCTTTTCCTTTTTTTGTCATGCATGATTAAGGAGCGCAGAGTAACTCGGGCTTCGCTGGGAAATCCGGGGCTCGCAGCGAGGAGCCTTCCAGGAGCAAGTGCTGGCGTTATTTTGCTTTCTCAGAGAAAATATGTTTCTGTGCAGTCAAGCACAGTAATCAATTATTCTGCATTATGAAATACTCATTTTATAACTATTGACATTTCAGACAGTTGTGCCACATGTCAATAGTGGTTTGGATGCTCACATCTAGGCTCCAGCTGATAGGAGGGGATTCATGGGCTGACGGTGTCTGACCAGCAGTCTATTCTCGGCTCTTAGAAGCACACGTATTATTTATGTCCAGGCTGGCACTGGGGAAATATGCTGTGAATACTGAAACAAGAAGAGACTTGGGTATTTTTTTTCTGTTTTAATAAAAAATGTTAAATTCTTCTAAATATGTTAGATTCACATTAAAACAACAACAATCAATACCCATTCTCACGAATGAGAAACAATTCCTACATTTTGTAAGATGGTAATAGATTAAAGTAGGCATTCCACTCAGAGACTACAAAATTCACGTTCAATTTTTGAATATCCAGTTAAGCCTTGTGTCCCCAAAGATAATTTTCCAAAATAAAAATGGTTTTCTAATATTTATCCATCCCTGCTGCTGTTGCCAATTTTACCTCTCCTATTGCTTAACAATTCCTTGGGACACACTCTGTGGCAGGCCCTTCTTTTATCCTCTTTGTAACATTTAATTCACCCCAAACGCTCTTTTTTTTTTCAGATGAGGAAAGTAGGGCACAGACAAATTAAGTAACTTGCCCAAGCACACAAGGCTAGTAAGTGGTGAAACCATAACAACAACCTATGTAAACTGATTCTAGGGTGTGCACCCTTAACCGTGATGCTACCACTCAACATTTTATTACTTTTTCCCTTAAATTAAGCACTACTCAGTATTTTGAAAATGGCAAAACTGACTTCTTCAGGATTCAAAAATGACTTCTCTAATACATTGTAGGCATGTGTGCAAGAAATTCTTTTATCAGTAGCTCCTGTAATTGAGCAGGGTTAGTATGTGTCATTATGAATTATTGCACAATTTAGTAAATTAGTTAATTACTTACTAATGAAGAAACATACTGTACACTGTTGTAATTATCCTGTTTGAAAACAATGTTGCCATTTGTACATTTAAGAAACACTTGCTACACATTAAATTAACTCTGGAAGGGAATTCTTTCCTGTTTTAGAATAAACAACTCTAAACATTGGTAATGGAATGTTACAGAGGACTGCGAGGAAACTCAGAAATACAAAAGCCAAGGCTGTGTTTCCAAAAGACTCCAAGCAAAATAACAAATCTGTTAAAAACAAAAAAAAAATAATAATTTCATAGTTCATGCTATTAGAAAAGCACAAGGTAGAGATATTCACTGTTTTTACTTTTACAAATCGTATCACTGCTGCTCTTTTGATAAAGTTTTTACAACATCCTATAATATAGCATTTCCTTCACCTATTTTAATCATCCAACAAATGGCTTTGATAGTATGATAATCTTAAGCACAGCCACTTAATTTTCAACATGCTTTCAAAAAGTCTAGATTTATTGACTATAGTCATGCATGGCCTTGTTATTCATATAAAGCCATATTATGTATAGAGCCTTGAGATGTTTTGACAACACATCTTAAGTAAAATATACATAAAGTAACTTTTAAAATGTCATAATAAATGTGAGAAAAAGTGACTTATTTGTGTAAGCGAAGGTATTATTGAGAAACTATTGATCTGCATTATTGAATTTGTTATAAAGGTTTAAGTACAATAATAGTCTCAGATAACCCAACTTGCCTCTTGTTCCAAAAAAGCGAGGTCCATATTGTAGAGTGAAATTGATTTTCATAAACTTGAATGTAATGGTGATTTCCCATTTACATCTTTGCTCCTTGAAATATGACAGAGGTAATGTGGCAAAGACATTATAAACAAGGAAGAATAAAAAGGGAAATATCAGAATTGTTAGGCACTCAAAGAATCATGTGGTAGGCCTTCCTGCCTCATAGAACATGAGTAGACAAAAATGCCCAAGTCTCTTCTTGTTTCAGTATTCAGTATTCATTAAATAGTTGTGTATAAGCAAGGTAAGTGATATTATTTTTTAAAAATATATATTTTATTGATTTTTTGCAGAGAGGAAGGGAGAGGGATAGAGAGTTAGAAACATCGATGAGAGAGAAACTTCGATCAGCTGCCTCCTGCACACCCCTTACTGGGAATGTGCCCGCAACCAAGGTACATGCCCTTGACCGGAATCGAACCTGGAACCCTTCAGTCTGCAGGCCGACACTATCCACTGAGTCAAACCAAGTGATATTATTTTTATCTTGTTTTCTCTTATCCTAAGGTCAAAATGCCATGTAACTAAGTAATTCAAATAAAAGTGTTGTCCTCTTATGAATAATGCAGTTATAGTATAGTCAGCAGATTTCACCATTTGTCAAAAACAGTAAAAAACCATTTCCTGTAAACCAGTAAGAATCACGCTACATGTAAGCATCACAACACAAGAGAAAAGAAAACATGTTATATCTGCTCATAGCCCCCAACTGCTCAGTTCACAGTGTAACATAAATTACTACATGGTGTTTATCAACTAGAACTATAGTAAAACATAGGAAGTAGTTTTATATTATTTTCTGATGTTACTGTGGCAAACTGAACTTTTTTTGTATTTTGATTTATTCTTCATATCTGTTTTTTCATCTGCTATTAAAATATAATTTATATATAGTAAAACTCGCTCTTTTATGTACAGTTCTTCATGTTTTGACAGAAGTTTTTAATTGCATCACTACCAACACAATCAAGATGTGGAACAGTTCCATCTCCCTCTCCTCCCAAATTCCTCTGTAGGCAACTCACTCCCCTTTCCCAAACCCTGGCAACCACAGATCTTTTTCTCAGCACAAAAGTTTGCCTTTAAACGATATTTTAAAAATATCACTTAAGTGGGATAATATATTAGGTAGCCTTTTGACTCTGGTTCCTTCCACTTTAGCAAATGCATGACAGATTCCATATTGTTGAGCATATCAATAATTTGTTGCTTTCTATTGTTCACTGATAGTCCATTCCAGTTTTCTCATTCCCTAGTTGAAGGGCATTTAGGCCATGTCTGTGTTTTAACAATCACAAATAAAGGTGCTATGAAAATGCATGTGCAGGTTTTCATATGAATGCAAGTTCTTATTTTACTTGGGTAAATATCTAGGAACGGGATTGCTAGATTATGTGGGATATAGAAGTTTAACTATAAGAAATGTCAAATGGTTTCCAGGGTGGCTGTGCCATTTTGCCTTCCTCTTAGCAGTTTCTGAGATTCCAGTTGCTGCCCATCCTCACCAGCACTTGGTGTTGCCAGATATCTATCTATTGTTGATTCCTGTTATTTGAGGTAGATAGCTTCTATAAAGTCATTGCTATCACTGCATTAGTGAATACTGTATCATTGCCCCTAGGGTTAGGTACCTGGGAGACGGTTGTGCTCATAATAGTTTTGTCAACTGCTCAATACATAAACTTGTTTTTGTGTGTATGGTGTTATGTACTCAGGGAATTCAACAGTTAAGATAATTTTTCACTTTAGAAGTAGATATTTTATCATTCTGTTAATCTAGCCACACTCTTCAGGATCAAAGGCTATATAGACTATAAAAATATCTTCATGAGAACAGATGATTCATTCCAATTAAAAATACTTTCTGACTGTTTTAAAGTGATTTTTCAATAACATAGAGTTTGAACTCTCATGAAACAAGATTTTCTTTTCTTTCAAACACTCCTGAAAAAGCAAAAAATTAAATTTAATTAATAGGCATATCATAATTTAGCCTGAAATGTTTTCTTACAAAAATGCCCCTTACGATTTCAAGGCAACAAAAATTAATAATTTCTATAAAATTATCACAATCATCCTGTGTGTAATCTAAATGCTAAAATACAGTGGAAAAGAAGCTACGTAAACAAAAGAGGCTACAATAAAGCCATAATGCTTTCATTACTCAAAATATATACATATGATTGCCTTATAAAATTATGATGATCAGATATAATTAAGTGACACTTTAAGATTACTGGTCTTAAGTAAATGCAAAACATGATGATTCATTGACAAAGCAAGATAATATTAGGGAGGGAGAGATGTTAACTTTGTGTATTTGATTACAAAGCAGAAGAGCTAGGTAAAACCTCAAAATCAATAATCATTCTTTTTATGAAACTTTCGTTGTTTCCTAACTTACATTTATATATTTTTTTGAGATGACATTTTTTAAACACGTAAATTCTTTTGCGGAACCCAACAACAGGTATAAATTAAACCTCGGGTTCAAAACATCACTTGCTGACAGGCATCCTCTGAGTGTTTTCCACGGAGGCACCTCACTTCTGATTATTGCCAGGCTGTTTTAAATGATCTTGGACAGGGCTACTGAATGACTTGTCAGGGAACAGGAAAACACTATGACACCACTTCTCCAGATTTCTTCCCAGAACATGAAATACTTGGGATTGTTCTAACAGAAGCAAGACTGGTTCAAGAACAACTTAGACTTCATGTGAAAGCTTTCAGTTTTAACTGGGGGAATGCTTCTAACATATGGCAGCTGGGCTGTGACTCACAGCAACCTTGAAATTCTGCCCAAAATGTCTGTTTCCTGAGATTGTGTCTGATAAGCCCGTGCATCCCTGGTGGGGCCCAGCAGACATTCAATAAATGCTATTGTTGGAATGAATGAATGAATTAAAGGGTTTCTAATTATGAGCTACAAATTCCTCCATCAACAAACAGTCCCAAAGGAAAGCTGCAGTGTACTTGGAATTCCTACCTATGAGGCGTTCTATTTTCAGCTACTTTACACATTTTTCCCTTTTTATTCAATTTATTGGGGTGACCTGGTTAACAAAATTATACAGGTTTTGGATGCACAATTCTCCAACACATCATTTGTACACTGTATTGTGTGTTTACCATCCAAGTCAAGTCTCTGTCCATCACCATTTATCCCTACATACCCTCTTCCACCTCCCCTTACTCCACCTCTTCCCACCCACTTCCCCCTGGTAATCACCACACTCTAGTCTGTGTCCATGAATTTTTTTTCTCTCTTTTTAAAAATTTCTTTTTTGCCCAATCCTCCCACCCGGCCAGCCCCCCAGCCCCCTGCAGTGTCAGCCTGCTCTCCATCTACGAGTCTGTCTCTATTTTGTTAGTTAGTTCATTTTACACATTAAAAAATTCACTTAGTTTAACTTGGTCTTTCTTGATTTTTTTTGTAAACCAAGGTGTGAAAAGCTCAGAAGCATTTTCCAGAACATGAAAGACAAGTATAGTTCTTAGAAAGTGTCGTTTGTATGTAGCTTGTGCGTGATAATTATTTTTAAATCTCAGTTAATCATCAGATATTTTCTGGGAACAGACTGTGGGTGAGACACTGTGTGAGATATTTGAAAAAAGGAAATTAAAAAAGTCCTCCCCTTGCTTACAGAGCAAAAATTGTCATTAAGACTTAGTAGAAGGTGTATAGATTCAAGAATATATTTACTAGGTGAGCCAATGGCTAATTAAATAATACTAAATTAGAACTGCTATCGATGAAGCTGAAATAATTGCTATAACAATGTTTACAATTACAGATTTCTCATTTGAAAACCTTATGAAATGGAACATGGAAAAAAACAGAAAGGAAGAAAGGAAGGAAAGAAGGAAGGAGAAGAAAGGAGGGAAGGATAGAAGGAAGGAAGGGGAAAAGTAGAGAAAGATCCTCAAAGATGTCACTAAAATTCTAAGAACTAAAGTTCGTATCTGCTTAAAAAAATCCCAAGGGCATCCACTCATAGACTATTTACTCTTCTGTAAGATAATTTTGCCAACCTTGAGATCTGATTTTTCATTATATAGAATATATAAAAAGCACAACAGAAAGGAGTAGAGAGTTCTGCTCATAGAAGCAAGGAAAAACAATAAATATCGAAGGAAGAGATAAAAAGGGATGAAAAGTAGACATGAGCACTCACAAAGTAGGCAGCATGGTGCCACTTAGCAGAGGGGCAAACAACCAGCCACACCTGAGAGACTCCGAGGACAACCTGTATTACAGCATACTGTACACACCACAATAATTAATGTTTATAATGAGTTTGAAACATTAAGAATGGATTAACCCGTGAACTCTAAGAACATAGGGACTTACATAATACACTTGGAAGCCGCCCTCTCCCCCATATAAAGTGAAATACCTTAGGCGCATACACAGATATACCCCAGAAAATTAATTTTCATATATAGGGTTATCTCATTTTCTAATAGTATCTGTGAGTGGGTATGTATATGGATATATATCTGAAATAATAACCCTAATTAATTAAGACCTTACAATCAGGTCTTAGTCCAGTTTCAGGAAGCAATGCTCTGAAGCCTGATGGAAAACGAATGAGCTTTCCATAGTAGGAAGAACTGTTTTGTACACCGGCACTTCAATTCCAATGTTAGCCAACTATCAATAAAATAAAAACCGTTCAAATATGCCTCTCTCTTTAAAGCTACACTGTTTCTGTGAATGTTTAAATTATGAGTGTTCAGGGCTGAGGTTTAAATATATAGCATTATATTAAGATACTGGCTATTCACATAATAGCCATTGCTCTTTATATAATTATGTGTAACCTGCTGGAATTCTGGAGAAGGAAAGGTTAGCAATGAAAGTAGTTTCATTAGGAAAAAAGAGACAGAAGAGCATCGGCACAACTTGGCCCTGTTTTCACCGGCGCAGGCGAAGGGATTGTTTCTTTAAAGTATGCTTTCTACATGCACACACATGACAGCAACACCTTCTTCATGGCTGTAACAATGCTTTTTCAAAACTGCTAGCCTGTTTCCAGGGCAGCTGCAAAACATCCGTGAACACTAGTTAATTTATCGGAGTCATGGAAACTGCTGCCTCTACACCTGCCAGGCTGGATGCACATTGTGCAGACTCCACAGCGCAGGAGGTGAATTCTCTCCGCTCCAGGCTAGACAAAGGGAGGGGAAGCGCTGCTGTCGATGTCCTGGGCCTTACCTTCAGATTTCTCTCACTTGCACTCTGCGTATTATCTGAGCTCCAGAATAGTGCTTTTTGTATTTAAATCCCCATGGTCCCCTCTAAATTGCTATAAAATTTATCATCATCTTCTTTGTTACTATTACAGTGTTGTTGTTGTTGTTACTGAGAATGCAGTTTAGGGGCTACAAATGGACACTTACAAACACCCGGGAAGACAGCAGGCAGTCAGGGATCCTTCTCCTCACTCCCGGAGCGGGTAATGAAGCTCAGAGAGGTTTTCCAGCTTAGCCTGGGTCACACAGCTTATGGTAGAGCTGCCTCAGCAGCCCAGGTTTCTGACTCTCAGTCTGGTGCTGGATAAATGTTGCCACATGCAAGATATTAACAACTGATTCCCTGTTCTTTAAGAATGCACATTCTGAGGAATTGGCAAGTGTAAGGAAAATATTCCATAGGACGATTTTTGAAAAGTAAACACGAAGCTGTGTTATACTTTTTCAGAGGATGTTGGTTGCTAATTATACCTTCCTTTTGGTTCATACATTTTTATATTACCCATTCATTCCTGCCACAAGAGATAATTTACATGCCTCTTCAAAAATATGCCACCAGTAGTAGAAGAGGGCATAAGGAGTATAAATGGTGATGGAAGGAGACTTGACTTGGGGTGGCGAACACACAATACAATATACAAAGGATGTGTTAGAGAATTGCACACCTGAAACTTATATAATTTTATTAAACCAATGTCACCTCAATAAACTCAATAAAAATGTCACCAATAAATCACCAATTAATTATTAATTAACTGGACCTCATAACAATCAATGGAAAACAAGCCTGGTCATATGATGGTGGTTTCACAGTTTCCAGTCCTTTCAGTGTGATGAGATTCATTTCAGTGTAAGGGCCCTGGTTCCCATCATGACATTGGCCTCAGAAATTAAGAACATATTGTGAAGTTATGTCTCTTCTTTTTTATGGCTTGCTTTTTCATTACTTTATTTTGAAAATAAATTTTAATACTTTATCCATTCAGATGGAGGGGGCATCCAGACAGGCTATATCACGTGTGTTTGCCAATAGCATAGGGAGTGGTTCCTATGATTGATTCTAAAACCAACCCTTTTCCACATTTAAGGGCTATTCATTTGGCATCTCTGCCCCTCAGCACTTTGCTCTTACCGCCCTTTGTTTGGTATGAAATATTGAATTCGTTTAGAAAAGAACCATTAGTATGTTGTACCTTTACAAATTATATTATTTGGTACTAGGGCTTTTGAAATAAAACATGAAATATTTCATTGGGCAAAAATAACATGCAATAATTATAGCAAGGATTTTAGAAGGCACAAAAACATTGTAGCCTTAGGGGTGAATGACATCAAGTCTCAGGTAGAGATCCCAATAGACCCAGGAATATAATGCTCAAGGTCTCATTCCCATTCAATGTTCTGACCATTTGATCACACTCCAGCATGAGACAATGCATGTCTATCTGTGGAACATCCACAGGATGGAAATGAGGTGGCCTTCCTTTCTTTATTGGCAATGATCAGAGATGAAGCCATTTATAAAAATACCAGCCATAACAGGAACCGCTACGTCTCAACTAAAAATGGGAAGACACAGAAGAGGCTGATAAAAACGAAATCATGATACAATAATCCCTGTCCCATCACCAAAGCGATTGCCCAAAGAGGGTCCTCCACAGTTGTGTGATGAAAGGCACACATCATAGACCACCCACTGGGCCAGCCAGGCTAGGCACGTGAAGGAATGGCCTTTTCTTCATGGGCTGAATGGCTGGACTCTCTCCAATGAATAGATAACAACATCGCAGAACAGACAGTGGAGATGAAAATGGAAGCCAATGAAAACAGAAGAACGGAGGAAAACCATCAAAGGGGGGAGAATAACAAAAGTCCAGGGACTGATGTGATCAGCACCCAAGTGCTAAAACTGCAGGGCGAGAGAGCTGTTTGAAGCTGCTAAAGGGATTTCATACAATCTGGCAGGAACAGAATTTGCCATCAAATAGAACAGAAGGCCACCAAGAGACTTAAGGAAGGACAACCTAATGGAAAACGAGCCCTACAAAGAGCTCACTTGGCAAGGTCCTTTTGAACATCTCAATCATTCTACAGTGCTGTTTTACACACAGGCGCACGCACACACACACACACACACACACACGCGCGCGCGCATACACGCATGCACTCACACATGCACACACACATGTGCACACACACACAGTCCAAAATCTGTGGGGAATTTTGATGGGAGCTGCTCATCAAAACTCTTAAATAATGCAAGGCAACGAAAATCTGATCTTCCACTCTAAGGACCAGGAGCAAAGAACAGACGCAGGTTTTATCAAAGCGGCCTCTAATCTTTCTAGCACATCTGCAATGTCCATCTCACCAGGGGTGACCTTTGGAGTGAACTTTGGGAGAGATGTGCTCTTTGGTTTTGTCTGAGCTGCAGTTTAATTCAGCAGGAAGCAGGCCATGGCTGGGAACCACAGCACAAAGAAAATCACAGTAAGGAGGTGAAGAATGTGGGGCTGATCGACAATAAGTGAGATGAAATAAATGACTGGTAGTTTTTTTTTTATGAGACCAGCAGAATAAAAAAATATGATGGGTTATCACTTTTAAGGCTCATTTCCTATTGCTGCTACTAAATAGGCAATGATAAAAGCAGCACGACTGAGCAATAGCACCCAGATCAGAGAGTAAGAGAAAATTAAAGAATCAGAGAACCTCTTTAAGACTGTGTCCAATCCAGGGCAATCATCCGGAAAAAAAATCAATTTTACTCAAGTACAATGCAGATAAATTGCATTATGGAGATAAAATATATAGACTTTAAAAATTTATTGTGTTTTCATGCAGGTAATTGCCCATAACACCTTGGGTTTGAGAGTGTTTGGGTTCATGTCAGGTAAAGAATCAGCAAATGGTCAAAAGTGATGCATGTATTTATAGCAAAGTTAAGAAGTCATGCACCTAACATTTATGGGCTAATGGTCTTTCTTGTGTTAATCTTTAACCTGATTTTTGGACAAAAGGGAGAAAGGAAGTATTCCTTAGTAGGGACAAGTCCAAGGGAGTTTGTGTACAGAGGGAAATAAAATTTCTCTTCCTAGTTGATTATCCTCATTCTTGTGGGCTGGGTATTCTCACACAGGCAGTGGGGAATGGGAAATTCTGTACTCTTGAATGGGTTCAATGCCTTAGATCTCAAAAGATCTCCAAGAGAGTTTCCCGAGGGGAGTGGCTGGAGACTTGTTCTGATTTCCTGTGTCTCTCACTTTTGGCGTTCATTCCACACCCCATCAGATGAGCAGCACTGAATCCGTGTGAGAACAGGGCACAGATGGAAGGAGAAAGGCATTCAATTGACCATAGCATCAGCCCTCCTCAGAGCCCTCCGTGTTTGTATACTACTGGATTCCTATCAGCATGAAAATACACATATTTTTTTCTCACGATTCCATTCCAAATTTTATTTTCCTTGCCCAGGTAGAAAACAAAATCATCATCGGTCTCCGTCTCAAATAGAAATAAGTTTGGCAAAAATAAGGAAGAATGGAGCCTTCTTTACATGAAGACTTTGTCGTACTCCATGCACCTAGTAGGTGCTCAAGAAAGATCAGCCGATAGGTAGGGCTGGTTTCCTCTGACAGCGGGCCGGAGGCACAAGCTGCCTTTGGGAACCTGATGGAGAGACCCGCCTTTCTGGCAGAGCCACCCTCACTCTTTCATCACTGCACTCAAAGGTATTACTGATGTTGGTCCTCTGGTTTTGCTGCTTTTTTCCTCTGACTGGACTAACTGAGTCTACTCTGCTCACTAGCTGCCACTTCAGAATCCTGTCACGCAGCGGAAGGCCAAAGGACATTTTCCCCTAAGTCCTTTTAACTTCCTGGCATTCCGTTTTTCAACCCCACATTAAAGGTGCTGATGTTTCATCCTAGTCTACCAGCCAATGGGCGGCCTCAAGTTAGACTAGGCAGGGCTTCTCTCGGCTCTTTCCCTGTTGGGCACAGGGAGAAGGAACCCAGAAAAATGTTTCCTCAAGCTCACTCTGTGCTTTTCCTTTGGATGTTATTGCTGAAGTTCTGAGATCACTTATTCAGAAACAGGCGCATTTGAAACTAACATACAACAGATGTCAACCTAGGGCCACTGTTGGCCAGCAAGACCTATTTCTTGCAAGTTCTCAAAAACATTTTTTTTTCTTTTTCCCTGCCTCCCCCTAACCCCCTCCCTGCTCTCACCCAACGCCCAGTCATCTGATAATCCATTAAAGCTGGTATACCACTTCTCTTTCTTTTCCAAGACAAGACCTGCCAAGTTGAAAAACAGAAATGAACCTCCCCTAATCTTGGCATGTTCCTCCAAGCCTCAACTAACCCCGGGCAGAAACTGGTGGATGCGTGCCCAGTTGAAAGCTGAGGTTAGAGCTATAACTTTTACCTGCTTTAATGAACAATCTCTTGGTATGTTCTGACTTCTCATCCTTGGTCTACTGCTGGCCTGGACACTGGCAAACCCAGCAGACTGGCATTCTCTGCAGGTTGGCAGAGCAAGCCATTTGTCCCGAGAAGTGGAGATCTGAGATGCCTCTGCTCCCATAAGAATCTCTTTCTCTGCCTCTCTGATTTACCCTGCTCCCGGTGGTAAAGTTTTTTCTGCAAACATGAAATTAGTTTATATTTTAAGGGCTTTGGAATGACTAATTTTGACTAAGTTAAACAGGGCAGAGTAGTGACTCCCGAGTGACTCCATCTGTGATTCTTGGGAAGAGTTTAATGGACATATTTTATTTTCGTTCAGGGTGACCTCACCGATCATTGTGCAAAATGCCCTTTCTTTATTTCCCCCCTTAAAACAACATACATGCAATTTTCTAGGCATTTCCTAGGGAAGAAAACTCTAATTGTGTTTCACTTATCTGTAAGGCCACTAAAAAATTTCTATTTTAAAATTCGAAGTGTAGGTGAAGGTGATTATATCTTTCCAAAGTCAGTAAAACAAATGTGTTGCATAAGTCATTTCAATTCAATTAAGAGAAACAGGTCAGATGCTAAAATATTAGTAAAATCAATTATGAGTAATAGGTCTCCTGTTAACATGTGCCACTACAACCGCCTTGCTCCTATTTTTTGAATAAATTTGCATTTGTTTCATATTCTGTGTGTGTCTGTAATATATGTGTGTGCCACTGACCATAAAAACTTCTCCATTTCCTTTTCTTTGTTACATTTGCTCTAGTAGGCCTTGGAAATGACACATGGACTAACTCTTATTTAGTGAAGTTTTTCCTAAGATGAGAGAAAGAGAGGTGGCAAGTTGAAAAGAGCTTTGGAGTCAGGTGGATCCAACATTGAAACGTTTCCTGTCACTGTGTCAGCTGGGCAGGGAGCTTCATGGTTTGAGCCTTGGTTTCCTCATCTGTAAATGAGGGTAAGAATATCTTCCCCACAGGGTTGTTGTGTGGTTTAAATACAACTTATAGCATGTCCACCAGGTGCCTAGCACAAGGGTGTTCAATGAATGTTTCTTTCTGATCTCCTCTGAAAATCCTAAAAATCATTAATATGTAGGAGAGGATAATAATCATAACATTTCAAATTTGATGTCTGGCTTTTGTGTTAGGATTAGGGTCACCAAGATCACCTGAAAAAAAGGATCATCAAAGAAAAAGACTGCATCTTTACTGTTTAGTAAAGGGACACCCTTAAATTCTCATGCAGATAACTCATGAGACAATAAGTTGGCTACCTCAGTCAGCCTTTCCTCAGACAACAGGTTATGTCTGATATGGGTAAACTATGTGGGAAAAAAGAATACAGCATTGAATCATAATTATAAAAAAGAAAAGTGACATGTATATGATCAAAGAAGAAAAAGGAAAACTGGAAATCTTTTAGAAAGATTCGTGAGAAAAATGGGTACTTTTTTTCTCTATAATACCCTTTATCATTCTTATAATGAGGTGTGACATTTAGATGGACATTAGGGAATTCTATGGTTGGAGATTCATCCTTTCAGCTTGATAGGTTACCTCGTGAAAAGAAAGGTAAATATCTCAGGAATGGAACTTTAATTTGGCTAAATGGAATACATTCCCCCTAATAGCACAGAGAGACTGTAAGTGTTGATTGTGGTGAACAGGAAGGAAGGAAGGAAGGAAGGAAGGAAGGAAAATTCTGAAGGAAGGCCACTAGCTGAGGGAAGCAGACTTGGAGAAAATGGGCTCTAGGTAGGAACTCAAGGAGTTGGAGATGGTGGAATGAATGGAAATGAGAAAAGCTGTAGAGGCAAGGCAACTAATGTAGGTTCTTCAGGATGATTGTTGTATAATTTAGTTGTAGTTCCAGTCTGGTCCTGGGAGGAGGTGAGTGTAGCTTCCACCTACTATGCTGTCATCTTGGATGAGGGCATGTAATGTAGGGAGAAGCATTAAAGGGTCATTTTTTCGGGGTATGTGTGCTTATTTTTAAAGAAAAGGAGCATTGATGAGTTTCATCTCTTGAGAAGTGTCCAAGGAAAGTACTCACGAGTTTAGAACAGCCCTGGCCAGTGTGGCCTGGTTGGTTGAAGTATCGCCCCATACACTGAAAGGTCCTGGATTCAATTCCCGGTCAGGGCACACACTCAAGGTTGTGGGTTCGATCACTGGTGGGTCCAGGTGCATGCAGGAGGCAGCTGGTTGATGCTTCTCTCTCACATCACTGTTTCTCTCTCTCTCCCCTTTTATCTCTCTCTAAAATAATCAATAAAAACATATTTTTGGGTGAGGATTAAAAAAAGGAGTTCAGAACATAGCTCACTGACAGTCTGTCTTATGAAGATTGTCTGCTGTGGGTTCTATGAACTTGTGGCGAGGGGGACAGCATGGCACATTAGGAAGGACAAGGCTACAGGGCTTGGCAGGTTCAACTCCTCCTCTGCCACACACTAGCTATGCGGGTTGGGCAAGTTGCTTAACATCTGAAACTCAGTTTCCTCAATTAATATTCATAGTTATACTTGATAGTCATAGTTATCATAAGGTTTAAATGAGATTATACACACACATACACACACACACTAACAAACACATAAAATGCCTGGAACATAGTCATCTCTCAAATAATGTATCTATTCTTGTTACAGGGAGCAGAAAAGACAAATCCCAGCCTAAGAAAATAAAAAAATTAATAAAGTTAAGGTTGCAGCTCCATAATGGTTGCAGGTTTATATGCACAAGGAGGAATCAAAACAGCCTCCTCGGGGGGTCATGCTACCTTTTCATAACTGCCAGTGGAGATGGATGGCGCTACCCCACAGGGCCCCACTCTGCTGCCCAGAACGTGGTAGTGGATTAGCTGCCATTATCCACAGTTCCACATCTTCATGCTCTCTGGTGCTTCTTCATCTTAGGGCCGGAGCACATGGCGGAGCTGATCGCTCTGATTCCTGTATTTTGAGTCCTGTGACACTCCATGCTTGGGGTCAGAGGGTACTGATAAAGGGGCAGAGGGTGGCTTCTATTCTCTACTGAGCCCGGAGACTGTTTCTGAGTCCTGAAGGTTTGCCTATCTCATCTGGGAAGCTGGTAATAGAAAAGATTAACACCCCAGCCAGTATCTCTAACCCACACCTTGCAACATGTGTAACATGAGAAAGGTAGGGAAGATTCTCTCTACGGGGTCTGAGAACTTGCTGGGAGCAGGCAGGTCGCTCTACCTGGGGCTCTGTCAGCAGCCAGGAGCAGAAGGCTAATGGGATCCGAGTTTACCTGGCAAAACCAGGTAGGCAGAGAGGGAGAATGGGAGCGCGTGATAGCCAGGGTCTGGGGAGGCTGCTACCTCCCAATCCAACTCATCAGGAAACTGTTTATGTTTTCTGTTTGCCAAAAACCTTTGTGCATTGTTGAAACCTGTTTGTCCTGAACTCCTTACAATAAACACACAGCAACCAGTTCTCCAGGTGACAAGTCCTCTTGTTAATGAGCAAGGAGTGAGTGACGGATGAGGCCCCATATGGTGAAAAACCTCAGATGCCTACAGTTAGTCCCCTGGACGCCTCTGAGCAGGCGCTTTGGGAAGAAGTCTGTTTCTCACTGTCTTGCTCCTTCACACTGGGCCAGCATGTCGCATTGGGATGAGCTGCGTCTGTTTCATGCTCCAGGGGAAGCCAATGCATCGCCATACAACTCATAAACCTCAGTACGAAGAGTATTAAAAAAAAATAAAATTTTATGAATCTGTAGACGCCCACATAAAACACTTTACTGTACATCATGATTACTGTATGCAGGCAGACATGCATACCCATGTATGTATTTGTGGTTTGGGTACCAACAAGAGCAAGGTGAATTCGAGAACATGTGGATTGATAGTGTTAACCAATTAAGGTGTTGATCAAACCCCAGAAGGGTGTGTTTCTCCAGGGTGGTGCTATGACGTGTCGCCAGCGTGTATGAGACCCATGCCAGCACACACACCCGCTCTTTCCCCTCTCTCACCCTGTTGTCTATTAAAATCTGTCTCCCACACTTGACACGCACCCTCCCAGTTGCACGAAGGCCGTCGCAGGTTGGTGAGGATTGAGACATTTTGGCTTCTGTTTGTTGTTTCACTGGTATCCGTTGTTAACTAAGAGTTAGAAGCTATCCCTTGTAGTCCTTAGAAAGGTTCAGAATGGACTCAGACGCCTGGAAGACGACCAAAGGAGTGTGTGCGGGAAGTGTCCAGGAACTCCGCAGGCCACAAGGTTTAAGAGATTCTGATCTTGGAACCAAAACAGACCCCAAATATGTCAGAACGGCATTCCAGGAAAAGAGCTTGGAAAAGGAAGCTTGTCAGGTAAAAATAAACCGATTTTCCCTGAATAATCTTGCACTTTGCACAAATAAGGATGACCACACCTCCACTCTAGGGCTGGGGCAAAGCCAGGTCCAGCCCAACTAGCTCAAAGGTCTGCTGAGTCAGTGGCGAGGCTGCAGGAAAGCCCCTGATCCCAGCCTGCTGTCACACATGCCTCCGGAGCAGCTCTCCCGGAAGACAACCTGAAGATTTGATGGAAATGCTTTCACCGCGACAGACAAGCTTCATATAAGAAGGCTGTGCATTTAGGGAAAGACTTTCACAAGACAGAATTGCTTCAAGAACAAAACAATAAAATAAAACAAAACAAACAACAAAAACGAACAGCAGCCCCATGCTATCTCCTTTCAATCCCTAGCATAACTTATTGAAATTATACACATTCTTTGCCAGGGAGCCCATCAGGACAGGAGGTGTCTGTCTGGCTCCGAGTGACAGTCTCAGAGCCCACTGCAATGCTTGGCACACAGCAGGTGCCATTTGGTTGCTCAGATTTGTTACATAAATAACTAAATTGTGGGTGGGAACCCAGTAGGTCCTCAATTGAAGCAAAAAATATACCTGGTGATAATGAAATTTGGGGCCCCTGTTTTGAGTCTTAAAGGGCAGTGAGGTCTGAGGTAGCAACTTAGCAAGAGGCACAGCGGTGACATTGAGAAGCCCTCATCCACAGGCTCCCTTGGAGGGACTGTGGGTAGAGCTGTCCTGGGTCAATCTCAATGCCTGTTCCAGTTTCATAGCACAGTGATTATGAGCCATATTAATCAGGAAGGAGGAAAGAATAAAGCAAAAATATATATACACTCACACAGGACTACCTGTAACCTGGTGATGGACAGGTTTACCCCCCAGAGGGCAGAAAGCCTGGTTTGCTCTGGACCATGACAACAGTTGCTAAGCCCAGAATGGGATATATATATATATATATATATATATATATATATATATATATTAATTAGACTGGATGAAGCAGGAGCTGCGAGGGAAGCCCGGGTCCTGGGTGCTGGAAGGAAGGCCTACTCTTGCACGGATTTTGTGCATCGGGCCTCTAATATATATATATATATATATATATATATATATATACACACATATATATATATACATATATATATATATATATATATATATATATATTACTATGTATTGATTTTAGAGAGGAAGGTAACATCAATGATGAGAGAGAATCATTGATTGGCCACCTCCTGCAAGCCCCCTACAGGGGATCGAGACTGCAACCCAGGCATTTGCCTTGACTAAGAAACTCTGACCTCCTGGTTCATACTGATAGGTCAATGCTCAACCATTGAGCAACACTGGCTGGCTGAGAGCAATTTTTAATGATCAGAGAGGAATAGGACTATTATAGGCCACAGATAACAAACAGTCTTCTATTACCACTTTTTTTTCTTATTCATTAACACTTAGCTTGGCTGACTTCCCCTTCTCGTGTTCCTGGAGGTGAGCAGAGGTAACTAGCAACTCTGAGAATTGAGAATCTCATGGGGATGCCATGTTCAGAGACAGCAATGGAACTATGCTTGGGTATCAGAACTCAAGCCTCTCTCAATTGTGACTGAGGCCAATAGATGACCTCTGCTCTATTCCTCCTCTCAGTGACTCCTCCTACCCACACAGCCACACAGAGTGCACACTGACACAGAACCCTTATACACACACACACACACACACACACACATCTTTCTTGAAGCCTGTTCTGTGTGTGCACTCCAGGCCCCTGGCACACAGCAGTGCCCAATAAATACGTTAAATATTGAATGATTGGATTGAAATATTAGGAGGCAGGGTACCTACTCCATCCTGTATTTGTCTTTATCAAGCTTCAACTCATTATAAAATTGTATGAATACAACTTATATTCATGTTTTCATTCTCTATAAAGGAGCTTCATAACAGTCAGGATATATAAGTAAGATTTATTTTGTACTTTGGTGGCAAAAATAAATATAATTTACTTTCTTATTTCAAGATAGCAGAAGGCCATTGTTCCTGTGAGTTTTACCTTTTAAAGCAATCTCTTTCTCACCCCCCATAAAAACTCCCCAAATCTCACTTCCTAAAATTTATGTTATGGAAAGGACAATTTCTTTGGAATTTTTCCTGCCTTGCTATGTCCCCAAATCTTGCTAATCTTCTGGGATTGAAGCTCATGTATTTCTTTTTGATCTGTCCCAACACCTCCTGCTGACACGCCCAGAGGTGCTCAGCTTAACAAGGGAGTGGTCTTTGAAAACATAAACTAGGTGTTCCCAGTTCGAATGAAAGCACGACAAGTCTGCTCACAGGAAACACTGACTGGGACCTTTCCCCAAACAGCTGTACAAAGGTTAAAACTTGCTCTTGGCAAATGAGTTTACACTGATGTGTCCGCCATGGATTGTCCCTTCTTGTGGTTCACTAAGCTCTAATTGCAGTCATGTTGGACATAAGCTGCTTATCGTAGTGTTTCATAATGAAAAGTGCACTCTCTAGAATTCCACACACAGAAATGGCTTATTTGATTTAAAGGAGTATTATGGTAATCAAACCATTACAAAAATGGACACTTCTTCAATAGACCATCTTTCTTTGGAGACAGAGTAAGTTCTGAATCCTGTGACTGTTGAAGATCGAATTTAGTTTTATGCACTGACAGCAGCCATTTCAACTTCATTTGATCAATTTTGGGGTAAAATATCTGGGGGTTACAAATATGGCCACCTGTATTCACAGATGATGTGTCATGGTGATTCCTTGTGGATGTATGCAAAATCAGCAGGATTGAGGAATATTTGCTTATGCTTTGCTAAAAAAAAATAAATTTTAATGAATAAGATGAATAAACAACATAGAAACAAACTCAGATACAAAGAACAAATTGATGATGGTTGCCAGATGAGAGGGGATTGAGTAAAAATGTAAAAGGAATTAAGAAGTATAAATTGCCAGTTGTAAAAATAGTCACAGGGATGTAAAGTACAGCATAGAAACTATCCTATATAATAAAAGCCTAATATGCTAAGTGTCCGGTCGTCCAACCAATCAAAGCATAATATGCTAATGATATGCTAAGGCTGCTCAACCCCTTGCTATGACATGCACTGACCACCAGGAGGCAGATTCTCTGACTGGTATGTTAGCTTGCTGCTGGGGTCTGGCTGATCAGGACTGAATGAGATGGGCCAGATATGCCCTGGAGCCCTCTTGCGGTCCCTCCCCCCAGCCCTGATCGTGCACTGGTGGGGTCCCTCGGCCTGGCCTGTGCCCTCTCGCAATCCGGGACACCTTGGGGGATGTCAGAGAGCTGGTTTTGGCCCTACGGTGAACAATCAGTCACTATGATGTGCACTGACCACCAAGAGCCAGACGCTCAATGCAGGAGCTGCCCCCTCGTGGTCAGTGTACTCTCACAGGGGGAGCACCACTCAGCCAGAAGCCAGGTTCACAGCTGGTGAGTGCAGCAGCAGTGGTGGGAGCCTCTCCTGCCTCCATGGCAGTTGAACATCCCCTGAGGGCCCTGGACTGTGAGAGGGTGCAGGCTGGGCTGAGGGACCTCCCAAATGCATGAATTTCATGCACCGTGCCTCTAGTAGTCAATAATATTATAGTATTATTATGTACAGTGTCAGATGGGTACTAGACTTATTGAGGCGATCACTTCATAAGGTATATAAATGTCTAATCACTATGTTGTACACCTGAAACATAATATTGTATGTCAACTGTAACTGAAAAGTAAACTAAAAAATTTTACTAGTAAAAAGGAAACAATAAGAAAAAAACAATATCATAATGTATAAGGAAACTAAGAAACTCACTTATAATCCTGGAACCTTAAACACATCAAACTGCTTTTCTTCTTCCTTGGTCTCAGCACTGACATCTATCTGCATGCAGGTTGGCGTTCCCCTCAGCCCCATGCTTCCCTGTGTCGTTACTCCACCGTAATGAATCATGATGGCTTGTAGCCCAAGGATCCACCATTCTGACCACTTCACTGCAGCTCATGTGCTGGCAGAACAATAAAACTACTCAAGATTTTAGGATTCTGTGATTTTTAAGGTATAGAACTGCAGGCGTTGCTTGAGGTATTCTCTGCAGAACCTTTGCATAGCATCTTTGCCTGCATTTTCAGAGCCCAAGGCACCGGAAGCCATGTCCACACAGGCTGATCCTCTCCTTTGGGATTATCCAAAGCTGAATAGATGTTTATAGCTCCATCCACCTTTCGTAGGCCTTCCCCAACCATTCCTGCCCAGAAGACTGCCCCCTTCCTGTTGACTCCTGAAGCTCTGGTGGTCAGCTTCTCTCCTCATCTCCTTTTTGCTAGAGGGTAGATGTTTCATTTCCGAATCAAACTCTACTGTTTTTAGAGCGAGGAAGCCCCTTAGACTTCTCTGACCCCCCAGGATATCTAGTGCACAGAGAGTATTACTGCATATTCATAGGTTGATCCAAATAACTTTGTTGACGAGATAATTGTCAAATGGAAAAGTAGGTAAGTGAAAAGGATGCAAAAATGTGAAAGAGAAAAAGACATCACAGTGTTAGTTCAAGTAAGGGCAGAAACCCAGTCTCACCCTCTGATGTTACTTAACCTCTCTGTATGTCAGTTTCAAAGAAATGTTGAAATAATAGTACCTACCTCATAGGCTGTCATGAGGATTAAATGAGCTCATATTTGTAAAGTGCTTAGAACAGTGCCAGGCATGCAGCAAATGCACACAGGCGTCTGCTAAATGAAAATATACATTAAAGAACATGGCCATGCCCCAATCTACCAAACACAGAGTCTGCCACGGGGAAGCTGCTCAATAAAGGTTGAACTCTTTGCTTTGTGACACCTGAACCAGCGAGGGCCTGGGATGGAGCAGCTGCCAGGGCCCGTGGGCTGCTGGGTGACCATGCCTTCTAGGAGAACAAACTCTTGGGAGCGTAGCAAGCTCCGTGCTCCAGTCCAAGGGTCCTGGAAGTTACCCGGTTCTGCCACCAACTCGGCTCAGCTGGAGCGCTAGCAGGGCTGGGATCATGTGGCTTTTGGAGGAGCAGCTGCTGGGCACCCTGGCGCCCCCGATGGCGGTGAGCTGCTGCGGTGAGGGGCACAGCCTGGCTCCGCCCAGCCTCCCCGCCCGCCTGCCCGCCCGCCCGCACGGAAAGTTACTGCGTGCTAACTGCTAACGTGGCAGGACCAGGAAAGCACAGGGCTGCCAAGTTCTGAAATGCTGGGCTGTGCTGCTTCTGCTCACAGGCACGGCTCTTCTGAGAGTCTAGTCCATACACGTCCCCTGTACATAACTGTATTCTCTCAGCAGTTACTCTATTTTGGGGCAGAGGGAGGAGGAAAGGTTTGAGGGAGTGGCAGGGAAGGCATGCCCTGCGATGGCCTCAAGGTGAATGTATACCTTTACCCACTGTATTGTGTACAGTTGAACTTTAATCTAATAGATTTAAAAAATACAACCTAACACTTTATAAAGTTCAACTCACCGGAGTCTTCCGTGTGTCTATTTGCTCGTTCACTTCTCAACAAACATTTCCCAAGCACCCATTATCTGTCAGTTCCCCAGGTGGGCCCAGGGGACCCTGAGGAGCTCATAGTCCAGTGTGGAGACAGACAGGGGATTGTGGCTATGGGATATGAAGGGCTGTCCCCCCGGACCCCACACAGGGCGCCCCGCATAGAAATGGTTCCTGTCAGGTGGGACAGCGGCCTGCCTGGGCCTGCAGGGGAGTCTGGTTAGAGCTGGGCTTTGAAGAATGACTCCTGAGAGAAGGTCATCAGGTGAGCAAGTGGCCTAATTAGGCTGTGATGTACATTTATTATCTTTGTCTCACACCTGCTTTTTCAAGTGAGGCTTTAAACATACAAAAACAGATCGTGGGTTGGAGAACTGTCTTATATCAACATTGCATTCGCTGATTATGGTCATTGTACTGTGGCCATGGAAGAGAAAGACCATGCTACTAGGAAATCTATTCTGAGATAGATTAAAGAGGACTGTCTTATCTCTCTCCACACACACACACACACACACACACACACATTTGTATAAGCACACATATGCATGTATATATTTGTATGTATTTGTGTGTATATATATGCATACACACACACACACAAACATACAGACATAAGGAGAGGGAGACACAGAGAGAATGAGAATGATAAAGTAAATAGGACAAAATGTTAACAACTGGGGAATCTGGATAAATGGCATTTGTGCCATATTTGCATGTCTCTATAAATTTGAAATTATACCAACACAAAAAATTAATGAGAATTTCTAAAATATAAAAAATACTAAATTAGCTTTAAAACAACCAGAAGGACATTGCCTTTGATGACCATCACTCTGAAAAGCGTTAGCAATAACCAGAATGTAATTTGGTCAGATGGAGACAGGGACCTCTGAGGAGTGCCGTGCCCTCTGTGGTTCCCTCCTTACTTGCGCACCCTGTTCTTTTTTTCCCTGAAACCTTGAGCTTTGTAGGATGAGAGGGTCAGGAGGGCAGTGGCACCCATAGCAGCTATGGTCATTGAGGGCCCTGAGCGGGAAGGGGCAGAAGGTGCTGTTTGTTCCTCTGCAGGGGATGGACCCACCCCAGGAACCTAGAGGGAGTAGTGCCAGCAGGAGTGGGCGTCAACTTAGTAAGAATTTGAGATTTGTCAGACAATTCTGTTGTGCTTGCTTATGATACATTTTAAAAAGCAGAAAGCAAAATTTAATAATAACAGCTGTAGCTAACACTTCCCAGGTGCTACTATAGTCTAGGTGCTTTGCTAAGTACTTAACGTGGGTCCCTCATTGATTGCCCATAACAGATCCATGGGGTGGGTACTACTAATATTCCCATTTTACAGATGAGAGAACTAAGGCCTTGCTAGTCAATGGTGGAATCTAATATAAGCACAAGTAGCCTGGTCCCAGTGCCTGGCCTCTTACCCACAATATTATATTCTCTAAGCTCTGGCTCTACTTTATGTGCATGTGAACTAAGAATTTCAAAGCACATGGAGGGGGAAAGGAAAGCAACATGATTAGCTGGGGTGGTGGGGTTGCAGTGATGTTTATTTTCATTTTAGTGTTTAGTATTATTTGTGTAATGAATAATTTTTAGACACCACAACAATCCCATAGATTGAAGCAATAGATGCAGTTTGGGATATGTGTACCTAACATAGAATCTTTGTCACCCAGTAAATTATAGCTTCTCTGTGCCTTGGCTTCTGTGTCTGAAATATGAGAGAATATTTGCTAACATTTTCCCACTAAAATACTTGCTCTATGGTTGATATTCTGTGTGTGGTGTGCAT
Source organism: Myotis yumanensis (assembly GCF_028538775.1). Lineage (NCBI taxonomy): Eukaryota > Metazoa > Chordata > Mammalia > Chiroptera > Vespertilionidae > Myotis > Myotis yumanensis. The sequence continues at coordinate 55,262,698 of NW_027223752.1, read as the reverse complement.
AGAACATGGTGGGTGTGGCGGCGAGGGGGTGAGAAAGGGTGGGGAGGAGTAGGGTGGAGTGAGGTCAAAAAACTCTTTAAAAGGGCAATTACTCACTGGTGGAATCAAACATGATGCATGAGGATGGGCTGGGCTTTCTGCTCTTAAGGTATTGTCCACAATGGGACAAATTCTTCGGAGCTGAATTAGGTTCCATTCTCCCTTGCCTTGCTTCTTCATTTTTTTACCCTTTCCCTCTCCCCCTTTTTCCTGTCTTCCTTTCTTCCTTCCTTCCTTCCTTCCTTCCTTCCTTCCTTCCTTCCTTCCTTCCTTCCTTCCTTCCTTCCTTTCTTTCTTTCTTTCTTTCTTTCTTTCTTTCTTTCTTCCTCCCTCCCTCCCTCCCTCCTTCCCTCCCTCCCTCCCTCTCTTCTTTCTTTCTTTCTTTCTTTCTTTCTTTCTTTCTTTCTTTCTTTCTTTCTTTCTTTCTTTCTGCAAGTAGAGTGGTGTTTTGTCATATTTGTACATTTTCTCAGATAGAAAAGACTAGCAGAGACTCAGGCCACAGAGAATGTGAGTGGCTTGAAAGCATCAATGGACCCAAGTCCCTGATCTCATTTAACCCCTTTACCCTTTGTATGGACGAGAGACTTCTCTATTTGCTATTTATTTACAGATGGTTCAGTAGAAATGCACCCACCAAAGGTGAAAAATTTGGAGTCATCCAAAGACATGCTGCTATGGCTAGCAATGAGGCTGGTTAGTTTGTATTCTCTTCCCGGTAACCTTTCAGACAACCTGGATTGAAGGCAGACTTTTCATTTCGGTGCCTCACCCATCTAGGTTCAAAGATGCCTTTGAGAGAGCCAAGGGAATGAAGATTTAATGCTGTCAAATGCTTTGAGACCTCAGACAAAGAAGCTCTGTAAATACTGAGAATTACTGGGCATTATTGGCCCTGGTATTGGTCCCCTCAGTATTATCAGGGTTTTGAAAAAAATTAATGAAGGAATAGGTCCTGGCACACTGGCAGCAGAAATCGCTTCGGGAAAGATGAAGAGACCCTCTACACTCAGGAATGTAGGACTCAGTGCAAATACTCGCCCAAGAATTACTTTTCTTTTTTTCCAATGAAAACCACCAAAGATGAAAACCCATTGCAATACAAAAAAAGAATGAAAGCTTTTAAACTCCATCTCCGGTGGGAGAGGGCAAGGTGCTGTGTGTGTGCTCGCACCTGCACAGGAGATGAGAAGAGAGAGGCAGACATTCAGAGAGACAGCCTGGGCTTCAGAAGAAAATGATGCAAAAGGCTTTTGCCCAGATGTTGATATTTGTTCCAAAATGAAATGCTTTGTTTTTTAAAGTAGGCATTCTGTGTTGGTGAGGGTGCAGGGCAACAGGCACTGATTACATTATTGGTGGGCATGCAAACTGGTAAAATCTCTATGCAGGACCACTGTGTGTATCCAATGACATGACTTAAAACTGCGCTTTCCCATTGTCCTAACAATTCCACATCCAGGGCTTTCAATTGTATACATTTTATGTATTCAAAATGGCATATGTTCATTGCAGCACTGTTTGTATCAGCAAAGTTTGAAAACAATTTAAAAGTTGCTTAGTAGGCGTACCAATCAAATAGAATATCACACAGCTGCTAAAAAAGAACAAGGCAGCTGCAGATGCACTGCTATGGAATCAGCTCTAAAGATGTAGTGTTAATTGAGAAAAATCAATATGCAGAACAGTATGTGTATATAGGTACATATGTGTGTGTATATATACACTTAAATATGTATGTTTGAGTTCATCATGCTCACATATTCACAGAAGGGATTATTTCTGGAAGGCTGCATAAAAAACTGGTAAGTGGCTAAAGGACAGGGCTCACCTCTGACTTCATATCCTTTTGAATATTGTGTCATGTACCTGGACAAAAACAATTTTAAGTACTGCTAATGTGTGTGAAACCACTGATTAACTAACAATGTAAAAAGATGAACTCTGTACCATTTTCTGGGGGTGAGGGGCGAGAGGCGTGTGTCTTCAGAGCTCTCCCGTGTTCCCATGTTGCTCTCAACACCAGGCTTCCCGGCCTCCGGATTCAGGGTGCCTGTTAGAGCAAACTCTCCCCAAATCAAGAAATCCCTGATCTGTACCAGATCTATCCCATTAAATCTTAGTATTCAGGGAATGAGAGGGGAAATGATCCCTAAAATAGGGCTCCTACTGGGCTACGCCAAACATATTTGCTACAACTCTGACCAGAGATAATTTTGGAATCGGGTGGTTTTCGGTTGCAAGGCACAAAGACTCACCAAACTAGGAGTGCTTATTGCAAGCATGCATATGGAGTAAGAAGAATAGCACAGTTCTCATGGGGATTTAATAAGAACAATGAGACAACAACCTCAAAATGAACAATTATGGAGCCCTGGGGTGCCCAGCATTGGTGGATAAGGTCGCCTTCATGGCACCACAAACCCATGAGGCCACCACTGTTATTGCTTCCACAGAGAGAGTGGAGCCGGGATCTGGAAACCCTGTCCCTCTCTCCATCGCAGGCTCACGGGCAGCACGGCATCCCTGTCTTAGGGTTGCTGCTTCTCGCTGTACCTTCGGTGCTCACTCTGTTCTGACACCAGCTGGCTTATTCCCTCCCTATTGGGCTTCCTCCATGGATCGTTGCTAAATTCTTAGAGGCAACCATGCCCTCAATTGGGCTACTTCTGTATTTGGTATTCAACTGTATTGTTGCCCTTATCATGCTGTATTGCAAATATTTATTTAGATCTGTGTTTCTTTTACTGGAGCATAAACTCATAGAAGGGAGGGAACATGTGTTGGTAGCTTATTTATTTTTAATTGAAATAAACTATTTTAGAATAGTTTTAGATTTACATAAGAGTTACAAAAATAGTAGAGAAAGTTTACATATATCCCTTGCCCAGTTTCCCCTATTATTAACATGTTGCTTAAGTTTGATACATTTTTTCCAACTAAGGAATCAACATTGGTATATTAACTACATTTCACAGTTTTCAAATTTCATTGGTTTTCACCTAATGCCATTCTCCTGATCCAGGGTGCCATCCAGGTAGCAGATTATGTTTAGTCGTCACATCTCATTAGCCTTCTCTGGTCTGAGACAATTTCTTGAATTTCCCTTGGTTTTGCTGACCTTGGCAGTTTTGAGGCATACTGGTCACATATGTTGTCAAAATGTCTCTCAGTTTGGGTTTGTTTTATGTTTTCCTCATGATGACACTGGGGTTTATTTTTAAACACCGGCATTGAGCTAAATACCTAGCATGTACCACCTGGAACAGCCCAGAAATTTGATTAATGGTTATTGAACTGAACAGAATTCAAGGGTTTCTTTAGCACCTTCTGTATAAAGAGAAGCTGTTGATACTCTTGGAGAGATTAAATATGGAACTCAAGCTCTGTAAAGAACTATGACATAGCTGAATAATAAAAGACAATATGCAGCCAAGTGTCAAACAAGGGAACTGAGAGAATGACCTACGGCAGCTGAGGAGGTGGATTACTCAGTATGCGTGGGCGAAGTCAGCAACATCTCTGTGTAAGAAGGGACTGGAAAAGTGGGGAGGGTTCAAAGAGGCCTTCTGAATTTCTCAAACATACCAGGCTCTTTCCTGCATTTCCAACCTTTCTCCTTGCATGGCTGGCCTTCCTCATTCTTTAGGTCTAGGCCTGCATGTCACCTCTGCAGACCATGTTATCTCAAACCGACTCCGATTGCCACTCTCTCTCATGGAGCTTGTTGGTTTCCTTCATTGCTCTTGCCAACGTGTGTAATGATTTATGGTTGATTTCTTTATTGTCTGTCTCCCTCCCTAGAGTCTAAGCTCCTAGAGGACAAGTACTGCATTTTTAATTCACTCTGGCAGAGCCCATTCCTTGGCACATCGTGATCCTCCAATGACCTTGGTGAAGGAATAAAAGGGTTGATGTTGGATAAGACTGACAAGATATGAGACAATGACGAGGAGATAATGAGCAACTCCTGGAAGAGGCTGCAATGGAGCCAGAGTGCACTGGGTAGGCAGATGGGATGCTGCCAGGCATGAGACTGATCACATGGTGTCAGGCGATCCCAAGTGGGGTGGCATAATTTGGGCAAAGGCCAACAATGTACTAGGTGTGGGCCACACAGAGGTAGAGGCCATCTAGTAATTTTCCATCTTGGGAAGGCCAGCAAGGGTTCACAGGACAAAGAATGGGGGTAAGGAATAACTGGGGTTGGGGTGGTGCAGGGGCCATAGGAACATCTGTATAAATTGACAACATATCCCACGAATGAGAATAACACAAAAGCTCCTGGAAGGCAAAACGGGGGTACCAAGTTTAAGTTCTCTGGTGTTGGCACAAACCCAAGGGAAAAAAGGGCCTGCTAGTCAATGCTTCTGAGTAAGAAAGGTAACATGGAAGATGAAGGCTCATGATTTTGCTATGGGATTTAGTTCTGGGAAAGGACAGCCATCTTCGTAAGCAGGAGGAAATGCTGAGCGATGCAATCATGAGCTCCGGGACTCAGAGTGGACAGGGCCCCAGAGAAATCTTTGATCTTTTCCACCATGTGGTCCACATAGTTACAGAGGACAGAACTAGGGTGTACACACTGACTACCTTGAGAAGTATATGTTTTCCCATCTAAGTTCAATTTGAAAATGCTGACCAAAGGGGCAGTGTTTCATACGGAGTCTGGCTGGAATGAGCCCAGAGGGAGGAGGCCTAGAAAGTGCATGGCAAAGAAACCCTGGGCGTCCAGAGTATGATTTAAGTATATTTTTATTGATCTCAGAGAGGAAGACAGAGGGAGAGGGAGATAGAAACATCAACGATGAGAGAGAATCATTGATTGGCTGCCTCCTGCACACCCTACACTGGGGATCAAGCCTGCAACCCAGGCATGTGCCCTGATCAGGAACCAAACTGTGACCTCCTGGTTCATAGGTCGATGCTCAACCACGGAGCCATGCTGGCAGGCCAGAGTATGATTTAGAAACAAAAAGAGATGTGGTGTCTTCGTGTACCCATATCAATACTTACGATGGGTGAACCCTGCTTATTTTTCATCCAGCCAGAAGATCAGCTTTGAAAAAGATGACGATGACCTGTGCCTATAAGATTCCAAAGGGACTGTCGGTGACAGAGCTCAGGGGATTCCCAGGAGGACCAAGAAACCATTCAAGTGTTCTTCCTCTGACAAGGCGGGGTGGGCAGAGGAAGGCATAAAAAATGGCTGCATGTCTACATGCAAAGGTCAGAGCATGAGACAAGGACTGTGTCTTTGTTACCTAAATTCTATAACCTCTGAACCTTCAAAGGTAAGTGGGTGAATCCTGTTTGCTGACCTGTAACTCGGGAATCCCTTCTCTCCTCTGTGCCTCCTTAGAGCAGGGCTAAAGGGAGAAGAGGTGCTAGCCTGTGCAGTCTCCTCATGGGAGAAGGGGGCACTCTCACGTCCAAGGACAACACAACTCACCCAGAGTCACCCTGGTGGGTGGCGTTGGAGCCAGGGCGAGACCTTCTGACCCAGCTTTCCTTTCACAATCCTAAGCAGCCCAGCTAGGGACTGACCATGACGTTGGCTTTGATTATACATTTTGATTGCCACTCTCCTTTTATTTGAATATATGAGCACTGTTCACCGTGCTCCCCTCCCTCACAACAACCTGGAGGTGGACGGAGGAAAAAACAAAGCACCACCCTCATTCACACTCATTTCAATGAAATGCACACCAAGTACCTGACCCCCATTCCGACTTCCCTGCCGATCCCCAGCTCGTATCCATTCATTTCCCTTATAGATGGAAATGCAATTTCCTTGCAAATAGGACCAGAGAGGTCACTAGCATTACTTGACAGTTTTATGATTACTTTTGTTTCAAGCATTTGCCAGGTAGTATGGTGAAAAAAATGCAGCGTTCTCAACTTTGCATTCCTTTTGACGTCACAGGGGGAAATAAGAAACAAAGAACAAGTGTGCTGATTGCATGCTGAGTGCCTCTGAGGCCTCCTCAGAGGACCTGGCTTTCCTCCTTGCTTCCCACCCACAGACTTTCCAATCCTAAAACATCAGAGTGGGCTGAAGGGAATTACTCTGCAGCACCTGAGCTGCCAGCTCAGGGGTGGGCAGCTGAGGTGACTTGGCAGACCCCGCTGTAAACATGGGTTATCAGATCATTTACAAGGTAAGCCAAGTGGGGCAAGTTAACTTTTTTACTGTTCTCTGGATTTCATATTATGCTCTTGTAAGAACTCAATCATTCAAATAGTTCATATTTAGAAGGGAAAACTAGACAACATAAAGGAACCAAAGGAATATTTCATTAAAAGGCATTTATGTGTGTTTTATTGATAGTCATTTGTATTTAGGGGCTACTTTAATTCATGTTTTACTGCCTATATATTTTCTAAAGGGTCAGACACTCTTGGGTGTGCCAGATGAAATGCAGAATATTCAGTTAAATTTGAATTTAAAATAAACAATGAAAATGGGGGACATCTGTAATACTGTCAACAATAAAACAAAACAAATAATGAATAAGTTTAGTGTAAGCATAGTCCAAATATTGCATGGGGCCTATTTTATTCATTATTAATCAGCACTGGGTCCATTAACTAGCCAGTTTATGTATCATCCAGATTATTTCCCCTCCCTGCTTCCTACTTTTTTTCAGTGGCTTAATTTTAGGAACCCTATTAGAGGGTGGAGAGAGAAATACAATTCCAGCACACTGGCTGTCCTACTTATCATGAGCTGAGGCACATGTTTTAGTAGCTTGATATTTTGGGTTAAAAATGGTGATCATCTGCATTCTTCCTATTACTATATAAACAGAATTAGCCACAAACTTATGTTTTTCCAAGTTTCGATTTTGCAGATCAGTAAAATGTAAAAGAAAAGGAAATTGTGGGAAGATCAATAACATGCTGCCAAGTCTAAATCTGATCCAGTAAGGAGGCTAAAAAAAATACAACGACCATCTTCAATTGCCATTCATTCAGAAAAGAAAGTAACATTTTAACACCCCCAAAGCAGGAAGGACACACTCTTAGAATTAAGAGCAATACTTCTTAAAGAAAGCTGGCAGCCTTCCAACACGTTGCCCTCAGTTTTGTGAACACGTTGTCACAACATGGTGCGGGCCCTGGGATTGGAGACCTCACAGACAAGGTTGTACCCGGCAGCACCTGTGAAATGACAGCGGCTAAACTGCACGTCACACAGGTTTGTACAGGTAGGAGACAGTCATGGGAGCACCTTCTAGTAAAGGAAAGAGAAGGTAGACACAGCCAGTTTAAGCTCTGATGACCTTAAATTAATATGTAATCTCAATATTTTCTTTCTGAGAAGCATATTATTTGAGTGGAAATAAACTGTGCTTTTTCTCAAACCACGAAGCATTTCCTCAACCCATACTATATAGAAAACCATCCTCTAAGCTTCCTTTGGAGCACAGCCCAATCTCTGTACTCTTCCTCTCTTATCTCTGCAAAATCAATGCCTCAGGAATGGGATAATATGACATTGAACTTAAATAGCCCCCTTCCTAAGAGAGTTCAGAGGTCTCTGAAACTACAGGTAATTGAGCCTCCTGGCTCCTGTGAGCTGACAGAATGTGTGACCCCAGCCAGGCAGAGTTGAGTATTTGTCAAAAGGCAGATACTGGGGGTAGCAGTGCTTGGAGACCAAGTCCCTAGGTTCAGATTTTCTATCACCCTTCCCATTTTACACAAGGGAAAACGATGGTGTGCAAGTGGATAATTGCCTGAAATTGCTGAGTAATTAAGAGAAACCACGATTAAAATCAATTGCCCAACCCAAGTCTTGTATGCAGTTTCTTCTATCCTTCTCTTGCCCGAGAAGCACATATAAAGACCTTTTTTTTTTTTTTAAACCAGGGGAACTTTCCTTTAAATAAGACTGAAATTCAATTTCATATGCTGCAAAGAGTTTCAAAACATCATTTACCAATGATCTGCAAATATTCTTCCTTCTCCCCATGGCCATGAAGTTGGAGACTGAGAACCCTTATCAAGGGCTCTTCAAGGCAAAGTAGTCATTAAACACACAGGCTTTAAAATATATATTATACTAAAAAACATGAAAAATACCCCAAACTTTGGAAATATTTTAACACATTTTATTTCAGTCTTTTTTTCTAATCATAGGATTATTGCTATGCATAGGGTTATTCTGTTATGCATACACTTTTTAAACTTAATATTACTACGTAAATATGTATCATGTTGTTGCATCTAGCCATAACTTTATTTTAAATGTTATATAATACAAATCATATAAACAATTTTTATCCCCAACTTTTAATAAGTGATACTCTCTGCCTTAGGGGACTGGATATGGATAGGGGCCTTTTTTTTTTTTTTTTAAAAAAAAATGTAGTATTGGTTTTCTGTAGTGATAGTGTTTTTAAATGACTAATTATTTCTTACTTTTATAATAAGAAAAAAAAAACAAAGATATAAAACACATACACTCCATCAAAAATCACTTCAACCTGAAATTTTAGGAGGTCATTTAGCATCACCTCCTAATTGCACCCTCCCTTAGTCCTAACACTGACCTACCTGAGAAATTCAATACCCCTTTGGTATTCCAGACATTTCTCTTTCTGAGAGAAGTAGTGCAACCAATTTCTTTTAACCTCTCAAAATCCCAGCTTTTTTTGTAATTGTTGAAGCTCAGGTATTCTTCCCCACTCCACCCCCCTCCCTATTAATATCAGCTTCTTTTCATTCCTCTCTCTTTGTTTTTGGCCTTACTAATTCTGACATGACTTTTTTTTTTTTTTCTCATACTCAACTGAATAGAAGAGAGAGATTTGGCTTTGATTCCAGAATGATGTTTCACAGAAAGTCAACTCTTGTTTCACATACTTGATAAACATCTCACTAACTAATTTCTTGCTGTTTCTAAGCCATTAACATTTTGGTTAGCAAGTCCAGAGCCCTTCAGACCCGTTTGCCTCCTACACAAGAAGTAAGCTAGTGAAACCCAAGGAGTACAGACTGGCCCTCTTACAGCGTCTCTGTAATGGTTTTTGTCACTTGGGCCAAGCTGCCGCCACCATGACTGTGCACATGGGGTGCTGCCTCAGGGCAAGTGGAAGAATGCAAATATCTGTGGCCCTCACACTGCAATTTAAGGAGAGCTGTTAGCTTATACTCTTCCCATTTATTTCTCTTCCTAACCACCGAGTCTGAGGGTAAGGTACTATTTTTACTTATTTCCAGTGGAAAGAACATGAAACCTTAGGGTGATAGTGGCATATTGCTGAATTATGTGTTTTAGTCTGACTAGAATAAATTAGACTTTTGGTGGAGAGAGGGGAGAAAGGAGAGCAAGAAATCCAAAGAAAATCAGGTGAAAAAGCTAGATTTTCCTAGTTCCTGGGTTCTAGGTATGTAGGAAAAATAGCCACAATTAATAATATAGTAATCACACGGAAGGAAGTATAGTCATTGATAAGGTATTTCTTCCCAGACATTCAAAATCTGGGTACTCGGATTTTAATGACATTTCTCTCTATTGAGTTAAAATATGCTGTCTGCAATTAGAATGTAAGTACAAGATTTAAAAGAAGAAGAACACCTTTAAAAGGCTTTTAAAAAGCAATCAAGGCTTCTTGGACAGAGATCCTTTCATTCAAGGATGCTATGTAGCATCGCGGAAATGAATCCTCGACTTGGGCCCTCCACTTTCTTAGAAACAGAAACGTGCTTAAACTGTTAGGGTGAATGAGTTGGGCAAAGTACACTCTGCATTTTGCTTTAAATTTTAACTAGACACAAACCAAACAAAACCTTTCACTTTGAACTTGGCTTTGAACTGAGCCTGTCCATCTTCTATCCTCTGCTGGAGTCAACTTCAGGTATGACTGACTGAATTTTCGATTTCTTTATTTTCAGATTGACTCCCTTGCTGGTTGTGTAGTGGTCATGGGGTTTGTCATCCTAAGAGTTACCATTTGAAACACCAAAATCTTTTTTTTTTTACATTAAACATTCCTTCTGTCTGTTTCTCAAACGAACTCCTTGAGGGAATGTGTTCTGTGAATATCTGGAAGCAGTCTACAAGAGTGAAGGCGGGAGGAGCATGTCCTGGTTCTTCCAGAGACCATTCCTCTGCATTCTACAGGAAGCCTGTGTTCTCCTCATCAGGCTTATCTTCTCCAGCTTGGAAGGACAGATGAAAAGAATCCTATCTTTCCACTCTCGTGAGGGGAAGAGATGTGGTGCTCATGTTCTCTGGCTTTTGCTTGACCAAGTGGGGGAGAAAGGTAGAAAGAGAAGGGAAGACTAAACCTTGAGAAAGGAGAAGAAGAGAATGTAGCTGCCTACCCCCAAATCACCTAGCAATCTTACTTTTGAGTAAACTGACTCACAGTTGTTAGTGGTATTTCAATGGGCTAACAAGTAACCAATTGTCCCTACCATCAAGTAGAGCGCAATCTAAGATTGCTAAAGGAAAGGAATGCCTACCATTGGTTCTTTTTTATTATTATAGCCGTTTGTAGGGGAGATAAATATTTTTCCTCTACTCATCTTAGGTTCTTTCAGTGCTGCAAATTAGACTGACACAAGACAGATTCACAGGGGAAAAAAACAACAAGTTTCTTAACTTATGAAGCATACAATACATGGAATACTCAGTGATGAGTAACTCAAGGGAATGATCAGAATTTGGGCTTCTATAGCATCTTAGCAAAGAACAACAAATTTGTAGAGAAGGGACTTGTTCCAGGCTCCCAAGGGCAACAAATGTGGGAAGGTAAATATATGGGGGAAAATAATGGAAGATAAGGATTGTTTTAGCAAGATTTGTTGCATAGATTCCTCCAGTTCAGTTTCTGGGCTAAGAGTCTAGAGTTGTCTCTGGTGGTTAAGAATCATCTTGCCCATCCTGGAGGAATCTATGTTGGTTGTCCTGTGTCTGCTATCTCTCAATTGCATTCACCTCAAAATAAGCCTTATACCAGAGTGGTATATTTGTGGGTGGCATACTCTGAACTGCTTTAATGATCAACTTTTCTTTCATTTCAAAAGGTTCTAAAAATAATACATTTACATGGTAGAATATTTGAAATTTGGAAAGAAGTTAAAAGAAGGATACAACAAGCCCTGGATGAGTAGCTCAGTTGGTTAGAGCATCCTCCCAATACCCCAAGGTTTGGGTTCATCCCTAGTCAGGGAATATACAAGAAACAACCAATGAGTACATCAATAAGTGGAACAACAATTCGATCTCACTCCCTCAAATCAATCAATAAAATATTTTGAAGAAATAAACAAAACAGTACACAAACCATTACCAAATCTTATTAGTCATATGCAACCTCCATTAACATCTAGAAATGGTTCCAGTATATTTTCCTATGCTTTTTAAAAATCTTCACATAACTGGGGACATTCTGTACAAAGAATTTCACAAACTATGTTTTTGTTCACTCAATCAAACATATTTTCTCATGCCATTATTAATTCTTTAAGTATTATTTTAATAGCACTATAATTTTCCATTTTATACCTATACTATAATTTATTATAATTTTCCTATTATTGGATATTTAGGAACAACTTAAATGTTTTTTTGGGTGTGTGTGTTCATAAATCTTAGCATTTCAAATTATTTCCTTAGTATAATCTTCTGAAAGTAGAATTACTGGATCAAAGAGCATCATATTTCAGGATTTTAATACATATTACTGGGAAGGATGTAACACAGAATATGAATGTTTTCCTGAAGCTCTGGCTGCATTGATTAATGTCATTTAAAAGTCTTTGCTATTTTGTTAGGTCCCTGTTAGCTTTGTATTCATTGGTGAGGTTGAAAAGTATTTACTGTATAATTAGCTATTTGTATTTTCTCTTACATAAACTGTCAGTTCATGACCTTCATCAATTTTGTCATTGATTTATAATAACACTTTATAAATTAAGGCCATTAACTTTTAGTGCCTCAATTTTGAAAAATACATCTGCTTACCAGTTTGCGTTTTGTCCTCTGATTTTGTTTGATTATTTTTGACATATAGAAATTTTGTATTTCTCTATATTTTAATTTATTGACCTTTTACTGTGATTTCTTCCATTGCTTTAAAGCATAGAAGATCTTTACCCATCTAGATTAGATAAATAAGCAAAATATATCTTCTTTAGTTTAAAAAATAATATTTCTGCTCAGAGAGTGTGGCTCAGTGGTTGAGCATCAATCTATGAACCAGGAGGTCACGGTTTAATTCCCGATCAGGGCACATGCCCAGGTTGTGGGCTCGCTACCCAGTATGGGGCATGCAGGAGGCAGCCAATCAATGATTCTCTCTCATCTTTGATGTTTCTATCTCTCTCTTCCTCTCCTCTGAAATCAATAAAAATATATTTCCTTTATCTAGCACTTGATTTCTTATATGGTATGACAAAAAATTTACCCTTTTTCCTGATAAGCTAACAATATCACAGTCCCACTTGTTGACTGCTGTTTACTACAGCTTTTACATATATTCTGTATATAGATATTCAAGACTATTCTCACATATGCGAGATTATGTTTCTGGGTTTTCTCTGTTTCACTGATCTCTTTACCAGTAGTTTTTCCACCTTTAATCCTTTTTGTTAAAATAGAAGTTCTTTTAGCAATTATACTGATTCTTTCAACTTAACAGGTGGTCCACATGGCATACAAGAAGGCTGCCTAAAATTACTCGAGGAAGAGAATGTCAGCTTTGAAAGGTTTAGGTCTTAGGTGAGAGCAATACCATGTTAGCTTTTCTTGTGTCTTTGACAGGTGGGGTTCATGTTATGACACAGAAAACCAGAAAGGCCTTCCGGGTTTCTCGATAGTGGTAGGACTAGTAATATAAAGAAGAATTAGACATCTCTTTGTTCATCTCAAGAAAAGAGTATTTCCTGTGAGGGTGTTAGACATTTAATGTTGAAAGATCACCTCTGCTTGGGCTTCTAGGGTGTCAGTAAAGATATCAACTCATGGATCTACAGAAAATTGCTGGAAACTCATAAAATGAAAAATGAGAGAAAGCCCGAGTTAAAATGTTCCTGTTGGGGTTATACAAGGGATGGGCCAAATAATTTTGTTTTGTTTTTAAGCCTTGTTCACAGTGACTATCTTAGGATGATAGGGTTATGGGTGACTTTTAAACATTTTAATTGTATTTTCATTTTCCCCATAAATTGCATAAAAGCTTTTTTCTTCTTCGTAATAATAGTCTGTTAATTGACTTCTGGAATACAGTATTGGAAGTTTTGGTCCCAAGAAATGAAATGGTACAAAAAGTGGATTTTCTATTTCTTCCTCTTTTCCTGCATAGACACGGTGACACTAAAACTCATCTCATTGGGAGAGATTTTGTGAAAAGGAGACAGGCCATTTCTAAACCAAGTGTTTTTTCCTCTGAATAATATTTAACCCCAAATTAGTTTAGGGACTAGAAGAAGGTATGAAAAAACTACCTTTTGAAATTGCTATTTCTAAAGTGAATAGGAATGTTTTCCAATAGCTTTTTCCCCCTTGCTGACTAAGGATTGATACATCTTGCATGTTAAAAAGTAGAGTAGTCTAAATAAGTGCTCACAGGCTACAATCCCTCTCGAGTGCTCCCCACCTCCCCCACCGCCCCAGAAATTCCCTTTTTTTGTGTGATACAGTTGGCGTTATGTTACTGTCTTAAAGATTCCCATTTTTTCTTTAATGGTCTTTACTTTCCTCTTTTCTGAGCTCTTCTTAATTGTTCTGCTTTTCATTAGTAGATAATTCTGTCTGGTTGACCAGCAGTGATGAGGGTCAGAGTCATGGGCAATATACTATATCTGGTTTGGTCTGGCTCCAGAAAAGCTAAACTATGCCCCAGCCTTGAATTAGTCACTTAAGTAGAAGGGATAGTCCGCCTCCATGGCAAGGATTTTGTCATAGTAAGCACTTGAGAATACCTGCTGCAATTTGTCACTCCCCACCCCCCAAGCAAGTTTATCTTTGTTCTTACACCATAAGCAGCACTTTGTATTTCTTTTCCATGCCACATTGAAAAGATATAAAAACCAAGCGCCATACATATCACTTAAACACATAAACAATTGGGTAATAGTCCATTTCCCCCTTAAACCTTTCATGCTTGTTTTCCTGTCTTAGAATAACACTTAAAAGCCATCAAAGCGCCCACAGTGCCAGCAGCTCTCACGTCGTGGGGGCGGGGGGAGTGTTGAGCATGGGAAGCCTCTGCTCCCCAAGGGGCGGCCATGGGATTCTTGGACGGAGGCTTCAGTGGGTGGAGAGCCCTGTGAGAGGCAGGAAGCCTCCTGCGCTCAGACACTGTCAGGGCCAATGTGCCTGTCAGGAGACTGCCTGTGAGATTCCGAACATTGCAGCCGTAACAAACATTGAGTTGGACAGATCCTCGCCACCACTTTTTCCTGCTAAATATAGGTAAGTTGTCATCGGGTTGCACACGCAATTTCCAGCTACAGCTCCTCAGGAAGGGAGGCGGGCACAGGGGCCCATGGCTCTGGTGGTTACACTGCACAGAAGGGAGCGGACCCTGGCTCGGGTTGTGAGGGGCAAGGGAAGCGGGCAGAATGGAACTGGGGCTGGGAGGGGGGTCATCTTAGTTTTGGTTAAATGTAATGACACATGGGGAGATCTGTAATAAATAATGGTATTGGTTTAACAACGCATTAAGCAGCAATAACTTGGAAGAAAAGATACCTAGAAGGAGCCCTATCTCAGGAGACCCCTGCCCAGGGTTCCTTCTTCATCACACTTTGGAAAACAATGTGGTATAGTGGGAAGAGGCTATGAGATATGGCATCAAGTCCCGAGTTTGAATCCCAGCTTAATCTGACCAAATGTTTGATTTGGAGTAAATTACTTAACTTCTCTGATGTCGCCTTTCCCCCACACCCCCCATCCCTGCTAAAAAATGACTTTATTTTTTAGAAAATGAATTCCAGGAAGGTTAACAAACAATACCAAGGGTATAGGTGTGCAATTGGATGTAGTCATTTCAAGCATTCAAATAAGAATATGGCAACATAAACATCTGGAAAGCATCTCTTAGGGGTTCAAAATAAAATGTATAAGTCTAGTCCTTATATATAAAATGTCAGTAAAATACTATATCCCTCACAGTGCTATTAGGATTAAAGTACATGGCACTACTAAGAGCCCAACTTTTCTTGGTCTCTGTGTTCCCTTTTAGGCAAATCATTCGAGTTTCCTCGGACTCTAGTTGTCTCTCTCCTAGCAAGTCCCATTGGTTCTACTTTCAAACAACATCCAGAACGTGGGCACTTCCTTCCGACCCCATTGCCACCACGCAAGCACAGCCACTGCCATCTCTCGTCTAGGCCATTACAACAGCTTCCTAACTCCTTCCTCTCCTTCTGTTTATAAAGCCTGTACAACCCACCTCTGCACACAGCAGACAGATGGTTTAAATGTAAGTTAAATCATGTCATTCCTCCGCCTAAAACCCTCCAGTGGCTTCTGACTACACATAGAATCAAACCCACACTCCTCACCACAGTCTTTGAGGATCCAGGCGATCCCTCCCCTGCCTACCCCTTTCTTCCTTGAATTCATCTGCTATCACTTTCTCCTACTAATTTTTCAGCTGTACTGGCCTAATTTTACCTTCCAGAACACAACAAATCGATTTCTACCTCAGGGCCTTTGCATTTGCTGATCCCATAGTTTGGAAGAAGTTTCTTCGATATTTTGCTGTGATTGAAACTTTCTTAACAGTCAGATCAAATATTCCCTCCTAAAACTGGTCTTTCCTGACCTCGCCTCTATCACAGGCCTTCGTTATTTTCTTCACAGCACTTATCACTCCATGAAATTATTTCACATTTTGCTTCTCTGTTCTCCCTTGGGAATGTAAACTCCATGAAAGAAGGGGACTATCTTTCTCACCCCTGCATAAGCCTAGAATAATGTAGAGTAGGCATGTGGACAGCATTCTGTGAATGAACTCTCAACACACATGGAGAAAGGGGTAATGCTATCATCCCGAACGGCTGTGACTGGATTTGAAAATCTTTCTCTGTCCTTTCCATTTCTGAAGATTCTCTGATTCCTTGAACAGAAAGTCCGAATCCCAGAATAATGTTAAAGAAAGACAGTTAGAAGATGTTCAAACACTCAAAGAGTAATTTGTCCAAGGTTTGCCAAATGGAGGCACTTTGGGTATCTGCTTTAAGGAAAAAAACGTGGACTTAAAATTTGCACATCCAGTATTTGTATGTAAAGGAATTGTTTTAAACTAATTCAAAATTGTGTTCCTCTAAGTAAATTGAGATTTTCTGAGCAACCCTATTTACCGTTGGCTTAGCACATCCTTTCTTCACAGGTCTTGGGAAGGAATATGACTCTGCAGCATAACACGTGTGCGAAGAGAGACGGCTCAGGTGAGCGCGGGCCGCGTGAATGGCATGTTCTGTCCACTGTGTTCTGTGCGGGTCAGACCACTGCTGGGCTGGCCTGTAAGAGGAACACGCTGGAAACTGGATCACGTCCCGGCGAAGGAACTGGAAACCGTGTTAGGAGAAGAAAATGGGAAGCCTCACTGACAGGGGAGGGGACTGTGAGGCTCGGAGTTATTGTCAAATAGTTAAAAATTTTTCATGAAAAGACAGACTCTGCTGCACGTGCCATGAACAAACCTAGAACCGACGAGGAGTAGCTACGGGGAGGCAGGTTTTGGCTCATCAATGGAGGGGGTCTCCAACAGTCTGGCCTCCTACGTGAGCAAAGTCCTGGTTGGAAATGTAAGGGACAGGCGGCATCACCGCATTGTGGCAGGCACACCCGGGGGCTGCAGGTCGTGCGTGGATTCCCCCTATTACAGGTGAGCAGCACGCACACTCCTGGCAAGCCCTTGTGGAAATCCCTTCCTGCATTCTAGACGGGCCAGCAGGGCCAGTATTGTGTGACTTGAGGCTGCCATTGCTCATGACTTAGACTCAGAAAACTGTGAGTTTCCAAAGCTAGCCTAGAAGCTCATGGACCCATGGTTTTATGTTCCGACCTGGAAGCACGTTACTGCCTATTTCCTACCAAGAGAAGACTTATCTGGGAGGCTGAAGCGGGCGACTGCGCTTCTTGGTGGACGCCAGTCTGTGTTCCAAGACGGCCCTGGGTTTAGGAGAGAAGATAAGCTGGAGAGTTTAAGCGTTGGATTAATTTGTAACCTAAGAGCTACCTGGTTTTGGTTTTGTTTTTAACATCTTCCCTCTAGTGGGGGTAGAAGGGGGTACTGGTAACTCTCCCCAGAAGCTGACCCCCCTCAGCGACAGCCCCAGCCTGACCCCTCTTTTCTCCCTTCCTTTGCTTTTCATTAGAATCCCCATGAGCCCTTACATGCTTAGCATGAAAATGAGTCCATTTTATTTTTGGAACCCACAGAGGCAGCCCTGAGGGGAGTTATTGTGTTGCTTTTAGCAGCTAAACAAAAAGGTGTGAAATCAGTTGCTGGCTGTTCTAGAATGGGAGAAAATAAATAAATAAGCTGGGCAGGGAGGTTCAGGACTGTGTGGCAACTTGGACAGAACCTCGTGTCCGGGGCTTCTCTGCGCCTTATTAGTAACCAGAGTGGCTGTGGGAATATCTGTGTATCTCTCTCACCTTCCCAGGAAGTTACTAGCATAGCCCTGGAAGCCACTGGGATTGTTTTTTAATGATTCATTTTGAAATACTATCTCCATGTTGTGTTGAAAAGGACTTGGGGAGGGGACTAGTTTGAGAGAATTCTTTACAGCCCTTCGTAACATCCCCTGCACAGGGAGGTGCGGGAGAGAAGACAACTTCAGCAAAAGTTTTAAAGAATTGGAGGTGCCCAGGGAATAGTGCTTTACCACCGGGCTTTAACAAGTTAATGCCATAACAGTGGTAAGAGACAAAGATCTGAAATGACAAAGATTTCTCAGGAAGTCTGAGGGTTTTTGTTGTTGTTGTTGTTGTTTGTTAATCCTCACTTGAGGGTATTTTTTCCATTGATTTTTCTTTTTGGAGGGAGTGGAAGGGAGGAAGGGATGGGTGGGTGGGAGAGAGAGAAACATTCATGTGAGAGAGACACATCGATTGGTTGCCTCTTGCATGTGCCCTGACCAACTGGGGATCGAACCTGCAACCCAGGTCCACGGCCTTGACCGAAAATTGATCCTGTGACCCTTTGGTGCATGGGCCAACACTCTAACCTCTGAGCAACATCAGCCAGAGCAAGCTTGGGGCTTTTGCCTCCTGCTGATCATGTTCACTGGGAGCCATCTCCTGTTTTGGGGTGCTTAGGGCCCTAGATAATTCTTTTCTTGGAAGAGCACCATACTCTGAAATGTCTCTTTATTAGCAGGAGCAATTTCATTTTCAGTTGACATCTTGGTACGGGATTTTCTCTCTTTTCAAAATTATGGAAACTTTTTTCAACTACAAAATATTTAACATGTATAATAATGCAGAGACTTGGGAAATGCACATCCTATGCCCAAGATTTCACAATTGCTACTTGAATTCTTTCTGAAAGACAGATGTGATGTTTTGTCCTTCCTCCTCTCGTGCTCCTTTCCTCCTCTTTCCCTGTTCCACAGCAGGTGCGTGTCCTCCATCCTTGCCCAGTAGGCAGGCCTGACCAAGGCCACTTGGTTTAACGAATGTGGCCTTTGCAGTGTTTAGGCAGCCTGGCTTCAGTGGCTGGGGGCATCACAGTCAGTGGGCAGCAGCCCCGGGGCCTCTGTGATTAAAATGTCTTATAAGCCTTGAGTTATTTAGCATTCAGGGCAGAAGTCTAGTAAAGTCAGACACCAGGTTAAGACAGACCTTTTAAAAGTACTATGTAATTGATGAATTAATTCATATAACAGATAATACTGATTGCTCACTTATGGCCAGGGACTGTCCTATATGCAGAGATATGGTGAGTCCCAGACAGACAAATGGAAATTGAAACCACCGTAATACCAGAATTTCTCTTAGCAAAGGCACTGCCTTGGCTTAGGAAAATTCCCTGATAACCTATGACCTTGAAGATATGGGTGATAAGGACCAATAGGCACCATAACAGAGCTGAGCAGGATTGTAGGGAGAAGGAGGAGAGGAGAGAGGGAGGGGGAGGAGAGAGATAACTAGGAATCTCAGGGGGAGAGGGGGAGGGGGAGAGAGAAGACGGATGGCAGAGAGGAAAAGGACAAAGGAGGAAGACACAGGGTGGCTCAGCTGCTGAAGGGATCCAAAACGAGGTCGCTAAGGGTCCACATGAAGTTTGTTTTTGTTGAAGAAGTCCATTGTTTGCTACCCTTCCTCTTCCCCCATCCTAGTAAAATCTTCAGTGAAATACAGTAGGTCCTCGGCGCAATGTAACGCGATTTTCGCCATAAGTCGGAACCCACCTACGTAAGCACCTACGTCACTCACATGGAGCACATACACAGCAGTAATGAAGTGAAACAGTAAAAAAAAAAAAAATTAAAAGAAAGATAACAATTCCTGACCTTTACTTGTGGTAAATAAAAAATAAAAAAACATAAAGCAAATATGTACATATGTCGAAATATGTACACATGATGGAACTTTTTTTTAATAAGTAAATGGGAGATGGCAACATAACCACAAAATGATGTACGTTGAGTCTGACGTAACCTGAGGACTGTCTGTAGATTAAAAAAAATCAATTAAAGGGTGGGTATCATATACACATACATGTACACATGACACATCCCTGTGTTTCACATATACTTATAGGTGTATATGTGATATGTATATATACATGTATAAATAACATGTATACACACATACATAGTATACATACTATGTAAAGGACATCAGACAAACTGAAATGAATCAGTAAAAAGCAGAAATTCACTGCCAGGAGTGGCGTCAAACACAGCCCCGGTGCCTTCCCCTTATGCTCTCAAACCTTGGAGCTCTCAGAAATCCTGCCAAGGCTGTGGCTTTCCGTATGGTGGGGGGAAAGTTCATCGAGAGACATCTCAAAGGGCAGAGAGAAATAGTTTGTCTTTGAGTTGAGAGCTGAGCGTATTGTCTCAGTCACACTGTCGGTTACAGGGAACACAATTTGAATATGAGGGTGGATTCTGAAGTCATAATTTATCAATCCTCTACCCATAGTTTTCCAAATGCTCTTTTCCCTAGTTTCCAACTAGCAAACTCCTACTCATCATTTTCTATTCTATTTAAATGTCACTTTATCTGTGGGGCCTTCCCTGACCCTCAGGGAGGGTAAATTTCCTCTTCTCAGCTTCCAATCTCTCCATATATTCCAGCACATGGTATTGAACCTGAATACAACAAAGCAGACCTCACGGTACCACTTCTGAATGCCCGCTGCCCAGCAGGACAGACGGCACTTTTGCTGAATAAAATCTGGGTAACGAGAAACTTCGATGTGGACACAGAGCTCCGGAAAGGGCAGAACTCCAAGGCCCTGAATGGTGGCACTACTGTCCCCCAATAGCTTTGCTATTAGATGCTATTTGTCTTGCCCCTTGTTCCCGTGTTAAGTAAGAACCCATTGCTCCCCAGAAGTAAAAGCAATGCAATCATCGTTTGTTTGTTTATTTATTCCTTGTGCCAAGACCCAGGGTGATGAGGCTGGATTGCACACGGGGCGTGGGCCTCAGTAACTGGGAAGTCTCACCCTGCCCGGCCTGTCGGGCCCGTATGTTTGGGCAAGTCACATAGTCCCGGGGACTCCATCTCCTCACACAGTGGTAATGACCGGCTTTATGGGGTGGCTGCCGGGCTTAATTAAGGATTGAGAAGGAGGCAGAGAATATAAAGTGCTTCATGCACGCAAAGGATTTTCTCCCCATATTTATTTTTGGACTCAGTCACCCATAGTAGTAAGTGTTTATGACCTGAAAGACGAGTCTAGCAAAAAAAAAAAAAAATCTAACTACTATTTTCATTTTCAAGTGGCTCATGGATTGGGAAATGGACCACCTACTTGTGTCTTCTATTCCAGGATGCTCCATAGCCCTTGCTGCTAACTTCTGCTAACTTCTGGCCTCAGTTTCAGGCTTCTAGCCTCAGTTTCCTTGACTACGAGGACTTTCTCTAGGATTCCTTTATGGTCAGATGTCTTGTGAGACCTGACACTTTGATCTCAGGGCCTGTACCCTCAAACCACACTCAGAAACAAGGTTCACGGATGGTACAAAAACGTCTGTGGGCAAAGCCCCAGGGGCTGGTTCCCCGAGCCGGAAAACACAGGCACCCGTGAAGCCTCCACAGATGACACCGCCGCTCTTCTGACTCCGCAGATGCCCACTGTCTCCCGAGCACCCGGTGTCCTCGGCAGACCCGGTGCTCCCGTCGCTGCCAGGCCTGCGGCTTCGGCGCTACTGTTTGCTGAATGACAGAGCAAAAGGACAACTGATCCTGAGGCAAGAGTGAGAAGGTAAGAGAGACAGCAAAACAAACCAGGACAGTGGCTTGGTTTACTGCCTTAAAAAGCCTTCTTATCACTACCACCTTTTGTGTGTGTGTGTGTGTGTGTGTGTGTGTGTGTGTGTGTGTGTTTTAAATCACAGAAGCTGCCCCTGAGCTAGGGATAGTCAAAGACCAAAATTGTTCAGAAAGAAAAAACAAAACAAAACCCAGTCCAATGTCGTATACCCCAAACCAGCGCTTCCTCGTGTGTGCAGTGTTCGCTGTTGGGAGAGGAACACAGGCCAGAAGATGCCCATTATGGACCCAGAGCCTCCTGGGTACCCTCAGCCTGCTGCAGCTGTCTGCAGGGCTCCTGGCAGCACAGCCCAGAGGAAGCCGGGTCAGCTGCAGCCATCAGGTGAGGAGGAGGAGTGACACAGCTACTGCAGGCTGCCCGGCCAGGTGTGGCGGTGGCTGTGGAAAGGTGTGGGGCCACCAGGGTCTATAGAAGGAGGAGGGAGAAGCCAGGCCAAAGGGGAAGATGCAATGTTGACTTTGATTGGCTCACTTAGCACAAGGCCAACTGAGGGAGGAGGGGGGAGAGGGAGAGAAGACACTTTTGAAAGCATGATGGTATCTCATTTGTATGCAAGTGAGACACAGCCTTCCAAGTCCAGTCCCAGGAAGGCGGGGACAAATGGGAAATTGGATATGCAGTAAACCACATGCTATTTTAAATATATACAAACATCAGAGAAGGTTGGTGTTCATAGAATATAAAATATACCCTAATGACATCAATACTGGATGCATTGTTAATACTTTTTCTCAACTTCATTTAAAATTCACATGAAGAAAATGCAAAAGTAATATTTGGAACTTTAACCTTGGGGGGCCCCGTAGATCATTTTCTTTGGAAACATGGCTATTGGGGATGTTGAATGGTTTTGTTTTTGTGTTTTCCCCAGACTGAAGCATTATAACTGGCCTCCCGCGTGCCTGGAGTAGAACGTTCTATGGAAGCACTATTATAGAAAAATGCCACATGCTATGGATTAAACGCAGAAACCAGCTAATCATAACCCAAGAAAGCGAATGTAGCCTGTTCTGAGAAGGACAAATATGTTGAAACATGCCTATCATGAAATGTGGTCTTAATAACCCTCTAAAAAATAGCCCCTCTGCAAAGAGAACTTATTATACCTCATGGAGGGGGTCTCGGTTTCAACTAAAGTTAATTTTATTTACTTTGATGATGAAAACTAAAGACACTATGGAAACATCCTTTTAATTCTAAGCATCCTTTTCTTTGTTTGACGGGGGAGGGAAGCTTTTAGTGATTCCATATGTATCCTTTGTTCACTATACGGCGGATGGGAAGAGTGCCAGGTAATTCCAGCACTTAAACTGCTACTGAACCATCCAGCTGTTAAAGGAGTTCCGATGAATCGTTCGCTCTAAAAGAGGTTTCTCAATCTGCATCCCACTCCGAGGTCAACTCTTGTCACAGGTGCACTTGGCCTCGAGGCACTGGTAACCTCAGAAGCAGACAGGGCTGCCAAGTTCAAGTTGCCATGACTCTGAACATAGTCTAACATTCCATTCCAAGTCAGAGCCCATAACTCTTGCGGCTGTTCAAATGAGGGCTCTTCATGGTCCCACGCTGGCTCACACCCACTGGCTACAGTAACGCAGCAGGTGAAGGACTTAAGTGTCACTAAGTCGGTTTCCAGTTGCTTCCAGGAAAAAATGAAATCCATGGCAGATAGGATGCTTGCGTCTGACACATGGCAAATTTTCCCTGGGCTCACAGGCCACAGAGCGATCTGGCCATTGCTGTCATGGCCATAAGTGCTGTCTCCCACACTTGGAGGGGCCCCGAGACACATGAAACCTGGGGACATTAGCGTTTGGGAGACAAGGTACAGGAAAACACTCAATATGTCTCTGGAAACGCTGCTAAGCACCTCAGCCCCGACATGCCACTTCTTGGCTCTTCCATCTGCAGAACATTCTGTCTTAGGAGCTGTCAGCTAGCTCGACATCATATGCCAGTTTTATGGTGTTTGATACACATCTCCAGAAAGGAGGCCAAGAGGAAGGGCTCACCTCCACCGCTGTCTTCTGCAAACCATCCCCAGCTTTGCCCCCAGTGTTTTCTCCAGCAGTTGTTCTGGTCCATGGAACTGAAGTTCCCGGAATATTAAAACAACAAACAACAGTGCTAATGACCAATAGCACCTTGAGAAACAATGGAAGAGCAAACTCACCTGAACTTGGCCTTTGTTTCTTTGGCAATGGAAAGGTGAAAAGGCTATTTTGTCACTTTTGCATTGTCATGTCTGTTGACATTTCCCCCTGGTGGGATCAAATCTTCCATGTGAAAATAAACCGAGAAACTTTCTGTTCACACACTTGTAGGTGTGAGTGCCAAATGACTCGGGGAGGGGAGGGAAGCACGAGTCATGGTACCTGGCCACATCCTTGATCTGTTGGGTCCTCAGAGTTAGCAGAACGTTATCTTTAGGATGAAATGGCCCTTAGAAGTGGGTATCACCGGGCTCAGAACACGAGCAGCATTACTGAGAAAAAGCACTTTCCTTTTAAGCTGAGAAACCAACAGCCATGCAGGCCTGAAAAAAAAAGTGGAGCTGCCACAAAACAAACAAACATTCAGCTCGGTTTCAGGAAGCTTAAAGAGGATCAAACAAGCGTTCCTCTATTGAAGTTATTCAAGAACATTTATGCTTACTTCAGCCTCACTTCCTATTTGTGCTGCTGGCTTTTATACATCGACCTCAGGAGGGCATTTCAACTTCAGGTTCCTCGCAAAGTACCTTGGCAAATGGAGGCCTGGAATTCCCACCCCCGCTGGGGGAGGGGAAGCTCTCAGATCTGAATGTGCTTGCAAACCACTGCTCTGTCCTTGAGGGGAGGAGAGCTCAAATACCAGAGGCAGCAATTCCACAGGGAGAGGCCGAGGGAGCTTTCTCGAAGCGTGAACATGCCTATGAGGAGAATGCCTCTGTTTGTGGGGTGAAACCGTGAGACCAGAGAGCCTATTTGGGGAGCCCCAGTGAAGGCTTCCACTCAGAGGGCGCTTGCCACTTTCTGCTCGTCCCTGGGAGGACGATTTGGTACACAGTTGAATTTTTAAGCAAATTGTCTTTCAGAATAAAGGAGGAGTTATGCCAACCCCTTGCAAACAATATTCTTGTTTTTAAAAAAATATATATTTTATTGATATCAGAGAGGAGGGGAGAGGGAGAGAGAGATAGAAACATCAATGATGAGAGAGGATCACTGATCAGCTGCCTCCTGCATGCCCCACACTGGGGATCAAGCCCACAATTCCAGCATGTGCCCTGACCTGGAATCGAACCGTGACCTCCTGGTTCATAGGTTGACGCTCAACCACTGAGCGACACCATCTGGGCAATATTCCTGTTTAACAAAGCCTTTACTTTTCATTCTTAGTGTCGTTCATGCTCAGAACAATGTTCTGGTTGGTGTTTTCCCCCCATTTGATGTATCAGAAAATTGGGGCTCGGTGATGAAGTCCAAAGTTACACAACAAACATGGAGAAAAGCTAAGATGCAAACTTGGTTCTTCCTGCCTTAGTACCTGAGCTCTTTCCAGCATGTCACATCTGCTCCTAACTAATTCCTTATTCTCATTGGTGGGTAGAGAGAGAAACTTCTGGAGAATACTAACTGACTGGGGAGAGTGAGTGTGAGGCCGGAAATACTACCATTTTGGTCGTTGTTACTCTGTTCCCATCTTTTCCTGGAAGTATACAGCAGTTTCCTTTAAACATCTGCATGTTGGAACTTGCTGGTGAAATTTAAGTTATATCCCACATATGGTACAAGTTCCCGGTGGAGAAGCAAGAGATGAGAAAGCTGCACTCTCCAGAGTGTCCTGTCTAAAGGATGCACACACCCAACTCACCCAAATGCCACAGCTGTTCGCCTCTGGAGATGTCAGTAAGAACAAGTCTCCCGCAAGCCAGGTGTTCCTACTTAGTATCTCCCACTACATAAATGTCTGGCGAGTCAACATCCACTTGGCTTACTCAGGAGCTTAGAAGAAGCTTCCTACCTGGGCTGAATAACTTCCCAAGAAAGAGCCTATATAATAAAGAGGTAATATGCAAATTAACCCTCACACCCTCACAAAGATGGCTGCCTACAACCAGGCTGGCAGGGGGGTTAGTGAGGGACAACCAAATGACTGAACAAGCAGGCTATGTGAGGCGACCAGGCCAGCGGTGGGGGGGGGGGGGGCTCTGAGAGGCAACCAGGCTGGCGGGGGGGGGCGGTGGGCAGCTGGGGGCAACCAGGCCAGCGGGGGGGGGGGCAGTTGGGGGTTATTAGGTTCGCAGGGGGAGGCAGTGAGGGGTGACTAGGCTGGTGGAGGGGAGTTGGGGGTGACCAGGCCAACAGGGGGGGCAGTAAAGGGTGACCAGGCTGCCAGGGGGGGCAGTTAGGAGCGACCAGGATGGCAGGGAGGAGGCAGTAGGGGGTGACCTGGCCGGCAGTTAGAGGCAACCAGACCGGCGGGGGGGGGGGGGGGCAGTTAGGGGCGATCAGGCAGGCAGGCAGGTGAGTGATTAGGAGCCAGCAGTCCAGGATTGTGAGAGGGATGTCTGACTGTCCTGGGGATCGGGCCTAAACCGGCATTCGGACATCCTCCAAGGGGTCCTGGATTGGAGAGGGTGTGGGCTGGGCTGAGGGGACCCCCCTTCCCGTGCACAAATTTTGTGCAAGGGGCTCGGCCCTCGCAGCTGTGGCAGCTGCCCTCAACCTTTGCAGCCCCGGCTTCATATGGAAGGTCATTCAGAAGGACATCTGGAAGGTCGTTTGGCTGTCTGGTCTAACTAGCATATTACCTTTTTATTATTGTAGGTAGGTTTTGGTTACAAAAATATGCAACTTTTCTATGGTGCAAAATTGCTGTATACCCCTCCCTTACCCCTCTCACCCCATAACACCAATATCCTCAAGTACACAGGAAGTCCCAGGAGGCTTCTGGGAGCAGCAGCTTTCTGCACCTTCTTCCCACCCAAATCTTTTTGTTGTTGTTGTTGTTGATCCTCACCCAAGGATATTTTTCCATTGACTTTTAGGGAGAGTGTAAGAGAGAGGGAAAGATAGAGAGAAACATCAAAGTGAAAGAAACACATTGATTGGTTGCCATTTGCATGAGCCCTGACCAGGGCCTGGGCCGGAGAGGAGCCTGCAACCAAGGTACGTGCCCTTGACTGAAATTGAACCCAGGACCCTTTGGTCTGCAGGCCAATGCTCTGTCCACTGAGCCAAACTGGCCAGAGATCACCTGAATTTTTTAAAAAGTTGGTATAACATGTCCATAAGGTCGTCCATCCCTTCCAGAGTCTCAAACAACCATTTCAGTCCCCTAAATCTGAGGGAGATAAATTTATAATCCACTTTAGGTGTATGTGGGGAACCATAAATATCAGGCTTGAGTCCTGAGGGCTAGAATTTCCTGGCCCATTAAGCTTGTCACCAGGTGGAGAGCTGTTAATAGCTGATTGCAAGCTACATGAAGATAACCACTCGGCCAGGGGTTAAGAATGTGTAGCCCTGATCAGAGAGGGGGTCCTTTGGCCGGGCTCTATCACTCCACTCACCAATCCGTCCCTCCCTCTTCTGAGCTCAGTGCTTGCTAGGTCGTTATTATGTGTTTCCTGTGCACAATTGCAGGCTGCCTTTCTCCTCCCTAGAATAAAAGGCTGGGAGACACATGGAGAGAACAGAAGAGTTGCAATGAGGCAGACCTGGGTTTAATCCTTGCTCTGCCATGTGTAACTATAAAACCATGCACAAGTTACTTTGCCCATCTTAGCTCCACCCTTTCAGATCGTAAAATTAGTAAAGATAATAGTGTATGAGAGGTATAACTAGGGCCAATAGGTAGAGATTGTACGAAGATAGATTTCCTGCTTAGTAGAGAGAACTTCCTAAAAAAACAGATTGTCTCAAAAATAGAATGGGCTGCCTTGAAAAGAAATGAGGAAGTAAGTACCCTCTCCTGCAGGGTTGTGCACAGGCTGGATGCTGGCGGAGGGTCCTGGGAGCAGATGGGAGTTCACTCTGGCTCCTGCAAATTTCCCTGCTAATCTTGAAATTCCAGGATTCTCTGATTTGCATATGTGTCCTTCCAGAAAAGCCGAGATAAAGCCTCTCAAAATCCCCAAAGGAGAAGACAAGCAGAAATGACATTATTTTTTTCTCATTTTCATTTTCCTTCTAGAAAACTAATCCCTCCCATGTTTTTTCCCCCTCCACTCAATTACCTGCCAGAGAATCCCGTTTTCGCTGAGTGTACAGAATACATTTAACCGTTTTTGAAACACTGAACATGGAACACAACCTACATGGCTATAAGTTTTAATTACTTCCCACCACACAAATGGTTCGGTTTTTAGAAAAACCTAAATTCTCTATGCTGCCTCTCGCTCTCCTTCTCTCCACTGTCTCCATGTCTGACGAGCCCAGCAGTGCTCTCCCAGCTGCTCTCCTGCCGACTGAGCCATGACACCTGCCAATAAAAGTGATGACAGGCTCTGATGTTCACCCAGGTTTCCAACAACAGGGTTCACTTCGTAATCACCAGAGGTCGGCCGGTAAGCATGAGCTGAGTGATGCTGGATTTCCTTGCCTGAGATGCTACACAGAGGGCTTTCGTTTCGACAGGTTACGAACCACTTTGAAAGTGAATTTTTTTTAGCTTCCCAGGGGAAATGACCTGTGAGCCTGCAGACAAATCCCAACGGATCAGGCGAAGCCCAAACCCCTGTTAGAGTATTTGAGGTGCTTGGGAAATTGGCTGCCCTGTGTGAATCCTGGATCCAGGGTCATTTTCTGGGAGAGTGTGTGCATGTGCATTTGAGCATGCCCAGGACGTGAAGCAAATCAGAGGTGTATCTTACAAGACAGCACCTTCTGTTTGGCCTAAGCAACAGTCAACAGATGTTTCAAAGGGGAGGCGGGCTGCCACCCTCACAAAATGACTGTCATGGATTGCACACTGACCAGCCAGGTACTGAGGCAGTGGCACTTGGACCCACACACTTGGAATTGTGGATAGTACCAAGCGATTTCATATATGTGTGTGTGTGTGTGTGTGTGTGTGTGTATATATATATATATATATAATGTTTTATCCTATGCATACTCATCTTCTCACTTTAAGGTAGCACTTCATAGCTTCTCTTTGGCATATCTGAATTGTCAGTATCACTAGCTCTCACACTTGGAGGCCATTATGGAGTAAAGTAAAGGCGACTTGAACACAGGCTCTGCGACGCTACGACAGTTGATCTGATAACCAAGAGGGCTACTAAGTGGCTAGTGGGCAGGTAGTGTCTACAGTGTAGATATGCCAGACCAAGGGGTGACTCACATCCCAGAACGAAGCTAGATGGCCGAGAGTTCATCACACAACTCAGAACGGCGTATTGTTTATTTCTGGAATTTTTTTCATTTAATATTCCTGGACTGCTGTTGACCTCAGGTAACTGAAACTTGGGAAAACAAAACTGTGGATTGGGGGCTAATGGACTATCATCCCCATTTTACAGAGGAATCTTGGAAAGATTCAGTAGCCTGACCACAGCCATGTTCCTCCCAGGAGGTGGTAGAGGCAGAAGCTGCCCCATGGTAACCCTCTGAGGCCTCTGGGTTTGTTAGGAGAGTCCTTTTTTGGTGATTTGCAATGAAGACTCTCATTGTATCTGCCTCTCAGGCCCTGTGTTAGCCACTTTGTCTCTTTTATTTTTTGCCTCTGATATTATATTTCTTGCTGTTTGTGCCAGATTCCTCCCTCTCCAAGTTGGTTCTCTTAGTTGCCTGATGTTATAATTCATGCTTCAGATATCCTAGGGCATCAGTTTTCATGTTGGAACTTCAAAACTACAAAGAAGTTGAGGGACAATTACAATCTCAACAAGAGCATGAATTCTACCAGGAGACCCCAACCTTCCCAGCCGCGTGGCTGTTCTTCCTCTCCCACACAAGCTGCCTCCTTGGACAGTTGGGATTGAGACTGTCTATCATTTTCATCAAAGAAGCTGTGGAATGAAGGCTTGTTGACTGAAGTTTCTCACAGGCAAAGGACAGAGAAGGCTTAGTTCTTGCCTTTGCAAATAAAGGTTCTGATCTTTTCATACTGAAATATGGATAATGCCTCAGTTTAGATAGATAGCCTAACATGTTTGATGGTAGAGTTAATGTCCTGTTTTCAAGGTAGAGTTGTATAGGAGGGAAGATTTATTTTTCACCTTGACACAATGTGAATTGAATAGGCATTTCCACCTCCCTATTATATTTTATAACTTTATTTCTACCCAAACCATATGGCTGGAATAAAGCATCAAAAACAAACAGGCAGGCAAGCAAGCAAATGAAAACAAAACAACTTACCCCATTTTTTCCTTGCTAGGCAACTGGAAGCTAAGCATGTTGAGATTAGAGATGCTGCATACTTGGTTGCAATGGGCTGCAAAGGGTCTCTTGTTCACATTCTAACCTCCGGAGCCTGGGACTATGTTATGTCAGATGGCAAAGTGCGTTTTGCAGGTGTGATTAAGTTAAGGATTGTGAGATGGGGAGATTATTCTGGATTATCCTGGTGGGCTCAATGTAATAACAAGGATCCTCATAAGAGGTGGGCAGGAGGGTCAAAGACACAGAAGGTGATATGACTATGGAAGCAGAGAGAGAAAGAGGGTCGAAGATGCTATGTTGCTGGCTTTGAAGACAGAGAAAGGGCCACGAGGCAAGGAATACAGGTGGCTCTAAAGCTGGGAAAATCAGGAAGCAGACTCCCCTCTAGAGCCTCTAAGGAACTAGTCCTGCTGACTCCCTGATTTTAACCCCATGAAACAGTGAAACAGATTTAGAACTTTTGACCTCCAGAACTTCAAGAGATTACATTTTTGTTGTTTCATATGCCAAATTTGTGATAGAAGCAACAGAAAGCTAATAAGATTGCTTACCATTTATTACATCTCTTATGTCCAGCCTGTGCTTGACATACAATACAGATTTATAAATTGATATTTACTGAAAGGATTGAAAATGTAAAGGAAGGGAATCATGAGAATGAAAAGTACCCAATTCATGGCAACATTTTTTGCTTGAAAAAAAAATTCCCTATTTCTGAGGGTGAGAAGAACAGTTCTTTAAAGCGTGGCCAGGTGTATGATTATGCAGCTTTGTGTTGGCTCTCCAGGGCTAGCAAGGTCTTTCCTGGGGGCAGGTGGGCGGGACCCCAAGCATGATGAACAGTATCTAGAGGCCAAGTGCTTTAAGAACACCTATCTAGTGCTTCCAGAGACTCAACCGCCAGGGAGATGGGGAAGAAGAGGAGGCAGCATCTATACTGTACAATAGAACTAGCAAATAACAGCACCCTGAATGATGTCCAGTATATAGTAAACACTCGGCAAGGAAATGGTAGAAAAAATGACATTCAGGGCCAGTGTTTAAAGGGACTCCCTCACCCCCTTCCCAAATCCTTCTACAGTAGAAGTCAATCTTCTACCTTCTCTGCCTTTTCTGCCTCTCTGAATGTTAATTTTAATAAGACTTTATTCACATAAACTAAGGAAGTGCACCCTCCAACCTCAGCCACAGACACACATACCTGTCCACATGCCACATGTATTTTGGGCACAGGACTGCAGACCATAGCTATATAGCTCACCTTTTCTGGGGACCCTCTCGCTTGTTCAATTTTTGCAAGTCTTTTAATTTAAAGGAAAATAAATTAAGCCATTCTGGCTGATTGAAGAATAGTTCCCCTAAGGAACTGAGCACTGAATGGTTAGATTAGTGATTTACAGTAACTTCTCATTCAGGATTCTTTTAGATTTATCATAGAGGTAAAACCAATACACTCTACTGGAGAAATGTAAGTGATTCATTTTTGAGATGTAGGAACAGAGAAAAATTAATGATAAACACTGAAAATAACTCCAGCTCTTCCAATCCATACAGTGATAATTTTAGGAAGGGAGTAACCTTGGGGATCATCTAGTCCTGCTTCCTCACTCTGCAGATGAGGAAAACTGAGGCCCAGATAGCCTTGTGATCACACAGGCTGGGGAACAGCAGGCTCAGGACCAGGGCCCAGGCCTTCTGAGTCCCGAATCCTGTGCATCCCCAAGTGCTTTCTCTCACTAGATGATGGTACAAGAAGTAAATAGACAGCAATCTTGCCTTCAAGGTGTTTACACTCTAACATCGGAGATAACACATGTAGATAAAACAATCAGGACACCAAGTAAACAGATAAACTCCATAAAAGAGGTATGGATTTAAAAGGAATCCTTAAATCACTGATCCCTGAAATTTTTTCATTTAAAAAAAAATAATAATCATCATCAAACTTGTGAAATAGCAAATTTCCTCCTTTTTTCCCAATATTCCTTTAAACCAAGCACTTGGACGATAACTTAAAGATTTCACCACACACGCTATTTGAGTATCTGATTTGAAAAGTAAACAACGAAGCCAGACCACACGACACATGTTGGATGGGGTTTTCTGGGCAGGTGTCCCCGACTGCCCAGGGAAGCCAGGCCAAATGTGGCACCAGGTCAAAAAGGAAGGAAGAGTGAAGGAGAAATCCATTGACCACCACCCCAGGAGGCAAGAGGCCCTCTCCTCCCCATGAGTCGTGGCTGCCTCTAACATAACAATCACACGCTCAAGCTGTGATAGAGGAAAGCTCTGGTTTGGAACTCAGCTGCAAAGCATTAGCAAAGAGAGATGATTACCCACTCGAGACTCTCTTTTTGGATAATCAGAAGAATAGAAAGACCATTGAATAGTGGGATTTGTGAGCAATATAGGTCATGTGTCGGCAGCCCTAGCTGCTTGCAGAATTGGCTCTGTGGGTTGGCACATGGCACCGTACATACTAGAAACCACAAGTCTCTAGAGATTCCTGAACAAAGTAAAAGGCCTTGTCTACGGATTGCCAGGTTGGAGGTTGGCTCATGAAAGAAGCCCATGGGTGACCTCCAGGGCTACCTGGGCATTTCCTACTCCTCATTCTCCTTGTCCTCCTCCTGCTCCTTCTCTTTTCATTTTCAATATGGGCATCTTCCTGGGTCAAACTGTGGCTTCTGTCAACCCCCAGAGGAAAAAGGCCCTCTCCATGACAACTATCTGCAAGCAGCTTTGGACAGTGGGACAAACCATATTTCCAGGAACACAACCCAGGGAAACTCATTCTATTACTCTGTGGAGGAGTTACCAACCTTCCCCTAACAAAGTTGGATCATGCTGCATTTGCAGGCCCAGAGGAAAAACAAACCCCCCTGTTATTAACAACAAAACCAATTCTTGAGACGCTGAGCCCAAAGGGAGACCTTTTAAGAACTTCTCCTTGGGAACCTGCGATGGAAACAAAGTACTTCCCTGGTTTCATCTGTCCAATCTTAGACTCCCCTATGGGATTCTTATCTTGAATTCTAAGTTAAGTAGATGTCTTTCAGAAGGTATAATTGGAGACAAAAAGAAAAAGATGAAATGAGTTTTTCAAATCCCCAGGATTAAGTATACCCTGGACAGATAAATGAGCTATGCTTTAATACTGCACTTTCGTTTATCTCTGGCCTGGAACGTTCTCTCAGCTCTTCCTGCAGTCTCTGTCACACTCCTTAGCTAGATCTTCACCCGAGGTGATTTCCGGGAGCCCCCAGTGGGAGGCAGGTCCCATTCAGCTCTTCCCTTAGCACTTGTATCCAAAGCACTTAGATTAGGCATTTGTGTACTTTTCTGTCTCTGCCTCCTCCCCAAAGGGAGTGGTGATGGTGATAGATTCTATATTTTCTCTAGCCACCCTACCTTCCACATACAAGGAGGTCAGTAAGGTCAGGAGTATTCCTAAATGAGTACATGAAATCTGTATTTCTTGGGCCTCCAGCAGACAAGGGGCTCCAGAATCGTAAACAATGAGCAGGAGAACGAGAGGAGCAAACCCAGTGGGTTCTCTCCCCACCGACCATACCAACAGGGCAAGGTCCTCTGACTCTATTTCCAGTTTCCATCTACTTGTATAACAATGCTTTTAGGACCCAGAGGCGTGCTCATTATAAAACTCTTAAAAACACTGGGGGTACAAATTATAAATGCCAATCTGATCCTCTACCTTTTGTTGTTGTTAATCCTCACCCAAGGATACTTTTCCATTGATTTTTTTTTTAGAGAGAGTGGAAGGAAGGGCGAGAGAAACATCGATGTGAGAGACACACACAGATTTGTTACCTCCCACATGCGCCCGATGTAGGGCTGGAAATGGAGCCTGCAATCATGATACATGCCCTTGACCAGAATTGAACCTGGGACCCTTCTATCCCTGGCCGGATGCTCTATCCACTGAGCCAAACTGGCTAGGGTTGATCCTCTACTTCATCGCAATGAGTTGCTACTAAGTATAGTTCAAAAAAAAGTGAAAATTCATCAGTGAAGTTTGTACTTATAAGATTTTTGGCCACAAATGCTAAGCAGGATCCATT
This sequence comes from Myotis yumanensis, assembly GCF_028538775.1. Classification (NCBI taxonomy): domain Eukaryota; kingdom Metazoa; phylum Chordata; class Mammalia; order Chiroptera; family Vespertilionidae; genus Myotis; species Myotis yumanensis. The sequence continues at coordinate 55,228,717 of NW_027223752.1, read as the reverse complement.
TTTCCATTTGGAGAAAAACGATTGTGATGTTTGGAATTTCAGCTTAACTACAAAAGGCCTGGGGCAAGGCAGTAGAGAAGTGGCTGATGGTCCTTGCAGAGTCACTTGGCCGAGTGTATCCTCCTGTCAGCCCAGCGTGTCATTGGAGCGTATCGACCTGTCCCTGACAGAAAGTCTATGGAAGGCAGAGGAACAGGAACACGCCGCAAACCTGCTGCAGAACACTAACAAGAACAGAATTAAAAATGATCACTCCTGGGACTTATCACACAACTTGGAAATGGTGCTCAATAAAGGAAAAGATAATTTGGGGCCACAGTGCTTGGAATGAACACCTGACACGCAGTCACTGGTCTGGATTTAGAAAACTGCTTTGATCCCCAGAGAGGAGGTGGTTAATGAGTATTTTAAAGGATGAGATTGAGGTAGCATGACAGTGTCGAAAAGGGTACTGGTTTCCAAGGGTTCCAGGCTTCCTTCCACTTCTCTCAAAGCAAGTGGAATGGATCTTGAACAAGAAAGACACTTTATACCTTCCTGAGAAAAATCTTTGTCTCGACCATGGGAGGCAGGGCCACCAGATTAACTCTCTGGTCCACTCGATGCTGAAATCTGGGCCTCTACAACCATAAATTTGAAAAGAATGAAAAAAACAAGAACAACTAATGCCCCCTCTTTTCTGCCTAGCTGGAATGAAGGTGGGGAAGCCTTATTATAAAAAGGTGAATTTTTTCAAATGTATGCTAACAATCAATCAGAATTTTTATAGCAATGCAGTTGAAGAGATCACTATCAACTCCCTGAGGTTGATAGGCTTATTGGCCAAACTTCCAATGTAAAAAGAATAATCTTAGAAATCACATACAAGAAGGTAAAGAAAAGTTAATCTATTAAACATTTTAACTTTATAAAAAATTGAATAGTATAACACATTTCATGCACTCCCCCTCCATCCCCTAATGAAACACTATTTTTGCCATTCTGGCTTCACCTCTTCCCAGTCCCACTGAATATATATTTTTTCCTGAACATATAAAAGTAAATCTCATATATCTTGTAATTTCATGCACAACTACTTCAGTTTTCGTCTGTAACATAAAGATTTTTAAAAACAACTATTATGCCATTATTATATCTGACAATATTTAAAAAAATAATTCATATTATCTAAAATACCAGCCCATATTCAAATTTCATCAGTCATCTAGAATAATTTTTTCCAGTTTTTAGCTTGAATTAATATCTAAACAAGGGTAGAAGTGAGACCAATTTCACCCCATTCACAATCCTTTGTCTTTTAAATATTTCTGTTAGATGCGAACACTGCTTAGACACAATGTATCTGGGACACACAAAAATGTGAAGGCCAACTTCACTGCTACTAAATAGCTCATTACTTGAAAGGTCTGAGCCTGTGAATCAGATACAAATGTAGTTAAAGGGTCAGAACTGGAAAAATATCAAGTAATTGTTTTTGCAAATGCATAAATGATTTAGGCAACTTTAACCACATACTTTAAAGATATTTTGTTAAACTTCATCATATTCCCAGGAAGAAAACATCCCATAAAAAGCTGAATTTCCTAGACCGTACAGCAGCCCTCGAGCGCACGGAGCATTTTCAGGTGTAGCTTCTTCCACACTTCAAAAAAGAGGCATCTGACTGAATGGGGCGACTAGGGGGGCAGCTTCGTAAACCGGACCCTGAGCTCTAACCTGTCGCAGCCTCAGCCTTTGGGAAGGCAGCCGGGGAACAGTTTCTCCATTCAGCTTCCACGAGGCCTCTCTGCTAACACACAGGCGCTGCTGTGACTCATAGAAAGACTGTTTTATAACACCGGTCTGTGTTTTGTAACACACACTGAAACACACAAAAATAAGACTGCAGAAACCCGAACCAAACCCTGCATCTGGGCACTGGTATCAAGATCTGAGGATGTCAGAGTGGCTATTTAATCCAGATAAAGTGGGCAAGGCCTCATGCCTTTCCTTGGCACGGATGTGGAGGCTTCCTGCCTGCTGCACATGCCCCCAGGAGGAGCAACCGTGAGTTGAATTTTCTGAAAACAGAAGCATTTTCAGACTTGTGTTTTCCTGGACAGCTGCCTGGTGGCTGTAATGCATAATAAGGGCGTGTAATTGACAGTAATGTGAATCACTCACTGAAATTCTGGGCAAAAAAGAATTTTTTTTTTTTTAAAATAAGGAGTGTTTTTTTTTTTTTTTTCCAGGAAAAAATTAAGGAGCAAAGTCATCCTGTCCATTGAAAACAGCAATTACTTTACATTTCAGCTCGTTAGCTACCTTTGTAGAAAAAAATCACTATAATTTGCAGTAACTCCCAGCATGTGTTGTAAAGAGGAGTGGTTGCACAATGCGTGCAATCGGATGGGTTGGGTCCGACGGATTCTGTGAAATGGCAGATTTAGATGGTTACTCGATACAGCATACATGGGATTCCTCTCCCAAGAGCGCGTTACAGGAGCTACTGTCCTCTCCCAGTGATTTGGCCACTTGAAAAGCTGCTATCTGTCAGGACCTTGTAATTATTATGGTAATAACCAGGGCAGACTGATGGAGCTACTGATGGCAATGGACAGCCTCAGAATTCCTTTCACTGGGGCTCAGACACAGGGAGCTGCACAATAATGGCTGGGGATTTTCCCAGGTAGGAGCTGGTGGAACCATGGAAGCTTTTAGATCAGGTCAAGGGCTTCTCTATTAACTGTCTTTGAATAAGGGAAAGAACCATCTGAATTAACTTCACAATCCATCTGAAAGGGGCCCCTCTTTTCCAGGGCAGAGGCACAGAAATTCAGCCCTGGAAAGCCGTGGAGATTGGATTCCATGGAGATAAACCCTGACTCTATCTGGGCTCTGCGGGGTCAGATGTTTGTCCGAGCTTTTGGCATCTGTGAGACTAGAAAGCCCGTGTTCAGGTCTGCGAGGTGCCTCGAGCTGCTGGCCGTGGAGGGAACAGGGGCATTCTGAACCCCGAACATCTCAGAAACACAGGAAGAAACACTTGGGGCTTTGGAATGTTGGAATGGTGTTGGGGAAAGATACTCTGAACCAAGGAGGAGTTGAAACTCTGAGCTCTTTCTCTCCTTATTATACTCCAGTTTGGGTTGATTTTTGTCAGGTGGGATCTCTCATTCTTAGAAGTCAAATTGAAGTCAAATTTCAGGAAATCAGAGGTTCCATCGAGATTTTGAGAAATGGAACGAAAATTCATTCTGTCTTCATCACGAATTACCACCAAGAAGCTGTTTCTTCTTTTTTAAAAAAATATATTTTTATTGATTTTTTACAGAGAGGAGGGGAGAGGGATAGAGAGTTAGAAACATCGATGAGAGAGAAACATCGATGAAAGAGAAACATCGATCAGCTGCCTCCTGCACACCCCCTACTGGGGATGTGCCCGCAACCAAGGTACATGCCCTTGACCGGAATCGAACCTGGGACCCTTGAGTCCGCAGGCTGACGCTCTATCCACTGAGACAAACCGGTTAGGGCAAGAAGCTGTTTCTTATATGACAACAGTTGGGGACAGGATGATTGGCTCATGGTTCTCCTCTCCACCACTCATCTCCAACTGAACTCCAAGTTCATCTACTAATTGCTAACAGGCAAAATGAGGTGGGAGTCCCATCAGCTGCTAAAAAGGGAGATGTTATGTACATAGATAAACCTTGGAAAATATTTCAGATGCTGTATCTCAATTATAAGACAAGAGCAGACTGTCAGAATCTGAAAGGTAGCATGTGATATGTATAACTAGTCTCCCTTGCAAGCATTCTCTTTGTTCCTTTATGAACTCATTTGACATGAGCCCAAAGAGTTGGAAATGTGTTATTTCTTTTCTTAATTGAGAAAAATGTGTTAAGTCCAGGAATGTCCATGTGTGGAAAAATAAAACATTATATGGAGTTGCACACACACATGATTTATAATGCACATATCCAAGACCAGAAATTCTAACGAAGAACCTTATTCAACAGAAAAATTTTTTTTTCTTCAGCATTTGCAATTCTGGTATACCATAATGCTGAGGCCAAGCATATATTTTATTAGTTTAAATCCTAGCTAAGCAATAAAATGTGTGTTGCTTCAAATAAAGAAAACATGCTTTTTCACAAAAGTTAAATTTAATGTCCATGGTGGGCCCCCTGTGGTGATGTTATGGTGTGCCCCCGAGACACCTCCTCTCAGGACTGAGGCCCTTGTTCCCCCTGGAACCTTGGCTGTTGACTACCCATGGCTCACCCCTGAAATGTGCCTGTAGCTGAGAGAAGCCGCACTGTCCCAGACTGTGCCCCTCCCTTGGGGCAGCTGGCACCCAGTGGCTAGTTGATGTAGGGTAAAATATCCGGCCCTCTTGCCTTGATTTGGGACATCTCTCAAGAATGATCCCCACCTCTGATCTCTCTGTGGCATCTGCTGAATTCAGGCTGCCCCCGTTGACAGTATAATTTCTCCTTCTGCCCAGTCTAGCTGCCTTTATCTCTTGGAGGTGCTGCTCTTAAGAGCACCCTCACTCAACTTTCTGTGTGCAGATCTGAGTCCTAGAGCCTATTCTCTGGGGACCCATTCTAAGATATCCATTTATTTAAAGATACTTTAGTGGAATGACTAATCAGGATTAATGATAAATTTTAGATAAGAATATGGTAGAACTTCACTTTACTTAGTGTGAGGGACACCCAGCCATGCTGTGTGCCAACAGGGTTGGTTCCATAAGTTTTTTGAGTCTAGAATCGCATGGTGAACTCAATGGTGATCACATAAGAAGCTTCATGATGAAGTTTTACTATTACGTTACTATAGATGAATCATGGACAGTATGTAGACCCTTTGGCCATATGCAGGCTGTTGGAAATTGGCTCTTCCATGTTTTAGGGGTAGAGCAACCCAATCTTCTATAATCTTCCTTATAAGTGACACTCTGGGATAGAATGAACAAGAACTCACTGACCATTAAGTAGTAGCTTAAGCATCAGGGGAGTCTGTAAGGATGGGACCCATATTGGTCATTTTGTTCATTAGAAACCTAACTTAAGAGAAACACATCAATAGAATCTCAGGTAAAACACTTTAGGGCAATAAAAACATATCCTCCTACATGATACTGTCTCCCAGTGGCTCCCATAATGAAAATGAGAACATTTCCCCGTCTCTCAAATCACCTCAATTATACACAGAATTAGGTAACTTCTTCCACAAATCAGGCCCTGGAGGGTTCTTTGATTTAGAGATATCAGTCAGAACTATTTTTATTGGGGGGGCGGCGTGTAGAGGAATGGGATACTGGTATGTCTGTATGTATGATGGTGTAACAACTTTTCCTTTTTCAACCTAAAAACCATAGTTTGAGCTGCCTTCTAGGGCAGTTTCTACTCTAATTGCACTTTTTTGTGTGAAAACTGCAGCACAACATGAGGACAGCACCTCCACTGTGTTTTTAAAGACCCCCATCTGCAAAGAAAAGGGATGAAAGAGGCTATGAGAGATGATGCTTCTATCAAAAATCAACTCCAGAGTCCCCAAAGATCTTCCTCCTTCATCCTGTTCTCATTTAGCTTGCTAATAGATGCCTAATGAGAGAAGAATTATTGTGACGCTGAGAAACCTAGGATTTAAATTTCATATGAAGAGATGGACTTTGCATTAGAGGCAAAGGGCATTTATTCTCCTATTATAATAATTCCAAAGTGCTTTTTGACCTTGGAAATAAAAAAAAATTAGTGTAAAGATAGAATTGGTTAGGTCATCGCCTAAGGGGGCATAAAAGGCCACCAGGAAATAAATTAAAATGAAAATAGATTCTTTTATTGGGTCACATCTCATCCTCTCATTTGTAAGCAAGGTTTCCACTCAAGAATGGATACCGCAGGGGATAATTTTGTTCCTCTTGTTTTGAATCAAGAAAAAGCTACAAACAAAAGGAGGGAGGAAGTTGCACATGAAGCTTAAAAGACAGAGGATTCCATGGAAGAGCAGGCAGAAGCCATTGTTGGGAGCACTGCTGACAACTGGACAGTAGTTTTGAAGTCATTGGCCCCTGCTAAGTTGAGGAAACATGCTCACATTCCAGTCCAGACATACATGCAATGCCATTTGTTCTGACTTGGAACACATCAATGTCAGATTTTTCCAGATTTCCCCTGCAGATCCAGTAACTGATCTAGGATGATCAGAACATCTACTTCCCAAATTTCTTAATATGTAAGGATCACTTTTTCCTCTACAGACCAGACAAATACAGGACATTTCCCTTGATAGAATATGCCCTCCATTGTTGGAAAGATTGGCCAATTCTTTTCTCTGGTAGGTAGTTTTCTCTTTTACATGTAAATAGATGCCAATGAGCACGGGAAATGTCTCTTGTTTACTCTATAAATTTGATTATCTGGTTTATAAAATCTAGTATTGATAATGAAAACTCAGAAAAATAATCCACTCTTCATCCTTAGAATGATAGACAGGTATTGTTAAACCTGTTGGATGGGATTCTGACTTAAATCTTACAAACGGCTAAAGGAAACTTTAAAGCAATCCATCCTAAACCTCAGCATACATGTGGTACATTGCCAGACATCCAGAAGCCCTTTGAGTTGTAGTATTGGTTTCCAAAAAAATATAGTACAAATCTCACCATATAGTTTCAAATAATAAATCTCTGTTTTCCTTACAGCTGTTAACCATGGAAAGATTATTATTTTTCCTTAGACTCAAATGTGCAAGAAGAGTGTCTGGTCATACAATTGTGTATGTAAACACATACACATATTTAAAATCTACAGATATTAAATGAGCCCATAGTAGATACCAATCACCTGCTAAGCCCAAAAGATACAAAGATAATTAAAGCATATTTAGTGGGACAAAGCTACACACACAACAACTATTCTACAAGGCATTTTCTGTACTGTCACCTTGACAATGTGGGTGGAGGACCTGCAGCAATGAACAAGGTAGGGTTGGAGAAGGCTTTGTGTGGCAGGTGCTATTGGTGTTGGCCTTTGGTGGAGCAGTAAGGCTTCTACAGGGGCAGTAGTTGGTGAAGGGCATTCTAAGACAGAGGTGCAGGAGAAGCAAAGGCACTGGGGTATGCCCATGCACAGAATCTTCTAGGAACCAGTCACCAAGGATGGCAAAGACTTAGTAGAAGTCAAGGAGAGAGCCGTGGGAAGATAATGATCAGAGTGTGGAGGGCCTCAAGGGCTGTACTAAGAAGGTTGGACTCCTTAGGCAATGGAAAACCCTAGACAGTTAGTAAGGAAGTGGAATAAGAAGATCCTGCTGACCGTGAAATTCCAGAGCAGGCCATCATTTTTCTTTTCCTTTTCTTTTGATCTGGGGGAGGGAAGAGCTGGAACTGCTGAAGGGGAAAGTGGTCTTTTTTCCTGTGCCGGGACTCAGAGATCAGAATCGAGCCTAGGTGTGTTCTCAGCACACACGGATGCTTAGCACCACTAGGCCAGACTCTGATCTCGGCACTACATGCTCACAGTGGGCCCTCTTGCCATCGGTGCTCTGCGACAGTCACACAGCAGAGCAGGAGTGCCGAGCCGCACCTTGAGTGCTCTGCAGATTTACTGCCTGATAAGTCTTTACGTCAAAAAAATACTTCAAGCTAAAGCTGTCACTAACAACTTTATATGGTTTGTTGTTTCCTGAGTTGCCTGGCCACTGGGAGACCAAGTCTGAAGTAGATGTTTCCAGCGGGGAGTCTCCCTGACAATGGTTCTATCATTTTTTTCTGTTAAATATACCAGCATCCTGAAGCCCTACTCGAGCCCCAAAGCCAAGCTGATGATGTGAGCAACAACACGCTGATATTTTTCTCTTACTTGCCTACCCTTTGGGAAACTCTTTGGGTTTATACGGTGCATGGATAGCAAAGGATGCAATACTCATTTTTTATTATTTGATTCCTCTTCGTGACTCCCTTGTGGCAGGCAAGTAGTTAGTTTGCAGGTAGGATAAATCCAGGACCAAAGAGATGAAATAACTGGAAATCATTGCTTTGATGCCGTCAGGGGCAGACCTAGCAATAGCATTCCTCGGTCGCCGCTCTCCGGGGAGGCCCGACAGCCTTGTTCCCACCGCAGACTTAAATGTCCCCAATCCACGGAGATCAATTCGCCTCCTGAGCCCGAATGACAAGCTAAACTACCAATAATGCCTTGCTCCGGGTTTTAAGCGACATAATCAACCGGAGTGGGACTTGTGTCATTTAGACTTTGTCTCCTTAAAAATCAAGAGTAACAGTGGTAAGAGAGAAGTTTTTAACAAGGAGGAAAACCCTAGACAGTTGTCTCTAAGATTCTTCGCCACGGCTTCAAGGACAACCAGGAAAAGAGCTGCTATTTGAGGCAACTTCATTATAAAATCATTTTTAATAAGCAATCTTAACAAAGAGAGGGAATACTCTTGTGGAGAAACCCTCCAGGGACCCAGAGGCTGCCCAGTTAAGTTATTAGGAAGTTTCACACAAGGGACCAAACAGCTATTTCATTGGCCTCGGGGGACAGAGTTTAGTTTTCGCCTGTTCTCTAGAGGCGCTGGTGTTATCCCATCTACCAACAGCACAGGCTGGTAACAATCAATTATCCTGACGCCCCACTTGGTGAGGGAAAGTGGCTTTGCAGCTTTGTCGACACAAAAAAAGACACGGTGTAAGAGAGACAGATAAATTAACGTGTGCGGTTCATTATACACTGAAGACTTTTATGAACGTGCAGCCAATGAAAATGCCTGCAACGGACCTTTCGTGTCCTTTCAGGGACACAATAGCAAATCATTCTTGGAAAATTAAGAAATACCAGCAAAGAGAAAAGGAAGTGTAATTATCCTTGTTCAGTTGTGTGAGGGACATAATTCTTTGATGAGACAATAATAAGCACCGCCGTTTACTTCGCCTGCCTAAGGTGTGAACAAGATTGGAATTTGGGGCTCAAGTTTTAGAGAGCTAAGTGTGGCTGAGTTTAAAAGGGTTGGGAAGGCACAGACTCCTAATGCATTACAGTAGCCTCCAGCCAATTAGCAGTACAAATGAAAGAAAGCAAGGAGAACCATTAGCCACGTAGTTCAGGGTGCATATGTATTTTCGAGTTTCACTGCTCATTTCATCCTTCTGAATTTGATGAGATGGCAAGGACTGGTCTTACAGTTAGACCTTAAAACTGGGGAGATGGAGAAAAAGTGAAATACTCTTTCTCTATAATAATCAGAACAGCCTTCCCTTTTTAGACCAGCTCTTACCTGCTCAATTAGTGCGTTTTCTATACAGTTAATCAGAGGAAAGGCCAGAGAAGAACATCCATCTATAGATACAAATTCTGTCTGAGTGCAGAGAAGGGGCTGGAGTATGGAATGTCTTAGGCATGTAACTAAATGGCAGTGGCAATAAAAACATTATTTACAGGTCACTGTGTTTTCCACATACATTCTGTAGCTCTGCATTGGTGATGAGTTAAAGACCAAACCTTAATTCTGTTCTTCACGTCCTCTCTTTTCCTTGTTAATACTCTCCTCTAGTCAGACAGGCCTTCACCATCATCCTCCAAGCCCTCCACGGATCCACCCGATCACACCTAATCCTTCTTACCCTTCCAGATCAAGCTCAGCTCACCACGAGTGTCCCAGCTCAGAGGGACAGCCCACCTCCAATCACAACCCTGCGTTTTCCTGCAGTTCTTTCATTACTGGAAGTTCCTCAAGCGGGTCTGTCCTTTCTTTTCCTCTGATGCAGACTAAACCAGTGGAGAGGGAGGATTATGCGTTAAACTTTCTACACTACATGGTGCCTAACACAGGGCTAAGCACAGAGGAGGGGATAGAAATGCTAAGCTAAGAAAATCTTTCTAACCCCAGCCCTGTTCTCTTTCCACAGGAACTGGTTGTGGTCTGCTGTCCAGCCTTCCTTCCCTACAGCCCTGTCCTATAGGTATCCAGATTATCACCATATCATCTCCTCTAAAAAACATCTATAATAATAATAAAAGCATAATATGCAAATTGACCAAACAGCCAAACAGTGGAATGACCATCCGGATGACCTTCCGGATGACCTTCTGGATGAAAGCAGGGCTGCAAGGGCCGAGGCAGGTGGGGCTGCGAGGGCTGAGCCCCTTGCACGAATTTCATGCACTGGGCCTCTAGTTTTGAATAAAGGATTTATAGATTAAGTCTCTTTCCCTGAATCCAAACCTTAATCTTGCCCATTCTAGCATTTTCTACTCCTTAATATGCCTTCTAATTATTATGCATGGCTGTTAATTATTTAGGGCATGAGGAGCTGGAATCGATGTCTAGGTGATCAACAAAGTTAAACAGGGGAGAGCTATCACTCCTATCTAGGAAAATAGTTTCCCCAGAGGTGGAATGAAGAGAATTCCACTGTAAGGAATCTTGGGCAGGCAAAGGAAAAAGGGTAATTGAATAGCTTGGAAATAAAACCTTAGTCACTATACAGATACTGACATCAGTTATATCAAAAGGACCATGGGACTACATATACAGTAGAGTTAGTGTAAAAAACTGTCATGTAATTTATAGAGAAAGTGAATGAAGACTAATAACATTCTTCATATTTCAAACAATTTGGCACCCCTGCTTCTCCTACGTTTTTATTCCTTTGGCTGCAAAGAGAGAAGCTGATGTAACTGCAAAGCCAGTCAGTCCTAAATTCAGGTGTGCTTAATCATACTCAAAGCCTAGATATTTAATTCGCTTATGTGCCCTTTGGATATGAATTTCAGTTCCCTAGGCATTTTTTAGCTTTGATGGTTTTGTTTGTTTTTGGTTAGGTTTCAAGAAACCACAGTATCCTGAATCATATCACTTCTTAGTGGCAATGAATTATCAAGTTGGTCTGACAAACGAATAATGCCCACGTTTATTATAAATCTCATGAATGTCCACTGAAGGCTATGTTGCAGTGGAAAATTGCTGTAAGAAACATACATTACTGTTAGCATGGGAAACACAACTATCTTAGAAGTAGAAGTGGCCACTTTGAACTATATTTTTATTATGGAATTAGTTGAGTTGTATGAACAGTGACATTACGTGGATGCCTGTTCTTTCATGAATTAGGTTAGATTGTTATAAAGATAAGTAACAATCATTGTAAAGTAAGAAGGTTGCATAGTTTTGAGTAGACTACCTTGTTTAAATAAACGTTTTTATGTAGTGCGAATAACCTCCCCCTTTCTTATAATCAGTTGGTTCACCACACTTTGAAGCCTTCAAAGGTGAATAGTTGTGTGGTACAAGAAAATCTGAGTCAACTGTAAGAATAACTGTGTTACGCTTGGTTTTCTTCTTTTACTTTAGAATGGAAAGACCACTCTAAGGAATGAAGTTCTTTGTTGAAGCATTGAGACTCTGTGGCTTGGCTTTAAATCCTGGCTCCACCACATACTAGCTACTTGTAGGACACTGGGCCTCAGTTTTCATTTATAGAGTGGGGATAGTAGCAATTACCTATCGCACAAGATTGTGGTAAAGATTAAATAAATTAATGCTTATAAAGTGCTTAGAAAAGCATCTAGCACTCAGTAAGTGCTCCCAAACTATTACCCAATGTTGATTTTGGAGATAATGGTGTGGCACTTATGTACATGCAAGGAGTCACCCTACTCTATTTTGGGTCCTGGCCCTGCCCATTACCAGCTGGTTGGGTTTGGAAATTTTTTCACTTCTCTAAGTTACTGATCCCTCAGATAAATGTTCTCATCTAAAATGGGGGTGCATGTAGTACAAAGCTCACGGAGCTGATGAGAAAATTGAATGAGGTCATGCATAGAAAGCACTAAACGTAATGCCTGGATTATTAGACATCCAGCTCTTCTTTAAAGATCAATCCAACTGTGTATAAGAGTTTCATTAAATATATAACAAATCTATCAAGTATACGCCAGTACGTGGTAGGCTAGCCACTTCTGTTTTCTCCCTAGTAGTGGTCATTGATTTTGAAGAGCCATTCTCACCATCTCAACACACCCTTTTAAACCCTTGTTATGAAATCAGAACACAAATACTTTTTGTCCAAGTTCAATTCATGAATCCGAAGTCTACTAACAGAGCAAACTTGAATCAGCTGGATGCTCTAATGGAAACATTTAGTTAACTATTCTTGTCTTTTTTTTAAATGGAATTCACAGATCGTCACCATAAACTGTGGGTTGTAATACTATGTGAAACTTCTACCTTGGAAGAACTGACTGGCAGGGCCAAGAGCAGTCCATTTATATCTTAATATGATGAGGCAGAGAAATCCTGTTAAGCTCAGGAGGACTTGGCTCTAGTCATACTGGCTGAGTCTAAACAAGGCAATATGTTTCCAGACAGTACAGAGGGATTTTTACTTCCTTGGACTAGTTGACTTTGAAGGGACTGAAGAGGTGTTACTCTGGGTGAGAATGGGTATAAATGAGCAGGAGGGATCATTTTTTTTTTTAGCACCCAAGGTTCAATCTTCCCCTTTCCCTTTAATGCTATTGTATGCTTGGATCAGAATCAGAATCCCGAAGGGTCTCTCTATAATTTGTTTCTCCTCTCCACACTTCCAGCTTAGTCTGCTTTCCAGTGTGAACTGAATTTTCTAGAAATGGTACACTTGGTGTTTGTGTTTCAGATTGTTTTCTGTGACTATGTGCTCTTCCCCTTCTGCCCACCAAGTTCCCACCTTCAACCTTGAGGGCAAAGAACCTGTCAGCACACAGTAGTTCCTCAATAAACAGTTGTCCATTGGTCAGTCCTCTAAGAGGCCAAAAAGCCCATCCTCAGGCAAGCGTAATGTCTGGGATGGCCAGCGGACTTAGCAAGCTAAGAAATCAATCCTCTGGCTCCTTTATGAGCATTTGCTTCTCTCTTTTGCTGACTGTTTGTGAATGGATAGAGAGGATCTGGACGAAAGCCTACTAAAAGAACTTCAGAGTGGCTTCTTCTCAGGTCTGTCCTAATAAACACCCAGCCAGCAATTGGAATTATAATTGCTGTGAGTCACGCCATGAGTCACATGGGTTGTCATGGCAACCTATTAACTATACAACCAAAGCACCTTCCATTAGCTTTGCCAAGAATGGTTCTTGAGTTTTCCTGGACTGTGAAAATAATGTGGGTGAGCCCCAAGTTTGGGTTGCTAAGAGTTTATAATAAAAAGGAATGGCCTCAAGGAAAGTAAAAGAACATGAGAAAATACAGTTATTCTTGTTCTTGGACCTCCTGAGTAAATGACAACAATGGCGACAAATTGTTGGGTTGGTTTTATGATATCAACAAATGCCCAAGGAGAGAAGGTTGATGCCTCGAAGCCAAGTTTCTCTAACTCAAATTCAAAGCCGAGTCTCTAGGGGTAAAAAGTGAATATGTTAATCTATTCTACTTTAAATTGTTGCAATCAACACTTTTTATTGTTACAGATATAAAAGATTATTTCTCAAAGAACTATCCTGTTTTTTTTTTTCAAAAATATTTTTACTATTGAGGACTAAATCTCTTTATAAATAATACAGTATTTTAATTTTATATTTTAGGGAGTAGCCTGCTACAGTCAAACAAAATGTACTAATTTACCTTTTAACGGCAATTTATGTTAAAATTAAAATATTTTGGAGGGTTTGGAAGCATATTTTATTTTGTTATTTATTGGGGAAAAGTGACATTAAATTGGAAAAAAGGACACATTTTCCTGACTGCTTCCTGAATAACCTGCAGTTTCTGCATGTTTGTAAGTGCATGCTTCTGAATATGGAAGAAAGCAAGCAGAACAGACTAAAACAGGAAGAATAAGGGATATAAACAAGGATGAGAACACAAGGAAGTAATGATGATCTGTTGCTTCTGGAAGCCTACCAGGTATCTTAGTGATCTGTGATGGGCTGGCTGATATAATCCCTAAGGTTATGATCTACGATGCTAAACTTCCCAGTAGCTGGAAGCAGTTAAGATGATCTATTGCATTTTTCACTTCTTCTCCATATTTGTCATATTCTAACATTTTAGTGAATGCGGAATTATTAAAGTAGAATTAGATTAAGTAAGAAGTCAGGACCAATGACCAGTTGTCCTTGGCAAATAGGAAAAACCAAGATAGCAGTCGATTCCAAGAAAAAGATACTTCTCTACATGGTACTATTTCAGCAGGAAAGAGACCAGAACAAACTTGTGAAACACCATAGCAAAAACAATCCTGAAAGTGTCCAACCAAATACAGGTGCTATATAATCACCACAAAAATTGGATTGAAATTCTATATCACAGTGTAAAATTTCTCTAGTATGTTCCTATCCTATAAGTAATAACTCCCTTTTATGTTCCCACACCCAAAACCAACAGCAATATTTCCAATCAACAATTGAAGAACAGCAAAAATGTAAGAATTCCTTGGCCAATTTGGTCTTGATGACTTGGTACTAGAAGCCCCAAAGCTTTGTCTTTTCCCACTGGTCAAGTAAAGCTAATGACAAACACAAAAGGTTCTCTTCTCAGAAACTCAGGAGAATGAATTCTCCAAAGACCATGTTTATGGAGTCCTCTGAAGCTAACAATAAGATTTCCTTTCCTGGGAATTTTTGGCTCAACTCTATTAAAACATTTTTTTTTTGAAAAGCAATACCTGTGCTTTCCAGGTAATAAGGTGGCCTAAAATATTATCAGGTGTCACAACTATTCAGGTTCATTTTGTAGTTCTTGCACCTCTGACTGGTGTACCTGTGAGCTGACACTCTGGTCTGATAATATATTCTACAACTGTACATGTTAATTTGTAAGTTGAACAATCTCTCTGTGAGGGCAGATTGAAAGTGCTAATGGGGGGTGACTTGAGCCGTTGATGATTATGTAGTCAAGCCTTGACCAAGGTTTCCAGAACCCTGGCTAAAAATGGAAGTTGTGAGACAGGACATAAATGAATTCATACACTTCACTGATAGTGAAACTTTTTGAAGAACAGATGTCAAGATGATTTAAGAGGAGCTGGAATTTAACATCTTAAGACAACTTATAGGCAAGTTTGGACAGTTCCGTTTTCAAGCAGAATCCGACAGATGCTAAAGAAGTCATTTAGGTGGCTGTTATTAGAGAAAGAAGTGGTTGATTTTCTTCCTCCTCACAAGTTGTGGGCCCTGTAGAGATGCTAAGATCAGAAATATGATGGGCTGTCTGCTGAGTGTGGTGACAAAAACAATCTCCACATTTAAGTGGCATAAGACTTTTACTAACACACAACTTGGACAATTCAATTTCTTCTTGGCATGGGCAAAGTTTTGTGTCTATTCAGGTGCCGTGCTGCCCAACTTGACTTGCTGTTTTATTTTGGGCCCCCTTCCCCAAATCATGAGAGTAAACATCAATCAAAAAACGAAGGTGATTTCTGATCTAAATCTTTCTGTCAACTTAATATTTGAATTACATAAAGGAAGCTTTATTTTAAGCCTTTCTACATTTACTTTATGCTTAATGTGTAAGAATTTCCCTGCTCATTTTCTTAGTTAGAAAGGCAATCAAAATCCCCCCAGTTTGGCTGTATCTGGATAGCTGATGGAGTTAGTTAATTAAGCCTTTGCTGCAAGGCCAACCAAGTTTGTTGCCTCTTACTAGAAATCCAGGTTTTCATCACTAGCTACCAGTATCATGCTGTCACCTAAATCCTCCCATGAATTTAAATCCAACCACAGGCGATTGTTTCTACAATAGACCAATGAAATTACTCTCAAGAATGACAATTCCTTGAAGATCCTTATGGATGGACAGTCTATATATTAATGAAAACCTACAGTCTCTGTCTCACTGGTAGTTGAGGAGGACTCTTGGTATCCAATGGAGCTGAACTAGTGGTTCTATTCACTT
Organism: Myotis yumanensis; assembly: GCF_028538775.1. Classification (NCBI taxonomy): domain Eukaryota; kingdom Metazoa; phylum Chordata; class Mammalia; order Chiroptera; family Vespertilionidae; genus Myotis; species Myotis yumanensis. The sequence continues at coordinate 55,212,856 of NW_027223752.1, read as the reverse complement.
ATCCAAGAGCCAAGTCACAATGCAAATAGTTAGTGGCTTTCTGTATATTGCCAGGTGGCCAGGAGTCCATACCCCAAACCACCAGAAACAGTAGGCACAATCATCCGCCCCTGTTTGGGAGAGGCCCAGGACTGAGCTAGCAGAAAGACTGAATTACTTACCACCTCTAGAGTGGGTCCCTCCAGGCCAGGGACGAGCTCATGGGCAAGGCTGTGCAAGGAAGCGCTCTGTACCATGCCTGCCCTGCGGATATACAGAGGACTTCAGTCTCCTGTACTGTCAATCTCTCAGTCATCATGAGCTCAATTATGCACCGACAACAGCAAGAACAACGACGACGATGACAACAAAACATCCCCCCAAAAGCTAAGGGCCACAGGCTACCCTGATGAAGGGACAGCCAACTGGAACTGTGTGTTGAAAGATGGAGGTGCTGCCCTGATCATGTGTCCATTACAGGCCTGACCTTTTCATCTTTCCTCAAACAAATATTCCACTAAAGTCCCTGGGAGAGCAATGTGGGGAGACTATAGGACTGGGCCCTAAAAGTAAGGCAACCATCTGATTTAGTGGGATTTCTCTTTGTTTGCTTGTTTGTTTGCTACAAATACAGATAGACAGACAGACAAACCCAAGAGCAGGTTTCTTCAAGAATCAACTGAGGCACAAGATAAACTATTTTGAGGTTAAACACATTTTTTCCCCCAAATGTTTCACAAGAAATCAAAAAAATTTCAAGTGTAATTAGGAAAAATTTGGGGACATGTCTTTGTCAGCCCTATATTGTGCCATAAATATCTCCACTCCTTGCCTTAGAAGGATGCCCACACATATCTCAGAGGTAGCACATATCTGTGGTCTAAAATAGTTATGAAATTCTAATGACGCTATTAATTCAAAGTCTAAATATGCTGGTCAAGTACAGTGAACGTTGACTGCCTGCATCAATGATGTATTCATTTCATCCTGAGGTTCAAAGCACAGTCAAACATTATTGCTCAGATTGAAAATCACAACACTTTACATTGACGTGAGTTGGTAAACTATGGTACAGTTTGAATGAAGGCAAATGATGAAAGCAGTTGAGCCTGAGAAGTGGGAATGAGTACAGAGTATAAATCCAGCGCACATTTCCACATCAAACTGCCGATGCCATTAACCAGGGCCCTTGGCGGCCACACTCATGGTCAAACAACAGCACCTATTCCCAGTCAGTATCTCTGCTCCACAGACACAAGTACAAGACGGCCTACATCGTGAACTAGTGGTGAGGAAAAGGAGACCAAAGTTTAAAAGAAAACAAGGTGATGTTTCCTAGAAACATAACTCTTCTAAGAAGGATCGAGGGTAAGAATGATAAGTAATTAACTGATCCTCCCAGCTAGATTTTATGATTTTTCTACAGCTTAATGGCTTAAATCACTAGAACTCATCAGAATATGTCTAGACTCTTTTTAACACACACTCAGAACACACAGGTGGAAATGTACCCCTTCCAACCACTACCCGTAGAAAAATATGACCTCTGTTGACCATGGATCACAGCTGAAACATTAGTTTATACTTGAAGGGTCACAGCAGCCAGACATATGCGAATTCCAATTCTTCAGAAAACTTGGGACAAGAAAATAAAGCATTACTTACATGTATGCGTCTTCTTCGTTACTGAGATACCTAGAAGAGAGGAAATAATGACAAAGGTAAGAACGTGTCCTGTGTGTGCTTCTTGGAATGTACATTATGCACAGTCTATTCAGAAACACATTGTGTTCAGATGGTGATGCAGAAGCAGGATTAGCCTTACGTGGCGGCATTACAGGACCTACCCCAGCATAATGCAACCATGGATGACGGGGACAGTGAGCATCGGCTACTAATGTAAGAGCTCCCGTGGTAAAACGAAGTAGCACAGATAATGATTAAACAGGGTGAGAGAAGACTCTTATTTTTTTTAATTTTAAATAGGGGAGACAATCATCTTTATAGGCAGAGTGGGGAAGATTCAAGGCTCAAGAGAGTGATGCCAACCTACCCAGACAACAGAGCAATTAATTTGCTATGGCCATTGATTCTGTTTGCTTGTCAATGAACATGACTCTTCCTGCTCGCCTGAAGCTTCACTTTTAATGGTGAGGGAAAACACATCCACAAAACGCACCTATCTGTTCATACTCGTTAGGGTCAGAAGGGGAATGACTTCACTGCACACGGCACCAAAATGAACACGGACCGAATGACAACATGGACTCATGACTCAGCACCCTTGATGTTTCCAAGATCATTTACAGAGAGCAGGTGACGAAATGCAACCAAGCAAGACTAGGCACCTGAGACCACATAAAGATAACATGCATGCGTGCTCAGTGCCAACGGTGCTCTCTCTGTTTTTAGAAGGACTCCATTTTGAACGCTTCCTGCTTCCTTATTCTTGGAGGATATTCTTCAGACCAAGTGGGCTCAAAGTCATAAAGCTCTTGAACACATTAGGCCTGTGACTAAGAACTGCGGTAAACCTTGAATTTTTTTTCTTTCAAGTTATTAAGAGAGTTATTTAACCCTCCTCTGGAAAGTAAAAGTTGTTGAAAAATTTGGCACCCACATCAGACTTATCACTGAGCTATGGAACATATGGTACAGAGAAGAAATCTATTCTGAAAATCCACGGTAGACATTAAAAAAAAAAAAGTTAGTTCCAAAGTTGTACGTCAAGACCAAAATCACACACTTGTTCCCCCCACAACTTTCCAACGGGCTTACTTAGGGAAGCTGAAATTACATAGCCCAACTCAAATTCTCCCCACCCCCATTTTATTGAGGAAAACGTAACTATTGTTTTTCATCGTGTTTGAGTTGGCATGGCAAAGTGAAGTTAGAACGTACTGCAAAGAGCCTTAAAGGCTCTCTCTCTCCCACAAGGGAACGGGAAACAGTGTTCCAGAAGTTTGTGAAATAAGCATGGTCATGGGAAGGGAACTTCCCTCAACAGCAACCGCGAGTGGAGTTTAAAATCTGAGTACAATTTGCAGCTCCAGCTCATGACACCAGCGCCCACAAATTGATACATTAGTGCTCTTTCAGCATTATGAGAGCTCTGTGTGTACCTTCCTCAGGAAAGAATGCTTTCTGTAAAATCACTTTGAAGAGAAAGTGCTTATGCCGTCGCTCCTGATTATTCAGAACCTCCACACAATTGGATTTAACACAGCCCAAGACAGACCTATCTATATTCGCTGAGTGTGGGACTATTTTCTCCTGACGCCCAAAGGCCTGATGAAAATACCACTGCTTTGACTTTTCTACTTAAATGTATTATACAGCGTGATGCAGTGTTCTCATCAAATATTTCCATGATGATTACACTGATAATAGATTTAGAGACTCTTTCCAGGAACGCTGCCTGCTCTTTGAAATCACAGTCGCACGGAGCTGAAACGTCTCATCTCTGTCCCTGGGAGAAAGCATGACTTCAGCAACAACACGAAGTTGGTCCCTCAGTTTTGTGTAGCTGCCAATAAATAGTCAATAGAAATAATCAGGGGAGACACCTGTATTAGAGTTGCCAGATAAGAAACAGGATCCCCAGTAAAATTTGAATTTCAGATACCAATTTAGTGTTCATCTGAAGTTCAGATTTAACTGGGCAACCCGGACCTATACAAATACAATGTGAATTTTATCTAGTATATACAATGAATAATATACCAATCAATAAACATATTTTTTATAGAGAATGGGTTAAAAAACACACTCCTCTCACAAAAGCAATATATTTTCTTAAAAGTATCACAGCTCCTGAATATGGAGATAGGACTGTGCATATTTTACTTGATATCCATTATGAAGACAAAATTCTATTTTCCTAGAAAAAGCAAATAAATGAAAACGATGAACACACAAAAGACAAATTGAATGGAATGATCAGAAAATTGATCGGAATTCCCTTCCCCCTCCTTTCCTGACAAATAAGAAGTGTGATCACACTAAGGCCTTGAATTTGTGCCACTCCTTTCTCTCTAAAAGATCTAGAACCCCATAGTAACTGACACCACAGAAGTGGTAAAAAAGCAAAAAACTTCCTTCTCATTTCACAGATGGACCAGCTGAGTCTCAGGGAAGTTTTTAGTTAGCATAACAAAAAACTTTTCGGGAAGCTAATATCAGATTGGAAGTATGTCCATGGCACACATTTTAAAACCATGGTATAGAGAGTGCCTCTCAAAAGAGTACACAGGTAATAGTGTGATGAAGGCCTGGGCAGGAGGTGGGCTAGAAGGGGTCAAATGAAGAAAAAAGGGGACATCTGTAATACTTTCAACAATAAATATTAATAATAAAAAAGAGTAAATATTCAAAAAGAATATTTAAATCAGGGAGCCCACCAGGGCTTGGGTGAAAGAGGGCCTTCACCAGAGGCCTGGGTGCCATGCCTTGTGACCAGCAGCCATTTCTTCACCCTTTAATGGGGTGGGGGGATCTTCCCTTTTTCTTCTCATTTCCCCAGAGGTTGCCAGATTCCCATCTTTCTCATCATAGAACTCATCCTCAGTGAGACCGCAGCAGTCATATATTGCTCAGGTCCTCAAGTGGAAGAGGGAAGACTTATCTGGACCTAATGCTACTGGTAGCAATTGCAGTTCTGAATCAAAAAATTTTTGGAGAATTAGGTTTTCGAAATACAAATTTTGATGAGTATTATGTAGGAAAATAGCTGTAGAAAAGAGTAACCTTTTAAAAAAATCCTCATCCAAGGACATGTTTTTATTGATTTGAGAGACAGAGAGGATTAGCGAGAGAGAGAGAGAGAGAGAGAGAGAGAGAGAAAGGGAGAGAGAAAGGGAGAGGGAGAGAGAGAAACATTGATCAGTTTCCTCCCAAACATACCCCTGACTGGGGATGGAAGCCACAATCTAGGTATGTGCCCAGACCTGCAATAAACCCTCAACCTTTTGGTATGGGACTATGCTCCAACCAACTGAGCCACCAAGCCAGGGTGTAAAGAGTAAAAGAGTAAACTTTTTATAGGCAGCTCTTAAGATAACTGGCTTTGGAGTCAAGCTGACTTGAGCTTGCTTTCTTAGACCATCCACACTCCTGCCTCTTGGCTGAGAGACCATGGGCAAGTTCTTAACTGCTCTGGGCCTTTTGTAATTAGAAAGTATTATATTATCTATAATAATAAAAGTGTAATATGCTAATTAGACCGGACAGCTGAACGACCTTCCGGATGAAGCCAGGGCTTCGAGAGCCAAGGCAAGCCGCCGCAGCTGCGAGGGCCGAGCCCCTTGCAAGAATTTCGTGCATTAGGCCTCTAGTATGTCATATAATAAGAATAATACTCAGGAGGCTGTTGTGAAAATTAAAATGAAATAAGGATGTGTGGAAAGTTTTACAAACTAGGAAGGGTGATATAAATGTTAATTATTTACTTTGACAAAGAGTGGGCAATCCACACAGCCTTATTTTAACAAAGTTGAATTAGAATGTTCACCTAAAAGAAAAGCCATAGCTACTCATGATATTTTTGGGTTTTACACTGACTCATGACCTAGGACTCTGGTATTGAGATCAATGCTCTTGATTTCAAATTTCATATTTGATGGAGGAAAGCATGAAACAGACAACCAACTTCCTAAAAGCAAATGTACTCTGTTCTAGACCCTGAACTCCACTGGAGTCTTTTTTTAAATATATATTTTATTAATTTTTTTACAGAGAGGAAGGGAGAGGGATAGAGAGTTAGAAACATTGATGAGAGAGAAACATCGATCAGCTGCCTCCTGCACACCCCCTACTGGGGATGGGCCTGCAACCAAGGTACATGCCCTTGACCGGAATCGAACCTGGGACCTTTCAGTCCACAGGCCGACGCTCTATCCACTGAGCCAAACCGGTTAGGGCTCCACTGGAGCCTTTACTCTCTGAACTCAAGGGAAGCTACTTGCTCACTGGCAGGTGGGCTAAGTGGGCTGCTGACCAGCACAGGCGAAGGACTTAGATCACCACCACCCAAGTGTATCAAACCTAGTCCAGATGTTGTGAAGGCTTAGGTTCATTTCCAAATGACTGGGAAGGACACCACGATTCTTTCCCTGAGATTTGCCAACAGGCCACTGAGCAGAGTACTGCTCTCTACAGACACCGGGGCTTCATGGAGTTGTAGCACAGTGATGGGGTAGAACCAACTTCCTAAATGCAAAGCACTAACATACCCCAAGCCAAAAGTGAACACGCTGGGTGATTTAGGCAAGTCACTTAACTTCTCTGGGCCTTAGTTTTCTCATCGTTTAATGAGGTAGTTGAACTGCATGATCCTAATTTCCCTTCTAGTTCATTGATCAATGGCTCCTTGCCCTGTTTTCTAGCTATCAAATCAAACCTCCTCTTTCTAAGCAACAGGCTGCCAGGTCTATTTCTTGCTATACAAAATCTGATGGAGCTCACAATCAAAGGTAACCACCCGAAACTTTTTCCTTTCTGCCTTTAAATCCAAAGAAGAAAGAAGGCAGTGCCCACAAAAGGTTATATAAGTAAAAGATACACTTCTTTGGGGTGATATTTTAAAATTATCTGGGCTAGAGAAAAATGGTACCTTTTGATAAAGTTGCAAGACTCCTTATATTATATTTCACTCAGATCTGATCTGAGAGAGAGAGAGAGAGAGAGAAAGAGAGGATTTATTTTCAGTTAATGCTTTAATTTCTAACTTAGCAATATGACAGCAGTTTTAAATTAATAACTCTTAAAGCTAAGAGGAAAAGTCTCCATGAATACTCTACCCAAGGTAGGGCTTCTAATACAGCAAGACTGCCTGACTCTATTTAGCCCACCATGCCTCCCAGTAAAGCCAAGGCAATGTAATGAAATGCCACGAATTTATCACTGTCACTGTTATCAGTAGTTGCAGAGTTATAGTCATCATGGAGCAGAGCACTTTAGGAATGTGATCTGATATTTCCAATATTGTTAGATCTTGGACCAATTAACTTCTTTGATGGACTTCTTGTTGTCTCTTGGTTTCTAGGCAATTGTCTGGGTACCAAGTTTATTTTAACTTTTCTTTTTTTTGGCGGGGGGGTGGGAGGGTAAGAAATGGCACCTTTCCTCTTCCCTAGACATGCCAATTGCTAAGCTAGAGGCCTGCATTCCGGACTGGTCCCCAGCCACAGAGATGCCCCTCTGCCGCTTTGCCAATACTCAGCCTGCATGTCTGCTCTTGTTCTCTTTCAAAATGACAATTGTTGAGAAAGACATATTTCCAACCCAGGTAAGTTCTGTGCTAGAATATAAAACAAAAAGAAAAACAAACAAACAAACAAAAAACCACAATAAAGAATACTGAAAATAAAATGCAGCTAAGTTTTTCGTTTTTTCTTCTTTCTGTTTTAAAATATGCCAATGTTTCCACATTTCAAGTGAGTTTGTATGGTAGGGACAGGGAGATGTACTAAATGAAAATTAACAAAATCTATAATTGGCCAACTAGCTATGAGTCTACACTAGCCCCACACATAGATTCAGTTTAAGTTCTATAAAAGGAGGGCTCCCACTCTGAAGGCCTTCAAAAGCCTTATTCTCCCTCCTCACTAGACGCCTGAATTTAATAAGATGCTCACTGGTCAAGCCATGAGTTCCTGGGCAAATGGCTTAACCTCTCCGAGCTTTCGTTTTCTTCTCTATGGAATAGAGATAAAATTCTCTGTGACAAGTTTAGAGTAAGACCAGTAAGAGATTTCTCATACCCAGCATAGTGTCCCCATAGACAACTGTCCCCTCTCCACTAAGGATGCTTCTAAGGCAGACACTTTGCATGGGAGAAGCAGAGAGATATCCTGTGGGTGGGGACAGGCATGCCCATTAGGGCAATGTTGTTAAACAGGTGGATAACCTGGTAAATGAGGGTTTGAGAGCTCAGACAGAACTTTCACAACAAAATCTGGAACACGTAACCTCCTTCCCACCATATTCTCAGCAAGCATCCTGCGCAGAAAGTTGCTGTCTCCTGGGTCCACTCACTCCTACCTGGACTTGTTTTTGATGCCTTATTGTACGAAGCTAGTAGTTAAAACAGCAACTTAAATATAGCGCATGAATACTAGCTTAGAAACAAGGCTCAGCATTTAGGCTCTTTCTTTTTAATGGCTGACAATTGTTTCATAAAGAACAAACTATCATTTCGCACTGGCCCTGTGCGCCCCCCGCCCCCTGCTTTCCTGAGTTGTCCTGTGAGCTTGCTCTCTCCCTCACATTGCTCAGGAGATAATCTACGCAGGAGGCAGACCAGAGACTCAGTTGACCAGGGCCTTACCAACATGATGTTACAAAACAATGTCCTTGTCTAGGACAAAGGAGCTATTAATGATAATCAGTACATATGACTGAAAGTGCTCCAAGTAATCTCCGGACTTTGTTTCAAAAATTCTTAATGGACACTAATGCTTTGGGTTCACTTGAAAGAGAAATAAATGATGTGCCAGGGTTGCAGGGACCAAGGACAACAGGCAGAAGGCATCAAGGCATTAGCAATGTTCCGACAATCAAACATTTAATAATTGCATAAAAAGCCTTTAAGAATCATTTAGAAATACTAATTATGAAGATAAATAATACTTTAATGTGAGCTTTCTTTTATCTTAGATGTGAGCCTAGGTTGAGCTGTTTCAGTAGTAATACTTCAGTCCTTTTACCAATGAAGGTGCTTTTTACAACATGACAAAAATGCCATTTTAGTTTGAAAGTGGTTATTGGTATGGATAAAAGGACTTTTTTTTCAGTTCTTTGAATTAAAAAAAATGTGTATAACTTTCCTCCATCTGTAGGTCATGTGTCCTGACATTTGTACTCAGAAATATCTTTTAATTTTGGACAGGTGGGCCAGCACTATATCCTCTTTCAAGTCCTGCCTTTATTCTTGACAAACCAGTTCCAAGGATACAACTTTATTCCTGCTCCCCCAGCAAAGTCAACATAAAGAGACCCTCAGTTTTATCCTAGAAAGAAAGTTTGAGATTCAGCTTATTGGGGAAATATCCACCTTGTCTCTTAGGGCTCACTATTCAATGCATGATGAAAAGTCCATACCCAAGGAGGGAAATTTCTCCTCCTATGACTTGCTGGTGCCAAATGCTTGACTAGCACTCATGGATAGTAAGAATAATATGAAACCTTGCTCTTTCAAATGTCCTTTTTTGAGTCTCTATATGGAAAACAGAGCTACCCATTAGATCAGTGATGGCGAACCTATGACACGCGTGTCAGAGGTGACACTCGAACTCATTTTTTTGGTTGATTTTTCTTTTTTAAATGGCATTTAAATATATAAAAAATATCAAAAATATAAGTCTTTGTTTTACTATGGTTGCAAATATCAAAAAATTTCTATATGTGACACGGCACCAGAGTTAAGTTAGGGTTTTTCAAAATGCTGACACTCCGAGCTCAAAAGGTTCGCCATCACTGCATTAGATAGTACCCAGTTGACTTAAATTTGATATTGGCGCTCTGAGCATGAATGTGGGAAATGACAACTATCGACACTTCCAGCTGAGCCTTTTAGAACTGAGCAGTTTTATCTTATAAGTAAATAGTACAACTCAGGTAATAATCAGCAGTTCTTACCACACTTTTCCAGGAAATGCTTTACTTTTTGTACCTCTGTAATCTGTTGAAATTGTTTATCTTTGTCATGAATAGGGGCAGGTATTGACTTGAACTGTTTGTAGGTGACTTGCCTGGATGCTGCCTAACACGTGGCCAGAGCTGCAATCCACACGCTCAAAGCTACCAGAACTGGTTGGGTGAGGATGACCCAGAGATTATAGAGCTGGGCCCCAAAGCAAGTCAGGCACTGTGAACATTTTTCGCATATTATGCCCTTGTGTAGACAACTAAATCATGCCTCCTGGAGCATGGATCCTGATCAGCCTATGAGGTCAAGGCAAGTAATGACTGAAGAAATTTCACCTGGTCTGAAGCTACCCCCAAACCAAAGTCTGGATATACCAGGGATGTAGTTATGGCAAAAGAGGAAACACCTCCAGGGATTCACTTATGTCCTGGATCGCCTAGAAAGGAGAGGGAACCTGCTGAGGTGAAAACAATGGAAATTTGGTTCTAAATTGGGGGCGGGGGCGGGGGAGGGATGAGTTCCACAGTCAGAACCAGGATGAATACCAAGAGCCCCAGGATCCAGTGGGATAGAACTAAATACTTAGAAGTTGAGAGGTGGCTTCAATCATTTCTTAACACAGGATGCCAAGGGTCTATAAAGGAGTTCTAAAAATTATTATCATCTTGAAGAAGAAAGATGAAAATGTCAATGAAATATGTATTTGCAGACCTTTTATTCTCCTCTGCTGAGAGAATGTTACATAGTTTGTCTGGACTGGCCACTGCTTGGAGACAATTCAAGAAAAGAAGTAGTCACCAAGGCCTTCCCTTTGCAATCGCAGACTTTGTCTACGCTGATGGTGATTAGATTAGGGAATCTATTTTCCCATGTGAGAGTTGGAGTCGGGAAATCTGATTCCAGTCTCAGCTCCGCCATGTGCCCCTGTATGAGTTTGGCTAAAAGAATCCCTCTGAGCTTCAGTTTCCTCATCTCTAAAAAGAAGGGAAAATGTTTTCTTCTTCAATTCGATCACTAGAAATGTAGGCTTCTGAAAATAATTACCGACGTACTCAGAAAGTTTTCATCACAGCATTGCTTCTATCAGCAAAATGGTAGGGAGGAACAATCCAGATGTCAACAGTAGAGAGTGAGTTACATAAACCACAGCATGTCTACATGATGAAATACTCTGCCATCCTTAAAAGAGTGAAAAGTTAATTGTACAGAAAGCTGTCTTAAGAGGGAAAAAGCAGTCGAAGTCCCAAAGCACAGTGTGATTCTACTTCTGTCAAAAGAAGAAAAACATTTAGACAAAGATGTATAGAAAAAAAGACTAAAAAATATGCAGCAACATTCCATTCAGATCTCTGCTCAGATGTCACCCCTCCAGAGGGCTCCCAGATCAGCTTTTCTAGAATAGTGCTCCCTTCCCCATTCTCCACTTTTCTCAACTGTACTTCTCTCCTTGTGACATTCTATTAAATAGTTGTTTATGTCTTTCCAACAATGCCACCTCTTAAAGTTAGCGACTTCACGTTCCTGGATAATCACTGTATTTTTAGTGCTTAGAATGGTACCTGGCCCATAGTAGGGGCGCAAGAAAATTGGTCAAATAAATGAATGAGTGGCTCCCTAAAGCCACACATCTAGTTTACCAATTGTGACCCCAAAGCCTAGGCCTCTAGAAATATACGGAAAACACAGAGGTTATAGGCGGTGAGGCAAGCGCTCAGTGAGATGGTCAGGGGGCACAGAAGGAAAGGTTTGCCCAGGCGAAGAGGAAAATATGAAAGGAAGGCTACAGATAAAAGTGAGAGGGGAGAGAACACACACCAACCGCAGGACCCAGGGGTCAGACAATCAATAGGAAAGTTAAAATGGCACTTTTAAACACTTCTGATAAAATCAATTTGGTCATTACCAGAGCAGAACACAGGGCACATAGGCCTCGTCTGTTAGAAAGATCTTTATGATCTTGTTAACAGAGTCCCAACGCAGAAGCTGTAAAGGTTATAACCTAACTTGTAAAGCTAATCTCACATTGGCTCTGGCATAATAAAGAACCTACAGAAAAATTCCCTCTTAACCACATGCTCTAGCAAGAAGAGCTTGCACAACTCCTCATACATGGGAATTTAGGAGAGTTTAACTCTCCCATTTCTGAGATTGAGAAAGCAGTTTTGAAAACACTGACTTCAGCACTCACGGCTCTTAGCTATAACAGCTTAGAAGTTAACCTGTGTTTAGCAATCTCCCTTCTGTTCACAGTGATTTAAAAATGAAAGTCAGGATGTCATTGCACTGAATTATACTGGGATCAATAGACAAACTTAGTGTTTATTTTTAAAAGATAGTTCTGTTTTCTATTTGTATAGCCCAGGTTTGAAATCCTTGAATTATTATTACTATTATTATTTTTATTATTATTAGTTGATATGTGAGTTTGGGATCATTCTTCTTAAATAGAATACGTAGCATCATTTCTTGATTCATACTCTTCTGAACCACGTGGTCCAGGTCATGTCTCCCGGAGTGAAACAGAAAGGGAAAGTGAGTTTATGCCACAGAGTGGGTCCAGAAAACAAAACAAAATAACAATTATAAACCCTCTGAGTGGCCTTGAAAACGAGGGAGAATGTGAGTACAGCAGGCACAGAATTGCATAGTGAAATATGAAACCTGCAGGGATGACATGACACCACGTCTGAAATGTGTTTTAAAATGCTCCAGCAAAGAAAAAATGATAGAAGAAGCAAGTGTGGCAAAATCTTGAAAAGCGTTCAATCTGGGTGTTGGGTGTTAGGGAATTCATTGCATTGTTGCCTCTCTTTGTGTGTATGTTTGAAATTTTCATAATAAAACATCCTTATTGGCTGGGAAACTTTTTACAAAGAGGCTCAGTCTCCCTTGTGTTAAGTGTGTGAGCTACTGTGACTGCGCATCTGAATATGCAATAGCAGCATTAGCGGCATTTCCTGAGGGAGAGTGTTACTCCCTAGAGTCGATTCTAGTGCTTTGGAGAGCAGATACTTTCAGAATGTACGTATTTAGCCATCCATCTTCTCCTGTTTATGAAAAGAAACATTTAATACCTTTCATTTCTCCTCCTTGCATTCTTGTTTTTAATGAGTCGTAATCCCTCCCAATCATGATTTTGTCAGCTAGGATACATTTTAGGAACATAACCTCCTTGGTTGATGAGGGAATACGGAAATGGTATGGCTGTGTGAAGAAAGCATGCGGTAGAAAATAAATCGGACCTGACTTTGAATCCCACCTTCTTCTCCCCTGGCCCTCGGCCACCTTTTTATTATAGTTTTAATGGGTCTGCCCTCTTGGATAATCTTTCCCTTGGTTCTCTTTGCTCTCAGCAGTCCATGTTTTGTTGACTGAATAAAAGTCCCATCAGTGGCATAGAATAGCAGCCACTCTTGAAAGCAGGCCACTCTCTAGAAACCTAAACAGAATCAGACATCCCCTGGTTAATGATCTCAAACAAGAACCTGAGAAATCCTGGCTACTCTCTTAAGCAGTTATTTTAAGGCATATGGCTGCTTCTAACTTGCAGGTCAGCCCCTTTACAGATAATTTCAATTCATCATTCAGAAGAGCAATCTGATCCTCATTCAAACAAGATGTAGCATTTCCCCATCAGTGTGTGTGTGTGTGTGTGTGTGTGTGTGTGTGTGTGTCCTACATTTTTAATCACTTGAAGATTATTCAAGGGCAACTTGCAGTTAACCATTGTAACAGTGGATCCACTGTTGCACAGTAGACAGCATATTTTCAACCTCACTTCTGATTTCCTCCTCTCCCTCTGTGAAGTAAGGAGTGAAGATTTTGTTCAGCTGTTTTTCAGTGAGGAGACTGAGTGTCAGAAAGATGAAGGGACATGTTCAAGGTTGACTGGCCCCCGTGTGGCAGAGCCAGGGCCAGAGTTCAGTCAGCGGCATTTTCTGTGGTCCTTGCAGTATTTCCTCTCTTGGGAATCCTTTATGTGCTCCTCCCAAGCCCACATCAAGAGCCAAGGCATCCGGCAAAACCCACCGGAGATGAACATCTGTATCCTGGCTCAAAAACCCTGTGGCGTCCTCTCCCTTCTACCAGCATCGACTTTTTCACTAGAAGGTTCTCCTAGCTTTACATTCTGGCAGTCCTTTCTCATTTTGTGCAGTCCAGATGTTGTACTGCTGTGTAAGTAAGTGACCCTCTGTTCTACCCCCTTGTACTGGTAAGCAAGATGCTGGAGGGGACTGGTCCAAGCCTTGAGGACACTCCTAGCTGTCAAGTTGAGAAATGGGACCACTATGACATTATCCAAATACAGTGGGTCAACTCTGCCACACAGTGCCATGTGCTCCACTCTCTGCCCTTTCACCCACACAGCATCAAAACGCTCTCAATGTCTTTATGAATTTGGAAATCAACCCCTATCCAGTGAGGTAGCATTAGTTATCTCTAATCTCAGAGCTATCACTAATTTGAGCTCAGAGCCAAAGGAAAGCTTGAAACTATTTGAGCATCTTATGAATGAACAATGTATGAACAATCTGATCTTTCAGCTCAAAGTGAAATTTGTTCAGACTTGCCATATACAGGATTGGACAAAGCAGGTTTACAGTTATGATTTCGGGAAACAGAGTTTATTCTTGCATGTTTATTTATTAATGATTGTGTTCTTTTCCATATGAACCTACTTTTGCCCATCCCTGTCTACTGCCTCTCGCTGGCTGCATGCTTGCCTGTCCTCTCCCTGCTCCTGCTGTCAGGCACTATATTAGATGATGGGGATACAACAGCAAAGAAGATAGCGATAGTGTCCGTCCTCATGGCGCTGAAGGGGAAAAGCCTACAGTATGAGTGTCAGCTGAAACCTCAACTGGAGACCCAAATTCCATTTTGCACCAGCCCCGTTCATGTTCCTAGAAGTTATCTCTTCTCTCCATGAAGCCCAAATACTGCTCTTGATATCCATGAGCTTTGGAAGCAAAACATGTTTTTGGGGCACAGGAAAAAAATGCAGGATATGTTAATTTAGCCCAACCCTTAGCATATTCTCTTTCATCCTTGGCCACTGGAGGTCCTGTTGACGATTCAACTGCCCGTGTCCATCAAGGAACATATGTGACAGGGATATCTTCCTACTTATAAGCAGGGTATCCCCCAAAATGTACACATACACTTAGAATAATTATAAAGGCAGTGTTTATTAAAGTATGTTTCATTTTCAAAATTGAGCTATCAGCTGTTAAAGTGTGTATACTTTGGGGCGGGGGACACCCTGTATTTTCCCCTACAAACATCTTGATTTTTTAATCTGCATTTTAAAAATATCCTTATACGTGATCTAAATATTCCAAATAACCCCTTCAACTTCTATAAGAAGAAGAGAACTATTTCAGTCACTCTTAATTTGCACAAATGAAACATGTGCCTCAGTTTCCAAGGCAACAGAACAAATAAAACAAGTCATTCCCTGATGCCAATATGACAAAGGTCAGGTGGCTGTGAACTCAGACATCAGGAAGCTTTCAGCCCACTCCATGTCGCCAGGTTCTAATGTTTTTCCCCCAAGAGTCATACTGATGTCCCTTATTGAAGGGGGGCTTTAAAAATGGCTAGAAAAGGTACATAGATGAAACAAGGAAACTTTCAGAATGTTAGTTCCAGCAAATGAAGGCAGAAGTGACTAATCAGAATGAATGCGACTGAGCCAGGAGCACCAACGTCAGAGCTCATCAGCCTCAGACAGCGAGTCTGGCACCAGGCCCTGCTTCTGCGACCACCTCAGATAAGCCACCGCCCCTTGGAGAATCCCGACACCACTTCTAAGCTGGCAGAAGTCTTATTATTATTACATATTATGTGGAAACTCTGAGCCTTACTGTAAGTCATCATTTTATATAGTTTAACAATGACAGTGAAATCCTGCCACGAGTGGCACTGTCGGCTTCTCTGGGAGGGCCACCTTTTTCTCAGGGTGACATTCAAAGTACACAGTCTCCTTCATCTGAAGGAGTTGTCCTATCAGATCGCTGATGGGACCCATTCATTTCCCCTGCACTGGACGTGCAGCCAGGAGCTGGGGAACAGGTACAGCATCCAGGGGGAATGGGTCCTCCCTGCTGGCCCCTCCCCACGTTTGATTCATTGAGGAGAGTTCCACTTTCTTTCTGCTTAGGTTGACTTACAGAAAAAAGAAAGGACATTCCAGAAAAATTAAGTTAACTATTAGCCCAAGGCCCTCAAGCTGCTGGTGTGGATTATATAACCACTCCCTAATTCTAGGAAAGTAACAAACCAGAGGCCCACATTTCTCTGATATCCTGTCTTCCTCCCTCCCTTCCTTCCTTCCTTCCTTCCTTCCTTCCTTCCTTCCTTCCTTCCTTCCATTATTGATTTCACAGAGAAAGGGAGAGAGAGAGGGAGAGAGAGATAGAAACATCAATGATGAGAGAGAATCATTGATAGGCTGCCTCCTGTACACCCCACAAGGGGGATCTAGCCTGCAACCTGGACATGTGCCCTGACCACAAATCGAACCATAACCTCCTGGTTCTTAGGTTGACGCTCAACCACCGAGCCACTGGGGCTGGGCTGATTTCCTATCCTTTACATTTTCCTATCCGGCCCCCCCCGACCCCTTCTCTCAGCACAGGGCCAGGCCACATAGGTCTTTGACGGTCTGTGCGTCATGTATCCCTCATCTGCTTCACCTCTGTGGGGTGCCTCTGCTTATCCTCCCTGGCTCACAGCTCCATAGAGTCCTTGCTTTACCTGACCGTGCTTGCCACCTTTGACCCGCTCACCATATAAAGTTTGCGGAGTCAAAATTCCAGGAACAGCGCCTGCAATCCTTAATGCATGAGACCGCTGCTGCAAAATGACTGCTGCGGAAGCAAATGCCGAGGGGAAGCACGAGCAAAGATAAAGACCTGGTTTTCCTAAAACGGGTGCAGCCCTGGAGGCGCCTGGATTCTCCAAGGGCACAGTCGTGATCCTTCTGATCATTTTTTAAATCAACCTAACATGTGGGAGCTGGTCCTCTCATGACACTTATAGAGCAGATATACAGTATCTGCCTGTAAAGTGAGCAACTGGGACAGAAACACCGTTTCCCGGGACTCCCAAGGGGTTTCAGCAGGGAAAGCAAGGGTCTGGTTTCTGAAGGGGGTTTATGCTCTGCCCTCACTCTGGACGGGTTGGCACAATAAACAGGGGCAGGGATTTCTCAGCTCCGACCAACTGATAGCAGCTCCAATGGCTAAGCATTGCTTTTTTGTAGGATTTTGAGTAAGGACCCTATTGCACATGTTACCTCTCCTTATGACTTCCTTAAAAAAATGACTAAATGCCAAGCCGGTTGGGACAATAAACATCTAAAGAGCTACATGATCCCTAACATATTGTTTTTTTCAAAAATCCCAAGTCTCCGTTGGATGCTGTACATCCCACCCAGCTGCCCCAATGAGGCCTCCCCACCCCAGCCTTCCAGTGCAGCCCTCAACCCAAATAGGATCTTCCCAAGGAGCTTTTACAAAATGGATGTTAAACGCGATCGGAGCATTGTCTAGTCAGCCCTTCTTATTGTCTCAAACTACAGAATTGTCCACATTTGCTATTTGCTACTAGAAAAGTCGACTGACATGTGTCTACTTTCTTCTCCCAAACCCTGGAAACTTCAGATCCACGCGCACGGCAGTATTTCTGTCTGTTCTGACTAAAACAAGGTCTGCTCTTGTGTTAATGAAATCCGGCCTATGGTCCTAGGTTGTCCAGGGTGACTCTGAAGAGACATAAATTTCTCATTTTTACACTTTCCTCCAATTTCATAGGTTCTTTTGTTATTGCACAATCCAGCGCTTTATAATAAATTTATAGGGTGCCTGCGGGGATAGCCCTTCATAGGATATGGTATCTCGTTCACAGGTCCTCCGGGATAGAGCCGCGGAGTTACACCTCTCAGTCAGCCACAGCTCTCCCACGAGGCTCCCGCGGGATTCCACGCACGCAAAACACAAAAGCCTCCAAAGTGAAAAGGATGCCACTCCACCCCTGAAGTGGGATCGCCGAGGTACACTGGGAACACGCTGCTGTGTCGGTAGTCCTGTCATGATTATGCCTTTTACTGTAGAAACTGGAATAGAATACCGATTTCAAGTGATCCTCACATACTCGATGCTGAGATTGAGGCGTGACCCCTCCTTCTTTCTTTCTAGCTGCTTCAGCAGCCACAGTCGTGCACCAAGCAGGGGACAAGGCTGCGGGAGCAGTTGCCAAGCGTGCAATGATTTACATCACGTAAATAATAATAATTTTAAAAGGGTAAAAAGCGGACTAACAGCTGGTTTGGTTTTGATTCTTGCCAAGGCTGACAATTCTAAGCAATGTCAGTGGTAAAATATTCCTCTCCCCAGAGGCAGGCCGAGTCCACTGCCTGTCCCCTCTCTGACATGCCACTGTGAGAGCATTCCGATATCTTTTTAAAGATACATTTATCATTAAAAAATGAAAGTAATGCATACTTACCGTAGAAAGTCTACACAAAATTTAAAAAGTAATTAGGGAGTATAAAGTCCCATTAATCCCACCACTTATTGATAATCAGAGCCCATTATGGCATTTCCATTTTTTTATTATTAAAAATAGCTCTACTATAAATATTCTGGTTACATATGTCTTTGTTGGCATTTATAATTTTTTTTAATAATATTGCATTCTTGAAAGTATAGCTTTTTTAAAGAATTGAATATCAACCACTAAAGTGCCTTACGTAAAGTATTTGTCAATTTCTAATTCCTGGCGTCGTGTGCACCCTCACCAACACTAAACATTATCATGAAAAACAAATCCTGAAACTGAACTCACTAAAAAAGGTATCTTCTTTTAATTTATACTTTTTTTGTTCACTTATGAGATTGTTTTGTTTGCTGACTTTTGTATTTCCTCTTTGGTTAATTGCCTATTCATAATCTCTGCTCATTTTTGTATTCTGTTATTAGTATTTCACTTGCCAATTTATAATAACTCTGTAAAATTAATTATATGTTGCTTTTCTTTCTTTTTTTTTTCTTTCCAAATTTTGTTTAGGTTGTTTTTTTCCACATACGCAAATAAAATTATTTTACTTAAGGGGGTAGGGTCAAATCAAATCTAGTTAGTCTTTTATTTATGATTTCTGCCTTTGTTTGTATGTCTTTGAAGACTTTGTTCCAAAAACATATTTACCTATATTTAAAAAATATTTTTATGTTTTTATTATTCATATTTAGTTTAAAATTTGAAAATGGAATTTATCTAGATATACTTTTTTATTTTTCTTTCTTAAGGTTTGCTTATAGGTAAATTATTCCACTCCATTTCTTAAAATTTGAGTCCAAACAATATACCAACTGTCTTATATCTTTTTCTTGCTCTTCTCTAAAATGAGGTATTGTCTATTCTGTCAGAAAAAAAAAAATCAGGAATATCAAAAGGCTTGCAGCCAAATTCTAGCCCCAAAACTGTATGTGTAAATTTGACTGAACTCACCCCTTGTTAAGAAAATGAGGCCAACATTAAGATTTGGAGCATCAATTTCTCAAATTTGTTTTCACTGAGTGCACCTGGGCATGTTTCCTGATTTCTTTGTAAAATGGAATTATAATAAGAGAAGCATAGAACATAACACCAACGCTCATGCTCTCTGTAACAGATCACCGGCACAATAGAAAATTTCACTTTTATCCTTAGTATATTTAGTATTTGCTTGCAACGAAAACTACTGCTGATATTTTAATATAGTTTTTACCAATGGTTTTTCAAATTGAGTTGATTCTATATAAAAGGCTCTGTGAGCTATTTACCCAAGTTTGTTTAGATTAGAATTCTATTCCAGAAGCTAAGGGCGCCATTCACCATTCACTGATTTCACATAAAGTACGCGGATAGGACATGACGTGACACTCCTGCTGCTATTCCCCGAGCTGGTCTGCTTTCTGTCCAGGAGGAAAGCCAGGGAGGTCAGAGACAGGAAGGGCCTTGCAGAGTGGGCTGCCCTGCCCAGACAAGGGAACTGTGCTCATTAGGAGAAACAGGAGGAGCGGGTCGGGTCAGGGCGGCAGGGGCCGGGGAAGCACGTACTTTGTGAAAAAACTAGCGCATGGGAAGAACAATGTGCACAGTGGCCATCAAATTGGATTTGAATAACAATTTCTCACTTCATTCAAAGTGTCTGAGATACAACAACCCCTCCTTCTTACTCCCCTTTGCCAGGACAATTGCCAGCAAGGAGGTATCGCAGAACGAGATTTTAGGCAGCCATGTGTTTCTGTAAGAGAAGGAGAGCAGGGTGGTGACCTCCATCCTGTTTGACCAGAGCCCTGATCCCTGGGATCTCTAGCTTTGCCGAAATGGGAAGGAGCAGAGCTGATGTGTGGATGCGTAAGAGAAATCTTTTATTCCACTCACAGGGAACAGGTGTACTTTCAGCTCAGTCCTTAAAGATGTGGGAAGTCTGGCCTGCTGTGGTCTGTTGTGCAGCTTGGTCATAGCTCCAGAATACTGGGGAAGGGATGGGAGGGGATATATTTTATTCACAAACCCAGGTGCCGGTCTGCATACACCCCTAGGAAGGGGCACCTTTTCTAAATTACCCCCGAACGCTGCCTGTTCTCTGCTTACCGTTCTTACAGCTTTCATACTGTGCCATTTTTGTTTATCTGTCTGTACACAACCCCCATGCACACTCTATCCCCCAACATCCTCCCTCCCAAGGATATAAAACATTACTCCTTCCAATGAAGTATGGGGACACCTTTTTTTCTGGACCCGGAACCTGTGCCATTGTGCACAGCACATCGTAGTAGCTCCTTGGAAAAGCTCTCCTGAATATTTGCTGAATGAATAAAAAATGAATGCCTTCAACTAGCTTGCAGCTCTGAGCGAGCACCTTATCCTCCTGTAAGTACCATGACACATGAGAAAATGCTTCATATGCTAAGTTTCTGAAGAGGCTCAGATAAGGAGCACCAAAGATGAGAGGGGACTGCAGAAGTTAGAAATTTCACAGAGGAGGTGAGCTGGTCTCACACAGAAACGTCTAATTGGAGGTTCAGTTTTCTCACTTCGGATAAAGTAGGTCCTGAAAATGGCTAGCTCCTGAAGACGATGGGAATAAGATTTCCTACGGGGCGATGTTTAGCATTCTGAGCTCAGTGTGTTCGGGAGGAAGCCCTCATCTTCCGCAGCCATGCTGTTTGGAAAGGGGCCTTTTCTCTCTTGCCGTTTTTCATTCAAGATATCTGTGGCAGAGCTGCGGAATATTCCAACACGTCCTCTTGACCTCTATCCATAAACAGCCTTTCTCACAATGAGATGTTCTGAGTTTAGGAGCCTTGCTATTTTCAACAAAGAATTAATTGCAAAGTAATTAAGTTTAGAGCAGGGGAATAGATGAACCCTGTCTATCATAAAGGAACAGTGTGGATGGTGACATAATGAAGCAAGCAGACGATGCTTTAGATTAACACACACACATGCACACACATAATCTCTTTCTAAAGCATGTTAAAAAAAAAACCAAAAAAACAAACACCTCCCATCACTTATATTGACAAGATAAATCTAAGCTGCTTAAAGAAGCACTTAATTTTTTTCTCATCAAGTCGCAGGGTTAAGGGCTTTTACCCTCCACGTCCATGGAAGCTATGTTAGGTTTTCGCCTTGGGAACTTCTCAGGGGCCTGGAGCCCATTGATAAATATAGCACTAAGATATGTTACAGGGACATGCAGTTGAAAGCTAGTTGCATTGCTGGCCACATTCCCACCGACTCTTCTTCCCTCAATGAACACAGAACAGCACAGAGAACACCAGAGGGGCACAAGTGTTCACCCCTCTGTCTTGAAGCATGCAAATTTGCAATTAATCAGGATTTAGGTGTGTGTGTGTGTGTGTGTGTGTGTGTGTGTGTGTGTGTGGCGGGGGGCAGATGGGGACAGTTTCCAGCAGGTTTTACCACTAGAAGTAGGAGGCTTAATCTGTGGATAGGCAATTAGGTTGATGGTGGATGCCACCCTAACATTTTTTCCAGTTGCTTCAGGGACTGAGAAGATGCCAACTCACATCACACATCTTTTCTGGTCAATGTGAATGAAGAAGGTGCTATGGGGAAATTCAGGGTGCCTTACACATCCCTGTGTTTTGATTAAAACAATACATTTCCAAATACTATGTATTTGAGCCTGGAAAAATAGTACCTTGGCTTTAAGGAACATTTGAGCACTTCAAAGAAAGGACATGAAAAGGAAAAAGGAAGGAAGGAAGGAAAAAGAAAGGAAGAAGGTCTAGAAGAAAATACATCAAATTTTTAATAGTGATAGTATCTAGTATTTTTCATCCTCCCTGCTTTTATATCTTTTCCAAAGTTTTTATAATGAGTTTTGTTTTACCTTTATAGTGGGGACATTAGAATGAACTTGATTTTGATAATTTAATAACAGTGCTTAAAAACAAAAAACAATTCTACTGAATTTGTTTTAAAAGCCCTCACTGCCCTGAAGGAATTTTACTTCTAACTTTAGGCAACACAGCTGTGACCAGGGTGGGTGACACCAAATTTGAATGGAAAAAGAACACAATTAAGCTTGTGTGTGTGTGTGTTTTTTTAAGTGTTTACATTTTAGCTCTTTTCTTGTGCTTTTTCATGGTTTCAGGTTGGAGATGAGTTGTGGGAGGGGCTATATCAGTTACAAGGAAAGAAGGGTGTTGGCCCCTCTTTTCATCACACCCATCCTAAGAGCAAACACAACCCACAAACCCTGTTGTCATGTTGCCTGGGTGGCTCCCTGAAGTTGCTGGAGGTGCACTCTTAGAGGGTGGGGCTGAGGAGATTGAGATGCAAAAAATAAAAACCACCACCAGGGAGGGCTCTCTGGAGCAAAGTTTTCTGTCATCTACAATCCACTGGTTTTAGCTTAATCAGCGGTTCTCAACCTGTGGGTCGTGACCCCTTTGGAGGTCGAACGACCCTTTCACAGGGGTCACCTAAGACCATCCTGCATATCAGATATTTACATTATGACTCACAACAGTAGCAGCATTACAGTTATGAAGTAGCAACGAAAATAATTTTATGGTTGGATCACAACATGAGAAACTGTATTTAAAGGGCCAGAAGGTTGAGAACCACTGGCTTAAATCCTTCAGAGAAGGTTTTCCTTCTTCATGGGAAAGATGAAGCTGGAAAAAGATGGCCAAGAATGCCACGGAAAGAAGGAGAAGATAAAACTGAAGTTGCGGGTACTTCAAATGCATAATCTAGGTCAGAAAGCTATATGAGAAACTCTGACATTGGGGCCTTGCTCACTATTGATTTGGTTCATACAATGGTTACATTTCTGCATCTTACAATATCGGCTTCAAGTCTTCCACATTGAACACCCTGACATGTTGCTCTGGGTAGTGAATGAGCAACTCGTATTCTGCCACCCGCTTGCTCTCCACGCTGGTCTATGTTACATTTTCCTATGAATGAGTTTAATGGATTAGGATCTGATTTGAATGAGCTCCCACTGTGATGGCTGGGGCCTGGCCATGCTCTCCTTCTACCTGCAGGGGCATCACAGACATGGGCGCTGGGGCTTCTTCTCTACAGTTCACTCAACAACTCACTTTCAGGTCTCACCGTTTTTGTTTTTGCATTGTGTGTTGTTTTCTTCCCCGACTCCCCACCAAGATTCTTTTTCTCATCCTGGTGCTTTGTGCCAGAAAAAGAAAGCGGTTCCCAACCAACACAGTGAAGAAACCTAGGCAGTTTGCACCTCATTGTAGTAAATTGTCCAAAGCATAGGTCATGTTCAACTGGTTTTATCTGAAGACAGCTTGTATTAAATAAGGAATGTTGACACAATCTGGAAAATGAGGTGAATATAAAATGAATACTGGTTTGAGTTTTCCCTGAGATTTCTGTGGACTGGAGTTTGGATTTAAAATTTTCCACTCATAACTTACATTATCAGTTTGTCAAATATCACCACAAATATGTGTGCAATGGTGACCTTGTGATTTCGGAGCAACTACTTAACTACAATGTGACTTAATAAAAGGATTCAACACTAGTAGGATCAAAAGGCCATAAAATGATCCAACTTAGAAATATAGAGCCGTCTTCAGAGGAGACAAGGGCATTTTATATAATCTGAGAGAAGGTGATACCAGTGTTAGCAGTGTCTTTTTTTTTTTCTTTCTTGGTAACTAAGTCCTTAATACAACTTTCTGGAGTTATGATTCAAAATCCACCCCATTCTCTTTCACCAATCAACCTGGTTTTTCCTCCCAAGAGTACATATTCTGTTCTATAGACTATAAGAATTAGAAAACTGGGAGGTAATTTCTCGAAATGGAAGCATAATCTATTTGCTTAATGATCCTACAAGAAGCTAATAAGTATAATCCTTCTTAGAAATAATAATACTTTGCTTTTATGTAGATGTTTTCTCCAAGGAGCACAGAGTATATTATAGCTGCTATCTAATTAATCCTCCTAGGGTTCCAGGCGGAAGGGAGGCGGCAGGTATGATGAAGGTTCATCAGGCACCATCAACATGTCTCAGATGAGGAAATGGAGCCAAAGCAAGGGTGGTAAAAAGGGCACACACCTAGTCATTTAGGCTAGGTCTGCATGAACTCAAAGCACCTAATCAACTCATCAAAAATGAGAATCAATCAAGTTGGATACTGGTTGTTGAATGACCAATAGGTCAGGACCATTAGACTTCATGTTCTGCTCTTCCCCCAGCTGTGGTCATATGGCAAGCACTTTAATGGGGTGCCAATGAAGGAACCCACATTTCCTAACTTTTAGGCTGGGGGTCTCTTCAGAAGGAAAACTTGGATAGCACCGATAGAACTTAAATATTGTTGCTTGACAGACACAGTACCCTGAAAGAGCCCATCCACCATGGGGCTATGGTTTCGTTTCTCATTGCCCTTACAAGTTTGGTTGTCTATGCTCATTTCCATTGCCCTCTGCAATGTGGGCTTGTGCATGGTATTTGGAGGATTAGTGGTGTAATGAGAAGGGGTCAGGGGCTTGAATGATCTATTGGTAGTCATCCCTATCTAGTAAGTCAATAGGAGTCATGCCACAAGTCCTCATCTCTTGCATCAAGAGAAATATTAAACTGGGAGTCTTGAGAGAAGTGTTTGCCCTCTGCCTTAGGTACTGCTCCATGTCAATTGTAAACATTTCGTGGCCAGAATTCCATGGCACTCACTCTCCAGAGACAGAAGCCTACACCGATGTCTTGATCAGTAACTGATGAACTAAAGAGGGTGCTTCGGCAAAGAGTGAGCAAGCCTTAAAATAACAGCCGAAGTAGCACTTCCTCAACTTCAAACTCTTTGTAGTGCCAAACTCTCTGGGGAGTTGGGGCTCAGCTAAAATCACTTCCCGAAACAGAAAACCCCCCAAGAGAAAATTCAGTCAAATTAATGAACTAGATGCTTCTGATGTGAACTACATTTTCTGACACATTGCAATAATAAATCATTTCTGATTCTTACTTACCTAGCTCAGAGATGTTGTTACTTCTCTCTCTCAAAAAAAAGACACTAATAATGTCATTTGTTTAGAAAATGGAGGTATACATCGTGTGTTTTGACGAAACATATCACTTTGCTGAAGCTGGGGGTTTAACAGGTCAATCAGATGACCCTCAGTTGGTCACTGGAGTTTGTGGGTCTTGGTTTGCTAGGTGAGCATTTACTAGCATGGCAGACTAGTTTACTGCTGGCTATTGCAAAGGGAAGACCTTTAACCCAATTTTATGAACTAAATCTCTGACTCTAGTGTGCTCTTCATACAAACAAAAATAATTTCCTTTAAGCATCCACAAACCTCTATTTCTTAAAGTCATTCAAGTGTCCCCTAAGGCCACCTCCTTCTCTCACTCCCACATAAATCCCCTTTGAATATTCTCCTTCCTCTCCCACAACTCTTCTCTTCTTTCACTGAGGTTCCCTTGGTGTCCAGTTCTCAGCTTGTACACTGGCCATTCCCCAGCCTGGAATGTCACGCCATCTCTCCCAGGTTAGCCTTCCCCCCTGTTAACACTGGGAGCTCACTCTGATTTCCCTCAGATCTGCTCCTCATCCCGATCATTTCAGTAGCCTCATAGAATTTACATAAAACTAATTGGGTGCATACTTAATTTAATGATTGTTTCTCATTTGCATACTTTTTTTAAATGAGTGTTTGCTCAGGCTGGTCTTTCCAAATAAACTCTTGAGTTCTTGGACTGAGGCTTAAAGTTTAGGCTTCTTAAAAGTAAAGATTATCTGAATTTGCCCATCGCACTCCGGCCTCAGAGGGTTCTTCTGTATTATTTGTGTTTACTGCTCAACTGGGACTTTCCTAGGTACCTACCTTCTTTTAAAAAACAAAATGTCACCAACTTCTCATCCAAGTGGCATTTGACTGTGGCTTAGCATTACAACTTGAGCTTCTTTGTCATTTTATGTCTGTGTGTGTCCCAAGGTGGGTGGGAGAAACAGAAATAGCTTCTATTATATAAAGGGCTATGAAGGAATTTTCCATACTATGTGCACAAAAATTCTTTTAGTTAATGTCCCAGACTCTCCATAGAAATTCTGACATCTTCCCCGCCCTCCTAGCCCCTTTGAATTCCCCACACTTTCACCCTCCCTGTTCCCAGGGTATAGCAGTAATATTGTGGCTAAGTCTGTTTGGTATTAGAGTTAGAATTATTTATATCTTAGAGCTCAGGCTTGTTTATGCAGTAGAATTCTGAGAAGGAAGTGAATCAGGAGATCTATCCCCTAACAGGGCATCCAGGGGTCAGGCTGAAAACAAGCACTCATGATAAGGTAAAACCCCACACTACACAGTAGGCTTACTGCACTATAGACCTCAAATAGCACAGGCCATATCGGGAATAGGCCTTGGTAGAGAGCCAGTGCGGCAAACAAAGGTTCTGTGAGCAGGTAGACATGATTATCTCAGGGTAGTTCCTGGAAGTCCATGGGGATGGGAAGCATCACAGAGGCCTTCCAGGAACCACTGAGCTTCAGCCCCTTCCTCCAGGCCTACCCAGCCCCAGACTTACTTCAAAGAGATCAGCAGTGGGGTTGTGCAATCTAGTACACCCTAACATTTCCTCCCTTAATCTGGTGAACTTCATGTAAACTTTCTCTTTGAACTAACTATATTTAAGGTTTTTAAACTTCTACTATTCATTGAGAGTCTACTATGCACCAGGTATTTTACATACAGATCTCGTTAAATTCTACAACACCACTGGGAAATTATTCTTACTCTCATTTTACTGATTAAGAAACTCAGAGAAGTAAAGCAACCCCCTAAAATTTCATAACTATTAAGTAACAGACTAGGGGACCTTTGACCCTCTGTGCTCCAGGGCATGTACACAGGGGATTCAGATTCAGGCTGCTTTGATTCTAAAACCCATCACTTTTCTCTAAATCACCT
Source organism: Myotis yumanensis (assembly GCF_028538775.1). Classification (NCBI taxonomy): domain Eukaryota; kingdom Metazoa; phylum Chordata; class Mammalia; order Chiroptera; family Vespertilionidae; genus Myotis; species Myotis yumanensis. The sequence goes on along the minus strand of NW_027223752.1, from coordinate 55,185,759 downwards.
TGCCTCTGTGCCCTGCAAATGAGGTAATGACTATGCCTAAGAGGTAGACTCCAAGGATTTTGGTGGGGAGGGAAGAAGTAACTGACATAAGTGTTTGGGTAACCAGAGTTTTTATCCTGATTGTACTGTCCCAAGAACACTTTTGGGGTAAAGGCTTGTTAGGCTGGACACTGGATTCTCATCCAGGCTTTGCCACTTTGGACAAAACCCTATCTTTCCTTGCACTTGGAATGGAGGAAACAGATTCTTCTGAACTTTAAGAATGACCCACATCAAAAAATAGAATAGATAACCCTCCCACTGGAAATGTTCGAGCAGATCATGGGTCAATATCTGTCTAGGATGTGGTCCAAGAGACATTCAGGGGGCCTTCACTTGACATGAGTTTACTCACATTCTCATTGTTGAAGCCCACTTTCCCCCTGTGCAGTGGGAAGACCACAGTGGGCCTCTGGATGGCTCCTGTGGTATAGCAGAGGGCAGGGCTCTTCTCACTGCACTGGTCACAGGCCAGGGAAGAGGAAGGGCAGGCCCTGCATGAGGAATCCCAGCAAACCTTTGACCCTCTGTGCTCCAGGGCATGTACACAGTCAGCACCTGTATAGCCCCTTCAGCAGAAAGGGGCCTCAGGGATAATCCCTCCAACTCCACAATTAAGCAGTGGGAACCAAAGCAATGCGAGAGGAAACTCCCTGCTCACCTGATCACCCTGCTAGTGGGGGGCTCCTTTCATCACACATTGCCAGAGCTTCTTCAGCCTCACTCTTCCCCTGATTGAGGCAAATTTATTCCAGAGGAGAGTTTGGCTCTATAAGGCCTCATAAGGGTGGGTCACTCCTGCCCTTCCTCTGTGCAGCACCCAACACAGCCTCCGTCCCCTTGAAGCCCTGGGTACCTCTTATTTTACCTGGAATTAATTATTAATGTACATATCTCACTTCGACTTCTAAATGCAGGCCTGGGACTCTATATATTTCTCTCTTCACTGCCAACTTCCTTTTGCCCAAATAGCTGCCAGCATAGAGCAGGTAATCAATACATCATACTTATTAAATAAATGAATGCATAATGAACAAATGTCAAAAAGTTGCCTACAGTACTCAAGAAGATGGACAGCTGGAGGCAGCGGCTAATTAGAAGCCAAATGCAATAAGGGGTGAGATTAGGTGATTCTTCTTCCCTATGATTGTGCCCTGCCTTCCATGAATGCACATACCATGGACTACAAGAATTCGCCTGTGGAAGAGGAAACTAGATCGAGGACTGCCTACTACCATGTGAGAAGCACCCCTAGTGGTGGATTTGGTTCTGTCCCCATTCAGCCCTTGTTCTTTCCCACTGTTCCTGGCCCTGCTGGCTCCTCTGGTCCTGATACCCTCCAGTTCAAGGTCTCTGGGGAGGTGATACTTCCTGTAGGACAGATGGTTGAACCCCAGATTGGTCCTATAGGTTTCTTAAAAGCTTCCACCTTTGCACCCCTGACCTATTAGAAAACCTGCAAATTTAAAACACCCTTACTGAAACAAATTACATGAAAATGAAATGCCAAATTCCTTTACTTCCCATGCTCACTCTGAAGATGTTATAAATTATAATAGCAGTGGTTTCAATTCTCTTTTTTTTGGCAATAGTACAATAAAACTATGTTGTGATATGTAATCCTCTAATACATTGATTTTTTTTTTTAGAAATTAAATCTGAAATGTCAATGACAGCATATTTTTCTTCTATGAATATTAGAAGTGATGTTTGTTATCTTAGAAAGAGTGGCTTATATTTTCAAATGGAACTTATACCCCAAATAGGACATGCTAAAAATATTGTGTTGATTGAGGGATGACATAACAGCAGTTCCCTACATGTTGTGTTTGGATTACTAATGGCTGCCTCGCACTTTTCTAAAAAATATATTTTTATTGATTTCAGAGAGGAAGGGGAGGGAAAGAGAGATAGAAACATCAATGATGAGAAAGAATCATTCATAGACTGCCTCCTGCATGCCCCCCATGAGAGACTGAGCCTGAAACTTGGGCATGTGCCCTGACTGGGAATCAAACCATGACCTCCTGATTCATAGATTGATGCTCAACCACTGAGCCATGCTGGCTGTGCTGCCTGGCATTTTTAAAAAAATCAAATTATATAGCGTATTCCAAGATCTAAACATCCAGATATTTACACACACACACACACACACACACACACACACACAGAGTGGGGTAAAGTAGGTTGACAGTTGTGAGTATGGGAAACAGAGTTTATTCTTGCATTATTATTGATTAATTATCTATTATTTTCCATATGTTTGTATTTTATGTCTTTTCTTGGAAATGAAAATATAGCAACACAAAGCCTGTGTTCCAAATTACACAATTACGCTTGATCTAGACGAGTGGCTGCTGTCTTTAGCACAAGTTCTCAAGTTGACACAATCCACCCCACTCCCTCCTGCTAGTGGAACTGAGGTCAGATGTCAACGTTAGGTTTGCACTGTGGTTTAGATTCCTTTTGGTTTGTCTTTTTTTTTTTTTGGTTTGTCTTTTTAATAAGCACCCAGCTGGCTTAGCCACTCACAGTTAGGACCCCAGGGTACAGCAAGGCATCACATTATGGGACAGGGCCCAGCGTGAGCTCTGGCAGTTCTCGCTAGCCTTCCTTCCACACTGTACAAGGTCTGCTCCATTCCGACTGCTTCTGGGATGCCTGTCCTGACTGCTGGCACAGGCTACTCTCCCTGACTCGGGACTTCCCCACACCCAGTCCAGGGTTAGCATTCACATTGTCCTGCCGCTGCTTCCCTGAGGGCAGACTGCTCTCCTCTGAGGGAGAAGAACCTTGAAGTTGGAAACCTTATCTCAGACAAAGAAGCCCCAAATCTCTCTGCTCATAGACATTAGACTTGTATCCTATTTAACCTGAGTTAAGCTGGGGAAAAACCAATAGTTTAGGTTACATTAATCAGCAAGGCAAAATGATTTTTCACTTCTTTTGCTTTATTCAAACTGTGGCCAGGGCTTCACTGGCAATAGAGAAGATCACACTAAATTGTTCTAAATTATGTAGGAAGATTACAGTCACTAATACAATTATCTCCCATCAGAAAACAAATGTGCTCAAGCCAGCAATCCATGCCAGGGGAGCCCAGGAATTTCACCTCTTAATAGGGTGTCCAGCCACCCACGAGCATATAAGTCATTCCTTGGGCCATAGCAACGAGGCTGGAGAGGTCATTTGGTTCAAGGAAATGGCTTTTTGCCTCCTCCTACTCCTCTTTACCCACTAAGAAAACCAACGGCGCCTTTTATCAGTTTGGCAAAAAGACAAAGGGAATGTTTAATTCTGTACTTAACATTCTTGGTCCCCACTGTCAGCGTTCCCAGTTCTCAGAGAACACCGAATGGATGTTTGAAGAGTTTTGTGAAACTGAGACTGAACAGTGGCAACAAGGAGGAAAAGATCCAAAACGAAAAGAACATTTTAAAATACACTCCCTTGTATTTCCCGTTCTCCTCATTTTCCTCTTTTCCCCAACCAAGTCATATTTAGTCCACAGGAATATTTCCATAGGAGGGAGGTGCTGTAATATCCCTATTATCTCTGTTCAAATCCTAATAACCCTGCCTGGACAGTGTTGTTCAGTGGTTGAGCATCTACCATGAACCGGAGGTCAAGGTTCAATTCAATTCCTGTCAAGGGCACATGCCTGAGTTGTGGGCTTGATCCCCAGTTCAGGGTGTGCAGGCGGCAGTCAATCAATGATTCTTATCATTGATGTTTTTTTCTCTCTCTCCCTTCCTCTCTCTAAAATCAATATATACCATATATTGATTTATTTTATATATAAAATAATCCCAATGACCCTAACTAGCTGCGTGGACCTAGGTAAATAACCAAACATTTTCATGTCACAATCTCCAATCAGTAAAGTGAGGTTAATATCAGTCCCTAGTTCTAATACCTGTCATACAGAAAAGGCTCAATGTATATGAGCTAGGATTATCACTTAACTTTTTTGGGGGAAGTACCTGATTTCTAAGACCCATACCCTATAGCAGGACTTATAGTGCAGAGCAATAGCTGCCATCTGGTAGACACTGACCCTGAGCCTCTCAAGCTAAGGTTTTATAGAGGGATGAAGTCAAGGCCTGCAGTCTCCTCAGATGAGTGAGGTACTCTCACTTGGCAAAACTGGGCCCTGCAGAAACCCAAGAGCAATTGAAATTAGCATCTTGTTGCTAATCTCTTTCTTGTTTAAAGAAGGATTGTTCTTCCCACATAGAAAATATGTATTAGGGGAATCCTGGGATGTCAAAATGAGCGTCTGCCTTTCCAGTCTGACAATATACTGATGTGACCTGTGACCAGTTAGAAAAGGAGAACACCTATTGAGCTCATGGCTGCACTCAACGAGGTCTCTGTATTTGATAGACTGAATCATGGAATCCTTAAATTTGAAGGCAGAAGCGGCTGCATGTGGCCCTCCTTTTGCCAAAGTGCCATCCAACCCTTGAAAGTTGAGGGGATGTGGCCCAAATCTCTTAACTAGATAGGGGCAAGAGTGAGACTAGAAAACAAGTGTTTTGGCATCCTGTTAAATGAGTTTTACATTTCACCAAACTATTTCTGGTAGCTGGGTCGATGGTGTTAGAAAGTGTTGGACCTTGTAAGACTCTGATACTAGCTCTTTCTTGTGAGGGAGGATCAGCCTGAACAACTACACAAAACATCCCACTCCTTCTCTAGCAGAATCAGTGACGCAGGGTCTGGGCCATGCCACCCAGTGTACAATCATTTCCATAGGAAGACCTACAAGGGACAGCAATCCAATGTACAAGGACACAGTGAAGAGGAAAGGAGTGTGTAAGGGGGGCGGGGTGGGAGAATTTCAGTTGTGGTGAAAGTTTGAAAACACTGATTACTGAGAACCTTCCATCAGTGGTGTGATGTGGCACAGTCACCTGAGAAACAGCTCCCTCCTCAGCTAACTTTCTTACAAAGCTTGCCGGCAGCAGGTGGGCGGGAAAGTCCCACATTGTTTTCCCAAAGACCTTCATAGGGTGGCAGACTGCAAAGCGCTTCCCTGGAGATTGTCTAAGAACAATAGAAGACTGGGCGAACAAAACTATGAGAAACCACAATTTCATTCATTCCTTAAGGTTTGCATTCACAGAAACTAGGAAAATTGCTCTGTATGTTGAAAAGCAACAAAACCCAAAATCATATATTTAGAAAGGAAATATAGTGAAAACACAATTGAGTTTCTATTAACCTTCCAAATAGTCCCCAACAATAGTTTCTAATAAATTTATGGGCTAGCTTCTTTTTTTTCCATTTGGGTGTGCATGTGCACAAACACACTCCCAGTTCTGCAGTCAAAAAGCAATTTAAAACTTTAGAGGGAAAGAACTGTTTCCTACTTCGGGCCACCAATCTTGAGATTCACAGTTGGAAGAAATTGTTATACTCTTTTTTTAAAAAAAATAAAAAAATTATGAGTCTTCCTCTCAGCCTAATGCAGGAGAATTGCCTTTACCCAGAAATGATCTTACGCTACACTAGAACTACTCAGTCAGCATCTTTAATTATCATTTCCCACAAGCCTCTAGGCCAGCGCTTCTCAAAGTTTAATGTGCATACGAATTGCCTGAAGATCTTGTTAAAAATGCTGATTCTGATTCAGTAGGTCTGGGGGTGGCCCTGATATTCTAAACTTCTTACAAGTTCCCAGGTGGTGCCAAAACTTCCAGTCCATGGACTAAAGGCAAAATTGTTGACCAAGTCTACTTAACATTGTTCTTACCAGGGCAAGAAATAGGCCATAATTATGGTTGGGATAACAGGCCTCCCTGGGCTACCCTGTTCCTTGCAAATCTTCCCTCATTTAGTTACCTCCCGCAGTACCATCTCCCTTCCCTCTCTTCTGAATGCACTTGCAGTCACTCACCTAAAGGAGGCAGTCCATTGCACTGGCACAGGGAGAAGAGCATGCGAACTTGGGTTTGAATTTAGGCAACACCACTTCCTAGCCAGGCAGTTCTCATCTCTGAGCCACATCTGTCAGTATGGGGCTGTGATTCCCATCCATGTACCTGTGATTGTGAGTAAATGAGGGAATTTACAGTACCCTGCAGAGTGCCTTGCACTCAGTAGGAGTTCAACAAATATCAGGCTCTTTTCCTTTAAAGTGTCATGCCCAGAACCGGTGCTTCATGCATGGCTTGTTCAGCACAGACAAGGTAGGCATGTGTTGGTAATGCCTAAACCATGTTAATAACATCTGCTGTGATGTTGGAAGTTGGAAAGCCAGGTGGGCGGAAGTACAGGTACAATACTCTCTTGGCAGTAAGTTAAAAAAGCCTTGTCTTGCTCTACTGTCTTCTGTCATCACTGCTAATTTCATATGTCTTGGCTTTATCAATTAGTTTACTAACATTCCTATTAAGTCACACACTGAATCAAATAGCCAGACGAAGCCTCCAAGAGTAACAAGCTTCCAGATTAGTTGGAATTTGTGCTGAGAAACTGGGTAATTGGTTTTTAAAAAGTTGCATTTTCATAAGGGTTGGCATTTTATAGGTGGGGTCTTCTCTGTGAAGTTGTGGCAGCACAGTAGGTTTGGCATAATGACAATTAGTTCGGCCCACAGGCAGAAACAAAAGGCGCTCTGCACAATACTAAGCAGAGACGTATCCTTCTGCTCACCCATCAGTCACAGAAGGGAGAGTCTTTCAAGAATGCTCAAGGTCCTCACCTCATCCCTGAGGATGCAGCCACTGCACCTGCCCACTGCCTAAAGGTTTTCTCTGGTGGTTGACTTCAAGGTGAATGTGACAGCAGAGAAGTAAAGACATTCACCTAGGGAGGCGATCCCTACTTTAAACATGAGCCCAGTAAATAAAATAAAAACTTAGATTTACAAACTGCATAGGAAAGACCACTTAGAAGCGGCTTTTCTGGTTAGATAGGAACTAAAGTCTTTGGATTAATCCCATCGGAATGAGTAATGGTCATTTACTAAGTTTGACTTTCCTGTCAAATTGTCATCATGTTGCAAACAGACTTTACAAAGATAACTCGAGCCAGAGTGGAATAGTGAGAACTCAATACACAAGGCTTGGGGAGGAGGGAATTCATCTAAACATCCACGCTGTGACCTCCTGCTCACCCGCAGTACGAAACTTGGCAGAGAGCAGCCGGGGAAGTCATTAATATGTGGAAAGGGATCTCTCAAAGGCACACCAAGACCACGTGCCTTTCACTGATGAAAAAACAAAAGGAACTGTACAAATATTTGCCACAAGGAAATAATAAGTTCTGTCACAAAGCTGAGGAATTTCCACAATTGATTCAGGGTACTGTATCATTACCAAGGCAAAGTTTCTGGTTAGTACAGGCTCCAGAGCTATTCTGAAAGTGAAGTGTGGAGGTCAGAGTTCAAGGACTGACCTTTCTTAAGCTTTAAAAAAAAGATCAGCAATGTGTGTGTGTATGTGTGTGTCTGTGTGTATGTGTGTATATATGTGTGTGTATGTGTATGTGGGTGTGAGTGTGTATATGTGTGTGTGTGTGTGTGTGTGTGTGTGTGTGTTTTCCAGGTGATGGTTAACAACACAGTTAAAGCTGCTAAATGACATGCAAACTGCTCAGTTATGATTCAATGCTTTTCTTCCTTGTTTGCATTTTCACTTGATCAAATCAACTGCAAATTTAAAAAATGGACTTAATATCACACACTATTAGGGGATTATTAATTTTATTTCATTTTGATAATAGTATTATGATGATACAAAAATCTTTTAAAAAAGATGTACATTGGCCCTAGCTGGTTTGGCTCATTGGACAGAGTGCCAGCCTGCGAACTGAAGGGTCCTGGGTTCGACTGCGGTCAAGGGCACATGCCTGGGTTGTGGGCTCCATCCCCAGTAGGGGGCATGCAGGAGGCAGCCAATCAATGATTCTCTCTTCTCATTGATGTTTCTATCTCTCTCTCTCCCTCTCAATTCCTCTCTGAAATCAATAAAAATATATTTTTAAAAAGATGTACATTGTAACGTTTAGTAGCGAAATGACCTGGTTAGTATCTGGGATTTTCATTAAAATACTCCAGCAACATTAACAGGTGTACGTGTGTATGGAGGGTGGGTGGGGTTAGATAAAAGAACGATAGTAAAGTTTGAATGGTTGTTAAAGCTGAATGATGGGTCCATTGGAGGATTGCATTTTCTTCCAACTTTTGAGTGTTTAGAAATTTTTACAATAAAAGTCAAAAAGAAATCCAACCCTAAAGTAAAGAGATTTTCTTCAAAAAGTACTAAAAATGGTTTACACAACAATACAGACTTTTGAGGTGAAATGCAGGGAGTAAGCACACGACCACGAGAGCAGTAATTAATGGCCAATCCTACGTGCATGCCATTAGGTGCAAGCAGCTGCCATAACATCTTAATTTAAAGAGCTGGGGTTTGGGGAATCACGGCACCGCAAAAAGCTGCGTCCTGCTGCTGCTTCGAAGAACTGGTACATATCAGACCCTTAAATTTTTAAACACGGCTTTCATGTTTTTGAGAGCTGAAAAACCTTTGAAAAGTTGGCTTGTTAGGAAATTCACCGTGCAGACTCCGGCTTCAAGGATTGGTTGAGGTCCTTGGGTAGGAGCAAAACTGACCTGGGTGTGGGGGTGAGCGTTCACAGGTAAATTAAAGGTGCTGTATGCTTACGAAGGGGCAGGGGGAGACAGCTCTCCATGTCCTGCATTGCCACAGTACCTTTCAGGAATGCAAAGTAGACCACCTTGCTACAGAGGCACTCAGAGTCTAAAACGGTCCCCCCACGGCCCCTCCTTCCCCCCGGTCCCCGCTTCTGTTTTTTTCTCTCAGTCTCTGGTCCCCAGAAATGGAGAGAGGCAGAATTTTGAGGGGAGCAGGTGCCTGGACTGTAGTCCCCCACTGGTGAGTGGTAGTATAAAGCTTGGCAATGACCCTGCCTTGGAGGCCTCCTGTGGGATGTGGGAGCCACATCTCACACCCTGCAGGTCTCTTGGGTCCCTTCTAGCTCGAAGACACCTGAGTGCCTGGCCTGTGACTTGGAGGAGAGCCGGTCTGATGTGCCCACCCTCCACCACCAGTCCCCTCCCCCAGAATTGGATGGCAGACGAGTATCCTATTTTGGGTTGCAAAGCTTAATGTGAACAGAAAAAGGGGCAGAGGATAACCCACCATGCACGCTAGGTCCACAATTTAAAAATCCAGACTCCCCAGTCAAAAATATCTGAAGGGAGCCCTGGCTTGTGTGGTTCAATGGTTAGAGACTCGGCCCTCGCACCACAGGGTTGTGGGCTCGATCCCCAGTCAAGGGCAAGTAGCTGGGTTGCAGGTTCAATCCCTGGCCCCTGGCGGTAGGGGTGAGTGTGTGTGGGAGGCAACCAGTCAATGTGAATCACAGAGACAATCTCTCTTCTCCCTCTCCTCTCCCTCCTTTCCACTCTCTCTAAAATTCAATGGAAAAAATATCCTCTGGTGAGGATTAACCAAAAAAAAAAATTCTGAATGGACCCAATCACCCTGTATCAATAGGGAATTTATCGATACCCCTTGGTGGGGCCTCCATTTGTGATATGCTTTCCCTTTCCCCTCTTCCTTAGGAACTCTGCATTTTTGCCTAAATGTGTCCAGGGTCTGTGCACCGACGGTTCCCCAGGAACTCAACAACACCGGCATGCACGCTGAACTTGACAAGAAACGAAGCTTGCTGGCAGCACAGAACAAGGACTCCTATTAATTTCTTGAATCGATCCTGGCAATATTATTATCCGGCCCAGGAAAGAACCGCTCTTTACTCATAGCATCAGGTCTGAATTTTCTTAAAAACACTCTCTACTGCCCGTAAGAATGACTAATAACTGTCGGCTGTAATTTCCCAAGTTTGTGGGTATGACTTCTGCAGCGTTCCTTGTGTTCGAATTTGCCATATTTCGTCTGGGGGCTTGCGAGGGCTTTCAAACACAATTTAACCAAAACCCCCAGCCGGCTCTCCGTTCAGCCAGGGAGCTTCGTGGTACTCTTGAACTTACTCCCTCCGCCCCCACACCTGAGAGCCTCCCGGAACGCCGCTTTCCCTGCCTCACACATCATCAATCAAACGACCCGAGAAACCTCAGTTCTCAACTGCAATCAATACAACCACCTTTCCTGGGGTAGCGCCGCCTGCGTTTTGAAGGTCACGGAATGAGTCAGGGGCAGAAGAGAGAAAAGGAGGCCACGGGTTCTTTGACTCCGTGTCTCGGAGAGATCAGTCTCTGCAGAAAAATAACCTCATTAAGCTGGACCAGTCGCCTGGGAGAGGACAGACCCAATTCACAGAAAATGTGAAGGATCAAAATTCTGTTTTGCCATTTTATATATAGTCTCAAGAGCTAGCGAAATAAATTTGCCTGGTGTAAGTTCCGATGCACAAACAGATAAGAGGAAATTGAAACCACAATAGCCAAGTATCTCTCCCTCTGAGGAGAGTGAGGCTCTGCTTCCATTGCAACAAGACTCTTATTTATGTATTCTTATGTACATCATTTACGTATGCATTTATTGCTCAGGAAAACCAGATTTGTTGCGTACTATGATGGGCAATTCATATACAGAGTGCCATGGGGAAGGCAGCTATGGGTACTTTCAAAGAACTTGGTAAATAACCATTAAAAAAAAATGCTAGTAAAGAAGTTACTCTTCTGGTAGGAAAAAAAATATGGTTGGAAATCTTATTTACACTATCTCTATACAAGGCTATTTAAACAAACCAGACATGAAACATTTATATGAAACAATTCTAAAACAGATGAATCAGGAATCAGTCTTGTTTTTTAAATTAAAACAAAAGATAAGACCCTTTACAGTTTGAGCAAATATTATTTCTGCTAAAGGACACCTCTGATAGCAGTACCTGATCCCCAACCAGAACCTCATTTTGGGGGCCATTCCTTACAGGCTGGTGATTTGTTTTACTGAAGGATGCACCATAGAAGGTGTACAACCGGCTCATTAGTAACACATCAATTGTTCAAACAGATTATACCTATATTCATTTGCTTAACAAATCATTTCATTGTGGATTTTAGTCCAGCCAGTGTCTAAATGATGACAACTGGCAATATTATACTAGTACCTTTTCTACAGAAAATCTATCAAAGAAATAATAGCTCATGTTATCACTATTTATTCTCAATCATTTTCCTCTTGTCTACATTCTCTTCCCTTTCAAGTTTGCTAAATACTATTTATTTTCCTAAGTTCTGAGTTCTGAGAAAAGTTCTGTGTGTTATCAACATGATGCACATCATTAACATAAATGCATGACATTATCTGCATATCATTAAATAACTGAGCTGGTGTTGCAGTTAGCAAACTGAAGAGGAAACAGGATCACAAAGATAACCCAGGAAGCCTCGCCCACCCTCATCACCACTACACCATTTCCTAGAATTTTTATCTTTCTATATGTACAAACAACGTTGGCACAGAAGAGTGCTTCTGTCCCGCCTTATTCCTGTTGAGAACTTACCTGCAGCTCTCTGAACGTCTTCTGGCTTTAACCCCTAAGGAGCCTGGGTACCCATGTACAACAGACTGATGACACCAGCAGAAAGCTGCCTTTCTGAAGAATCAATGTTCTTGGCTCACTCTTACTGCTCTTAACCTGTCTGACCTTCTGGACTCTAAGCCCCGCCCATGCATGGTATCACCTCCATTTGCTCCTTCTTGGTCCAGCTGACTTCCTTGTTCTCCTGGACCTATGCTATATGCCTCGAGCAAGGCTGGACTTGGGTCATTTCTAGGCAGCCTTGCTTTGCAGTCATCCAAGAAGAATGAGGGAGAGGACCACACCCTCAGCTGATGTAGACCTTCTTGTTCTGCTGAACATTTCCAACATCAAACATGAGGGATTTCCTTCCCATTCCTCATCCTCCCCTCTCCATGTCTCACAAACAACGAGAACATTTCCCCAGAGAAATGTCCAGGGCATAGCAAGACAGGAAGTCAGAGGTCCTGCACCTGAACGCGTTACCACAAATCAATTAGTTTAAAATCTCATCAGATCTTTGCAAAGATGGAACAAGACCAGTTTGCGAGAAACCCTTGGTTCCCTGGATTACCTGTCGTTGGGCTGCTGAGAATTCTAAGGGTGTGCAGATAATTGAGCTTCACTTTTTTTTAGTAACACATTAAAATTCAACATAAACTTTTTCCTTTTTAGGATATAGAACTTCTTACCCAAGGATGGAAGCTAAGGAAGATAATGCCAAGACTAAATTTTATGAAAAGCCTAAAATTTATACATAGATACATGGATTAATATGTAAAGTTTTACTTCAGTAATAGCAGCTACCTCTGGTGTAGATGAGGATAGAAATGGAAAGGTTTGCTGAAAAGAGGGAAAAATAAAGATCTTTAGTTACCTCAAAACTGGTTGAGATTGACAAATGTGACCCTTTCAAACCATTTGTGTGCGAGCCACACACACACACACATACACACACAAATAGCCATTTTCTTGGAAATGTTTTGGAAAGACACGTTCCTCAGGTCAGGAGGAGGAAAAAACAAAGGAAAAGAAGGGAAGTTGGACTGGTGATGGAGCACTTTCTCAGTGAAATGACTTGAAAATCGGAATCCCTCTAAATACAATAAATGATTGATTCCAAGCAAATAATTATTCCTGGTGGCTTTCACATCAAAATAAATATAACATGAACTCCTGAGAGGTTATTAGGGTCAGATTTATGACTCTAGGCAGAACTATACCTAATTCCATTCATTCTGCCACCCACACATCAGTACATCAATCCATGCATCCATGCATCCAAATAACAAATCAAGAAGTATTGATTGAGTACTTACTATGTACATAATCCTGTTCTTGGGCCTGGGGTACAAGAAGGACCAAGACAAGCTCTCAGTCCTCCAGTAGGATGAGAGGGAGGCAACAGTATGAAGTATATGAAGGTGTGTAGGGCTCTCCTCAACCACACCAGAGACCAGATAAGTCTAGCACAACTAACTCTGGAGCCCTTGACCTTGTCTTAGACTATGTACTTAGGAAAAGGTATTAATTCTCTTAAGGCTTGTCAAATGTACTAACTCTAATAGCAGGCAATTTATGTACTTACTTTACCTCTGGCTTCATTTTGTTATTCCTACCTGTTTTCTTTCTACCCTGATTTGCTTACTTAATTTTTATCTTACGTATTACATGTATTATTATAAACTACCTCAAACCATCTTGGGAAATAAATGGGTCTAAATTTCTAAAAAAAAATACACTTACCCAACAAGATCACAAAATAATAATAAAGATAGCAATTTTATTATTACTGGCAACTTCCATTGTGGACTCACATGTATCAGGCCCCATTCCAAGAACTTTACAAGTATTTTATCATTTATTCTTCATAATAAGTGTTTGAGACTATTATGATTATTATTCCTATGTCATAGATAAGGAAAGCAAAATACGGAGAGTTGATGTCACATGTGAGTTAGTAGTGCAGCCAGGACTTGAACCTGCACAATTTGCTTGTGGAAGGGGTCCCTGTGGTTTATGCAGGTGCTCAAGTTCTCCAGGTCTCCTGACAGGGCAGAAGCCCTTTGCTTACTGGTCTGACCAACAGGCTGCCTCTACTGTTTGACTATAAGACTCTTCTTATGTTGTGTCCTAACTAGTCTTATGGGCCTCCTTGAATACTAGCCTGATTTTCTCTGTGACTCCTCCCTGACCCTGTGGCTGGGTTAGTAGGAGCTCTCATATCTGAGCACCTGTATTTCTGGAAGATGAGCTCCTTAAGAACAGGAGCTATGTCCACCTCACTTTCAAGTTGTCAGGACCTGGTAGCATATATGAGCCACAGCAGATGTTTAAAAGGGTTGGTGTGGATTGACTGACTGAATATGGACCCCATCACTTTCCCATGGACACTGTGCAGCCTTCCCAGAGAGGCATATCCACGTCCTGGCTCCCTTCTCCCTGCACTGGTCCCTTGGTGATGGCTCTGCAGCTTCACTCACTTGTATTTGGACAGTTCTACCTGTCTAGGTGATGCTGCTAAAATTAAGCAACTACTAGTGTGTGAGTTGTAAAGCATATACATCCAGATTTATCAAAGACAGAGAAGCACATTTTGCAAGGATAAAAGGTCTTATTGATTAGTGATCATAAATTGACTTGATTTCAGTCTAACTTAGTATAATTGAAATTGGAATGGGCACTTTTAATTCACTTATGAGTTCAGGCATTTCGTTGTCTTCTCAACTCCCTCTCTCCTCACATCAATTCCCTTTAGAACAATGCTGCCAGCACCAAAGCCTTCCCTCTCCTGCTCTGACATGGTCTCCCCACGCTCTTATTACATGGGCTATTTACTTGACAATTAATCATGTTTTACTTAGGAGTATATGTTATTTAACTCTTGCATTATTAACTCACAGTCCCCATGTTTCTGAGTTTTCTCCCATGGGAATTTCTTAACAAGAGACCACTGTGACTTGTGCCTCTCATAGAGTCTAGTCATGCAAGTATCAGTTCCATGATAGTTTGGGAAAGACCATGGGCTGTCATAAAAGATTATGTTCCTCAAATCAACTGAATATAAATGTCTTCCACTGCTGGGTCACTCATAAGTGAAGTTGAGGGAGTTTCAATAGAATGTTCTCCAGGCAGAACTGTAGAAGTTTTGGTCAGATGTGAGTGGCAAGAAAGTAGGGGTGAGGGTGATGGTGGGAGGGGTGACAGGTGGTGATAGTGGTGATGTGGTGGGGTCGACAACATTTCTGGAAGGAGCATATATGTTAGGCACTGGGCTAAATGGTTTACACACTTGATTTTATTTAATCATCACAACGTCCTCAGATGTTGACATAATTCCCCTTTCCTTCTACCTGTGATTAAAATGAAGCTCAGAGAATTTAAGTAACTCAAAAAAGGTCACATAGCTAAGAAGGTGGTGGGGTTGAAGAATGACTCCAGGTTTATCTGACTCTAAAATTATACTTTTCCTCCACACTGCTTCCCAGTCACCTTCACTGCATGCACTGGCTGGGATCCCCCGTTAGGCTCAGCACACAGAGATAAATGTTAATAAGAGGCCTAGCTGGCAAGTCTAATAAGTGAATGGGCTCAAGACAAACAGGGAGGGGAAGTTGAAATGTCTAAGTTTCTGATTGTATTAGGATTGCAAAAACTAGAGAGCAAATAGTTCGAAGCAGGAAATTAATGGCCAGTTTTTTAAAAAAATATTTTATTGATTTTAGAGAGGAAGAGAGAAGGAGAGAGAGATAGAAACATCAATGATGAGAATCATTGATTGGCTGCCTCCTGCACGCCCCCTACTGGGGATCGAGCCCGCAACCCAGGCATGTGCCTTTGGCCGGAATTGAACCTGGGACCCTTCAGTCCACAGACTGACGCTCTATCCATTGAGCCAAACCAGCTAGGGCTTAATGGCCAGTTTTGAGCATCTACTGTGTGCAAGGCAACCTGCCGAAGCATAGAAGGGGAACAGAATAGGGACAGTCATATTACCCAGAGGCCGATTTATACTGAAGTTAGCTGAGCCAGGGAGGCTACTTTTGCCTTGCATTCCTGATTGAAAGTCATCTTCCAATCACCCCTTTAAAGACCAGCCAAGGTAGTCCCAGGCCTGGCCCTAGTGGGTGGGCTAGACACTCACCTCCCAGGGCTTCCTGAGGGCTGTAGATGCACCAAGGTGTCTGGGGGCGGTGGGTGTGCGGTGAGACGGAGCCAGACTGCAGGCGAGCAGGGGGTTAATAGCTCATAAAATAAAACCCTCTAAACCAAAAATGTTATTTTAATTGTATTACATTGAGGAGCCCTGAGGGTCGTGGGGTAGATAATCAAAAAGGACAAGGAGGAAATTAAAAAAGGGAAGAAGGCAATCAAAAAGGCCATTTAGGAGAGCCCCTTAATCCTCCATAGAAAGAACACTAATTATACTCCAGAATCTCCTTATAATTAACCCTGATATAAAGTGTTTTTTGAGCAGTAATAACTTTCACATTCACAATCATTTGGATCGCAAACTCCGGTGAATGCCTTCCAAACAGCAGTCCTCACAGGTTGTCGGGTTTTCTTCCCCAGCGAACCGCACCATTACATGACCATCCACAACCCAAAAGACAAATATTTCTGCCCTCAACTAACTCCACTACTCTGCTGAACTCAGCCCACGGCTTTCATTTTTCTTTTTGGCAGGAATAGCCCGAAACACAACCATACTTGTGCCTCTTTCCCCTTCTCTGTAATTGCTTCCCTATGCTCATTTTTAGCCTTTAATATGACTCGGGCTCTGGGATGCTTGCAAACCCACTGGATTCCCTGCATACCTTCCTTAGCTAGCAGACCCCGGCTTAGCTTTACCTACACTCCCCGGCCACTGGGCACACACTGCTGGAGTCGTTCTGAATGTTTCCAGACAAAAGCAAAGATTCAGACAGACTCTGCCCAAATCCCATTCAAACTAAGAGCTTCACATTCCTCTCCCTGACAGCTGATCGCTTATGAACCAAAGCTCCAGACTGTCAACTAGAATAGTTTGGGGGCAGAACAGAGCAGGGAAAGAATGCAGACAGATCTACGCCTCAGGTGTCTGGGGTGTCCCTGGGAAGAGAGAGGCCAAGGAAAGGCAACTGGGACCAGCCTGTGAACGGAGAAGGGCCTGGAATAGGTGGTTTGGGACTTTTTGTTTTTAATGGCTCGAAAATGAAAAGAATCTGTCCCTGTCCTCACATGAACCGGCCACTGCTCTTATCCCACCCGGTAAGAGAAGGAGCAGGATCTCAGATCCCATGAGATCTTGGGGGAGATAGTTTCAATGGGGCACCTGCCTGCCAAGTGAAACCCTAGGAGAGATTCACAGGGCTTCTGATATTCACAGCACTCAGAAGGTATTCGGCCTGTCCCCTCTTTAAATGTACTCCTGAGCCTGGCTTCACCTCCTCCCTCTAAATCAGTGGTTCTCAACCTGTGGGTCGCGACCCCTTTGGCGGTCAAACAACCCTTTCACAGGGGTCACCTAAGACCATCCTGCATATCAGATATTTACATTACGATTCATAACAGTAGCAACATTACAGTTATGAAGTAGCAACGAAAATAATTTTACGGTTGGGTCACAACATGAGGAACTGTACTTAAAGGGCCAGAAGGTTGAGAACCACTGCATTACACAGCAAAGGCATTTGAAAGGTCTGCTTGTTCACCACAGGCGACGTCTGCAGTTTAACCAGAGACAGGGAAACTGAGGTCTGGGAAACACTGAGCCCGGTGTTTTTCCTCCATCAAAACAAATGTTCCTGTTTTTTCTTGTGTGCTATTAGAACTAAAATCTTACTTCTACTTTCCATCTGGATATTTATTCTTTATGTAGAATTTAACAAGATAAGAAGATTATTTTTGTTTGTTTGTTTGTTTTGTTAAAACCAGAACCCATAACTGAGAGACAAATGTTCCCTTATCATTCAATAGTATTGATTAAGGCTCTTTAATATGCCCATTGCCGTTGGACCTACACAATATGGAATAGGATTATACTGCCCCTGCTTCTGTAGGTAGTAGGTTGCTCCCATTCAATTATATATTTGGTTGAACAGTAAGTAATAGTCCATTAACTCAGACAAACATAGGATCTTAGGTCATTGGTACTTTAAAATATCTCTACTAAATACATCATCATTTTTCTTACCCAAAACACGTGTAAAGATACACAATTCACTTATGAAGTTGAACAAGCAGATTAAACATGAAGGATAGACTGGGAGTCTCCCAGTTTTTAATTTTTGTAAGTCCAATGCACTTGTAAGTATAATGCATCAAAGAGAATGTAAAGATCTGTGTTAACATTCCCGGTTCATTCATTACTGCAACAAGTCCATACTGAAGTGCCATTCATTCCTCGATACCTAATGATGAGGCAGGCATAGATCCTGCCCTCAAAATACTTAGAGTGTGGTGGGGGAGGTAACTCACATGCATATATAATTAAATTGCAAGCCTTAGCCAGTTTTGCTCAGTGGCTAGAGCGTCAGCCTGCAGACTGAAGGGTCCTGGGTTCTATTCCCATCAAGAGCACAGGACCGAGTTTTGGGCTCGATCCCCAGTAAGGGGCGTGCAGGAGGCAGCCTATCAATGATTCTCTCTCATCATTGATGTCTCTATCTCTCTCTCCCTCTCCCTTCCTCTCTGAAATCAATCAAAATATATGTATATATTTAATATACATATATGTAAACAAATAATTAAATTGCAAGTTAGAGTGTAAAAAGTACCATAAGAGAGGTGCAGATTTTTTAAAAAAAGGTTACAGTTGCTATATAAATGTAAGATACTACTCATCTCATTAGGCAGGGGTCTCCCCTTAAGTTAACCTATTTGAAGAGAAAGTAACACTTTAGTATCTCCACAGATGGGGTATTTACAACTTCCTTTGGCGGGGTATTTATCTAGGTGTAATTAATATTGGCAGGGTAAGAGCTGGAAGCCAGTAGGGAGAGGTAAAGCTGATGAGAATCTTTACCTCCTATTTTTTTGGTAAATATTATCATCAGCTTTGGATTCAGGTTCCCACACTGGGCTCCCTCCCAGAGACCCCTACCCCACCCCATTCTCTGGATGTCTCCTACCTCTGTTCTGCCATCAAAACTTCATTGCTGAAGAGCCCCAGGAATGCCACTAAAAGGATAACACATTAGCTGGAGAGGCTTCATCTCTTGGTCACCTTTCTTATTCCAACTGCAACAATACACTATATTTTAACAAGGTTGTCTGGGGATGGGTCCTGAACCAAAAGAAACTCCATGTTAGCAGAGTTGGAGAGAACCATCAGGAGTCTTGGGTTCCAGGCCGAGATTAGTCACTCACTGTAGTAACCTTGGGCAAACCCACTTACTTCTCTGAGCCTCCATTTTCTTCATTGTAAAATCCAGCAACAACACCCTCCCAATGTGGTAGGTAATGTAATACAAAGCTCTCATGAATTAATTATGTAAATACATTTTAATACAATCGTGGGTGGGGATTTTAGTCAGATGCAAGGGACCTGTCTATAGGGCCTTGAGGAGTTTTGTCCTACTGTTCCCACCAATGGCACCACATCCATCCCAATTGGATTGTAATAATTTCATCCAGTCCCGCATTCACTTGTTCACCTAACTTTGCTGTAAATCTAAAATGTCAAGTCTGAACAGTCTACACTCTATTTAGTTAAGGGCTGGGATCATCTAGTATCTTCTAACTAACTTCCTCACTTCAAGGTTAGTTGCTGACAACGGATTTAGCTTCAGCATGCAAAAAAAAAAAAGTCTAGATTCTCTCTTTTCTGATTTTGTCTCTGGAAGCAGCAACACCAGCAGCACTGAATCAAAGTGGCCCTTGTCACAGCACCTGTCACTTTCATACTTATCTCTTATCCAAAATAAAGAAAACCACAAAGAAGAGTAAACAGCTAGTATTTGAAGCAGTTCTTAAAAAGCTGATCTTGGTATAATGTTTAAATAGTCAGCAGTTCCATAGGAGGTTCCCAGCATCCCCTCTTCCTTTGTGGACCACGGGAGAGGGCCCACAGTGGAGCCTGCTGGACGGCCTCCTCACTCTGAAGCAGTGGTTCTCAACCTGTGGGTCACGACCCCTTTGGGGGTCGAACGACCCTTTCACAGGGGTCGCCTAAGACCATGGGAAAACACATATATAATTACATATTGTTTTGTGATTAATCACTATGCTTTAATTATGTTCAATTTATAACAATGAAAATACATCCTGCATATCAGATATTTACATTACGATTCGTAACAGTAGCAAAATTACAGTTATGAAGTAGCAACAAAAATAATGTTATGGTTGGGGGTCACCACAACATGAGGAACTATATTAAAGGTCGTGGCATTAGGAAGGTTGAGAACCACTGCTCTGAAGGAAGGCGGCTCTCCTCCCGTTCCCGTGTGTGTGCGGGACCCGGGGGATGGTCATGAGCAGCAGGAACTTTGGGTTATCAAGGACAACAGGAAATGCCGTTCTTCTCATTCTGAATAACTGCATTTGATCCAATGGCCTTAACCTTTTATGGACTCATTTCTTTTGTGGCTTTCTTCCAGTTGATTTAAATCATTTGTTCTTTAAATGATAGAAGTCATACATGCTGGCTGTAAAAAGCTAAGAAATACAGTCGGATGTAGAATAAAGATCAAAAGACCTCCCACATTTCTAATCCCTCTCCTCTCTTCTGAGGCAAAACTTTTTAATATAACTTCTTCTAGGCTTATTTATATATGCTTTAAATACAGGCTTATAATATATATATATATATATATATATATATATATATATATATATAATGTGCAAAGAAAAATGTATGTGAACACACACATATATGTGTGTGTGCATGTGTGTTCATGTACTTTTTTTCTTTGTATATGGTTCTGTGATTGTTTTATTTTACCTAAAACTATATCATGGATTAGTTTCCAAGTCACTATATCTATATTTGCATTATTCCTTCTACCTGTTGTATAGCATTACACAGAATACATGGAAAGGGATATTGCAGTCTGAATTTTTATGTCTCAATGGTTAGCTACTTTTATGTAAGAAAGGAATGATTCTTTTGACAGAAGAAACAGTATTCACATTGCTCTTAAGCATAATCTGGCACATATTGAGGCTAAGCAGTAGTAAATAGTAAAATAAGTAGTGAAACAATCTATTATTTTTACCTCAAGAGACTTGAGAATGCTGATGGGCCATATTGGTGAACAAGTATCAGTTAAAGTGACTATGGTCATTTGAACTATGTCTCAAACCTTCAAGTACTACACTTAAATTTCACCAATAGAAATTCATTCCTTTAGTTTAAATGTGGTTAACTCTAAACATTCTCTTTAAATATGCATATGTTTCAGGAATGAACAACCACTTAGTTTGTTGGATGCTTTCCTTCCCAGAAAACCTGATTCAATCTGAAACATTGAGTATTTCTGGTGGGACAGAACTCTGAAGCTGGGAAGGGGAGATGTAAGGTAGAGTGGGTGTGCTGAAAGAAAAGAACAACAACAAAAAAAAACACAGAAAAAATAAAAACTGCAAGAGTTCCAAATTAGCCAAAATATCAGTCACCTATTTAGAGAGAGCCCTAATTGCCAGCACTCCGGGCAGCCACTACCAATTGACTGTAGTTGTTGCCCCATATGAAATCCGGTTTTTCATTCAGTCTCGGGAGTCATCAGCTCCATTATTACCAACCATGAGTTTGAATTTCACAAGCAGCAGTGAATTGCATAAGCTTAAAGTTGCTGTCAGGATTCTTTTTCAGCCAAGTATCTGCAGGAGGGCACATCCCAGGGAAAACAGGTCTCTCTGAGCTAATAAATCAGGATTCCTCCACCAGACTGGAAACTCTGTGTGGGCAGAGGCTCTGTTCCCCTAGAGCCCCAGAGAACACCCAACGTCCGCAGGTGCTGAGCTGAAAGATCATCTAAATCAACTCTACAATGGAAGAGAACACAGCTCCGGCAGACGTTCAGTATACAGAGTTCTCGAGAATTAAAAAATTAAAAGTCTGCCTTCAAATGTCATGTTTCGACAGGGCAGCCTCTGCATATACACACACACACCCCAAATTAGACATCTTTAAGAGAACCTATTATCTAAAAATACGGTGCAATGTTTTAAAATACCATAACCATGAAGGCAAGTGGAAATGGAATCCAGCAGGAAGAGGATGTGAGAGTCACAGTGTCGGGTTATATAAGAGGAAAGGTAGGCGAGGGTGAGCCAGCACCTTCCAGATTCCTGCGAGGTGGCGAGTCAGGCCCAAGCTTTCCTCCCGGGGCTGCTTCTTCAGCAGCAGCTGCCTCCCGCACCAGGGCACACGGAAGGACCTGCCACCACGTTTCAGGGAGCTTTCCTGCAGCTTCAGTGTAGAAGTCTGCCCAGTCAAAAATATTAAGCAAATGAAATCAGCCTTTCCCTGCTTTGGCCAGCCTTGTTTCACTTCGTCAGAGGGAGGTCAGAGCAAGCCCGTCCAGGCTGTCTGAAATGGGATGATCACTCTCGTTCTCTCTCATTTACTCAGACACACACACACACACACACACACACATAAAAACTTACACTGACACATGAAAACTTACACCTACACACACTCACATACACACACACTCACACACACACTCTCTCTCTCTCACACACACACACACACACTCACACACATAAAAACTTACACAGACACATGAAAACTTACACCTACACACACTCACATACACACACACACACTCACACACTCACACACACACACACACTCACACACATAAAAACTTACACACACTGACACATGAAAACTTACACCTACACACACACACACACACACACTCACACACACACTCACACACACACTCTCACACACACATACTGTCCTATCATCAGTCCCAGAGGAGCTGACTCAGATATTGCCCTCTCTCCCCATCATACTATTTTCCTTCTAAACAAGAGCAACTCTCTTTTGATAGAAATCTCCTCCTAAGGGACACTCTCATAAACACCAGGCCCGGGGGACCGTGAGCAGAATCAGCGCACTGGCTCTGCCGCCGGCCCTTTTATTGCTGAGATGGTATGAGCCTGTTCCTCTGGAGGAATTCTGCCTCAGAACCTTTATAAGTAGGAGACTCAATTATGCTTCTATGAGTTCCCTAAATTTGGAAATGGAGCTAAATAAGGAAATACATTAGTCAATGTTCTCAACGTCCTCCCCTACTCATTTCTCAATCTTTTTTTTTCTTATTTCTTGGGGTAATTTCTTTGAATTAGTAAAGCTACCAACTGCAGCAACCACAAACAGGGTGCCATGGTGAGATGGTAAAAAGTACTAGTGAGGAAAGAGATACTGAATATGATCAGTAGGTGGTGAAGGCCCATGGGCAGGCAGTGTCCTTGTATGGGCCAAGCCAATTCCCTTTAATACTGAATTCTACTGAGAAGTGAATAGTGTTACTGTGAGATTCCAAAGGAAGAACATGCTTAAATATAGGAGGTATTTATACTTTAAAGTACAAATATTAATGTTGTCAATATTTGGGGATGACAGATAATATTCCCCAAGAATGAGTACTAGGGAAAAAACAAGCAAACCATGGCATGCAAGTTAAGCTGCATGATCCCACATAAAGGATCACGGCAGAGACATGTAGTTGCCTTATGGAGGTTTCTGGAAGACAAAATTTGAAACCTAATACATTTATAACCTAACAAAATAACAAACAACAACAACAGACTTATGGCTATTAGAGGGGAGAGGGGGTGGGGGGCTGGGTGACATAGACACAGACAACTGTATGGTGATTACCAGAGGGAAAAGGAGATGGAAGAGGTAGAAGAGTGTAAAAGGGGGATAAATAGTGAAGGAAGGAGACTTGACTTTGGCTAATGAAGTATATAATCTTTTGTATATATAAAAGAAGGTATGATAAATCAAGTTTGGCTATGGAAACAGAGAGAGAGGAGAGTCATGGAGATAAACATAGGCAATGCCCTTCTAGGGACTTTTCAGGCCAAAGAATCTGAAAAATTAGTTGTTCCCAATGGCAGGGAATTTGCCTAACTTATCTGTATCCCACTATCTGCACACAGATGAGGCATTAGAGTAGGGGGAGAGGTGGAGAGGGATAGGACAAGAGAGAACTGAGAGGAGAATGAATGAGAAAAGAAAGGAAAGCAGAGAGGAAGGAGGAGAGAAAGGGAGAGTGAGATGGATATAGGAGATACAACTCTGTTGATCCTTCAATCAGCCCTAGTATTTTTCTGCCTATGAGCATCTCTCTGTTCTTGTTATGATTTTTTAGTGTTTAATTATAGCGCTTGTTTATCCAACATGACCCCTAATCAGTGTTCTCCCAGTGTGGTCCTTGGGCCAGCAGCATCAACATTACCTGGGAATTTGTTAGAAATGCAAACTTAGGTCCCACCCAGGTCCCTACTAAATCAGAAACTCTGTGGGTGGGGCCAAGCAATTTGTGTTTTAACAAGCTCTCTCAGTGATTCTGATGCACAATATAGTTTGAGAACCACTGCCTTCAACACAAGCCAGCTACTGCATTTGAAGCTCCCCTGAAGAAACAGCTGGAGAAATCTCTCATTTAAACAAGCATAAGGACATTCTTGCTTTACACATCAATATTTGGAGTTGATGGGATTTTAATCTGTCCTCACATCTCTGAACACTGTAGAGACAAGTTTTTGAGCCAGTGGTACTGAAAGTTGTTCTCTGCCAACAGGAGAGAATAATCCAGATAATGCCCACTGTTGGGCTTTTTGGGACATCTAACCTCTCCATGTGCTGAGTGGGTCCTCCCCCATTATCAGACTTTTACAGAAAAGTAGGTTTCTGTTATTTGAGAGAGACCCATACCTTGGTACCATGCTGCAGAAACATCCAGTGTACTCTTTAAGAAGGCCATTCAGTTCTGTGTATTATGTCATAATAATCAGGTAACCACTTTGAGGTGACAGATGGGGCTAGAAATTTCTGTGACGCTTTTGGCAACAGATAACCAAATTGTTTTCCTGTAATCCAATACATCAATCTGGTGTTTGTTGCTATACTGCTTTTATTGTTTCACTCTCTCTGCTATGTGCACTTAGACTTGACTTGTAGATAACCGTGGGCAGCACAGTTGGGTATAAAAGAGAGTTATTTAATGTGTACCCCTTAGCCATGCAGTTTACAAAAGCAAGCCTCTGTGAGGCATAAAGCATCAGAGAGCAAAACAACAGTCACTGACATCTCTTTAGAGGAGAAAAAGAAGCTGAGTCACCAAGCCCGCAATTCAAGAGAAGGCAAATATATCACAGAACAAAGAGTAAACCTTCACCCTGGGTCACAGGACATCTGCTTCAGAGATGTTCACCAACACAGAAAGATTTGTTGCTTTTGATAAAAGACATCTGTGATAAGACATACTGAACAAAGCATCATCTGACCCCTAACTAAACATAGCTTGCTTTATAAAAGCATATATATATATATATATATATATATATATATATATATGAAATATTGTCAAACACTATTTCTGTAGGCCTTTTAAGAAGACAGAGACCAATCAGTGTTACTGAATCTGTGGCAGACATCATCCTCATCTGTGTTTGGGAAAGCATATGATGTCTATATCCTTCCTGTCTGATTTTCTATTCAGGGATAGAAACTAATGCTAAATACAAAACAAACAAACAAAAAATTGCACTACTCCGGGCCTACCATCTTTAGAATTGTGCGAAGCATCCCAAGGGAAAAACATGAAAAGCAGGTACCACTTAGGCCTTCAGAAGAGACAAAGTAAACAAAAGTTCAGTAGAGAAATGTTTGTGCTTAGGGAGGTCCACATGGCAGAAGCCTTTGTGGAAGAGATGAGCTTTGCTCACTGGGTAAAATTTCACAAGGAAGTTTGGCAGGAAATACAAGCAAAGCAGAAAAATGGAATCAGGACCCTGTGCTTTTTTAAGATAAAATTCAATACCTCACTTCCATTTGAGAAGCAGCAGCAAAATCACCAATAGGAAGGTTGATTCAACGCCAGAGAAAGACATATTGACCGCCCAAGCCCAACTTAATCCTCCATTCCCAATTCTAAACACACAGTAGATTAGATGCATCTACACCCTTCACATCAGGGTATTATCTATCATATTTCAGCTGTTACTCCTCCTAATTATCTTCCTCGCCTGTCACCTCTAAGAAGTCATCTAGGGACCCAGCAAATGCCCTGAGAAGCAGGGATGGAGTCTGGGGGAGGAGTTGTACAGGCTGTGGGAGTGGGAGAGTGTGGGTAGAAATGCCAGTTCATTTCTGATTGAGAGTAGGGCCCAGATTCAATCTTCTGCTTTTTTCCCAGGAGTAGTACTTTCTGGTTGGATTACAGTTTTCACATTGGCTGCTACAGGGACCTAAGGCAGGCGACGGAGGTGCTAGCCACATGACAGGAGGTCAGTTATTAAGGAAAACATCTCAGAACACAACCACTTCTGTCTCCATCTTCCGAAGAGCCTTGATAAGAGAGGCTCTTCAGCATTTAGTAATATTAGAAAAAGGACTTCTGCACCTAAAGGAAGACCTCTGCATACACCAACCAGCATTCAGTTTAAGGTTTTTGGCTTTGGTTTCTCAGTTCATGACCTCTGACTAGATAGTCTCTGATTTAAACAAACTCTGATCTGACACTCTTTTATTCCCCTCCTGAAAGACAATTACATTTGAGGTATGATGATTTCTGGAGCATTTTAAGGAATTGTGAATCTGCTTTAGTGGTACTGTCTACTACGTATTATAAGGATTTGTGGGCATCAGCTCCTCCGGATGAATCACCTTGGCAATTTCCACCTTGCCAATTCTGTATTGGCACAGGAAAAGTGTTCAATAAATGCAACTTGGCTGATAGAATAGCAGAGAGAATTTGGGTTCTTCCTGCCTTTCCATTGCTCAGAAGACTAAGGTCTTGCTAAACCTTGATTGACATTCCTTCCCCAGCCTCTGCACCCTTTCTTGGACCCCACCTGTGTAGCTGTGCCTACGTCCTCAGCATCCAAGTGCACCGCTCTCACACCTGAACCCCTGCATGCTTTCCTCTTGGACCATCCTGTACAACCATTTGATATCTATCCATCCCTAGAGGGGATGCCAATGGGGTACTAGGAGAGTAGCCATTCTCATGGATGGGGAGCAGGGGGACAATCACATTGATCATATTGTCATTAGTGCTTCATGGTCTTGAAGCTAAACCGCCTAAAACCCTTTTGGAAAAGTGATGGTGTCTGCTCCAACTCATATTCAGGAATGAGTCTATCATTCCAGGCAGTCCGTTTCTATGTTAAACATTCATTATGTCTCCTAGTAACTGCAGGATGGTGTTCTCTTTATTAGTGATAAAGACAAGTTGAAGGCTAATGTCTAGACCAGTGGTTCTCAAAGTGTGTCCCCTGGCATGCAGCAGCTGCCTCACTTGTGAATGAGGGAGAGATGCTAATACTCAGGCTCCATCTCAGACTTGCTGAGTCAGAAACTCTTGGAGTGGGCCTAGCAGTGTGTGCTTTTACCAAGCCCTGCAGAGGATTGTGCTGTTCACTACAGTTTGAGACCCACTGGTCTATAGACTCGGGGGTATGAAGGTCGTGTGTACATAATACACATCAATTTAGAATCATCTGTTTGTTTGACCCGAGTGTCCTCTGTGTATTGCTGCTTGCAAAAAAAGAGATATTCACTTTACGTCTGCAGTTTGTGTGAACTTTCAAATGGAGAGGACAGGATACAATCTTCACAGGCCACTGGGATCCTGGAAGCTCAGGCTATTTGACTCCGAAGAACTACATACTGGGTCCTAATGAATGAATTTGTCAAGAGCTGCTCCCCTTCGTCAGGATTTTAGCAAAGACTTTGGTGATAGCCATCCACTTCTGTGGCTTTTAACTGAGTAATTAATAGGATAACAGCTACAAGTGCGAGTTAAGTGCATATTATTTCTACTGGATTGGGTCATACATAAGTAATACAGCTTTTGAAAGTGAATTGGAAGAGATGGCCGAAAAGAAAAACCCATTGGGAGCAGGATGAGGGAGGCCAGACTTAATGTGAAGCTCTACCTCCTCATCTCAGCGCAGCGAGCAGTTCTGCAGGGGACCAGCCGAGGCCCTGGAGGATTCTGCCACACTCTGTGCTCGGGCTGCATTAGCACATAGACAACCTACCACATGGAGACATTCTGCAGACCCTCCTCCTTCTCCCCCCACAGAAATCAATCATGGGAACAACTCAACACACTGAGGTAGGGAGGAGGGAGGAGCAGCAAAGCTTGAGGAACATTTTGCAACACAGTTACACCAACTATTGGATGCTTGCTTGCTTTATTTATTTATTTATTTATTTATTTAATTTTGTGCCTGAGCTAACACCTGCTCCTGCTCCGACCACTCCTGGGCTTCTCCAGCAATGCAGAGGCCTCACACCTATTCTGAACCCACTCCAAGCCTCAGGTTGCAGCACATGTTTTGTGGGCCATGGCTACTTTTGCCTTCACAAGCCCCTTCCTTCATAAGAACATAAAAATAAAACTGATATTTCATGACTTGCATAGGTATACAGACAAATATTATCCAGGCTGGATTTCATTCATATATATTCATTCTTACACTCACATTTCCTTCTGGTGAAAAAAAATTAAAGTTGAAGTATTTGTGTGGGACCCTAAAGTATGATGGGCCCGAAGCACTTTCCTAGGGCTGCTGTAACAAAGGACCCTCAACAAGGCAGCTTACACAATGGACATTTACTGTCTCACAGATCTGGCGGCTGGAAGTCCAAGATCAAGGTGTCGGCAGGGCGATGTTCCCTATGAAGGTTCTAGGGAGGAGTTGTTCCCCGTCTCACTCCCAGCTTCTGGTAGGTTCTTGGTTTGTAGCAGCATAAGTGCAACCTTCACCTGGTGTTCTTGTATGCATGTCTATCTCCAAATTTCCCCTTTTTATAAGGACACCAGTCATGTCAGATGAGGGGCCCACCCCGCTGCGGTGTGCTCTCATCTTAACTAATAACTCTGAAAGGCCTTGTTGAGGACGAGGGATTTCAGATTTCAGTGCATGAATTTTCAGGGACACAATTCAACCTGGAAACAGGGTCCTAATCCTTGATGGAGACATCATCCTTGCAAAGCCTTCTCTGGGATCTGGAAGGTGAGATGCAAGTCATGGGTCTCCAAGGCTTCAGAAATGAGACGAGGGCCAGGAGGTGAAAGAGGGATACGAGCTATGTCGTGTGTTATCTGGTTTTTAAAGGAAATGCTTCAGGATTCAAAAAGAGTTCAAGGAAGATCTTCTGTGGGTCAGCTCAACCTGGAGGAAGGTTACCGCCTCTCGGTGCCCCATTTCCAACAGGTCCAGGGTGAGCCCTAACCCTGCCTTGGCTCAGGAGCAACCAGGCCGTACTCTCTCCACTGGAACATCAGCTGCCCCGGATAAATCAGCTTGGCATTCTCTGCCTTGCCCCGCACAGAACTTGCACCGGGAAAGTGGTCAATAAGTACTTCTGGGTTGCCTGGCCAGCGTGGCTCAGTGGTTGAGCCCTGACCTATGAACCAGGAGGTCGCGGTTCAATGTCCAGCTCTGGGCTCAATCCCGAGTGTGGAGCGTGCAGGAGGCAGTCTATGAGTGATTTCTCTCTCATCATTGATGTTTCTATCATTCTATCCCTCTCCCCTCCTCTCTGAAATCAATAAGAATGTATTTAAAAATACTTCTGGGCTGATGGAACACAGCAGAGAGAATTCATGAGCTTCCCACCTTCCCACTGCTCGGAAGACTAACCAGCAAACCTTTCTCCACCCTAAAGTTCCTATCCTGCATGTGTGCTGCATGTTTTTGGAGCTGAGCCCTCCTAGGAATTAAGGAAGAATACAACTTCAATTAAAAAAAAAAATCTCATTTCACTAAGGCAATACTGCCTATGCTCCCCTCCCTCCCCCAACTGAACCTTTCCCCTTCTTGCTCAGCCTGCCCCAGGTCTTGAATGATGACCCAATACAGAGGAGGAAAGAAAGAGAGGCTTCCTCTGAAGGGAGAGACTTGTCCATTGCCCCACCCCACCCCCACTCCCCTGAGACACCAACCTCTTGTCTCCTCTCCTCTATTGGAAAAGAGAGAAAAAGAATGAGGGAGGCTGTAAAGAATACCTGAGATTATCACTCCCCCACCCCACCCCCCTTTTTTTTTTTGCTTCAATTTTTAAAAGTTCCTATCAGTGCACTGCAACAAAGGCCTCTGAATTCTTTCTCAGTCCCTGGCTCAATGGTTTCATTCCCAAAGGATTCTACAAACCCAAACAAAGTGCAAGCTCCGCTCCTGGAACGCGTTCCCCCCCACACCTCCCCCCCCACACACACATTCAGAAGAAAAATCACCTCACACACACAAAAAAGCCAAATAAAGCAGCACAGCCCGAGGGGGCCCCTACAGTGAGAACTGAAACAGCACATGAACTTGGCCTGTCCATTTACATTGCAAAAGCTCCAGCTCATTCGCAGACACACAGTTGGGTCTGGCAACACCGTTCACAGCCCTGGATGTGAACCCGCGTCTCAGACATCGTTAAAGGCACCGATGACAAGGCCGGTAGGCTGTGTCGAAAGCCGAGCCGTCCCTGGGAGGTGGCTCTCTCTTGGAGTGGGCTGCGGTAAAAGACAAAAAGTGTTTTGAGGGTGTGCGTGCCAAAATGGGAGAGCTGGACGTGTACTCGGAGGAGCCGCTGAAAACCACCTGAGAAAGGCTTTCTCTCTGCACAGTTTGTCACAAAATAACGGCAGTGATTCCTCTGAGCCGAAAGTCTCGGGTTTTTGTTAACTTAAGAAAAAAAAGTGATACTGGAACCTACATAGAATGACTCGTGGAAGAAGCTAGCAGGGTCCTCCTTCCTCCTTAAAAAAGACCCTCACTGTGGTTTACCTACCAGACTCAGCCCAAAGGCTGAGCAACCCCTGGGTGAGACAGAAGCTATGGTACACGAGGCAGTACACTCAGATCACCTATATTTCCCCCATGATGTTCAGCAACTACCAAATACACGCCATAGGCCTTCGACTTGCGCAGTGGATATGGTGCGGTTTTGAATGAATGGAGGTTCTGTGCTCCAGGTGGGTAGATGACAGACTGCTGGAGGCATCCCAAAGTCCTCTCCACATGCCTCGCTGACTCATCAGGCACCACACTGACCATCAGCAAGTCATGTGGGACAGGAAGAGAGGGCTCAGTGAACAAGGGACTCCAATTCAATTCCCAGCCAGAAACTCAGGTGGCTCGGTCTGGATTTCAGAGACCGTATCCTAAGGAACAGTGGCTTCTGCTTTATACGACCTTGAGGCTTTCTTTGCTTTGCAGGAGCGGCGTGCACGCCCAGCCTTCTCCTTCCCCGGAAAGGAGTAAGACTGTTTGCTCCCTGTCCACGTGATCTCTGATAATAGGGCTTTCAGCAGGCCCGGGCCTCAGGCTCTCTGGAGGCTATAATAACCAGCACCAGGGCAAAGTGAGATGGCAAAGTGCCTCCTCCGGGTGAGAGCTTCCGGAGAATGGAATAGGGCAGATGCAGGGTCAGGCTGTGAAAATTCTCATCACACTGCTCGGAGGGCAGTGTTCCAGGGGAGAGGTGGTGGGTTCTTCCCTGTCTGGCCCTGAAAATATGGAGGTTTACACCTGGGCATTGAGCACCTGCCCCAGGATTCACTACAGCAGGTGCTGGTGCCACAGCACAGTACAGGGACCTGGGACCACAGCCTCATCCACCTAATGGACTCCAGGACTTGGCTGTGGTCTAGTTCACTCCCTGGAATCTCACCTTTAGGGCCTCAGGGCCCTTCTCCTTTTCCTTATTCATGTGGGAGGTCTCAGCAACCTGACTTTCCTTGTCTTCTTTCCCCACTTCCTGCATGGCCACAGCTGACCCACTGCCCACCCCCTCCCCCATGCCTCAGACCAACTGCACTAATCTCCTTGGAAACCAACATGCCACCCCTTGCCAAGCTTCCTCAGAACGTTGCCTTCCAGTTCCTTTCCTCCCAGCTTAACAAAAGTTCCTCTCACAGCATTTATGTAACCTCTGAAATCCCACCTCCTCCAGGAAGCCAGTCTAGATTGATTAGAGAGAAATGCAACTTAGTCCACGGCCTCCCGAGAATATATGCACAATTCTAGGAGTTATTGTTTCCATCAGCCACCAACTTCTAGGTGTTCCTTCTCTGCTACCCACAGTGAATGCTGTTACTCTTTTAAAAAGTGAAAGTAACTTGAATGTTTTACCCATTATAAAAATGCCAAATGCTCACACTAAACAGTTGGATTTGTAGATACAGAAACCTATCTATCCAGAAGAAATGGGAAATCACACATCATGTAAGTGCATTTAATCTTGACTGACATATATGACACAGACAAAAATTAAATGGGAGCTAAGTTCCATAGCACTGCAGCTCCTTATTAATTGGTCCTGTTTATATCTCTACCATGAAAGGGTCATTTTTATGCTTAAGTGGAAACCTTAAGCTTGACTAAGACTGTCATAAGAAAACTGAACAGATGCAAGATATCCACTGTGAAGTGGAAGATGAGTCAAGTTCAATCCCATGATCACTTTGCTGTTCACTGATGAGTCTAATGAAGGCAGGGAACATCAGTTTGAGTAAAAGAGTGATTGAGGTGATCAAAGAAGTGTACAAAAGGCATGGTGAGCAAATCTGCCAATTTTTCTGCCCATCACCAGAGAGCAGGAGTCTGATTCTAAGTTCACATTCAGTGTGAGGCTCAGCCACGCACACCTCCTTGTACTGCCTGCTTGGATTGAAGGTTTGAGGCTGCTGTCTTTATGTCATACTAGAGGCCTGGTGCACGAATTCGTGCATGGGTGAGGTCTCTTGGCGTAGCCTGTGGGGATTGGGCCGAAACTGGCAGTCCAACACTGCCTGCCACTCCTGCTTGCCACACCTGGTCATCCCGGCCCTGTTGTGCCTGCCACAGGCTCGCACCCAGTCAGTCCTGGTCAGGAGAGGCCATGAGCCCTGCATCTAGTTCCCGACCCGAGGCGGGTGGGGAGGGCTGAGACACAATTGGGATCCAGATCCGTCCAGCGGTGATGTTCACGCCTGTTGTCAGGAGCCACCTGGCAGCCACTTTTATATCATTTCTTCCTTGTGGAGCGTCTAGGGAGGGGAAGTGGCTGCAGTGCCCGAGGCTGACTTTCAGGAGGCCAGCATTCTCTGTTAGTGCCTGGCCTGTTCTCTGGAGATTGGACCTACAGGTCTACTGAGGGAGTGAGTGGCTGCCCCAGGGCTGCCGGCACAGGTAGGTCAGCTGAGTGGCACTCCCGCTGTGGGAGTGTACAGATCACCAGGGGGCAGCTCCTGCATTGAGCGTCTGCCCCTTGGTGGTCAGTGCGCGTCATAGTGACCAGTCGTTCGGGTTGTTCAGTTGTTCGGTCACTTAGGCTTTACATATATAGATGCACATGTGACCACGAAAGAAAAGATCCACAGTTTCTCCTTCCTTCCTGCACTCCAGGGAGGAGACAGCCTCAGTCCAATTTGATCCTGGGCCTTATTGTTGCCATCAGAGTCATGGGTTGGGGATGGAGGAGAAGAATGGCAGAAGCCAAGACTGATTGGTTTACATTGGAGAAACCAGACATATGGAAGAGGTAGAGAGAGAAAAAGATAAGAATCAGAAAGTACTAGGTTTGAGAAGTTTGAAGGAACTTTTTCTTCTTCTTCTTCTTCTTCTTCTTCTTCTTCTTCTTCTTCTTCTTCTTCTTCTTCTTCTTTTTTGTAGAAGGAGAGTGATATAGGCAGCTGTCATCTTGTGATGGGTGGGGTAAGGAGATAGATATATAAAGAGATGTTTTTCCCCCAGAAAATCTGTAGACTATAGATGGAACCCTTCCTTTAGAATTTTCTGAGGAACTGTGGTAAAGCTATAAGTTACCTTTAAATTCTTTTTGGAAGTGACCTGTGCTGACCCTGAGGACACGAGGCAGCTGGGTTTTACATGGGTTGCTCTGCATGCTCAGCTTCTGGGGGGCGGGGCCCACACCCATGCAGCTGATTCTGCTATATCCAGGGCGGCATCTTGTCATAGTTATAGGAGCTCTGCAGTAGGAATCCAAATGCCTCAGTCTGAGTTCCGGTTCTTCTTACCAGCTGTGGTCCAGGGCATGTCACTTAACCTCCCTGAGTTCAAGGTCCTCACAAGTGCACTGCGGCCAATGAGGGCGACCTCTGCCTGTACCAGGGGCCTCTGTGAGACCAGGTGAGGGCAGTGGGTGTGAGCAAGCTTTGTGAACCCAAAGAGCCCCCCAGATCATCACTTCATACGGCCTCTGGCACAGGGGGTTACTCAGCGACTTACTGCAATGGATGACAGCGCTGGTGGCTGGCATGGCTCCAGAACTGACTCTGCCCAGGGCTATCAGCAAATCTTCACTGCCCCTTCCTGGTATCATCTCTGAGTTGGGAGACAGTGAGGCATAAACTCAGTCCTAGGAAACCTACTGGGAACTGCACAACTTCCCCACCTCGTTTCACCCGTGGCTGCCACCACTGATTAAATGGAAATGCTGGAGGGCATGATGGGTACCCGCCAGGATTCTCTTGAATCCAGCCCCTGCCCGGCTACCGCGCCCTGGGCTGACAGTGACTTCACCTGCTGGCTCCCATTTCAATGGAAGGCTCTCAAAGGCCATTCTGTGACTCGTCCTGGGAGCGTCTCATTCATGCTGGCAGAGGTCCTTGCCCTTTTGCTCAAAATTAACCCCACTGAGCCCAAAGCAGCCCAGAAGAATCTGAATGAGATGGCAGTGAGTGAAGACCTCACACACTCCACGCTGGTTTCCAGGGGAGTTCTCTGCTTTTCAGGATTCCAACAGAACCCCATCCAACCACAGTGGCAAATGCATGGTGGGAGCTGAAAGCCAGCCTTCAGTGGACGTCTCCCCTATGCTCCGGTCCCACCTAGGATCTGCACCTCCCCCTGGAAAGGAAGCCTCAACATCATAGCCTGTCTTTTCATTTTCAGTAACAGAGCCCAAAAGGCTGGCCTATGCTCTCTTTGGTTTGAGGCAAGAGTCTTTGCAACTGGTTTTCCGAGAGGCACAGAGGCTGGTGCAACAAGGAGCTGCCTGCTTTCTTTGGCTTCGGCATGGCCAGTCCTGCCCTCGCCCTGAGCCAGGCCGGCAGGAATCAGGGCCCAAAAGCAGCACTGAGACCTTGAATTAAGACACAGGCAACTCATTCCACTTTCCTGGCCGCCTCAACACATCTGTCTTGTCGGCCTGTGTCTAAACCTCTTGAGCGATTCCAGCTGCTGCGCCAGGCCTGCGGACACGGTGACATTTGGTTTCTGTGAGAACACAGCACATCAGTGTGTTCACCTGCTTCATTTTTTCCCCCCTGCACAGGGAGGCGGGCAAAGGCAGCCCAAACCCGAGGCTGCTGATCTGGAGATTTCCCATTTTGTTTCAGTGACTTCATGCCTTGGCCTGGCCTCCCCTGGAGCTTCCAAAACCCACTTTATTTCCTGTGTATTTCCAGCACCCGGCCAAAAAGAATGTACAGTATGAAAAAAATGTCTGCTACCCTCAATTGCAGAGACCCTTTGGAAAAAAAAATATCTGGAGGGCTTTTAAATAAAAAAGAAATAATTAGAACCTGCTGAGTGCCTTTACAGAATCTATGAAACTCGACCTTTTCCAAAATATCACAGTATTTCCTGTGGCTTCTGTAGACTATGCTTTCATGGATTTATAAGTATGTGTCCAACACAGTCTCTGGGCTCCATTTTTTTAAACCCAAAAGTCAGATTTGAAAAGCACAATACATCCTCTTGGAAAACAGCAGCCCAAAAGGTGCTAAGCTAAAACCCAGCTGGAAAGGCATGGGCCGCCAGCTGTCAGGGGTGGTGGGCCATGTGCGCTTATTTCATTTTATTTATGGTTTTAATGAATGGAAGTTTGCTGCCCAGCGGTGGCTTTTCGGATGCTGAACATGCCAGGTACGCCTTGCAGATGTGTACAGTCGCAGCTTACAACTCCATGGTGGGCGGAGAGTGGTTTATGAGCCTTGATTTTCATAAATTCCAGTCGTTAGAACTCACTGTATAAACACACTTCAAGATTGGAAAGGGAGAGAGCGAGAAAACATTCTGACCTTAAACTACCTGTGATCAATGAGCCAGGCTCCTGCTAGCCTTTCCCAAGAGAAAGCCGAAACCTTTTGAAAGAGAAACTCAAGGAGACAGAAGCTTCTACTGACTTTCCGGAAGAGGTAAAGATTCCAGGCCCGGGGTTCATTGTGCGTGACTATTTCTCACTAAGTCGATGTGTGGGCCGACAAGATGAAACGGAAGGCGGGACAATTAACGGGATACTTAAACCTGCAGAGACCATCTCAAACATGTGGTCATAAAAATACCTTTCCCTCTGTGACTTTGAAAAAATAACTCCGTTTATTATTTTAACTTCATGCTGCAGGCTGCCCACTTGAGTTAAACTTGTAGAATTAGGACTTCATTTCCAGGGAGGAAAGAGTCGAATTCCATATCAAATAACTCTGAATAAAACAGCGAGCAGAGACTCACTGATCCACTCCAGTTAGTGTCAGCCTCAGGCTGAATTGGGGACCGGAGAACATTTGTTTTCACAGCCCACGGCCCTCCCCTCTTATTTCCCCTTGTCCCCCAGCAATAGGGATCCTCCATTACAGTCTGGCAGCATCCCAGGTTGAGAATGGTCCCTTGCTCAAGTTAAAAGTTGGTTTCTTCTCTAAGAAACCAACAAAAGTAATTTTTGTTGAGCTGTGATTAGCTGAGTATGTCCACCTCCCCAATAACTGAGAGTCCAAAAAAAGTTGGAACCCTTGGAACCAAGGGGAACTGGTAAGAGAGATATTTTTAATTGGGAGGTGGGCATGTTTAACTCTTCTTATCCAACACCTTCAATGGAGAGCAAATTGTAAGGACATGGTTGTGGTGTGGAGTTCAAGTGACTCAAAGTAGAGCAAACATAAAGAAATAGGTTTGAAATAACTGACATTTCTTTACTTAATCTTGCCCTGTTAGTAGAGAAATATGCACAACTATTTTATGCAGAAAGAAAAATGCTAGCGTACCCTGGTCGCCTTCCAGAGAGACTTTTATAAACCTCCTATGATTTGGGCTTGCCTTCACCATCTCAGGACTTCAGAATAGGTGAGGCTTTACCATATGGACCATAAGAATAAGGGCTGTGCATAGGAGAGGTGTTCTTCAGACATACAGCATATGGTAGCTGGAGGACACAAGCAAGGCCCGGAGCAGAGTCTGTAAACAGACCACAGGAAGTTCTTGGATGAGTTGTCTTGGGCTCCCAGGTAAGCCACAGTCAAGTATTGGTAAGTAGGTAGAAGCTTTCTTGATTCTATGCCTTTCCTTTAGGGACCTAATTCTTAGGAAAGCAACTCAAGAAGAAAAAAACGGATGCTTCTTTGTTTCTAGGACTTGGCCCTTTGTTTTATAATTAATATAGATTCCCACCCAATGCATAAATGTTTAAAGCATCATTTATATTGCATCGCCCACTTGTTAAAGTTTAAAATGTTGCAAATAGCCAAGAGTCTGTGCTTTAGTTACAAGCAAACTTGCTCACCCCATGGTCTTAATCTCTGGCAAACAGTGACATAAAATTGACTGCTATAGTCTCACAGTCTCTCTTCTCCTTCCTGCTCATCTCCCCTTCGCTGCCCCTGCCCCCCGCCCCCCCCCCCCACTCCCTCACAACCCTCTAGCCTAGAGGATGAAGTCCAACTTTCCCAGAGCACAGCAGGCCTTGCAGGAGACGGGCCTGGCAGCCTTTCCCTGCCTCTTTGCCCTGTGCACACCCCGAGCTCCCTGCCCATCCAAACTCTCTCTTTTCCACATTAGTAGTTCCTGCTTTTCCCTCCGTCTGAAATTCTCTTTCTTTCCTGGTATCTACTCCTTCTCTATCAAGCTTCCACGCAAACATTTCCTCCTCCTGGGGCACACCAGGCCCTTCACAAAGACCTGATATGGGTTACCTGTCTATCTTTTTTCCAGCCTAGGACTCCCTGAGGGTGAGGCTAGATCTTTGAATGCCTAGTGGTTTTTGAACGACTAAATGCACTCGTGTGTAAGTAAATAATGGGGGAAGGAAATCATGGTAGTCAGGTCTAGATGAGTTGACTCATGTTTTGCAGTTTGTAGCCATATCTTATTATTGCACATAGTCATGTCTTAGTATTGTGCAATCAAACCAAGTTGGCCACTATGATACCAGCAATAAGGAAACTATGGTACAACTGAACTAATTATTTTGGTTGTTTACCATGCAATTGAGATAGCCATTTGTTAGTTGAATCACACATGAAGTAAACTCTAAAAAGAGTATATATATCAACATTTATTTCCCCCTTGCACATTTCATATTTATCGAAACATCTCTTGTCTCTTTAGTTTTAATAAATATTTTATTTATTTATTTATTTATTTATTTTAAATTGACCTCTAGGTCAATTTTGTATTTGCTGCACATTCTTTGCCATTATAAAATAAGATGTAAAGATCTGATTTTGAGTCAAAGCCTAGTGTAAAATAGTTTAAGTATGTGCATATGCATGCTGGTCTGAAATATGTGTGTGTATGCATGACATATTGTATACAGAAATGAATGGGAATAAATGGTCCTAACCCAATAGAGGTACATATTAAAGGCTAATATGCAAATAGACTGAATGGGAGAACAACCAAACAACCATTTGCTATGATGTGTGCTGACCACCAGGGGGCACGTGCGGAACATGGCGGGCATCAGCCACAGCAGGATGGTGGAGCAGGTGAGCAGAGATGCCAGACCAAGGCAGGGCACTGGTTGCTGTCATTGGGGCGAGCCTCTCGTGGTTACTGAAAATTCTTTGCTCCCACACGCCGTGGTCCCGCCTGATGCTCGTACCTGCTGCCATCCCTGATTGCCCCTCAGGCTTCTTTACCTCCCCCCGCTCCTCAGGGGCGATTGGGGCAGCAGCCGCTACTTGCACCCACTGACAGCACCAGCCCCACTCGCACCCCCTGGTGGTGCTGGCCCCAATTGCTCCGCGCTGTCATTGGGTGTGAGCCAGGCCAGCACCATCAGTGCATGGGAGCGGTGGAGGCAGGAGCGGGGTTGCCAGCAGACAGGGGACCAGGGGCTGCTATGGGAGGGGCCGGGCAGGGGTGCAGAGGATGGGCTGAGACCCACCCCTGTACCCACCACAGCCTCGCGGCCCACAGTTCCTTTCAAGGTGCACGAATTCCTGCCCGGGGCCCCTAGTTAGTAAATAAGGATCTGAAGAGATATAAACCGGCACCTTCATACATAGGGATTACTTTATTAACAAGGGAATGGGTATACACACTGAACAAGCCATCTGCTTTCAAAAAGTCATATGCAAATAGAGTAAAAAGATTCCTCCTCCTGTTCTTAGATGTGTGAGAATTTAGTGCCACTTTGGCTTACATATCAACATAGGGGTGGACTGTACAGAGGCTCTAAATCAAGGCAGCCTCTTTGCCAACCTGTCCTGAGTATCATTCCTGTAACCAGGCCCCTGTCTGTCCTCTGTGACCAAGCCTCTCCCGTCTCAGCAATGGGTCCCTGACATGTTCTTTCCTGGGTCTCTTGCTAGGCCTCCAGGGGTCCTGGCCTGATTTCTTTCTTTTCCTCATCACCTTGAATCCCAATGTCACCATCATAATTTTTAGGCCATGAGGTTTTCTGACTGCTATAGGGTTATAAAGCAGGAAGCTTGGCATGGGTCAGGGGCACTTGCGGTATATTTCAGTGAGTTTAAGTTCTGGAATATTTTAAAAGGGAAGGAAGAGGCGCTGGTGTTTTCCAGGACATAGGGGAGCTCTCATCAGCTGCTAAGAAGATTTCCCTGGTTGCTTCAATCAAGGTATGTGGTGCAATGCACATTCCTAGGTTCTATTCCCAGGGACCCTAGGATTCAGAAGTTTGGGGTGTAGTTCAGGAATCCTGGGCTTTTTCTCCCCATGATTTTCTCTCTTGGATGGAATTTTGACAAATGTTTCTCCATGTATTCATGGAACAACACCCAGGATAAATGACAAGTTTTATTTTCATACAGGCAATTATTGTTAAGAAAAATAGTTGCTGTCTTTTAAAAGTTTAGTATATCCCTGACAATCTCATTTGCACCATTAATTCTTCCAGGAAGTTATTTCTGTAAAACACAGATGTAAAAGTTAACGTAGTCTGATCCAGACTAAATTACTGCAAATTGCTCTAAGAATGGATGAAATGCAAGTTAATGAGATTGCTGTGAATGCTTGTTTTTCCCCTAACTAATAGTCTGTGGCAGTGAGTTATGACATACAGTCAAATATTGAACTGCTTTAGCGATTTCAGGAGATTAATTTAAAGGCTATCTTTATCCCCGCTAGGAGAGGGAGCACAGAGTTGATGGTCATCTAAGTAATCCTTGCCTTGACAGGCCAAAGTTTTGCAAAACAAAATAAACATGAACTAGAACTGCCCAGATAAATGTTTCAGGGCATCTGTTAGCACATTTAGACAGTGTCTCTCTCCTTCACCAGGAATGTCTGCTTCATGATTTTAGGCATCTGAACATCTAAATCTAAACAACAACAATAACAATAACAGCTACTATCAGTCAAGCCCTTTGTGTGTGCCAAGTACTTCCTATTCATTATTTCACACTGACTTCCCAGCATCCTTATAGATCCTTTTATCAACCAGTTTACCGAGGAAGAAAGTGAGGCTCGGAGAGGTTAAGTTACTTGCCCACAGTCCCACCACTATAAAGTGGCATGGCTCGAGTCTGACACTAAAGCCCAGGGGACCATGGCTGTGTTGTACCTGAGAAAGAATCCGCTCCACACAGCTCCTGGCCTGCCCCACCAGCCTTTCCTCTGTGTCAGGCTCACACTGGCTAGCTCACACATGCCGTTTTAAAAGTTTATGTTCAACGAGGGGGCACAGAAAATAATTGTCCAGATAATTTTCCTTAGGAAAAAGGAAAAACAAAAATCCCTTTTAAATTTCATTTTCGATCTAGTTTTGCAAACACATTGTGGTCTGATGGCCACAGAACCCAGCTTCGCCTGGACCTGTGAGCGAACCTCAGCATTCCTTCCAGGCTCAGCATTAGGCTCTCCGTGTGGAAAATCCTTAGAGGACATCAAACTGAGGGTGGATTGGAGCAAAAAGAGGGAAAGATGGCCATGGGTAGCCATTGATTCCCTTTTGTGATCCACATGGAAAGAATAGTTTTAGAAACGAATTTGTTTAACTTATAAACTATCTGTCGTCCATAGAAGGAAGGCAAGGAAAATCTGTGTCCATGTCCTGGTCGTTGCTTCAGACAGGGCATCTCATCTGCTGGTGCTCCAGGTTTCATGGGCTTTGCCCCTGATGTCCCTGTTCACAGACAAGGCCACTGAGGCCTGTAGACAAAGTCACCCAAGAGGTGAAATATGGGGAAAGATTCACGCCTCTGCATCCCCAGGTTGTGGGCTCACCTCATTACACCAGGATGAAGAGATCACTTCATCCTGATAGGCATTTGGTGGAAGGCATTTCAAAGCAGGCGGTGCTCAGAGCTGGAGAAGAAAGGAAGGTGGGGGCTGAACACAGAACAAGGC
This sequence comes from Myotis yumanensis, assembly GCF_028538775.1. Lineage (NCBI taxonomy): Eukaryota > Metazoa > Chordata > Mammalia > Chiroptera > Vespertilionidae > Myotis > Myotis yumanensis. The sequence goes on along the minus strand of NW_027223752.1, from coordinate 55,144,482 downwards.
AGAGCCCTGCAGAGCCCAGGAGAGCAGGGGAAAGTCTCCTAAGATCCTTCCGCTGAATGTCTTCTCCCTCCCCGGGGTGAGGCATCCCTCCCCGCAACCTGTCCCTGTTTTAAATGGTTCTGCCTCTTGCACCCTGTTGTCATGTCTTGATTACTTATGGGAAATAACATCTGGAGCGATTGGCAGCTGTGTGAAGATAAGTGGTGGGAATAAGAAGTGGAGATAGTAGGAAATGGATCATCATGATGATTATTGTTTTTATTTAATTAGGTTTTGCTATTATAACAATAAATAATAATAATGAGAATGATAATAATGCAGATAAGCTAATGTTTATTAAGTCAGGCTCTATGCCAAGCATTTAAAATATGCAATCTTATTTAACCCTTCACTGTTCCGATCGGTATAATCATGAATGGACTTCACAGATGAGGATACTGTGGCAGGAAGAGGCCAACCCTTGACCAAGGTCACTGGGCTGGTGAGTGATGGTGCTGGGACCCAGATCCCAAAGTCCGGCTGCAGTGTCCAACTTCAGGGCCCGAATTCTTAACCTCCATATGCCGGGTTGTCGTAGGTCTTACCTTTCTGAATCCTCACAGACACAAGCTGAGGGGGTCGTTGCTCTCTTTTTACCGATGAGGAAACTGAGGCTCAGGAATGGTCCTCTGCTCAAGGAGAGGAGTAGAGCTGACGTTCAAAAACAAGACTCTAAGCCATTCTCCACGGTTCCCCAGGCCATTCTGTGGACCCCATGCTGAGATAAGGGTGGGACTGGGACCCTATTTCTCCTGTCCAGGGCTCTATGTCCAGGTAGGAGCTGGACAACTGCCAATTGCTCCAGACGTTATTTCCCAAAAGCAATCATTTAGCATCTTTCCCGTGACCCATCAAGTGAGCAAGGGGACATCAAGTAGGACTTGGAGAGGGTCGTCTGAGTTAGGATGAGGTTCCTTTGACTTGCTACAATAAACGGGGGTGAGAGAAGGCAGTGGGGGCAGGTTGGGGGAGAATAACAAAGGGAGTGAGGCAGATGTAAAGAAACAACCTCAAGAGGAAAGAGAGAAACCCCTCAGAACAGCATAAGCACAATGAACAATTCAGGCGTCCACCAGAACCCCCGGCCGTTCAGACGCCTCGACTTCCCTCCTCTCCTCCCCGATGAAAGCTCTGATTTCATATCTCCTTTTCCTTCTGGATGATGCACACTGACAAATACAGTATGTAAGATGCAGGGACATGTGAAAGGAAAGTGTGGCGAGGGTTGTTTTCCACCTCCCAATAATAGCATTTCAATTTGGTACCTAAATAAACAATCTATTTCAGTGGCTCCCCTTTGATACCTCGAATGTTCCCTTCTGTTATTTCTGGCAGTTCCCAATCCTGTGATGTGATTAGAGAGGATGATTACACTTACATAACAGCATCAAATTAATTTGCCGCCGAGAACAACAGCGGCAGGAAATCATCGGAGTTCTCAGATCGCTCCCCCCACCCCCACCCGCCTGGAGTTTATTTAAGTGACATCAAGGGATTAGAGCGAAGTCGGTCAGTAGAGCACTGCTGGGAAAACAACCAAAACATGGACTCTGACCTTGTAAACGAAAGAGGAACAGAGCAAATAATGGAAAGTGCTGGTCCCAGGCCTGGTGCAAGGGCCATCGGATGAATCAGCCTCCCAAACACATATTTCTGTCTGCGGGAGAAAGAAACAAGCTGTACCTTTCAGGGAAGATTATTTTCTCAGGCCACGTTCCACCAGGCAAGGACTGTCAGAACCAAAGACATTTGCGATGTTTGCTTTTTTTTTTTTCCCCCTGTTCTTTTCTTTTTGGCTCCTTTTCAAAAGAAAAAAAAATTAAGTTGACTTGAATTTTTTTGAACCCTGATTTTTAAAACCAGGCATAAAAAGCAGAGGCAAATAGCACTGCTTCCGCTTTTCTAAGAGTTCGGTTGATAATGGCTCACCCAGCTCTAGCCTCTGATCTCACCAAAGGCCAGAGGTTTACCACGGAGGGCAGCGTGTGGTGGCTTGGAAAAGGGGCTCAAGACCACCTAAGTGCCTGCTTGTTGTTTTCAGTTCTGACATTAACGTTGGACAGTCATTTAAACTCTCCGAGCCTTGGTTTTCTTACCCGTGAAAACAGATATTGTCTTTTTTCATCTCTATTACTGAGATGTTCACCCACCTGTTCCTTCCCATTCATCCATCCATTCAACAAATAATTACTGAACACCAATTCTGTTGCGGGGGCTATGGTGGCCGCTGGGAATACCTGCTGACATGGTCTCAGCCCCAGGAGCTCACGTCCTAGTAGTGCAGAGTGACAATAAGGACAGCCACCGTGCACCGACCGCCTGTGTGGGCAGGTGCTGGCCTTGCCACCCTCCATCCATCATTCTATTGAAATCTCACAAGTGCCCTGCCTGAGCAGGTATCACTATCCGATCTATTTTACAAATGAGGACATGGAGCCTAGATACTCTTAAAAACTCTATGCCAAATTACATTAGGAAGCATCAACATTGGAATTCAAACCCAAGCTTTCTGAATTTAAAATGGTACTAGGTCCTTTGCTATTTTTTGGAACCTGATAAGCTCTAAAGCATGCTGCAAATACAAGGAATTATTTTAAGTGTTTTGCACAGATGTTCTTCTACAGACAGAGATCATAACAATGAGGCACAATTTCTTGGTTGCCTTATTCCAGCAATTATAGCATTTGGTTCTTTTTAAAGCAAATTCATCCCCAGTATCTCATTTGATCCTTGTAACCGTGTTGTACAGACACGGAGCAGGAGTTATTATTCCCATTGCACAGATGGGCAGATCCAAGTTACATAATTCGCCAGAACTGGACCTAGAACAGCCTAGAACTGGAACACAGTTCAGTGACTCTTCTCTCACTTCGCATCCCCATAACCTTGTCTCAATGGGTCTGCATGAGTGCAGGTTGATGTTTCCAGTTTTGGCTTCAATAGATTTCTGGATACCACCTATATGTGTCAGTCTTTTGAGTCTCCATGCAATCCCTTGTTTAGGTAGAAATCCACATTTAAAATATGGCATGGGCTATTTTTACACTTGCACACCTTGGCAATCATTTGCTGCTTTTCCGCCTTTTTGGATTCTGCAGCATTGTGCCATCATCTTTTATTAACATCATCATCATTCGCTAACATGGAGATTTCATTGTGCATTTCCTCACTTAGCTCTTCAGTAAGGCTGCTCTTAACATCAATGGGTGGGGTTCCCAAAGTTGGTACCACTCCAATTTGATCATTTACCCTTTTTTTCTTGTATGTAAGCGATAAAACATTGCCATGAAGAGATTCATGCTAACCCCAACGTTAGCATGGAATTCATCATAAAACTTGGCCCTGCTTGTCCACACCTCTCTTCTCTTAACTAATTCATAAAATGGCCACCAGAAAATTCTTTTGGCGACTTTTCCCTCCTGACTTAGTTCATTGTTAGTCCTTCTGCTTGAAATGCTTGGCACCTAACTTCTACAACCATCTCCCATTCTTCAAAGGCAACTCAACCTCTGCGTCCGTGAGGATACATTTTCACAGCACCTCTACCAGCACTGGCATCCCCCTCCTCTGAATTTCCAAAGCCCGAAGGTTGTCAGAGGTTTACTCAGCAGGTTCCTTACAGGACATCCAGTCCTAATCCCTTCTTGCGTTGAGGAGGAGACTGGCATTCAATGGAGAGGTCACATGACTTTCTGGTTGATGCTGAAGCTGGAGTGAGTACCCTACTCTCCTGATTCTTGAGGTTAGTGTTACTTCTGTTAGATCCACTGCCTCTCCCCTAGGTCTGTGGACTGTATAGCTACGTGCCCTGTACGTGGACTAGAATGGATCTTTGTCTCACTACTCCATAAACTTGGCGAGCTTCAGAAGGCAAGGGCTGAGTCTTTTTCATCTCTGAACCCCACAGCATCTTTCACAAGCCCAAGCACATAGTAGTTATTCAAGACCTAGTTTGGGGATAAGGATTGTCCTTTGTGGATACTATATCCTTTATGGATACTATATCCTTTATGGATACTGCCTGCGTCTTCATCTATGAAGCTGTTTGCTAACCCATCCCTTGTGGGTTTCCTTGCCTGTTCCTCTCTTCTCCTCAGTACCTCTTTCACCCCTTCCACATCTCCACTGAGGACTTGCCCTTCTAATTCACCACTCATTCATTCATCCTCTCATTCTCTTACTTAGCAACTATCTGTTAAGTGCCTATTATGTGTGCCAGGCACTGTCCTAGGTGTTGGAGATGCAACGATGAACATGATGAAGTCTCTGCCCTCCTGGAGCTTAGCATCCCTCAATGGCTCCACCTTTCCCTCCCAAGTAACAGCTCCCAACTCTTGGGAAACCCCGAGTTTCACAAAAAAGTTCCAAGAGTGTTCACACATGACAACTGATAATGGCATATATTTTAATTGCTACTCAAGTAACTAAAGAAATATAATGACTGCTTACATGCATTTTCTATTCGAAAGAGAAGACTTTGGTATTAGGTACCTGGGCTCATGACTAGGTCACTCTCCACTACTGGGGGTGGGGGGGTGGGGGGGTGGGGAGGGCTGGTGGTGCTGAAGGTCACGAGCCACTGTGGCAATGTGACTGTCGTGCAACTTAAAATGTTTATTTTTTGGAAGTTGTTTACCTGATTAAGTTGTCAAATCTTTATCCAGAATGGGCCTTTGGGTAAAGGCAAATAGAAGAATTCTGGAGTAAAAATTTGAAAAGTTTCTGAAAAGCATAAAAAGGATAGTAATTTTGCAGATATTCTTCCATTTCTTCTTTACCAGGTTACAGAATTACATTTAACTGACTGACCTATCACATACCCCATTGAAATCTCTCCCTTATTATGAAAAGCATTGTTGATAATAGTATATTTGGTGTTACTTATACCCAATTTGGTTTTTAATTATTTCTATAGACATGTTTATCATTAGTGGCCAGAAATCTTTTTTAATTCACTATTTAGAAATAAAAAAGAATAAAGGCAAACCAGATTTTTTTTTTTTACCCCAAATCCGAGGTTTCATGACATTACTTAAGAGAGCAGATTTTATCTGTTTTTGTCTGTATTTGATGTTATGATACACGGTTAAATTTCAAGCACTGTCTAATATTTATTTGGTTTCCAAACTAAACATACTATTAGGTGTCATTTTAAAGTATGTTTTATAAATGGTCATTTCTTACATAATTAAAGTAAATTTAATCATGTGCACCACTGTTAGATGGAACTCATTCAGAACTTATTATTATAATCCATGAGGATTAGTAAATATTGTATTCAATAAAATTTATGCTATATACTGATCTAAAATGACACATATATTTTAAAACATTAAATCACTTCATTTTGTATTTCATGCAGACTGATCAGATGATTTAAAAAATTCCAAATAATATATAGTAGTAAGAAATGAGTTCACGAGTTTAAAAACAGTGGGGGAACGCTGTTCTAAACTCTGTATCTGTCTCTGCTCTACCGTCCATTCTCCTTCTCAGCACCACGTATCATCCTTTCTGTCTCCTGAACAGTCAATCTTTCCCTTTTCACTTTCTCCTTTTCCTTAGTCATCAAGTCTCCCTACTCTAAACATCTCGCCAGCCAAACTCTAAGCAGCATCAGGAAACCTCCTGTGCAGCCCCCTCAAGCTGCCACCTTACACGGACAAACTTCAGGGAAGAACATTTTCCTGCCATCTCCTCTGCCCCAGGGCCTTTGCACTAGCTGCTTCGTCTGCCTAGAATGCGCTTCACCTAGTTTTCTGCATAGCCGGCTGAGTCCCGTCACTCAGGTGCCAGCTCTTCCGAGAGCTGACCAGTTTTGCCAAAGTGCCCTTCTAATCCCTCTCCACCACTTCACTCTCTTCTGGTTCTGAGGATTTATTACCACCCAATGCTTTTCTTGTTTAGTTTGGAGGAATTTCAAGAGAGAGAGTATTCTCTGCACCCTGGATGTGACTCCAGCATGTGAAATAGTGCCTGGCCCAGAGAAACTGCGTGGCATTTACTCATTGAATAAATGAACAAATGAATACATTATTATCTGGTTCAGTTTCCTTTGCTGATTTTTTCTTCACTCCTTAAATGCTTGCTTTGTGTAGGAGTCTTCCTTCCAACCTACTCTGTTCTCCCCTTTCACACTTTCCCTGGGTCATCATAGCCAACCTCAGAATTCGCCCCTCAGTATAGAGATGACAAATGCAGAGCATGGTAGTGCCTGGGCAGACATTACTTGTGGATTTCAGCTCTCTTTTCAAACCAGTCTAGACCTAGTATATACTGCACTCCAAGCAGGCTCTGCCAGCTGATAGCGTCAGCACTCCAGATGAGATCTGTTTCTCTGACCTACATGCCAATGACTCCCCAAGTCTCTATTTGCAGCACTGAAGTGTTCAGACCCCCTCATCAAACCATCCTAGACACTTCCATATGTTCACCTCTATGTTCAGCACGGTGCCCGGGGCATGGCGAATGCTCAATAAAGGCTTTGTGCAATGATAAGCGCGTATTCAGTGACATTATCCACTCAGATAGTCTCTACCAGCTTGCCAGGTACAGAAGCGAGACTCCCTATTTGTCCTTCTCTTCTTTCAGAGCTGCAGTGGCAATTTGCCAGGTCTGGAGCACAGTACCCATTTGTAACAAGTTACACATTTTGGCCAACAGTTCCACAATTTCACCCTTGAGTTCCTTCAAAACTCTTGGGTGGATGCCATCAGTTCCAGTGATTTATTTACACCTAGAGTGCCATTCCAGGACATCCTGTCCATTCACCACAGCTTTAGACTTTTCTGTTTTCAGATACAATTGGGCAGTGGGAATTTTCCATTCCGTTTCTTTAGTAACAGCGAGTGCAAAGAATTTGCCATGACTCTTGCCACTATTTTGCTCTCAACTTTAAAGTGGTGATGGGCACGTGGGTCCAACGGATCCAGTGGACTCCCTCATTTTCTTACTGCCATTGCTGCATAATAAGAGAATGTTTCTGACTGGCCTGCGAGTTCCCCGCAAAGCCATCCTCAAATGATCTCCTGTAGCACTATGCCAACGAACTCGATAAAATTCAGGCCGGTAACTCAAATGAGTGAAAGGACTTTCACAGCCACCACTCATTTAATTGTCACAAAAACCCTGAAAGATTGATAAGAGAGGCTAGACAGATGATCATTTCACAGACAAAGAAACCGAGGTTCCGAGAGGTCAAGAGATTTGAATGTCCCGTTGCAAGCTGGTGGCTGAGCTGAGCTGGAACCTTTCTTGCCTGCTTTTGTCTCCTCCCTCCTACACCTTGATTCAGTTGAATTGCATCAACCTATCCTAATTCAATCAAATGCTCAGTGAACAGTCATTAGGACAACTGGAAAGAACTAACTGACGTCAAAACGTTTGATTCAGCGGCCACATGTAGCTATGGCCTCATGTAACAAAAATGTGCTCTGCTAGGATATATTCCCCACGGAGGGCCCGAGAGAACACGCCGAGAGGCCTGACCCGAGGAGGCCAGCCTAGACGGGGTTCCAGGGTGAACACCACAGCGCACATATATATACACAGGGTGCTGTGCACAGAAGTTCTTGCTGCTGAGTTTTACCTTCTGAGGAACTGAATTCTCATTACAGGACCCTCAGCTCACGTCCAGGCCGAGGTGAGCGCTGGGGACACCTCTGGCAATGAATTCATCACCAAGGAGAGGGGAGGGGGGCAGCTTGGAGTGGGTAGCAACCACAATTCCCACAAGGGAATAGTGAGGAAGCTCCGTTGCGGGAAGGATTAAATGCTGGCATGTCATGTTTAGGATCACATTTTGTGTGCAACCGCAGCTTCAGACCTGAGAGACCGGCCAGCGCGGATTTGCCCGTAAACACAGAGGAATCTGCCTCTGATGTAACCTGACATGGTCCCTGATCTCAGATTAACCACTTCAGGGCAGGCCTCAAAGAAGCATATGCCAGGCTGTGCCCTCTGGACCCCAGCGGCTGCCACTCTCCTCCTTCCTTCTACCTGGTCTTCCCAAATAGTACCTGCCTGTTAAGCCAGTCTGGCTGAAGAGAAAGGACTGTTTCCCCACCTTAGATACAGAGATAAGAGGGGAAATTATCATCTGATACCTTATTTCTCCCCATCCAAATACCAAATAAATTGTTATTTTTACTTTAATCTCTTTGGGACAGAAATAAGTCTGATAGTATTTTGGATTTGCTAAGTCACTCAATAACTCAGTCTCTAAAATGTTTTCATGTATAACCTTGGGCTGTGTGTGTGTTTTTTTTTTAATAGTTTTACATTTGAAGCCTGAAAACAAATGTGTGTGTGTGTGTTTAAACTGTTTCAATTTGTTTCATTACAAGTTCTCTGTGACCTTTAAAAATACTTTTTTTTCTAATGTTTCCACTGGAAGAGTCTCTTCTAACAAATGCTGATTGAACACAGGCGTTAAAATACATTTCAAACTTGATTGGGGTGGGGGAGCTATCGAGGGGCTGAATGTGGGCAGAACATCCTCTGGGCACCCACTTCACCTGTCTCGTACCATAAGAGCATGCACTAATGAAGGGAGCATTTGTGCGGGACTGAAAAAGGATTCTGAGGGGGTCTGTTAATTCACTTGTAACAATTCATTAGCTGACACTTCCAGCTGTGAATTTAGCTGGTCAGTCCCAGGCCAGCCTACCATTCTGTGTAGAGAGGGTGGTGCTGTTTTTGCACGAGACCTTCCCAAGGATGGATGAAAGCCCTCTCCCCCGGAGTCACCCTTCCTTGAGGGAGCTTGTTAATAAAGAGCTCTTCGGTGCCTTGCCTTTGTGCAGGCACTCTATGAATATTTATAGAATATTCCATCTGTAAACAGCATTTAAATATAAACAGAGCATCCCAAGCAAGAGGAAGGCCATTTCCCCCGACCACGGAGCAGTGCTGTGACACGCTGGGTTTAGCCCAGAATGGCTAAAAACGGCACAGAAGGAAAAATCACTGGCTGAACAAACCAGGGGGCAGCACACCTTGTGGGCTGGTTGGGTTTGGGAGCTCTTTGTTAACCGAGTCTTCTGAGCAATTGAATGATATGTGCATATCTACCACACACGTACACACAGGCTCCGGATATTTATAATGATTGAAATTGGTCACATTGAAATCGCTGCTTTTGTAGAGAGGAAGTGGTCCAATATCAGAATGTTCATATTGATTCAAGCGAAGTAATGCTGCCCAAGTTTCTGGCCCTTCCACTTCTGGGCCAGGGAGGGGTGGGAACATGGAATTCTGTTTACACGTGGGCTCCAGCTAGCAAGCTGAGCAAGAAAGGCCGGAGCGGGAGGAGCTGAATGGAGAGCTTCTCAGAGAGCAATTTCTGCCGATTCCCAGGGCAGCATCATCTCCTGGCAGGCTGGGGGATGGAGACTGTGGGGGTGGCAGGCAGCCTGCACCAAAGGAGCTTCCCACTCGCCAGCCGTGGCTGCGTGCTCTTGATTGCAAACCTCTGTTAATCGTCATAGGTGTGTTACCAATTTTCAAAGGGATTAGTATACCATAAAGTACACTCAACAAGAAAACCACCCAGAACGCAATGAATCATTCTTTAATGATTCAAAAGGCATTTGGGATCCTGTAGTGCCTTAGGGTCAGCATTACAAACAGCAATTATTTTTATGGTGAATGTGTGGAAGAGCCAGTTCACTAAAAGTGCTGGTTAAGAAAGTCCTGAGCAGCCCTCTCTTACAATATTTTAAAAAGATAAGGTTCTAGGCCTTGGCTGGGTAGCTCAGTTGGTTGAACGTCGTGGTCGGATATGCCAAGGTTGCAGGTTTGATTCCTGGTCAAGGCACATACAAGAATCAGCCAATGAATGCATAAATAAGCGCAACAACAATTTGATGTCTCTCTCTCTCTCTTTCTCTTCTTCTCCCTCAAAAAAGTCAATTTTAAAAAAGGAGATAATGTTCTATCTCAGGCCTTCTCTTCCTTCAAGCTCTTGCCCAGAATACTGTTTCCATTCTCTGGAAAAATGGCTCATTAATCAGCTTGGAGAAATACCTATTTTACAATATGCTTGAGTATGTAAAACTGAAATTCCCTCATTTTCCTACCAACCATTTTTTGGGTACACTTTTGTTCTTCCCCTTTAACCATTTATATACGCCTCTCCTTAAATTCAATTCATTATATAAGAAGTTTGGTCTGACAAAGTTGACAAAATCATTATTTTTTTTAAAAAAACAAAGCCAGGTAGCACACTAGTGCTCTGTTTCATTTCAAATGCTCCTAAAAATCGGAGGAAGTGACTCTACTACACTGGAGCCATCACACGTTGAGTTTCTCTCCCCCCCCACCCCGCCCAGGCAAACTGCAGTAATTGGTAACGAAGAAAAAACTTTTAGTCCTTGCAAATTAATCCAAAACATCTAAAAGAATTTTATCTTTAACAACCCAGGTGTCTAAAACCTAAGGGGAGAAGAAGTACACAAAGAGCTTTGCCAACTAAGTCTTTGAAGAACAGGATTCTAGCAGAAACAAAACGTCAAAAATGAAACACAATTGGCTTTTATGAATCTTTATTTTCCATGGCAATTCCTCCTTTGGCCTTCAACAAGGAATGGAGTTCCTAGCTGAGTCTCGTCAGATTTTCCAAAGAGCTAAACTAAACAAGGGGACCCCAGGCACACTAACATCTCCTGGAGGAGCTCTGGTCTGGATTTACTAAAAAATTCCAGGTCTTCTTGAATTTTAAGGGTGGTAAACCCAACGCAGCCAGACATGGAGGTCATAGTATCAGGTTTGAATGACTTGACAGATGTGTTGTCTTTTTATCAAGTGACAAGCTTAGATCTTGCCCAATTGGTGGAGAAAGATCACGAAGAATTCAGAGGAAGGAGACCATGTCACTGCACCAGTGAATGATTGTGTGTCTTTTAGGAAATGTGTAAAACACACACACACACACACACAACACACACACACAATGAAGGAGTGTCTCCAGGTTGCTAGCACACACGTATTCCCACTACTACAAATCAGTGGGCCTACACATGATCTTAACAATTGTCACTTTGCTTGAAGTGACTGTGACTTTGTAGCTATAGAGGGTGACGCAAAAGTAGGTTTACAGTTGTGAGTAAGCAAAACAGAGTTTACTCCTGTATTATGATTTATTTTTTAATTATTGTCTTATTTTCCATGTGAACAACTGTAAACCTACTTTTGCCCCACTGTGTATTTTGTAACATCTGCGAGTTCAATGCCATCTGACTGCTCCCTTATAATGATGTCTCCAAGAAGGACACTGCTGGTATTTTGTAAACTGTTACTGCTTCTCCTCTTTCTCTATTAGACATGTCTGATGCAGTGGTTCTCAACCTGTGGGTCGCAACCCCTTTGGCGGTCGAACGACCCTTTCACAGGGGTTGCCTAAGACCATCCTGCATATCAGATATTTACATTATGATTCATAACAGTAGCAACATTACAGTTATGAAGTAGCAACGAAAATAATTTTATGGTTGGGTCACAACATGAGGAACTGTATTTAAAGGGCCAGAAGGTTGAGAACCACTGGTCTAATGGGTTTAGAAAATGACATTCAAGACGCTGCTTTGCCAATTGGAACTTCTGCCACCTGATTCTTAAAAGACACAAGCATGCCTACATGTGGGCTCAGACATGTAAGTTGTTTTCAGTGCTGAAAGTCTCTTAACCTTCATAGAGACTCATCTTCATAAGAGGTAAATGTTTTAGTGAGAAAACAACTTGGGGGAAAAAGGGCATTTAATTCCCAATGGAAGTTTTGTTCATTTCCGAAAGGCACAAAATTTAACTAACCTACCGAAGCAAAGGCAGGCTGCAGATGTTGAAAACTGAGTTAAGAGACTTGCACAGATATTTCCCCCAAATTTTCTCCACAGTCTGGTAAAAGCTGTCTGGGCAGCTACAGGGGAAAGACAGAATCATGCTGCTGGGGGAAGGACTTACTCTCAAACCATTTTTGACAGTGAGAGCTAAACAAATATGACTTAGATCAGCGGCTTTCAACCGGTGTGCCGTTCAAAGAATTTTTAAAGCATGCAATACCTGACTATTTAGTCAGGGGCACTGACCTCTTTCCCCTTAGATTGTCAAATAAAAAAAGTAACAACAGCCAACATAACAATAGCCGTTTGGCGTGAATGAATCAAAATTATACCTATATTTTTTTGTCAGGTGGGCAAAAATATGTATTTTTTGGTGTGCCACAGAACTTTAGCGGTTAGTTTATGTGTGCCGTGAGATGAAAAACGTTGGCCATCGCTGACCTAGATGTTTCCACTGCCCTGGGTGACTTGGTCCTTGGGCAAATTGAAGTCCAGGGTCTCCTACCAGGGAAATTATTTCATGTTAAGGATGAGACTCTCTCAGCATCAAATTCCTCCTTCTCCTTCACTTCCTTTTAAAAAGTTTCCCTTTCAAAATTTAGGAGGTGACACAGTCTGTTAAACTCTACACAAGTCCTAAGACAGAGGAGAGACAAGATAGGCTGCCTCCAGCTCTCCAAGAGAGCCCCGCTGTTCACCAGCCCCAACTGCCACCGACAGACCGCAGGGGTCCCCGTGGGGACACACTCAGCGTGATCACAGCCTTGCCTCAGGAAGCATGTGGGGAAATGTGCCAGGCGGTTGCTCCCCAATTCTCCCGCTCAGTTTCAGAGATGTTTCCGTGAACCTATGCCGACCTGCCCATTCAGGAGCCCCGCGAGCTCCTGCCGGACCTGCCCCTCCAAAGCCAGATCCTCCACGTGTGCATCCCACCTCTGGAGGCTTCTTGCTTCCTGCCTTGGCACGGGTGCCAATCACCGCTCTCCCCCCGGCACCCCCTCCCCAAAGGCTCTCCGAGGCTGCTCCCTGTGTGATTGGCATCTCATTAATGAAGAAGGGCTGTGTCTCTCTCATTACCGTTACAGTGAGTGAGAGTACCTCAGAACTAATTTACTCGCTCTCACTAGGGAAGACACGCTCCTCCATCAAGAAGTTCACTCTCCTGCTGCCTGTGGCAATAAAAGAACCCGTTTTGTTCTAACATTAATAAGGTGAGAGAATAGAGAATTTCCAAAAGACATTAAGAAAGGCAAGAGGGTAGGTGCTGGCCCGTGGAAGTTTCCCTAACGCGGGCCTGCTGCTGGGTTTCGGCGGGGGATTCAGCAACATATGGAGGACTCCAAAAAGCCTGGCAGGCGAATGCGAAGCCAGGCAGGCGGGGAGTCTGGGGGATGAGGCAGGAGATGTGAGTTCTAGTCCTGGGTCCTAAGTCCCTGAGTGACCTTGGGCCAGTCTTTGATTTGATTTTCTGGCCCTGAGTTTTAGCATCAGCACAATAAAGGGATTGAATAAAATGCTCTCTGAGGGTTTTCCCAGCTCTAAAATTTTAATATTCTATAAATGGGACTCAGGACTATTTAAGACTCCCCTCCTTTACCACCCCCCTCCCCCGTTTAGAGTGAGTTTTTATCTCTGGCAACAAATTAGAAATTCCTTCAGAATTAAAGAGCATGGAATGGAAATCATTTGGCTTCTCTGGCTGAAAAGGTCAACGAGATTCAGAAATGTACTCCAAGCCTGCGCCGTCTGCGTGGAAACCTAATTAGAGATCATCCTTCATTGGCTAAAAGGGATCAAACTTATCCAAACTTTCATCTGGATATGTATTTTTAAAAAATAACTCTGGGTTACTAATTCATTTCTCTTTCTCCTTACAGGAAATTCCACTCATTGATAAAGTTCTGCCTGCTCACATGAAATGCCCTCCTTCCCGTCCACATCACTTTCTGATCATGACTCTTTATCATGTTGTGTTAAAATACTGTCACTTAAGAAGCCATAGCAAGGGCGTCTTTAAAAAGGTGTTCATCACGTCGCTGGAGACGGCTCCCGTGCCGGGACTACAAAGTGGGCCCTCAGTAACAGCGGCCAGTCTAGAGACCATCACCACAAAAGAGAGTGTCCCATATCACCTTGATCCCCTTTGATTGGGAATGTTGGAGCCACTTTTCAATATGGACCACAAAGCAGTGGGAGTTATAAATGCCTGTGTTGGAGGAGGGGGGAAGTTTTATTGGGAAGAACCTAGAATCCACAGCACATTGCTAACTCATCTCTCAGCCTGTGAAACGGGAGACCTTTGGCCCAAGCACTCGGTCTGGTTTCCAACCTTTTATATCCGTAGGCCGGGCTAGTATTCCCAGCAACCACAACCCCCAACCAAACCAAATGAAAGTAAGTCCCTGTGTGCCCACTGAGTTGGCCCGGGAGTCCATGCGATCGACTCAGACTCATGGTCTTCCTGTCATTCTCACACCTACCATACTTCTACCTGTTCCTAAGTATTGCCTTAGGGTACTGACAGCTTTTTCTCCTACTCACAGTTTTTGAATGAAATTAAAACTAATCCTCTCTGGCTTGGGTAGGTCTTGTGTAATACTCCCACACCCCACCATCAAGGCCTTGCAAAGTGGTGTCAGAAGAGATAGCCAAGCCACCACACCTCTGTCATGATGCCGATGAGGATAATACGTTTTGCCTTCTATGTGGCAGCTTTGAAAACCTGAGTCACAGAACCTCCCTATGCAAATCCCCACATTCTCCTTCTCACGGCCAGGACATTGGCATCTTCTTTTAAAAATGAGCAGAGAAAAATGAACAAGACAGGTGTGCTCCTGAGAATAAAATTGAAGATCTTCAGATCTCCATCCACAATTTCACCAGTGAATGCGGCCAGCTTCATTTTTACCTGTACAATGGCGGCATAAACCCTCCAATACTGCTATTTTACTCTCTTTGCGAGAATGAAAAAATAAGAAAAAAGGAGAATCAAAGAGAGGAAGGCAAGAGACAGGGGATGAATTTTCAGGTCATCCCTTTCTTCTTATAAGAAGGAATTTGCCTGCAGTGTCTGTAATTTAGAAGGTTTTAATGAATGGCTTCTAAATTATTTATTACTCATCGAAAGCGCTAAACATCCCTCTCTAAACCATTATGAAATTATCTGGTCAGGAGTTAAATGGTCCAAACATTTGACACTTTTTACTGGACTGTGGTTCAAAATAGTCCTGCTCTGTGACTAAAACGCCCTTTCTTCTCATTACCACGGGGCTGCATGTGAGCCCGTGCATTTGATTATTGACTTGAGATGGTCAAAAGGCATCTTAGCTCTGTAATTTGCTCTTTTGCAGACTTCCGACTTCATAGGTGATTCCAAAATTAGTAAAAAAATAAAATAAAAAAGAATTAAGGAAAAAAAAAAGGCATCAGCAGAATATACAAACTGGATATTCAACAAGCAGAAGTGTTTGAAATGCCTCGGGCTCGTTTCAAAGAGCTTCCTGCTGTCAAGCCCAAACACCCAGACAGGTAGACTGCTGTGAAATATGTCGGCGATGCCTGCTGCCCGCTTTTCAGATGGCAAGCAGGCATTTGAAAGCATCAAAGTTCCCTGGATAGATGTGTGTACATGAATCCCAGCCTCTGTGATCTCCGCACTCGCCTATTGTAACTTGCTGTTTAATAGATTGCCAAACTTTGCCCTTCACAGGCTGCACATTTCTCCCCCCAGGATCTGCTCCTCTCCCAGGAGCTTCTTGCTGGGGCCGAGTTTTAAAAGTTTTCATTCCTGGGCTTCTGCGATGGTGCTGGGTCACTCTTTGAATTCTGCACTTTTGAACACCTCGCTAGTTGGCTGGCTTGTCCTCACTCCTAGTGCCAGCGTCTGTATGCGGCCCTAGTCTGTGCCCTCCAACTACGCACGAAGCATCTGCCAGGAGCCAGCTCTGATACACATCGCTAGCAACCACAGCCCAGGCCCTGTCAGTGCCTGAATTGTGTGTGTATATGGGGGGAAGGGAGGGGAGAGGAGATGGAGATCAGAGGCCATAAACTGGCAGCCCATGGGCATGTATGGCCCAGAGACAGGTACTGTTTTGCCTGAATTGTGTTTTTTTGTTGTTGTTAGTCCTCACCCCAAGATATTTTTCCATTGATTTTTAGGGAGAGTGGAAGAGACAGGAAAAGACAGAGAGAAATATCGATGTGAGAGAAACAAATCTATTGGTTGCCTCCTGCACGAGCCCCTACCTGGGCCTGGGCAGGGGAGGAGCCTGCAACCAAGGTACGTGCCCTTGACCGGAGTCGAACCTGGTCCGCAGGTCGACACTATTTGCTGAGCCAAACGGACTAGGGCTGCACTGTGTTTTGAATTTGAATTGATAGTCAACACAGAAAAGTAGGGAAATTTTACTTAGAAATTTGTACTTCCCACTTTTCCTGGAAAATTGGAAGATGTGATTGTGCAGGGCTTCCTAGCTTAGGTTCCTGTTTCAGGTGCATATGTTCTTTCTCAACGGAGGTAAGCGGCAGATAACAATAAACTCTCTTAATGTCTTTCTGTTACCTGCTGGGCCACTGGCTTTTTGAGTTTGTGGTCCAAGATAAGGATACACACAAAGGCAACTAATGATAACTGGCATCTATGGGGGCCACCAACAGGGGCTTTAGATATGTCATCTCCTTTGACCATTCCAACCCATCGACACGGCCGGGACTCTAAGGCCTCCTTTACACATGAAAAGATGGAGGCTCTCTGCTCAGGGATCTTGTACAATTTCACACGGCTTCACGAATGGAAGGCTTGGGTGCTGGAACTGGAGCTGATGGCTCAGAAGCCTCCCTCTTTCCAATGCAAGACAGTCCCTGGGAAGGGTGCAGGAGGTGCGCCTGGTCCCCACACTCTCCACTTCCACTCACATTCAGCTCTGCTCCAGTCCAGCTGCACTCAACCTGTCACTGTGCCCTAGATATTCTAGATCATTTCGTCACTTCTTGCCTTTGCATGTTCTTTCCCCTCTGCCTTGAATGCTCTTCCCTCAACTTCCTTCTACACCTGGGAATGCCTCTGCAAAACCCAGTTTCACTGTCTACTCCTTTGTGACAATTTTCATGAACCCCTAAGTCCATTATTCTGACCTTGGAGCACCTAGAGCCTCCGTTCTTACTCAAGTACTCCATGGTAGAAGGTCCACTCATGTCTCCTCTCATCCGACTGTCAGTTCCTTAAAGGGCAAAACCATATCTCGTTCATCACTGTATCCCCATGCCTAGCACATGTGCCAGACATGCAGTAAGTATTCAACACAGGGTGGCCTACAGGGTGGAGGGGCCTGAACCACGCACTTTTCAAGGTCTCTGTGAGGAAGTAAAATTAATTTGGAAGGGTCAACAGTAAATTCCATCCACATTTTGTTGGTTTTCTCACACTCCATCACTGCCCCCACACCTATCCTCCACTTTCTCTACTTAACAAGACTTTGCCACTCAGCCCTCTGGTGCCAGATGGTTGAACGCGCTCACTACTAAATCCATCGAGTGGGTCAGATCTGAGACACATCCTGGGCAGAGCGTGGGCAAGGAGGAACTGGCACACGTGCACAGTGGGGTCATGACGTGCTGTAAAGTCAATCAGGAAATGACCAGCCCCACCAAGAGCCTGGGACATACTTGAGAGGATGGCAGGCTTGCCCAGGTGTGAGCCGAGGCCTGGCTGAACACCTCTTGCCCATGTGGAGAGGGGGAAACTCTACCCAAGCACACACTGATTTCCATCCAAATCACTGGCCAGGCCTCACCTCTACGTCCTGTTTTCATTTTCTACCCCCATATTATTTTTGAGACGGCAAAATAATTGCCTCTACAGTGAACCACTAGAGGCCTCATTTAAAAAAGAAATTAATATGGACTAGCATAGGCCCGGGATAAGCCACCCAGAGGCCCAGACTCAAACTCCATCTCACACCCACATCGTCAGGCAGTGGTAAGATTAAGAGCAGGAGCACTGACAGACGACGGTGGAGGGCTGGCCTGAGAAAGTGGATTTTCATTCTTTCTAGTGAACTTGTCACAGGCAGACAGTGAGAAGGGGCTGGCCAGGCGGGAGGGGGAGTTGACTTTGGCAATGAATTATCAGAGGTGAGAAATGTGTCCTCTCACAGAAGGATTATTTCACGAGAGGACGCAGAGTAGAAGCTGCAGCACATTTTTTGTGGGGGGCGGAGCAGGCTCATCGGCACGTGTCCATTTCGTGGCCGGCAAAAGTTCGGTCCACATCATAATCAGGCAGCTGACCCCTGCTCTCATTCGCTGGGTGGTGGAGATTACATTTTGTGAATTCTTTTCCCTGGTCTGAAAGGAGAGGAGAGGCAGGCTGCCCTGTTGCCTTCAGAAGGCTCTTCACTGTTAGCACCAGGAAGGAAAGTGCAAAGAGAAATTAACTCCTATGACCAATATTTGTTAAGAAAAATACGCTTTAATTGAGTTAGAATGAAAGTCAATGTGCAAACTGCTACTTAAGATAAGTGTCTTGATAAGCCGCTTGCAGGCACAATGGGAAGCAGAAAACTTGTTAACTATTTTTGTCTCTTCTTTATTCCCCAGGGTCAGGTGCTCTGAGGGTGGGAATGGGGGAGGGAGGATCCGGACTAGTACTATTCTGATGAAGTTGCAAAAAGGAAAGAAAAAAAAATCCATTCGGTTGAACGCTGTGAGTGAATATCTGAATCTATAAATGAAGATACTTAAGGAGCAGCTCTACAAATCTGGTTAAGTCTCAGGGGATAATCTTAGATGAGAAAAGTAAGCGGCCCTTGAATGCTTGGTCACCAGGTAAGAACAGTGGACTCCTTCCTGCTGGTCTTGTCGGGAATCAGATCTCGACGTCACAAAACTTACTGCTATGGGCTTGCTCTCTGAAGTCCAAGGTCCATGTAGAATCACTTTGAAAACACAGCATGAACAGTTTATATAAAACCCAACCAGATGGCCTCCAGGCTCCTGGCCCTTCTCTGATGGGGCTGGGCGTTTCTTCTTCTCTAATAATTAACCACCCAGCATCTTCCTCCACTTTCTCCCAGACCTGTTTCCTGCCCCGTGCATTTTTCTCGCTCCTTTCATTTTTCCCGTGGATGCTGACTCCCTAGTTCCCCCTCTGCTAAATTATGCTCTATTATTTCCACAGCCTGAAGAACCCACAGCTGAAGCATTCTTGCTAACCTTATTTTGTATTCCTAGCATGTGCTGTAACCTGTTTTGAGTTTTATTTGCAGCCAAGATGCTGACACAGCTCCAATTTTGTTTTCCTGTTTTGATTGGGTAGGAGTGTTCATTACTGTGAATACCAGGGTAGGGAAGAAAAGTCATTTTAAAAGGCACAATTTACACCTTCGTTAAAGGGCCTTTTGTTTCTGAAGGCTGCCCATTTAAATTCTGAAAAATACAAATGTTAAAAAAAAATACATGTTTTCTTGGAGAAAAAAAGATTTTTAATGAAAATTGTCATGGCCCAGCATTATTTTCTTACTATGCTTTTTATGGCATGCCAGCTATGTCTGATCTCCCTTTGCGTTTCTTAACTGTCCTGCACACACAGGCAGGGGCAGAGAGCCTAGGAGTCGGGGATCTGTAAGAAATATCTTCAAAGCCCACTTCAGCTCTACACGAATCAGCTTTTCTAGGGGCAGCTGCTTTCTGGGTGACATTGTTCAGAGTTCATGTTAAGCTCATGTCTTACAACCATCTTATTTGTGCATCCCAGGTACACGGAACCCCTTACATGGGGCGTGAGAGTTCCACTGAGCTTCCCCGTAAAGAAAAGCTCACGATGAGTGAGGTTTCACTATTTATTTCTCAGACTTCTTTTTGGAAGAGATTTCTTTTCACAGTTACATTTAAATTTCAGATAAACAATGAATACTTTTTTTGGGGGGAGTATAAGTAAGTCCCCTGCAATATTTGGGAATACTTATATAAAAAAATCACTCTTTGTTTACCTGAAAATCAAGTTTAACTAGGTGTTTTTCTGCTTTTATTTTTCTTTGTTGTTCTTTTTTTTTTTTTTTTTTTTTTTTAAACAAAATCTGGCAATGTTACCTGCAGAATAAGAGGACAGGCTTTCTGGTCTTCTATACACAGACTCCAACCCTGTTCTTTCTGCCTTCTTTTCTACTATATCTCAGACCTCTTCCCTTCTCCAATCCCATGCGCCACTTAATCTCTGAGTTTGTGTTATTCTCCCGTCTTGAATGCCTCCTTTCCTTCTCTCTCCCTGGATTACTCAAACATGCCTCCTCCAGGAAGCCTTCCCTGAACACCCAGCCAAAAGTAATCTCTTGCTCCATTTAGATCAGAGAGCTCTTTTTGTCTGCGCCTTACCTTGGTGCCTCTTACATACCACCAAGGAGCTTTGGTTATTGTTTCACTAGTACATTGTATTCCTCTCAGGAAAGCACATGTTCTTACAAGGAAGTGGCCATCCCTCCAGCTCTTTGCGTGTGCCACATAGTCCAGCACTCGAGCCAGCACTAGGCCTTTCACATAGTTGGTGCTCACGGGATACCTACTGTTTTAAAGTATAACTACTGATTATCTCTTGTGAAGTTTCAAATTTTTCTTACTTATTGTTCTGTATTGAGGGAAGGCTCAGTGCCTGCTCCACAATATGAATAGGCACATGGGGCAGCGTATACACATGCTGTCTGTCATACTGCAGGGCTCCTGCCAGCATCAAATCTTCAAATTTTGGTTGATAAGGTGGGAGTTAAAAATGACACAACTGGAGACCAAACCAGCTGGAGAGCAGGTGGCAGGCTTCCCCGGGTGAGCTAGGGAGGGTACTAAGTCACCATCACTGGGATTTATACTTACAAACTACATCACAGGATTATCTGGATTTAGAAATACCCAGCAGAGGGAATTCTAGGAAGAAATCACACAGCAATGATACTGGCTTCAATTTTCTTTGAAAACTGTTTACATTTTTTTCATTTTCATATTTTGCTTTTCCTTGTGCTCACATTGGTCCCCACACCTTGTGTGAGCAAGTCCTCGATCATGTCATGAACCTGGGCTTTCAGAACAGGCTTGTGGGGCAGCAAGTGTTCCATCCACCCCATTAGGAGCTTTCTTTCCCTTTTGCTCTGCTGCACTGCAGTGGAGACAGCCCGGCTTTCATTTACCTGGGAGCCTTAGCAGCGGGCGAGCCCTGCACAGTGCCGTGCCAGCCAGGATGGCCCGGCTCCCTTGCAAAACCACGTTTTGCTGCTGAGGTGCCGGCCATCTGTGCACTGCGGATCCTCCACCTCACACCCACGTCCAGGCTCAATTAGTGGAATCCAGTCTTACATCCAGACCACAGCAGCACATTAAAATGTCTCCGATTAAGCCCTGGATTAGCTTGTGCCCTGACTTTATCTTAATTGCCGATTAAGATTAATCCCTCTGGGGAGTTTTCCAGGGCTGCTTTATTACCAGGGGGTGAATCATTACATTTTTTGGGTTGCAAGTTCCATTTAGCTTCCTTTGACTAAAATGGGAGCCCCGGACTCTCCTGGCCTCTGAGGAAGAGGCTCTTTCATTGCTCTCTGGAAATCTCCCTTGACAGCTCATTTGCATGTAACATTTCAGAGTGGGATGGTGAAGCCTTGATCCATCTTGACAAGTCTGTGGAAGCTGGAGAACAGGGAGCCACAGGCATCTGTGTGTGCTCTTCCCTTTATATATTGATGGTGAACTTAGACCTGAAGAATGATATTCTTTTCTTAAAAAATGTCTTTATTGATTTTTTTTTTTTGAGAGAGAGGAAGGGAGAGGGAGAGATAGAAACATCAATGATGAGAAACATTGATTGGTTGCCTCCTGCACGCCCCCTACTGGGAATTGAGCCCACAACCTGGGCATGTGCCCTGAAAGGGAATTGAACTGTGGTCTCCTGGTTCATGGGTCGACGCTCAACCACTGAGCACACTGGCTGGGCAAGATTGATATTCTTCCTATACTTTATGATGATTTACTTAAAACAATTTTTTCTCCTGTCTTTCTCTTTTTTCTATATGGATGTGCATAATTTATTTTCTGGGTAGTTTGAGGGTAAGGTACATACAGCAGGAGCTTTTAATCCTAAACTCTTCACTGAGGTGTTTTCTAAGAACAGAATATTCTCTTACATAACCACAGCTGAGTTATCAACTATGTAAATTTACATTGCTGCAACAATTGTATCTCCTCTACCAACGCTGATTTACCTTGAAGTCTACTTCCCTAAATAATGCCCTGGTACCTTTTATTTTATTTTATTATTTTTTTAAATATATTTTATTGATTTTTTACAGAGAGGAAAGGAGAGGGATAGAGAGTTAGAAATATTGATGAGAGAGAAACATCAATCAGCTGCCTCCTGCACACCCCCTACTGGGGATGCACCCGCAACCAAGGTACATGCCCTGGATCGGAATCAAACCTGGGACCCTTCAGTCTGCAGGCAGATGCTCTATCTACTGAGCCAAACTGGTTAGGGCGCCCTGGTACCTTTTAAGACCTGGTTACAAAAATGTGGTAGGAATGAATCAAGAGGATGAAATAATCTTTTCAAGGAAAAGAGGACTCTCCATCCTAGAGACAGAGAAATCAGACCCAGGAAGGTAACATCCTCGCTGAAGGATCCACACTCACAGCAGAATCAAGACCGACTCTGGGACCATGTACTGTATCAGCTTCTCCGACCTGCTAGTGGAGCTCGGACAGTGCTGCAGGGCCCCACGGTCACCGGCGAGAAGAGTGGGTGCAGTCTCCTCCCACCCACTGCCTCTTATGTTGAAGAAAAAAAGTGCCGTTGCTAACCAACATTTCAGGACTGGCCATGAAGGAGCCGAAGTAGCTAAATAAAAGGCTAATAAGGCCAACTGCTGACCACTGCATTGATCAGCACATAGAGAATCAAAGAAGGCCAGGTCAGCCTTGACTGTGGAAACATGGGGAACATCCACCCAGCCAGACTTGACACTTCCCTAACCTCGGTGTGGAGACCTCCCCAGTGCAGGGCCAAGAGCTCCTTTTGTAGGTGTGGGCTCAGCACTTGTGTGATGTGTAATAAAGACTGGATGACAGCTGTACCCGTGTCATTAAAATACACCTTTTCTCCGAGGTTCAAGATTCTGGTTGCTTCAGAAACACTGTGTGGCATACATCTGGGGAGGCATACATCAGGGGCCCTAGGCAGCAATGTGAAGACCAAGGTGGAACACAGCTAAAGGGCCTTTTGATAACATGTGTGCCTTTGGCCCGAGTCAAATTCGAGGATCTGGCTGATCCACAGCCACGGCTTCTGGAGATTCCTAATGAACAATTCCCTGCTGTACATGCCAGGCCACGCAATCCTGCTACTGATCTGGATGGATGAACTTTGTTATCAGAATATCTGGGTCAGACATTGGTGGAGTGAACTTATCAATGTCAAGGTCAGTCTTAGTCATCTTCAAATGCACCACCCATTTTTTGGTGTCTTCATCTGAAAATCTGTCCTACGCAGGAGCCATCACCAGAAACTGTTTCATCCCAAGAGGCCTCAGATGGATCATGGAGGCCAATCTCCTTGGATCCTCCACCAGACATACCTTTCTAAAGACTCCTTCTGAGGGCTGTTGATTTTCCTGCCTCTATCGATAGAGTTCACTCCTGGAAAAGAGAAAGCCCCTCTGCCATCTCCCTACCCTGCTTAGTGCCTCGAGTAGCCCCCGGTCTTAGCATTTCAGCTTCAATGGGTGCACCCATATCTAGGTCACGCAAATGTCTCAGTCTTCATCTCACTTTACACCAAAGTCCTGAGCTACACCGCCTTTGTCACTAGTATTTCAAATGGACAGAAGTCATTTCCGGTCTCTCTCTAAATGCTCTAGTCTGCCCCCTCCCCCGAGGCAATCTTATTTTCATCCTGAAGCAGAGCACAAGAATTGAGGACAAAAGCTTTCTCTTTGTTGAACCCACATTATAAGCATGTTCCTTAGATCCTATTACAAAACAACCATGGCCTTTAACTGGAAACTTGAAAATTTAGGGTAATTGTAGTATCAATTCATGATTACTCAACACATTTCCTCAACTTCCTTTGTGACTGATATTTTGAGTGTATTACCGTAACATTCTCTGAATAAAGTATGTTGTCCTGAAACAAGTTATCAGTGGGGTCGAAGGCACCCCACACCTCTTAGGTTTCTCACTGACGAATCACATGGCTACCGGAATATCTGTACCCTCTTCTTTCAACCCTTCTCTCCTAAGTTCCCTACACTTGCACTGGGCTTCCCGGATTTGTTTTCAGCATTAGTAGTAACGTGAGTCTAAATGAATGGGGTTCCCACGTTATTCTGGTCCAAGCTGCAAATGATTAGATTCCCCACCGAGCCCCGATGGCAGCATTACGAGGCTTTAACTTGATGGGACTGACTTTGTTAATCGAATTCTCTCTTCAGTTGTTTGAGTATGTTAATGTTGCTAGAAGGGAAAAACTGATTTTCCCATATGTAAGCTGTTTTCAAATTTGCGTGGGGGGTTCTCCTGAACAGATCTGCACTTTTCTTCCTGTAGAGACACTACAATTACATATTCGTTTTTCTCCTTATAAAAACTAATATCTTGCTAGGCACTCCGCCAGGAGTACTTAGATTTAGTTCTGACAAGAACTCTTCTCAGCTATTTCTGGTCTAAGCTCTAAGACTTCTTTTCCTTCTTTCCCTCTTTGCTATGAGGCCCCCCACATTTCCCCCCATCACCCCTATCAAGGCGCACGTGCGCGTGCACACGCACACACACACACACACACACACACACACTTCATTTATGCCTACATTGGAACACATCTGAGCCAACAATTCCCTGGGGGGAAACAATGGTCTCTCTTCCTATTAATGAACAGTATGTTGTTGCAGATTCATGAAGGACTTAATTTAATAAACATGGAAAGATGAAAATGCTTATGGGACATCAAACCTCTTTAGGTTTAAAATTACTGACATAGAAGAATTATCTTATGCAGTACCACCGTCCTTTCACAGCTGAGTCATTAAGGAATACAGTGAGGCAGGAGGAAAAGTCCCCTGCACTGGGCTTCTATGCCGCCTGCCCTTTACCTCCGTCTCCTCCATCCCTAGGTGCCGGGAAAGGCCTCAGATCTGCCGACATCAGCACTGCCTGTGTGTGAACTAGTTCAACCTCACATTCTGTGGCTTAGTCCTTATCGGTAATTCGATGGGAACCTGAAACTTTGTTGAAGGGGAAGGTATTTTGCTGGCTCAGTTAGAACTGAGTTTAGACAGCACCCAGGATATTGTGATCAGCAACCTGCCTGAGGTGAAGGACCCCATGGTCGGCGTGCAGGAGTGAAGCCCTCCCCTGCGGCTGCCCTCCCCACCTTTCCCTGCTGCTTTCCATGGATGCTCCTCAGGCTGCATCCTCTGTATTCCCAACCTCACAATTCCCACTCTGGTGGGAGAAAAAAGACCACAGTGAAAAAATAAGAATCAGGTTCAGCTGGTAAATTAGGGAGTTGACTTTGCTTGACTTTCCAGTATGATTTACTAGGGACGAGCCCCTAAAGAGCTCCCTCATGGGTGATGCACTAGGCCTGACTCTCCACTAGCCCTCTGAGTTCGGGCATCCTCCCCATTGACACCATCATACCATACATCCCCTCATCCTGAACCCATGCAGACACTGCTAAGCAATTACAGAATTCTTTCCCATCCACACCAAACACAGTCCCAAACCTTTCCCTCTACAGCACGTCGAACAGTCACTATGGATCACCTGGAGATGACACAGGGCTGAATCCTATGACATTCCTGGGCTAAGGCACTGCATGAGCCTGGACCACAGCAGTTTGAATCCCTTCTCCACCATTTAAAAGCAGTGTGAGTTTGGGCAAGTTATTCTGTGCCTCAGTTTCATTAACTGTAAAATGAGGATAATTAGAGTCTCTTTCTCATAGGGTCGTTGTCAGTGTTAAATGGTTAGTATTATAAAACGCTGACAACAGTGCCTGGCCCACATCAAAAGAGATGTATGTGTTTGCTATTGTGATTATTGTTCATATGCAAATGTCACCCAGGAGGGATGTGTTCCAGTGTGTCAGCCACTTCCCCTTCATCTTGGCTGAGTCTGTCAGATGGTGAGGTAATCTCCTAGCAAGGTCTCTAGGAGGAGGGAAATAGAACAGGACAACTTGGCCCAGGCCTTTGGAGATGCCAAAGGCTGCCTGGTGAGGAGTGAAGGGCTGGGGAGCTCAGAGCACAACTGAGAGATGAATGCTGGGGGAGGGGAGAGAAAGAGGGAACATCAGAGACTTCACACCAGGGCTTTACTGAAACACATGTGCTTTTTCTGTTCCTTTTAAATTAAGCAAACCAACCAGTTACAGCAGAACATAGATCCCCAGGCAAAAGGGTTTCAACTGAGTTTTGGATGCAAAAGGCAGACAAGGTATGGGGTCCCCAGAGTTGGGGTCCTAATCTGGTCAGGAGAATGGAATTACTGAAAAGAGTCTTTGACTCTTGATCTGCACCAACCACTGTCTAGATGCTGCATTAATGAAGTGTAATTACAGTCTCTGGATTTATGCAGTCTGATCTGACCATCCTATTTAATCCTGCAACCTGCCTTCCCTTTCCCATTCTACTGATTCCTCCTTCCCTTTAGCTCTTCTTACCTTCTCACACAGTCGGCCCTTTGTATCTGCAGGTTTTGCACCCCCCAATTCAACCAACTGCAGATGGAAAGCAGTATTTTCACTTTGTGGTTGGGAATCCATGGACAAGGAAGATGAACTTTATGCATTATTTTATGTCATTTTGGGTAAGGGAGGTGAGCGTCCACGGATCCCTGGGAACTGCATGTAACCAATCCCCCATAGATACCCAGGGAAGACTGTAACTTACTTATTTCTTATATTTGTGGCTAATTGTCTGTCTTCTCCCTGCTGGAATATAAGCAACTCAGAGGCACGAATATTTGTTTATGTTTGTTGATATATTCCTAGTACCTAGAATTGTGCCTGGTTAATAGTAGGTGCTGAATAAATATTTAGTAAGGAAATGAATGTTGTTGGTTCTTACATGCAGCTCTCATACTCTAAAACACCGGGGACCCTTTAAGGCAGTAGTGAAATCAAAACAACACAAAAACAAAGAATAAGCATTTGCACAGCTTAGTCCTTTCGAATAAAGTGTACTCTGATTAGTTAAGTGAAAAGCTGACAAAAGCAAACAAATCCAGAACATTAGGCAAACACAGACATACGTGTTTCCTCCTGAGCGAATAAATAGATATGTCTCCTTCCTCATAAGGAGAAGCCTCATGATAGCAAGGAAAATTCGCTGGCCTACATATAAGGAAGACCCAGCTCAGCACAAACCCGCTGTGTGCACTTAGGCGAATCACCCTTCCTCCCGGGCCTCAGGTCTACATCCAAGTCAGGCTCCACTGAGTTTAAATATGTAATGAATGCCCACTTCGTCACTTCTAGCCCTAAGATGGCATTACCCTCCCAGTCCCACTCAATATTAAGATGCTGAAATAGCCGACTACTACGTTTGATCATGGGAGAGAGATGAAAGCTGCATCCCCTCCCCTCCTACCTGTGGGCTGCAGCCCCCAGGTGGATTACACCTTCACTCAGACACCCCTACCCAGCAGAAGAGGTGCTCACTCCAAGAGGTGAGGTGCTCAGAGCCCCTGCTGCAGCAGAGGCCAAGAGCTCACCTCTCACAGCCACTTTGGGGAACCAGAATCAAAAAGCAATCTCGCCAGCACAGGGAATGAGTAAAACGCCGATAGTCAAGGTGTGCATTGAACCGCAGAGCAAGGGGTGTGCAAACGCTCTTCCAAATGGCTTAAAAAGCATCACAACAACTCAAGTGGGTTCTCACCACTGCCCAAAAACACATCCGGAGGATTGCTTTTCTCTCATGCATCCTTGAATATTGAACCCAGAAAAATAAATCGACTTGCTGTCTAATCCAATAGTCAATATGAGCTTCTGTTGTAAGACTCAATTGACTTAAAACTCAAGCCATACCCTCTGGCAAGAAAAATCTAATGCAACCGCACAGACCTGGTATTGGTACATATTACAGCAGCGGTTCTCAACCTGTGGGTCACGACCCCTTTGGGGGTCGAACGACCCTTTCACAGGGGTCGCCTAAATACATCCTGCATATCAGATATTTACATTATGATTCATAACAGTAGCAACATTACAGTTATGAAGTAGCAACGAAAATAATTTTATGGTTGGGGGTCACCACAACATGAGGAACTGTATGAAAGGGTCGAGGCATTAGGAAGGTTGAGAACCACTGGATTAGAGGCAGTTGTTTCTTCAGTAAGAAACAGTTACCCCAAGCCGGCTTGGTGGGAATGGCCAGTGCTCAAGGATCAATGTGGTTAATCATTTTTTATTCTGGCTGAGTGAAGAGCCGGGCGCAGGCTTGCTATCTTTACAGTTTACAAGGTTCTCTAAGGCAGGGGTCGCCAAGCCATGGTCCGGGGACCACTGGTGGTCGGTGAGGTCCAGAAGTTTAGCGACTGCTGCTCCAAGGGGACTAGATTATCATGATTTTTTGTTCCCTGCTCAAACACAAGGTTTAAACACCTCGGTCTCCAAGGTCCATTCCTGTGCTCTCTGCCACGAGTCACTTCGGCATTCCACCTCACTCCATCTCGCAGCCCAGTTACCTGGTTGCTGACAAGTGTCTGTATCTCACTGTTTGCTGCTGAGTGACAACAGGATAAATGAGGAGAGCTAGACATTAAGTTACACTGAGTATGCTTTAATGCCTTACATGCAAACCTGACTCTCTGGCTTTCTTGGAGACCCAATGAAGGCAGGGAGATCAAAAAGGAAAATTCCTGAGAATTGATGACTGCCTTTACCAAAGAACAAAATCCCTACCCCCGCCCCATCCCCACCTCTTTGCCCCTTCTCAGTTAGAAGGGCTGCTTCCTTTTTCCTCCCCAGGAGACGGCTACCCTTTCCCCTCTGCTTCAGGGTCCCTAGAGCCTTATAAAGAACACCTTGTCCATTGGTGAAAGGGCAGGCATTTCCAGGGAATTTGCATTAAAGTCTTATTACATTTTTTCTCACCTCTAAGTGTGCAACAAACTGAAGGTTCCCTTGATTTTCAGGTTTGGACACACCCCAGAACTCAAAGTAAAAATGATATAGGCTTAATAACAACTTCTAGGGAATCCTTTTCAAGTTCAAAGCAGATTGTAAACATTAATTAATCAGTCCCCCCCTCCCTACACTGTGTGAGGTATGAACTGGCCCCATTTTATGGATGGGAACCTTTACTGGTAGGTGGGAAGCATGGATGACTCCTTCCAAGCTCAGGTGGACTTTAGTCGGTGAAGGGATGAGCCATTTTGGTTCCCGTGTGCAGTAGGGGTTCATGCGACTTTTCTCATTCACAAAAATCACTGCAAACCCTGTCCCAGGATCAGGAACCCCAGCCTGGCTTGGCTGGATCTCTGCGGTGGTCAGAGCAACACCTCTTGGCTCAGCATGGCTACTACCCACTTTCCTTTGCAGTTTTCTCGGCAGAAGGGATTGCCTTCCTCGAACACAACTGACAGGAGCTCAGATCAAAGGCTCCCCTCCGGGTCATATAAATGCCCAAGCCTGGCCAACATCTCTCTTTAATAAGACTCCATGAGCCACAGGCTTGAGTTTTACTAGGCTATGGAAGTCACCTTCAATCCAGACTGCTCTCTGCACCTGTATCTGCAGCCATGGGAGATGTAAGACAGTGGCTGGACTGTATAGGCAGTGGTTCTCAATCTGTGGGACGCGAGCCCTTTGGGGGTCGAACCACCCTTTCACAGGGGTCGCTTAAGACCATCAGAAAACACATATATAATTACATATTGTTTTTGTGATTAATCACTATGCTTTGATTATGTTCAACTTGTAACAATGAAATTGGGGGTCACCACAGCATGAGTAACTGTATTAAAGGGTCGCGGCATTAGGAAGGTTGAGAACCACTGGTATAGGGGGATGCTGTTTGGCGTGATTAGGTAGGTAGGCAGATAGATAGATGATAGATAGATGAACTGGCCAATACATATTGTAACCTTTCACTATATAAGCTTTTGGCTACTCCTAGCTATCCACATGTCTTTTACAAAGACCACGTTGGTGGTTGCTTTGGAGGAAACTGTGCAAGGTTTTTCTCAAGACAGTCTTAGCAGTGGCACTGCTGATGACCTTGATATGGTTCTACGTTTTCCTCCTGAATTGCCACAACCTGATGAACACTGACATTCTTTCTGTTGACTAAAACATTATGAAATGGTCAACTGGGACCCAGGAGGAATTATGCTTGTGGTTCAAATGCACTGGGGAGATCTGCCGAAGCTCAGAGGGTGGGGGCACCCCGATTTTGGCTCCCCCTCATCAATAACACGTGAATGTATCTTTTCCAAAGCACTTGGAGGTTTTCAGCAAATGCTCGTACATCTCACCGAAGTACCTTCGGAAGTACCAATAGTTATACGTCATAGGACACACATGAAATGTGTCTGCTCGGTGGGGAGATGGTAGGAAGAGTTTCACATGAGCCTCAATGAGCATGGGAATTTAAAGAAAAACAAGGGGAGAGAAATGTCTTTCTTCACCACCACCTGGGAGTGGATCTCAACCCCGGCTACTTCTCAGAACCGTCTGGAAAACCTCTGAGAATTCTCATATCTATTTCAGTCCTATTGAACTTGCTTTTCCAGGAGCAGGGCTAGACAGGGGCATTAAAAAAAAGGGCGGCCCTAGCCAGGTACTTAGTGGTTAGAGCATTGTCCCTGTATACCAAGGTTGTGGGTTCGATCCCCAGTCAGGGTATATACAAGAAGTAACCAATGAATGCTTAAGTAAGTGGAACAACAAATTGATGTTTTTCTCTTTCTCTCTCCTTCTTTCCTTCCCCTCCCTTACCCCTCTCTAAAATCAATATATATGTTTTTAAACTTAAAGCTCCTTTTGTAATCCTGTTGTGTAGCCAGGCCCGGGAAGCACAGTGCTGGTCTAGGGAGCACAGTGAAGATTATGAACACATGTTACATTACCTGTCAGGGAATATGCAAGAGAAATGTCCCTTTAAAAAGAACCAGGCATGGCCTCCTCTGATAATTGCTTCCAACCAGCATCATTGTTCAATTAGTAATTTAGTTTTATAGGATCTTTCATGTGAGAAACCATTTTAAAACAAGAAATCCTTCATTCTTATTTTCATTTAAATGAACTCAAAAGAAACAATCTGCTTGAGAGATGAGAAGAATTAGGGATTACATTACTGACTCAAAAATAATTTAAAATTTAAAAAAATGTATATAAAACAAAACAAAAAATAAAACCGGCCCTGCTGCACCCTGATCCCTGGGGCGCAGTTTTTTCAAAGCTCGCCAGGCACATGCCAAGCTTCCTGAGGGCCCACTGTGTGTCAGGAGCTGTGCTCCAGCCTAGCAGGACTGAGATAAGGCAGATAAATAAAGTTCCTGCATGCTACAACCATCAGCCTGGCGAGGGAGGGGGTAAGGAAAAATGAAGGAAAAGTGCTATAATAAAAGCTGATTTTTATTTGTCTCTTTCTATGTAATATTTCAAGTGCTTTCTGTTCCATTTCTAATTTCATCCTCACAACAGCCTTATTAGATGGGTTCTATGATTACGCCCATTTTACAGATGGGGAAACTGAAACCTAGAGGGCTTAAGTAACTTCTTGAAGGTCACAAAAGTTGTAAGAAGCCAAGCTAGGTCTCTCTGACTCAGCCTGCTTCTTAAATACATAGAAGGTATGTGGGGGTTGGGGCATGGCTGGCTGTGTTGGGGTGCATGGGGCGAGTTGAGCACATTGTTTTCTCTTGTTAATCAATGCTACTCCAAATAAGAGCGGGCTCAGCATCTTGGGTGCCTGCGGTTTTCAAGTTTGGTGATAAAGAACCCCCCCAAACTTCCCCTTGAACTTGCACGCCCAAGCAGCCTGGGCAGCCTTATGGTCAGCAGGACCATTGAGGCTGGTCTCTTGAGGGGGGAAAATGACATAGCCTGGATTCTTCATGCTGGGACTTCATTTGGTACCCGGGAGCCATTTATTTCAGTTCCTGGAGCAGGACACTGCTTGGCCTGCTTACCAACCTTTCGGCAGCACAGAGTGGCTGGCCAGCCCTCAGACTTAGGTGCAGCTGATCTGTAACTCAGAGTCATCTATTTATCCTCTAACTGGACTCCTCCCTGGCCAGGGCCTGACCACAGTTCAGTGAACCGAGCTCCC
This sequence comes from Myotis yumanensis, assembly GCF_028538775.1. Taxonomy (NCBI): domain Eukaryota; kingdom Metazoa; phylum Chordata; class Mammalia; order Chiroptera; family Vespertilionidae; genus Myotis; species Myotis yumanensis. The sequence continues at coordinate 55,112,294 of NW_027223752.1, read as the reverse complement.
AGCTCAGTGCCTTGGTGTGGTGTCAAGTCACAGTTATATAACCACTGGGCCGAATGCCTCCCTGGATCAGGAGAAGGGGCGGGGGAGGGGCGGGGAGCAGGAAAGGCATTATTAGCCCAATGTTAAGAAAACAGACTTTGAAATCTTCCAGAGACTTGAGAGTTTGGAACTGTTTGTTTCCCATATAGTAGTTTGTTTCCCATTTAGTTCTATCATCTTCCAAACCTGTGCATTTGAGTCTGGTCAGCTGAGGAACGGGAGGCTGGCAACGTGAACAGGGCAGTGAGTTTATTTAGCCTTAAAATATGCCCATTGTACGACTGTATTCTGGAGATCGAAGCTGATGAGGAAGAGCATGTGAAAATTAATGCACAATTACAGTGAAGGAAGTGTCCTAAGTTTTGCAAATACTCTTTTGCTTCTAAAGTCTTAATGTGCACAATCGGGAAGATGAACAGACCTGAAGATGGATGGCCTCCCAGAAGCTCCCAAAACCTCTCAATGAGGACAACAGGCTAAAAAAAAATGAGCATCCTTTCTGGCTATTTATTCTGGGGAGTCTGTTTCTTTTGCCCACAAGAGTGACAACCATCTCTGTGTGATTTTAAGCTGAAAAAGGTAGTTATATCATGTGCAGTCACTTCATATCACAGAAATCAACTGAAGTTTTATTCATATAGGCTCCTCCATAGCTGTCATCTGCCCCTCCAGCTATGCGAAGCAACGTTTCCCCTACTTTCCCCTCCCCTTGTGGCCCTAAAACATTTTAAATGAGTAGAATTAGATAACTGTGGGAAAATGTTCACCCCTCCTATTAATAAAAAATGCAAATTAAAGCAACTATGAGGAGGCAGCATTTTAGCCTTACCAAATGATGCCTTAATGATGGCCAGGCTGCAGTGAAACCGATAGACTCAAATGTTATAGCCCTTGAGTTAAATCAGCATAATTCTTCTTGAAAGAAATAAGGCGATGTGTAACAAGAATCATAAAGATGTGCTTACTCTGACCCAGTAATCCTCCTCCTGGGAATTTCTACTAAAGAAATAATATGGCAGAAGCAAAACGCTACACAAACTGTGGCACTGTCTCTAATGATCAAATCCAATCACGCACGTACACACAGAATTCCAGAAGGAGCCTAATGTGCAGTAACCGGGGATGGCTTAACAAAATACGGTGTATTGACAATGGGCTATAATGTGACTATTAAACTCCAAAAGACACGGTGAGAACATTTAAGATCTAATGTCACAAGGGTGATAAGATTTACTTGAACCTTTTTCTTTTTTTAAAAAAAATATATTTTATTGATTTTTTACAGAGAGGAAGGGAGAGAGATAGAGAGTTAGAAACATCGATGAGAGAGAAACATCGATCAGCTGCCTCCTGCACATCTACTGGGGATGTGCCCGCAACCCAGGTACATGCCCTTGACCGGAATCGAACCTGGGACCTTTCAGTCCACAGGCGATGCTCTATCCACTGAGCCAAACCGGTTTCGGCTGAACCTTTTTCTTTATCTTTTTTTAAAAAATATATAAAAATATGTAGCCCTAACCGGTTTGGCTTAGTGGATAGAGTGTCTGCCTTCGGACTGAAAAGTCCCAGGTTCGATTCTGGTCAAGGGCATGTACCTTGGTTGTGGTACATCCCCAGTGGGGGGTGTGCAGGAGGCAGCTGATCGATGTTTCTCTCTCATCGATGTTTCTAACTCTCTATCCCTCTTCCTTCCTCTCTGTAAAAAATCAATAAAATATATTTAAAAAATAAATAAAAATATGTATTACAGAGAATGTACCAGGAGGCCTATCAAACAATTATTTTCCTGTTCAGATCATCTGTACAGGGGTGTTTATTAAGAATTTCCCAATTGAAAATAATGAAATATAGAGGGTTCCCAAGGTCATGCTGAGTCTCAGGGAGGGCTTGAAACACTGCGTCCTTGACTCTCTCATCTCAGTTGGGACCTTGGCCTTTGAGTATCACCTTTGCAGACCTCTTCCATGTTTCCAATGGGGAACACATGGAGAGGTGCTAAAGTGGGGCCCTGCTCTCCCCACACCAGCCACGTTAGCTCACATCTATTCAGGTCCTAGAAGTACTTCCTCAAGGGCCCTGAGAAGACTCACTGCCAGGTCTCAGGACCCTCTAGATCAGTGGTTCTCAACCTTGGCTGCACATTAGAATCACCTGGGAATCTTTTTAAAATCCTGATTTCTGGGCCTCATCCTCCAGAAATTCTGTTTCTTTGTTATGGGGTGGGGCCACAACATTAGTAACAAACAAACAGAATTTCCGGAGGGTGAGGCCCAGAAATCAGGATTGTAAAAAGATTCCCAGGTGATTCTAATGTGCAGCCAAGGTTGAGAACTACTGCTCTAGATTGACAATCTAGTATCCATTCTGAAATTAAGGACACTCAAGTTGCTGATCACCTTGCAAAGACTAGCAAAGAAGTGAATCTCTATACATGATAATAATCCAGTCCCATAATTGGTTGAACTCAATAATTTCTGGTCAAACTCAGTGTAGCCATCCCTTGGCTATATATCAGCAGCTTCTCCATGCCTGTCCGGAAACCCTGTGGGCGGGTCCAAGCTTTGCTTTCCACTGGTCTGTGTCCAATAGGGAAGGTAAAGATAATATAGTGACTTTTCATGAAGCTAAATATATTCAAAGTGACAAATGATTTCTTACTCTAAGATAATGTCATATATATATATATATATATATGATATAAAACTCCATTCTCTTTTGGGAAAGATGATGAAAATAGATGGAAGTTATTTTTTTCTTGTTTTTCCTTTGCAGTAAGATACAGGAACCTTCTACTGGTCCCCCAAATGCTAGTGAAGTCAGACTGCTCTATTAAACCGGTTAACTGTGGGCCCTCCCTCATTCACAGGGAGATGGAGATTCTGGACATTCTAATGGAGCCACACCAAACAGTTTGGCAACAACGCCTGGTCCTGTTGACTCTTCAAAATGTGCTGGGCACTATTACAGAGCTTTGCATCCATAGCTGTATTTGCCTGTCTCACCTTCCAGCTTGTGAGCATCTCTGCCCAGGAACCATGTCTTATTCAGCTTTGTGGTTTTTGGTGCGTAACACAGCATTGAGTAAACTGTCGTTAAACTATTCCGTAGATGGACACAGGGGGTGGAATCTTAGGAACAGCTGTGGAACTGAGAAGAAAGCTTTCACGGGGGGTTTCGATAACCCAGTCAGAATCCTGGTTGTCTGACTTGAGCAGTCGCCTGCCTCTCCGGTTCTAACTGCAGAAATGCTTCCTTCACCCTCCACCGGCACCCAAGCTGTGTCCCTGTGGATGGGTCACATGACATTGCCTACATGTGTGCTAATTTCACTTCATTCTCTCCATCTTGTTCCCTGTCTGGGTGCTACTCATATTTACATGTCACCCTACCCCAGGCCTGGCCAGAGGGGATCGGAAAGCAAAAGGCCAGGTCCTCCCACTCAGAGCCGTTGGAGGGCCAGGGCAGCTGTCAGCGTGCTGCAGACAAAATCAAATACAAGCGGCATCCGTTTGCTTTTACTCATGATCATTGTGTTTGACAAGATAAGCTATACCCGCTTGTACATTCATTACAGAGCTTCTGAAATGATTTTTCTTTGTCTGCTTGAACATAGGAATGTTTAATGAACAGTTTCAATGTCTGGTCTCACGCAATTGAAACGTCAACATCAGTAAGCCTCTTTCTAATGGGCTTCATCCATACCCTCAGAGGGTCTACCAGAGACACCAGCAGGGGCGTTGTGTCGGTCTGAAACTCATGTGCTTTCTTCCAGGGTCAATGATGCAAACGAAGAAGGGGAACTCTCAGCCTCCCTTTTCCAGAGGTAAATATTTTAAGTTAATAAAGGGGTAAATGGAGAAGAGATTTGAATGTTAAGTGCTGGTAAGTGAGGCATGAAGGTGCAAGAGAGAGTTGTAACTGCCAGGGCAATCCCAAAGAAACATCAGGTGTTTTGCCTATTGAAGTGTAAGAAGCTTAAGCGAGACCGCTCATCTACCTCCCCAGTTGCATCTCACACTGTTCTTTCCTGTGTCTGGGCTCCAGCCTTAGCAGCCTTCACCCAGTTCCTCAAACACAGATTTGTTTCTCCACAGGGCCTTTGCACATGACATACCCTTTGCCTGGTTCAGTCCTAGTCATGTTTCTGATCGTCCCTCCCTCAGGGAAACCTTCTTCTTCACGATGACTCAAATCTCCTATTACATATTCTTGGAGGTTATATCCTTCATCACAATTGTTGCTGTGGTCATTTTAGTTTATCTGGTGACAATTTGATGAACTCTGTCTCCACGAGACTGCTAGCTCTGCAGCACAGGCACTGTGCCTGTGTGTGCTCCCCATCTTATTGCCAGCACTTCATGTGGCAGGTGCTTAGTAACTGTTCAAGTACTAAATAAATGGGGTGAATAAATCCTTGAAAATGAACCTCATCAAAATCTTGTTTTAATGACCTGCCTCTGCAAGTCACCCTGTGGAACAAGTTAAAAGTGACGGGTCCAGGCCTCCGGAGTTTCCACCAGCTACAGATAGCATTTTCACACGTAAACCATGTCACGGAGGTTGAGAGTTGGGCTGTACGTGAATCCAGGTGTGTCCCAGGTGGCACCCATTGCCTTGGACAAACCACTGAAACTCGTGATCCTCCATTTCCCAATTTGTCAGATGGTGGTAATAACTGTGCCCTTTGCTGCATGGGCAGAGGATAAAACTAGATAACAGAAATGAAAGTGCCTTGGAAAGGGAAATATTGATGTTACTTTTTACGTACAAGTACCTGCCTCCTTGGCTGCCTCTATGAAGAGTCTTGGGTCTTCCTAGGAAGCAACCCTCTGGGCAATGCAGCTAGGCAGCAGGCGTGGGTTGGGCCAGGTTGCAGGAGGGCAGAGGAGAGGGGGCTACTCTAGGGAAGCTGGGAGGACCATCCTCCTTCCATGGGCCATGCACTGGGACTGCCGCTCTGAAACAGGGATACCGACCAGATGCCTCCCGTGGTAGCAGGGAACCAGGAGAAAGGAGCAAAGGAGCAGATTCTTTTGTAAAGCAAACCATCTGCCCTGAGTTCAGTTGTTTCCCTTCTGGTGCTTGAGCCCTGGCTCACCTGGATTTGGCAAATAAACAGGAAGGCTCCTTCCCATGTGATGCTCACCTGACTGGATCCAGACCCTCACTCAGGCCGCTCACCCTGGAGTCTCAGCGTGTGATAACCACTCAGAAACCTTGCGAGCAGAGGTATGGAGAGTCCTGCATAACCACAGTGAGAGCCATGGCCTTTCTCAGGATAAGATCACTTGGGAACCACTCAGTTGGGGGAAGGGTGAGTGGAACTTCATCAACGTTTTCTGAAAATACTCAAGCCTTCCAGTCTAAGGTTCTCAAAATGCAATGTCATCCCATTTTGCAAATGAGGAGCAGAGAGGTGAAGAAGCAAGTCATCTAATGCTGCAAAGGTAGGTGTAGGTTCATCAAATGAGATCGAGCAGGATAGCAGGGGAGAAGTGCTGAGTAACCACACGGGGCTATCAAAACAGAAGGCCCTGCTACTGCTTAAGCAGCTGCTGCAGAGTTTGAGAGTGGAGGGACCCCGGCCGACCTGAGCGACAGCATGGCAGTCACCAAATGAAACAGCGTACCAGCCCCTTTCTGATTTGTCTGGAAAGGTTAGACCCTCATCAGATGGTGACAAGAATCATGGAGCCACTAACAGTGGCATTTCCTCACAACCTTTCCCCTTTGGCTGTGGCCAACATGGAGGAGGGATGGCCACAGACAATCGTCCTTTCTGGGTGTACTTTTTCAAGGGGTGTGGTGGGGAGAGCTTTTGTTAGTGGCTCAGCATTTATTTATGTAACAGAAACGTTGCTTACCGAATGCAGGGACTCCTACAATTGCCTTCACTAATTCTGCAGCCCTACATTGAGCTCTTGCAAAGGCCAGGCCCCTGTGCTAAGCACTGAGAATGCAAAGCTGAGAAAGACACCCACCCTGACTGCTTTCAAGGAGCTGTATCCTAATCTGGCAAGCCAATTGCTGCAACATTCACGATGTTATGGGAGGAACTCAGGGGAAGGAGAAACGCTGCCAGAAGAGCCTAGGAACCCTTCTTCAAACAAGGTATTGATGAAAGACTAGGAATTCAACAGGCATCAGAAAGACTATCCATTTCTTTACTCAGTCAACATTCATCTGTGCTGGCACCTTCCAGGTGCGGGGAGACAGTGGTGAGCGAAACAGCCCAGCTCCTGCCCTCCGAGAGCTCACTGTGGTAGGCACGCGAAGAGTTAATCTTAAATTTGGAAACTGCTATCAAGGGAAAGTACAAGGTGTCTCCAGAGAGCCTATCTGGGCATCTGATCTCGTCTGGGAGGCAGGAGGAGCTCTGGCCAGGATGTGACATTTGAGCCGAGATGGAAAGGATGCTCAGCAGTGTACAAGGCCAAGGGCTGGACGTGTGGGCAGGAAGAGATTTGGGGCAGAGGAAACATCACGTGGGTTCATTCATCTTACTGACATTTATGAAGTACCCATGTGGTCACCATGAAGAGCAAAACACCTCTGATCCCATGGAGTGCTCAGTCTAGTGGAGGAGGCTGATAATGATAGAAAGATGTGTTACCTTCGTGGTTGGGAGGGGGAACAGCATGTGCAAAGGCCAGGAGGACAGAGCTCAAGGCATCTGAGTCGGAGCTGGGGGTTTCTCCTGGGGGATTGCTGTGCAGGGTCCTGCTTGGCCCATCGCCTTGCTCTTCTTGCTTAAGAACGAAACTCCTCTCTCTACCAATGACGGTGATGCCACCCTGAGAAGAAGCTGCCTCAGCAAATGCTGACAGGTGCATGTTGCAGTGAGTTGGAGGGAGCCAGCCTGGCTTGGCCTGTGCTTCCCTCCCTTCCTCCCCAGGCAGAATCCACACAATCACCAGCACCATGAACTCGATTGTTTAAAGAGGGCACCCTCCCTGCCTTATTGCTCCCAGCCTGCCTCAGCCCAGGCACATTGGCCACACCCATGGCCCATCCATACCAGGCATCTGAGGGTCGGGGCCTCTTCTATGAGAGAGCCCCATCCTGCTTAATAACATTTCCCTCTGCCTGTCTAATTAACTCCGTCACTGTATCTGCAGTCAGATAAAATGCTCATTTCACAGCACATTAATTTTTATCAGCTGAACATTAAGCAACACAAAGCTATCTATGCTTGGTTTAATTTACATACTGACAGACCTACAAAGCGTTGCCCACAGTGGCTGCGAAGCAAATAAGCAGAACTGGCATCAAACACGGTTTTTCAAAATGAAATATTGATTTGCAAGGCTGATATAAAGAAGGGTTGGAGGGATATGGGAGAAGTGAGGAGTAAAAGGGTTCTTTTTCCTTGAAGAACAATTAATGATGTATTCAACTAATAGGTCTCTGAAAGGTCAAGAAGAGGGGCAGTTGGGTTCCAGGATCCCGAGGATCAGGTAAGCTCTTGGCACACAGTTCCATAGTCCATACAGCTCCCTGGAACCATCCTGTGATCAGAGGTTCCCTTAGCCTAAATGACATGCCCTCAAATAGCAAAGTGCTCTCTCTCTCTCTCTCTCTCTCTCTCTCTCTCTCTCTCTTTTCCCTTCTGACTTCCTCTGACACACAAACACACACACACACACACACACACACACACCATGATATAGTTCACCTCTTCAATTCTACTCGTTATTTCTTCAGAAGTCTTTTTTCTCCTACTTCATGGTCAAGGTCAAGCATCACCTCCTCCAGGAAGTCTTCCCAGACCACCCTCTTTCCTTATATGTATATACTCCCACAATACCCAGGAGAGGGTCCATATTACACCTACTACATTATATTTTAATAATCCATGTATATGTCTCTTTCTCCCACTGGTTATAAGCTCTTTGCCAGAATAGGTACAGGTTTGGGGTGGTGGCTGAAGCTTATTCAAGTTGGGGGACTTCCTTTAAGAAAAAAGAATGTAAAACTGTCTAACTTGCAATTAATACACAAAAGCATATTCATGAAAACATAATATGAGGATCCCTCCCAGGGCCTTCCCTGTGCAAGTAAGGGATTGTGATGTTTAAGCTTTATCAGCTTTGAAGAGAGTCTATTCTGGCCTCTTGAGCATAGTTTCTTACTCATAATAACATTTGATAATGCAGGTAGCATGCACTGAATGACTAAAGGAAAATGAACTATTTTTGAGTGCCTAGTCTGTGATAGACTCAGCCAAGAACTTTGGCAAGGGTAGTTTCTAACATCATAGCAGCCCAGATGGTTCAGTGGATAAGATCTGATTTCCAAGAATCATGTCTTTCCGTCAGAGAACCTATAACTGAAAAAAAAAAAAAAAAAATGGACTGAGGCTCCCAAGTGAAAAGACATCAGTTCAAACAGGTCATTGTTTAGACTTCACATTGCTCTTAGCATTCATCAGTTCACCCAGATCAGTGGTTCTTCCACCTAAGTGAGCACCAAAATCACATGCATCACATCTACACAGCAGATTCCCTGGCCCAAATAGCAGAGACTCTGATTTCTTATAACTGGAGTGGAGCCTGAGAACATGCATTTTAAATATGTATATATGTATGATCTTTCTCCCAGCTTTATTGAGACACTAGAGGCCCAGTGCATGAAATTCATGCAAGAGTAGACCTTCGCAGCTGCCGTAGCTGCCTCCATATCGCGGCTGCAGCCCTGGCTTCGTCCAGAAGGACATCCGGTCTAATTAGCATATTATGCTTTTACTATTATAGAAAATGACTGACATATACCATTGTGAAATTTTAAAGTGTTCAATGTGATGATCTGATACAAGTATATATTGAAAATGTTTACCACAATAGGGTTAATTAGTTAACACATCCTGTACCTCACATAATTACCATTTTGTTGTTATTGTTATGGTGAGAACATTAAAGCTCTACTGCTCTCATAGCAACTTTCAAATATACAGTACAGCATTGTTATCCACAGTCACCATGTTGTACCGCAGATCCCCAGAACCACCCATGATCTTGCTGCAAGTTTTCTAAGACTGCATTTGAGAAACCTCAGCTAAATACAAATGCTAATGTTGAAAGCGAGGAGGTTGGGGGAACCGGGTGGGAGCTGGCTGGGAGGGGGGCTGGTGGAGAACAATATTTCCTTTAAGAAGCTGGACAGTGGCTTAACCATGATGTGGCATCGCGGCCTGAGGAAGATTCAGGACTGACAGTGGAAAACATGCATTTGGAACCTGGAGAGCAGAGAGAGCTTTGGATTTCCTTGGAAATAGCTGTGCAAACCTCAGTTTAAGAACAGCCCGGTGTTCCTGTGAATTTCGACCTGTAGATGCGTTGCAGCGAGTCCCCATGAAGAAGAGGAACAGGACACCTTCCCCATGACAGAGGCTAAGGCAGGTTGACAACGTTTCCAGCTCTGCCATACTCAAAGGTTTCAATAGGTAGCTCTGGAAAGGTGATGTACAACACTCCTGCCGCGGACTTCTGGGCTGGCTTCTGCTTCACAATCAAGCTGGGGCTTGAAGGTATCAGTTAGTTCAAGGATTATCATAGGTATTTAGCTTCTGACACCAGCACGGCACATTCTTTCTTCCCAGAGACATTTGCAAACCATGGAGGTCCCAGGTCCTTCCTTTGGACCAACAAGCTTCAAAAAGCCAGGATTATCATTTGTTTGTTCAATGATATTTAGTGAAAAGAGAATGCAATTGGAGTTTTGGCATTTAGAAAGCCTGGCTCATTTAGAATCAAATGGGCATAACACTAACTATGGAACTGAGCCCAGGCCTAAGTCATGGGCTCTGGCTTCCAGGCCGGGTCCAAATACTATGAAGCTGTGTGAATGTGGGCAAGTCACTTATCCTCCCTGAGTCTGTTTCCTCATCTGTAATATGGAGTTAATAACATTAGTTCTACCTCACAGAACTGTGATATGGAGCCAATGTGTTTCGAAAAATCTAAATGTAAATATAAGGAGTATTGGCTTCTGGCAGTGGTCTACTAGTCCTAGTGTGGATAACAATTAAAATACCTGCACAAGACAATTAAAAAAATATCTGAAGACAATAGAGTGCAACCAAAAGCAAACAGAAGTCTAAGACTAGAGAGTCTTCACCCTGAAAGATAGGGCCCCCACTTGTGAAACTTATGAATTTGTGGAATTTTGCCTCAGACAGCTCTCTAGTCAGCTTTTGGCTCAGGATAGCTTGAGCTACCTGAGGATAAATCCAGGATTGGGAGAGGAATTCTGGAAAGATGGAAACAGCAGAGGGGTAAGTCACAAAATCTGTGTATAGAATCTACTCAAGTTCTTGGCTGACTGCTAAAATATACATGCATAAAGAAACTATCAGGGGGTCCAATACAGAAGCAGCAGCTGGATGATGAAAGAACAGAAAAGAGACTTTAGTTCTTACTGAGCATAGGAAAGGCAGAGCTAGAGTTTGAGTCCAGCCAAGTTAACTGGCTGCTAAAAAATTTTCTCTTCAGAGAAACACAACAGAATCGAGTCTCTGCAATAATCATTTGCATTATCTATCATCCAATTAAAAGTCACTAGACGTGCAAAGAAAAAGTAAAATTTAATTCATATTCAAGAAAAGAAGTCAAAAGTGAACCCTTCAAATACTCAAATGATACATTTTGCAGATAAGGACTTTAAAGAAGATACTATAAATATGTTCAAGGAATTGAAAGAAATATATACATAATGAATGACCAGATGTGGAACATAAGTGAGAAACAGAAGCTATAAAAATAAACCAGATGAAAATCCTAGCATTGAAAAATAGCTACAATGAAAAAAAAGTACTATATGCACTTAAAAAGAGACTGGAGAGGACCGAAGAGGCAATGCACTTGAACATGGACCATTAGAAAGTATCCAATCTTAAGAACAGAGAGAACAAAATTAAAGAAAAGTGAATAGAGTCTCAGAGATATGAGCATCACAGACTATCAAACAGTCAAACATATATGAAATTAAAGACTCAAAAGGATAGGAGAGAGAGGATGGGCAGAAAATATATTTGAAGACATGGCTGAAGACTTCCCAAATGTGGTGAAAGATATTAACTTACAGCCCAAGCAGGATAAATACAAAGTAAACCATACCTAGTCACACCGTGGTCAATTTTCTGAAGTCCAAACATAAAGCGAAAGCTTGAAAGCAGCCAGAGAAAAACACATATGACATATAGGAGAAACAACAATATGAGTGACAGCCAACTTTTCTCAAAAAACAAAGACCAGAGATGATGGAATGACATGTTTAAAGTACAGAAAGAAAGAAAAAAAGTCAACCCAGAATTCTATATTCAGAAATAAAAGCAAAATAAAGTCATTTTCAGGTAAATTAAAATGAAGAGATTCATTACCAGGAGACCTTCTAGAACAGTGGTTCTCAACCTTCTTAATGCCGCGACCCTTTAATACAGTTCCTCATGCTGTGGTGACCCCCAATTTCATTGTTACAAATTGAACATAATTAAAACATAGTGATTAATCAAAAAACAATATGTAATTATATATGCATTTTCCGATGGTCTTAGGCGACCCCTGTGAAAGGGTCATTCGACCCCCAAAGGGGTCGCGACCCACAGGTTGAGAACTGCTGTTCTAGAAGGAGACCTTAGAAATGCTAAAGGAAATTGCTTGGTTTGAAGGGAAATAATACCAAAAGGTAACTCAGATCTACAGGAAGGAATGAGGATCGCTGAAAAACACTTTTTTGATGTAAGCAGTTATTAAATTTGCAGTGGATAACAAATTTATCACACGTAATCATACTTTATCCCAGACTAAAATTTGGTAGGCAGTTAGACAGACATGAGCAGAGCAAGGATGATGGGCCCATTACAGAAGGTCACCTGGGCAGAACATCCCGGACCCCTAGCGATGGAAAAAAACTGGTAGAGCAGATATTGGACATGAGTATTGTTAATCAATACCTCGCTGCTCAGACACCCTCTCCATCCCTAGAAAGGCAGGTATTGGAGATAAGTATTGTTAATCAGCACCTCGCCCACCCCTAAAACCCCCTCTCCACCCTAGAATGCCTTCTGTCATGCAGGTCAGATTCTCCTGACCTCTGCTCCCCTGGCATGTGGTTAGTCATGTGGTAGACCCCTGCCCTTAGAGGAGAACAAGGGGCCTAAGGGGGTCAGAGGAAAGCCCCATATAACTTCCATACAAGGACAGAAGACAATTGAACAGGCCCCATAGGGCAGTTTGAAGAAAAAGAAAACGGTTAACCCCTCTCTGAGGGGCAAAAGGAGCCCTAGCCCACACCCCAGGGCAACTCTTTGAGCCTCTAGCTGGAGATTTCTTTTTGAGTGTACTTTCTCTTTGTTTGCCCAATAAATCTCTAGCGAGTCTGAGTCTTGGCTCTGAATTCTTTTCTTAGCCAGAACTCAAGTACCGAGGTTACTGAACCCGACCCCACCAGTCAAAAAACATTACTGTATGAGCTTAAAAGGAGACTGGAGCGTTCCCACCACCTACAAGAAAATGCCACATGATCTGTAAAGTCATAAATCCTATACATTCTCATCTTTTCAGCTTCCTCTCCACCCCTCACTCCCCACTCCCCCCCAACAAAAAGAGAAAAGAAGCCTTGGTTTTATTATCTAGCTGTGCGATTTTAGGCAAAAAGTTAACTCATCTGGGCATTGCTTCTCAATTTAAAAAATGAAAAGATGGACTAAATCTCTTAAGTTCCTTTTGGCCTGATTATACTGTGTTTCTATGACTAAATCAAAGCACTAGGCTAGTAATGTTGTCCATTTTATTTTACTAATATTTTTATTCCCATGATTATACTTAAGGTAATTGAGTCTCATTCTCAATGATCAGACAAACTCATAAAGTTCACCCAGAAGCTTCTGAGACACAACAAAACCTTTTGTGCCTCACAATTCAAAAATAACCCAAAACATAGTCCCATTGCTAAGGTAGTCAAGTTCTTAGTCATCTGAAGAGCTACATCAGGCTGCATCAGAGTGTGCTTAGCCGAGCACAAAAGTTCACTGTCCAAGTCTTACCTGTGTGAGAAGCTGAGAGTAGGGAAGCCATGAGAGTAGGGCCGCCTCTTCCAGGAGGCAGGGAAAAGGCAGAATAATGTGGTCCCTTTATGGGAAGTAGCTTTCGGATTCTGCTGAGCGCAGTGTGTTCGATTGTTTCTTTTCTCCCCAGAAAACATTCACTGTGAATAACTTGCTGTTTGGAAACAGGTCTACTTAAAATGCCACGTTAATATAATTATTTACAAATACTGGCATAAATGAAATAAAGGTCTGACTAAAACAGAAAACTTCAAAGCCTAACACCATGGCTTTAATGAACGGAGCAGATAAATGCTGAATAATTTTCCGCTTCTTTCCCGGCCTTCTTGACAAGCCTTTTTTCCCTCCTACACACACATTCCAGGTGAAAGTTTCCTTTTTTAATTTGCTCCAGCTTCCCAGTTTGTAGCACATAATGCCGTATACACATCATTTGTGTTTTTGAACGGCTCTTGCACAGATCGGAACTTGCCACCTCCAGACCATTGCAACTACTTTCATGTTATCCTTTTGGGGGGAAACAATCAACAACAACAAAGCCCTCGGGGGAAATTCTGGGTACACAATCAGTGAGCCAAAGCCTGCTTTCCAGTATCCAAATCTCCCCTGACTGACGTCAGAGGCAAGGAGTCACTGACGCTCCTGTGAGCTGCCTGAGGGTGTCTGATGGCAAAATCCAACATATTTTCAAAATGACAACCAGACTATCTAAGCCACTGGCTACTGGTTGTCGAATAACAGGCCTTCTATTCTGACAGTGCAGAGTAGTCAAGTAATTCAAGCAAGTGAAAAGCACCTGGCTTCCTTCCTCATAAGATGGGTGCCTTGGCCCATCTGCCCCCACCCTGGAGTTCACTGCTCAAAAGCAGCTTAGACCTGGCGGTCTGCCTCCCCACTTCCGGCCCTTCAACCCAGCCAACGTGGGAACTGGGAGGGGGAAGGCTGCTCTCAGAGGGGTTTGTCTTCTAAAACCAAATCCTGGATCTTCGTTTCAAAAATGTGACACCCCCGTCCACTGCTTGCCAACCACATAAAAAGCCTCAAGGAAACACTGCCACACGCAATGGGATTTATAACCTATTGCCATTTTGGCATGCATATCCTCGGGGGATAGCAGCTCTCCAAAATCCCCACCCACTCAGTGTCTTCCTGCTCAGGAATCAAAGCATCCTCACCTCTAAAGAGCCAACCTGGATTTTGTGGCTGGTAATGGGGACAGGAATAGAGAGAATTTCAAAAGGCTGCCCCCAAGCCAAGCTCAACAGTGGCAGTTCACTGTCTGCAGGCCGGCAGCAGCCTGCCCCTTCACTCCTGTGCTCACCCAAACAGCAGCAGCAGGAGCAGTGACTACACCTCAGCCCCACATGGTTTGCTTGAGACATACTTGCCTTCCACACTCTTCTTATGGCCTATCTCTGAAAGGTGGCCAGACCCTGGGAGAGATTTGTGAGGTTTTTTTTTTTTTTTTTTTTTGAATTAAAAACTTGACAATTGTTTAGGTGGGAAGCTCTCTGAGGGATGGTTCAGTTCTTTAACTTTCTTTCCAGGCTGCTCAGTATTTTCCCCCAGGGCTTTGTTGTTTTCCCCCAAAGGATGGCATAATATGGGCATCTTATCTGATAGCACGGTAATGAGTAGGACCTGGAGCGGCCACTGAACTCTTAGGTTGCAACTTCCCTGCCTTCACCATGAGCCAGCCAGAAACAACTGTGGTTTTTTGTTGTCATCCTCAGACTACCGGAGGAGACCTTCCTAATGACTCCCCCCAGTGTATATTGATTCCCCTCACTTGGACCCCCATCCGTCCGTTTCCTCCAGCCCTACTTATGTGAAGGTGCCCTGTAGACTGTAAGGCACTGTACCATAAATGGAACATTATTTAGGGCAATATATTATAGAGGAAATAGCTCTGGGCAATTACCTAAATGGTCCTGTGCCTTGGTTTCTTCAGCTTTAAAATGGGGATAGTAATCCCTGATGTTTGGCCTACCTCAGAGGGTTATTGTGAGTATCTAAATGTTTAAAGTCTACTTAAATGTCATCATCACCATCACAATATTTTCCTAACCTTTGCATCCTCAAAACAGGAAGTGTAAAGTGAACCTGTGGTTGGTGACAGAGTGGAAAGAAGGCTGAGAGCAGGAGTGAGTCTGGGCCTGGCTGCAGTTCTGCCCTAGTCTCACTCTGTGAGCTGGATCAGGCTCCTCGGGCCTCCGTGCCTCCCTGTGGCACGTAGCAGGTGGTGGTCTAGCTCTGGAGGGACAGGCAGACAATTGAAACTGGAAGGGATTTCTGGAGTTGGCACGGGCTCACGGAGCTCGGTGCGCTCCTGATGGTTCTGATGCGCACTGCAATCCCGGAGGTAACCCTTTCAACTCCCTCAAGTGCAGGAGCCAAATCTAAGCTTAAGAGACACAACGAGGGCCCAGTAGGTCCGGACAAGCTTTCCGCCACTGAAATATGTAAGCTGTTTTGAGAAACAAATCCCCCTCGACGAGGGCCAGACAGACTATGTCATACCCACTAGAATGAAAACTGCATAGAAAAAGGAAAGTAAGTGTTGGCAAAGATGTGGAGAAACTGGAGCCCTCGGACATCAAGGTGGGAGTAAAACGGTGCAGCCACTTTGGAAAAGGGTTTGGCAGTTCCTCAGGAAATGAAAATAGAATTATTATCATGTAACCCAGCAATTCCACTCCCAGGTATATTCCTCCCCAAATTGAAAGCAGGTGTTCAAACAAAAACTTGTATGTAAGTCTTCATAGCAGCCCTATTCACAATCGGCAAAAGGGGAAACAACCTTAATCGTCTATTAATAATGAAGAAATAAACAAAAAACTGGTATATCCATACAATAGATTATGGTATCATAATCTGGTATATCCATATACTAGAATATTATTCAGCCACAAGAAAAGAAATGAAGGACTGATGCGTGCTACCATGTAGATAGACCTTGAAAACACTATCAAGTGAAAGAAGTCAGGCACAAAATGCACATAAGGGATGATCCCACTTACATGAATACTCCCAATAGGTAAATATATGGACACACAAAGCAGACTAGTGGTTGTCAGCGGCTGGGAATGGGGGATGACTGTTTATTTAAAAGGGGGTTCCTTTTGGGTGATGAAAATGTTTTGGAACATTTCCAAATTGTGGTGATGGTTGCACAATTCTGTGAATGTGCTAACTGCTACTGCATTGTACAGTTTAAAATGTCTACGATGACAAATCTTATCTGAATTAAACCACAATTTTAAAAAATGCCAGACAAAAGTGGGAGGTGGAGCTCCAGAACCTTCCAGAGCCATTACTGCGCACTGTACATGCCCTTCCAAGGGCCGAGGTTGTCGGCTTAATTGAGAAATTATTCCTAATAAGTCCCAAGGAGCTCCGAGTCTTTTCCTTACAAACGGGAAACAATCATATCTCATGGCAGCTCATTACGCATTCTTTTGGTACCATGAGTTGTTTTAAAACCGTGAAATTAGTTCTGGCAGAGTTTACAGAAAAACACCCATGAGATGAGACTGAATGCGTTATGTAAGACGCCTCACACTCTGCACATGAGATGTTAACTCCTTACTGGCACAGCCAAGCACACGGAGTCATTTATAAAGTAACAGCACACTCTGGTTTCCACCAAGACCAGCTCGTGGTTGACGGGAAGAAGCAGTCATCTGGATTCACATCTGGACGGGCCCCTAAGCCATGGCCAGGTTGCTCCTTTCCACATGAGGCCAGGAAGGCCCCAGAAGGTGAAGGACTTGCCTTACTAATTGGTTTTACTAAAAGTTCTAGTCTTTTTCCAGGAGCTAGGCTGATGCTTCAGTGTGGTGTACCGAAGGCTTTAAAATCACCTAGGTATCTAAAACATAAGTGCTCTATAGCTGTGACATAGCCCAAGCAAGAAGATGACTCGTTTGGTCAATTGAGCTTAAATTCTGGCATTGAGACACAAATTAAAAAAGTTTCCACTTGACAACCAATTATTATATCTGAAAAAATGAAACAAAAAATCCCCACATATTTAATGCATGAGCCCCAAATAAGTTGCTAAGCTCATGAGCTCTCTTTCTCTTCCCTCTCTTCTTATAGACACACACACACACTTCACCTAGAGTGTACCTACAAAAATATATCTAAATATAAATGGAATATTTATCAATAAAATGAAATACTTCATTATGTCCTTTATTCAGAAAATAGCAAAAAAAAAATTAGAAAAAATTTTAAAAAATAACCTGCTCAAGAAGTTAAACTTGGAGAAGCCCCAAGGACTCTGTTAAGAATCCATGAACTCTTATTGTATGAAGAAAAACAACAGGCTTAGTTATCTGGTTCCTAAACCAAAACACTGGCTCCGTCAAAGGAAGAGAGGGACCCTCACAGGCAAGGTACCCTGACTACAGCAACATGTGATCACTGACCACCAAGGAAGGAAAATCCAACTGAAAGAAAGCTGAAGTAACCAAACACTCGATAACCTGGAGCCACGCGAAGTACCAGCAAACCATACCCACCCTAACAGGCCAGCCTGGCAGAGTGGGGGGAAGAGAGGCTTAGGAGTCAGGCAGACCCCCGTTAGAAGGCCAGACTTTGCCACTTAACTTGGTGTGCAATCTTGAGTAAATGACTCCCCTTCTCTTCTTACTCCTAGTTTCTTTCTATAAAGGAATGATACATCCTCACTTGAGACTGGGAACAGGCATATGGACCTTACAGGTTTATTGTGAACATGAGATGATTTATGTAATGAGCTAACAGAAGCATCTAGTTATTGCTCAATAAAGGACTTTTTTTAAAGACCTGAGAACTTCAGGGTATCCTGGTGTGGTCTGGTTATTCATGTTCTCAGTGAGAACCCTGAGTCATCCAGAGAGCTTTAACGTGTAGCTGTGTGTTCTCAGGGGGAAGGCAGGGACCTTCCTCCAACCAGGATCTCCATCCCCTTCCTCCCCCAGGACCTGGCAACTCAGGCCTCCATCCCTTTGTGCCCATCTCTGGAGCCCTGCTCTGATTCTCTCGATCTCCTTTTAAAACTTACTTTCAAGTAACTATTCTTCTACAAGTTATCTTATACACTGATCCATTCTAAGGTATGAATGCTTGATAATGGCAAAGCTAAATTCTTGTGGGTATCAGTTAGCAAGGGGGACTGCCTGCAGCCAAAGGAATATATCTCTCATAGTGACAGCTCAGCAAAGGTGTGTCCTCTCAATCACACCTGTAAGCAGTTTCTTCTGCATGGCTAGTCTGAAGCATTCTCATCAGGAGCCTGGGGGACTCATCGGGCCCAGTACTGGCTGGGAACGGTATCTGATGTTCCCAATCAGAGCTTGATAGGTATCCACTCAAAACATTATAGCTCCCCTTCTCCCTGGTTCATAGTTACATGCTTAATGTACTTATATTCTGCACTGGTCCAAGAATATTGGGGATGGGGTGCTGAGTCCCTAAGAGTGACGAGGTCTTATGCCAATGAGATCCCACCATCAAAATCTAAGTTTATCGTTATGCATTCCTGCTAAAAAGCACTGAGAAGTGGCACTCAATTCTTTTCCCTTTTTCTCACTCTCCTCTGCAATCTGATGTTCTTTTAGACACCCGTGTGCTGGAGAATGCTGGAGCTGAGAGGTAGATAAGGAGGGAGTGGCACAGGAGACTAATGGCTGAAGCTTTTCAGAATTTATCAAGATGTGTATACTGGGCTGTCTCCACCTTTTTGTCTCCCTCCTGCGCTCTGTCTTCGTCTCTCAGTACCTCTATCTCTGACTTTCTACTTAAAACAACAGCAGAAATATTACTAGGATCAAATGGAAAATATGATGTACACCTCATCTGCCCAATGACGGGGGTTCTGATTTCTTACAGAGGACAGACATCGTGTCTGTTTTGTGTCTAATTCCAGCATGAGCCCACACCCTGCACCAATTCTGCGCATCTCCTCTCAGCCCCGCATTCAGAGACATTTATATTGGCTGCCTGAAATGGACTATAATGGGAGAGTTTATGTCAAAGTACTTGGCAAACACCACAAATCAGGGCTATTTTCTTTTATCTGGAGAGCCAATTGTTACACATTTATCAGCACACCACTGATAATAGGTATTGCATACATATTTGTTAAATAAACAAAGGAAGCATGATGAGCTGTTGCATTTAACCCAGCCATGTCCAACATCTCTCCGGCCTTACTCATCGCAAACCCTCTCTAGGTTCTTCTCGACAACATGATGACAAGCCTTAGGATGTAGTTAGGAAGCAGAGAGAGAAATGCCAGGAAGACTACTTTAAGACCACATTTCTCTTTGGTCACAGAGACTCTGACTCAACTCTGGTGGAAAGTATCAACCTTATGAACCCACAGGAAAGAGGTGAAGATTGCACACCAGTTCTCATTTCTTTTTATGTTAAAAAGAGAAGCGTACTAAACGCCGGGACAGGGGTGTGAGAGGAAGGACTCCAGGAGCGAGTAGTCAGGTAGAGCAGCCTCCTCTTTGTGACCTCAGTGAGCGAGTGCAGGTTTCCTTGATATTGAGTAGAAAATAACACCTCTCCTAATGTACAGGATAACCTCACCCACCCGCCACCTCCTATTTATTCTCTGGAACCCAGTTCTCAGATCCCTGTCCCTCTGCTGTTCGGACAGAACCATCCTGCTGCCTCCTGAAGAAAAGGGCTTGCTCCCTGGCATGCAGGCCTCCCAGCACACCATTCCTGTCTCAATTCCAGCACTTACTGTGCTGGGCTGCACGTAGCTGCTGATAGATTGGGTCCCCCAACCTCTGTCACTCTGTGACCTCCTCAAGGGCAAAGGCCACACAGAGGCTGCATTCCCAGTGCTTTTCAAGGGGCTTGGCACATAGCAGTTGATCAGTGCATGTTTATGAAAGTGAGCCACTGAAAACCAGCTGTGGAAGGGCTGTTACACTGTGAACATAATGTATAAAATGTAAGGGGTTATTCTCAAGGAAAACCACAAAAAGGGTGACACACCCCTGGCAAGTCTCAGGAACAGCCTTGGCCCATGCAGACCCTATTAAAGCATTTAATCACAAAGCTGCTGGAATAAATTCGGGAACACCTGGAGGACTTGTGCAGAAAGGATCAATTAGGAACTCTAGAAGCATTCTTCCAACGAGGGGCCTCCTCCTCCTCCTCCCAGTGCGTTCCAACAGCTTTATTCCAGGATTTGGAACCCTCCCTGCCCACAGGGCTCGGAGGTAAGAATATTACATAAGGAGTGAATGCTGCCTTCATTTGTTTTATTAAAAGAAACAACCCATTTAAAGGAACACAGACCTCAGTGGCTCGATATTTCAGAATGTGAATATAACCCAGAGGCTCAGGCATACAGAAAGGCTGTCTTGAGAATGACCGTTTTTTCCTATTTAAAACATTCTGGAAAATTGCTCTATGTCCCCGTGCCAAAAAGAAAAAATGAAAAACATAAGGGCTATTTGGAATGTCTCTTCATCTTACAAATGACTTTAATGCATAATGTTATAAAGACATGAAGCTCTCTGGCCTCAAATGCCCCTGACGCAGCCGTCCAAGAGCCCACGAGAGGCAACCTGCCACAGCGTGGAATTTGTGACTCTTGCAAAGAAAACTCACCCTTTCAGAGGAGTGACATAGTTCTTCAAGGGCTTTTTAGTGTTCAGGCATTTCCTAATAAAATGAAAGCATGCTGGTTGGATGACTTCCTCCCTGTCTTATAATATCAGATGATGATGATGACGGTGGTGGTGGTGATGGTGGAGGTGTATCGGTGTAAAAAGCTGTTTTCGTATGTATTTTTCTCCGGTTTTATTTGATACAGCAACCCTGTTAGCTAGGTAGGGAGTGAATTGCTGATGTTACGGGATGTGGAAACTGAAGACTGAGAGGTGCCGTGGCGGGCGCCAGGTCCTATTGCTTGCAGCAGGACCTGGAGTTCTTGCAGGGGGCCTGGTAGGAGGGGCTGGGGTGGGGATCTGGGGAGGAGCATCGCCAGGCATGGAGAGAATTTGGAAGAGCATATATGTTGGAGTCAGACCTGATTCTGCACCTGGACCCGCCCAAGAGTAGGTCTCGCGACCATGGGCCACCTATGTTCCCCCTGGCCACAGGCTTCTCATCTGAAAGCATGAATACCAATTCCTCACTCAAAAATTGTTTCGAGGATCAAGTGGGAGTGAGGCAGATAAAGTACACGGTAGAATCCCCCAAATGGTAGGCACTGGCATTTATCCTTATTTCTAGCCTTACAGAGGCTCTTGACGCTGTGAAAGGGCTAATTTCTTTGGGACTCTGCCTGCATGGGAATCAGTCTTAATATTTCATGAGAACCATCTCTCTGTTCCCCCTTTAGTGGTTTAGCAAGTGACAAACAGCTCAAGTATGGATTTGGCTTCCATGTTCAGTAGGAACAACCATGCCCATCAAAGCATAGTGTGTGTGTGTGTGTGTGTGTGTGTGTGTGTAGCCTAGTTGCCTATTCTTCCACACTCCTTTACTTTTGAAATGATATTCACCTGTTACTGACAAACCACCTTTGTCTTTTTCAGATATTTCTGTGTCAACAGACAGAGAGGAAAATCTTTGCTCAGATTCAATAAGGCAGGAAATCAATTAAAGTTTTCATTCTCTGCTTAGCCTCCAAAGACAAGACGATGAGAAAAGGCCCAAGTAAAAGAAATGTATACAGATTCCTGGAGGTTTCTCTCTGGGTTCTCTGTTCTGGAAAAAATGAAATAAGAACAAAAAGCCTTACATGTCCTATTTAAAACATAAGTGCTATTTTTTTCTCTGTGTTTTTTTTTTTTAATGTACAAAGCCCCTCCACTATATTTTGATTAATATGGACAACTGTGACAGAGGAAAGATGCCTCAATTTTAAAAAGACAACCCTAAATCTAACAGCTTGGTTTTTAAATGGCTACATTTAAATATTTCTTTCTCTGTTCATTTCCAAACCTGGGCCATAAATCACCCTTATGAACACAATGGCCTGTGCCTGTAGCCATTTATCATTTGGATAATGTCACCTGCTCAGGTGTGCATTAATTTATGCCTCAAATTAGAACTCTGGTTGGCTGAAATCTTCCCTCTCATTGGCACATCCCCAGCAGCAGCCCCGTAGGACCGATGGTGCACAGCCCAGGGCAGGGAAGAACCTATGCTATTTCCACTATCAGGGGAGGAGGAAGGAACTGGTGGAAAGAGAACTGGGGCCTAACAGTCCTCTCTAGTTCACTTGCTCAGCCTCTTCATGTTCATCGTCCAAGGAAGCAGCCTATTATAAAATGTTCACCGATGCCAGCCCAGAGCGAGGGGCAGGCGCGTAGTAGGTGTGTCAGCTTTTGTTGCTACAAGGAAAGACAAGGTTTTAAAAAGGCGGGAGATAGAGGACCATGGAACCCATAAGGCAGCATCCCAGAGCCAGGGTGGCTGTTGGGACTGGGAGTCCTAGTTTTGCTGCTAATGGTCAGGTCATTTCTTTCTGGGCCTCAGTTTCCTTAGCAGTAAAATAAAAGATCTCCAAGATCTTTCTTCTCTGACAGTCCATGACTCAATCCAAGAGGAAGTAGTTCATTGTTCATTACTCCTCAACCCCCATGATGCAGCTACTACTCCAGCTACACCAAAATAGATGGGGAAAGGACAGCTATGTTTCTGACCCAGGATATGGAGAGCTGGTTCTTATATATCTTGGCAGGGAAACCTGTATTTGGTTTTCTTTTCTATCTCCACTCTTTCCTTCTCTTTTCCCCCCTCTCTCTGTGTTTCAGTGTCTCTCTTTTCCATTATCTCAGAAATAGAGAAAACACTATCTGGAACTAGCATTAACATTAACAGAGTTCAAAATGGGTTTGCTCTGTTTTAGGTATTATATTACAATATTTGAGTAAAACTATCTCATTTAACACTTCACATAACCTAGGGAGGCCCACATTAATACCCTCCATTCGACAGATGAAGAAACTGAGGCACAGAGAGGTAACTTGACCATGATTTCACAGGGAGTGGCAGATTGAATCTGAACCCAGGGTCACCAGACTCCCAGCTGACTGCTATGTCCACAGTGCTGACGTGGGCAAGTTCATGAATCAGGGTCCTTCAGAATGTTGTTTAGTAAGTTTGATTGCTTAAGCTCACTGGTGATTAACATCACCTGTAACCAAGGGGGATAACAAATATTTTTTAATTTCCACAAACGACAGAGGTGTGACTATAAAATTACATATGTATGAGA
Organism: Myotis yumanensis; assembly: GCF_028538775.1. Classification (NCBI taxonomy): domain Eukaryota; kingdom Metazoa; phylum Chordata; class Mammalia; order Chiroptera; family Vespertilionidae; genus Myotis; species Myotis yumanensis. The sequence continues at coordinate 55,088,946 of NW_027223752.1, read as the reverse complement.
TTAAACAACTGATTTCAAGAGGCACACAAAAACTAATCTTGTTGCATTTTGGCCAGGTTTTATATATTTGAATTGTAAATTCAGAAATCCTGGCTCAGTTGATTTCTCTTTATAAGCCTGTGATCGCAGCTCTTAAAATAGTCTCTTCCTTTCAACAGAAGAAACCTAAAATCCAAATCTGTCCATTGTTCTTTTTAAATGACCTCTTTATACACGTAGTTTTAAAAATTACTTCTTCATCACCCAAGTAAATCAAGAGAAAATGTCTTCCCAGCCACAGTTTGTTTAAGGCGCCTGTTTTGTTGAGGGCGTGAAAATTGTGGCAATCCCATGGAGCGAGTCCTGAGCACATTCAGGGCAGTGAATCACTGCTTCCACCAGTCACTTCCCCAGTGTGCAGCCCAAGTTGCCCTGAGCTCCTCTCTGCTCCCCGCCCCCTCATATGCGGCCGTCCCCTTGTCCCCTCTCACCATGACCATGACAACACTTTCCCCTGACAGGCAAGGGAACACCTGCCAGAGGGTGACTTCACCACACCAATCACTCTGACAACAGCCCAAATAAAACCATGTCATTTAAACCACAAACAACAATCCAACAGGGCCTGGGAACTCAAACAGAGAAATAAAACGGGAGGGAGGGAGGGAGAAAGAGAGAGAGAGAGAGAGAGAGAGAGAGAGAGAGAGAGAGAGAGAGAGAGAATAGGCACAAGCTGGTGCCATAAACAAAACACAGTCACCCCTGCATGGGCTTGGGAAATCAGGGAGACAATGCAGCTAGAGGGAGGAGGAAGGATTCAGAAGGAACTGGGTTTGAGCCCAGCATTTCTGCTTCCTGGAAATGCCACCTTGAGAAAGTTACTCTCTCATCCTGTGTTCTTATTTGTAGGATAGAATTATCCAACTCATAGTGTTGTAAGATTCGAAGTATTTATGTAAAACACATGGCACATAGCACTTAATTCGTGTTTGCTGACTTATAGTGCATTATTAATATAGGATCCTATGGTAGGTCGCTTTCCTTGAACATAAGTTAACCTTCTAGAGCCCAATGTGTCCCTCTCACTTGGCAAACTGTTCCCTACACCATTAAGAAGAATGTGAAAGAGGCCTGGATTACATCCCTGGTTTTGCCTCTGGCCAGTTGGAGGCAATCACATTACTTGGTGTCAGTTTCCACTTCTTCCAAATAAGCTCGATTGTCTCTAATATAGTGTCCTTCCCTCTACCCATCATTCCATACCAACTTGTTAACACAAGTGACAAAGGGTATATGTTAGGGGCCCAGGAGCCCCTTCCTATGGAGTAGGGGTCCTCTTCTCTGAGTCTGCCCCTCCTCCAGGAATGTTGAGGGCAGCTGGGCAGGGTTGGTGCCTAGAAATTGTTTGTAAAGCCTCCCTCTGGAGTGTTCCAGCCAATTTCCTCAGCATCTCTACCAAGCATTTCAGGCAGTGATGTGCTGCTTTGAAATGTTTCCTTTCAGTAGGAAAGTCGGAACTGTCAGAAAATGTCTAATGCTTCTGCTTTTGATTCCTTGGTAAGAACCCAAGAAGGAAAAAAATGCAAGGGGTTTAAAAACAAAAACTCCAGGGACAGAAGAAAGTCCACATTCTAGTGGATGGCTGGCCCAGGGCCTGACCAAAGATACCCAACACGACGCACTGACCATCAGTGAAGGCGTCTACACAGCCACCCATAGACAGAGCAGCTAACCCTGGGCCAGATAGGAAGAGAATGGGTCAAACATTGCTTGCCATGCTAGTGGGGACTGTTAGATGGCCTTTACTGTTCCCTCTTCCAGGGAGTTGTGGTGGCATGAGAATACTTAAAGGCTTTACAGTTCCATAAAATGTTTCTTCTCTTCACTCTCCTTTGATCCCCACAGCAACGCTGCGTTGATTCCCATTCCACAGATGAAAAAAAACATTATGTAGAGTGTCCCAAGAAATGTCTACACACTAACAGCTGGTAACTCACTTAATTTTCTCTTATATTTTGATGAACTGTATGTTAATAAGCACTGACTTTATAATTATTCAAAGTGTGTATACATTTTGGGGGACACTGTATATTTAATGAGATTAAGGACCACCAGGTCAGGAGCAGAGCTAGGACTGGAGTCAGGGCTGACTTGCTCCACTACCATCATGTGTCCCCTCCACTCCAGGGAGCACATCCGTACATGAAAAAAGGAGAAAAGCAGCGTCTGTCTTGAGGGTATTAAGGAAAGAATGTACTGAGCAAGTGCCAGGGGGTCTGCTTTCCAGTTTAGATTCTGCTCCGAGTTGGGGGACCTTGGGCAAGTTCTTGCCTTCTCTGAAGGGAGGTTCTTGCCCATAAGACAATGTCCTTCAACTCTAAATTCTATAACCACTTGCATGCCTCCTTGGAATGACCAAACTGACATCATATTTGGATTGGTAAATTGTACAGTAATAGCAGCCTAAACAACAGCAATCAGTGGAAATGTACGCAATTCGTTCCAGTTCTGTCTTTTTAAAAATTCATGTTTAAAAGTTATTCCTGAACATTATTTAAAAAGAGAAGTAACTCTAGAAAGCTTTGCAGAAACACCAACAGTCCCCTCCCTCCATTTCTCATGCCTGAAGGGCAACCACTATCAACTCCTTTAGCTGATTCTTTTGATATTTACCTCCATATCTCTAAGTAACATGTTTATATGCCTACTTCTAGACTTTTCAGTTTTAGGCTTTATCTACTGACCTTCCACTATGGAAGATGAGGTTTTTGCTTTCTTTTAAGAACCACCACCCCCACCACACAAGCACATTTCCTGCCAATGTAGTTCTATCACAATTTGTTTGGATCAATATTCTGTGCTTCTGGCTTAATCACAAGGAAAATGCTATTCACTGCTAGGTCAAGTTGTATCCAATGGGTAATCTTCCTCTTCTGTAGAATCTTATGTTTCTCCTGGTGTTAATAATGAACAGTTTTGTTTGCTTAATTTTCTATGTATTGATTACTTACCCAAGCCCAAACTCTTCTCTAGTGTCATCAGTTTCAACACATTCAGATATAGCAGGTATTCTACCAATTTCACCTCAAAGCAATTTCCCCAGGAGTCTCTGACCAGCTCCAGAGTGGAATGGTTTTGCTCTGGGCTGTGACCCAGCCGTTGTCTTGTGACTTCTCTTTCCCATCATCCTGGGACTCTCTTCACTATCAGTTTATTTGGCTTCCTTGTTCTGTAAGTGCCTGTGTCTTTCTTGGTTTATGTCCTCATTTTGATGGAATCTCCTGGGAAAGAACGTGTGAGGTAAACTTTTGGAGATCTCACAGTATTTGAAAATGGTTTTTATTCTGACCTCACATGTAATTGATAGTTTGGTTAGATATAGAATTCTATGCTGGAGATCATTTTCCCTTGGTATTTTGAAAACCTTGTTCCTCCATCTTCTAGTTTCAGAGGCTGTTATTCAGAAACATATTATTCATCTAATTCTTGACCCTTTATATGAAACTTTGGTTTCTCTTTGGAAACCAAAGGTCTTTTTTTTGTCTTCGGTGTTCTCAATTTCAAAATGATCCTGCCTTAGTACAGATCCAATTTCATCTATTCTATTAGGCATCCTGATAGATTTTACGGGAACTTCATGTCTTTCACTTCCAAATTTTCCTGAATCATCTCTTGAATTATTTTACCTTTTTCTCCCACTCCCCTTCTTTGTTTTTCATTCAGACTCTTAGATTTTAAATTTGTTATAGCTCAATCTTATTTTTGAGTGTTTCTTCTTTTATAATATTCTATAATATTTCATGGAAGTCATATGTCCATTTATCTTTGTGTGTTAAAAACAGGAGTATTTCTGTCTCCCGTAATTTTCTTCTCCCTTCATAGCTTGTTTCCTCTAATATGCTACTTAAAAATTTCTTCCCTAGTAGACACTTTCCTCAAATGCCTGGTAATTCTTGGTTATCTGCTCTTAAGAATGGGACATTAAAATGCTGAGTATGGTTTTGTGTGCATGAGAGGGGTTCATTCACTGACTGATTGGACTATTTCCTTGAGGAATTCCAACTCCAGATTCTTTAGCGTTTTATTCCTCTTGGTCTGGTCAGATACTACAGGAAAGATTCCAGCTTCTGCTAAGAGGTTGACATCTCGCTGCCATTGCGTGGGAGCCAAGTCAGTGGAAGAAAGCAGGGATTCTCCAATTAGTTATATGAATGTACCCTTAATTCCACTGTTTGCATATGATGTCCCAAGTCAAGGGACTATCTATTTACAGATTCCAAAAATATAGTTCTGCTCAGAGAAGGGGTGAGGCAGTTTCCCAGAGGGAATCTATCACTTAAACAGACTTTGAATTAATATTCTATTGTTAGCCCACCCTGTAGCACACTTTCAGAAGTAACTGATGCCATCAATGCTTGAAACTTTGGGGTAGTGGGCTCTGTGATATTCTAGGTTTTCCCCAGTCTGGCTTCAGGTTCAGCTTTGTCATCTGGTACATCAGTCACCTCTACTCCATTGGCTTCCCAGCTTCCAAATATTGTGGCTGATGTATTCTCATATGTGGTTTTGTAGGTTATCCTTTAAATAGACTCTTTACAAATCATTTAGTGGATTTTGAGGAGAGAATAGCATTAAATGTGTGTTTAATTTCTCTCTCTAACTATTTCGTTTAAGCCCTGTCATTCTGTCTCTTACACAGTAAAATAATTAAATATACTTTGGACCAACAGTATAGAAACATTGAAAGAAATCTTAATCCACTAGAAAAGTGATGGTTTCTTTATGTCATTTATTATTGCCCAAATCTCAATTCTCACTTCTGCCTAGTACATATCTGTAGGCCTGGCCCTGCACAATAGATTTGTAATCTGAGCCTTTGAAATATCTATTTGGCCATTAATCCATGGTGAGCAATGTACAAAGCCAGCCAAAGACCAAATGATGTTGATTTCACATACTGTCTCTTGGACAGCTAATAATTTTCCATCTCAAGTTATTTATGAAAGTTGAATCATTTGTCTGTTCATTATTTTAATACTGAAATGCTCACTCCATACCTGTTAAAAAAAGCCCCAACACCCCAAAGTTGAATCATGTGGTAGCATTCTTTAATTTTGAAGAATTATGCATATTATAGAAAAGGACACTATATTTATAAGCGTGGCCTCTGGCATCACACTGCCTACATGTGAATCTCTGCATTCCTGTGTTAGACCTTGGGAAAACTGATTAACCTCTCTGTGCCTTGGTTTCCCCATATGTAAAATAGAATCAACAATAATAGTACCTGCACTCTAAGTTTATCATGAAAATTAAATTAAATAATATATGGATAAAGCACATTTCCCAGTGACTGACACATAGAAGAGCACATATGTTATCTAATGCTATTCCTTATTATCCCATATGTTTAAGGACTCAGAATAAAGTTAATAAATATATATCCAATGGAAGCGTGACTTGATAATGAGACACTCCCTTAGCCCTCAGTTTTATAAGAGAAATAATCCTGTCATCTGACAGTTAAACTGTGAATTCAGCACCTAGTGGGTTTGAGTAGAAACACACACAGTCAGGAGGAAGGAGGTCTCAGGTCAGAGGGCCCTAGTGTGATGGGACTGATGGAAGGTGCACCCTGGAGAGATGACCATAACCAGGGGCATGTCCTGCTCTTGTATTAAAAAGGATACTCCAGAGTCTGGATCCTGGTGAAAGTACCAGGGCAATTCCACTGTGCCAACCAGGAAAGGCTGGATCTGTGGTAACCAAGAAATCCCTGCATCTTAGTAGCTTAATGGGAAAAGCCTTTCCCCTAGGTTCCATGAAGCCTGGAGCGGGTGAATAGTTCTTCTCCATCCTGTTTCTCGGCCATCTGAAACAGCTGGCCTCTAAGGCTCCCCATGGGAGGAGAAGAGAAATAGAAAAGGCAGTAGAACTACCACATCCACTGAAATTCAATTTGCCAGAACTCAGTCTCACAGCCCCAACCTAACTGTGAGGAGCCTGGGAAATGCCATAGCCTGTGTGCCAGGAAGAGCATACAGGGTGGTAAATACAGAGCCTCATGAGGGCCACACCTGTTGGGGAGAGATAACTGGACAGCCAGCTGCTTTCGCTAGGGAATGATTTCCTAGCTCTTCACTGAGCACCCCTGAATGTGTGTGGTGGCCTTCCAGTCTCTTTGCTCAAGTCCCATGGAACCCACAGGTGGTCAAGACCTGAAACCTGTGTGCTTAGCCCTGTCAGTTATCAAGGCAGGGCGAATCTAGCTGTCAGTCTAGTAGGAGCTCCATCCCTAGGGGTGTGTGTGGTCTGGAATCTGTTGACCGAAACCTGAGCTTTAAAATGAGCTCTGCTCCATTGTATCCTTTGCCCATCTTCCCATCAGTTCCGCCTTGTGGCTGAATTTAGAGCTTCTAATTGGTGACAGCTGAGAGGATAGAAAGAAAAGAAATTGCTCTAAATCATATCTTTAGAATAATTGTTTATTAGGTCAGACGTAATGACAATATTTTGTATAATATATTATAGATCACGGAGCAGTTTTATCTTTGTTGCATTAGTTTATCACTGAAATACTCTGGGGAATAAGGAGCAGAATTATTGAAATTTTAGTATGAGAAAATCCAGACTCAGAGAATGGAAGTGCCACATTGAGATCAGTCAGTGAGCTGCAGCTGCAAGGGACCCTAGTGCCTGGTTTTCCAACTTCTGTCTAACTTTAACTTGTGATGTTTCCTTTGTGTGTCTCAGTACTAAGTACTGAGATTACTTAGTACTCAGTACTGTTCAGTTCTGTGCTATGAGGGAAATCAAGGTATTGAAACCTAAGTAATTTATAATCGATCTTGGTAAAGAGGCCTAAAACAATCTATGAAATTAGGAGAGAATGTGGAATTAGGGGCTAATTTAGCTCTTGCAGTCCAAAGGGACAATTTTGTGCAACAAAAACAAAAGTTTTTAAATGGCCCCAAATCCAGTTCTGAAACATGTCTCCATGCCCCTGCCCAGACTGCTCCCTTTGCACAGAGAGCTTTCTCTTAGTTCTCAGTCCAATAACCTATTCTTTTGAATGCTGGCTCCTATGCTACTCCCTCCCCCAAATTTTTCTGCAAACTCCCCAGGTAGAATTAATCAGTCTTCTTTCTCCAGGATGCCCTGGAGCCCAAATCACATATATGTTATGTTTGTTGATTTGGGGTAGAGGTGGGCAGGGTGGAGGGGGTATATGGGATCTTTTTTTTTTCCCTAGGTAAATCCCTGATTTCCTAAGGGTCGGAATCAAGCCTTTTTCTGCTCTGTATCTTCACGGTCCAGTGTGGTTCCTGACCTGAGTTCAAGGTTCATGTAATGAAAAAAGAATGATCTGAGAGAGAGAACACAGCTGGCCAATATAGACCTATCTGTATCGTTCACAAGCTCGAAGCCTAGAATTTTGGAGGCAGGAGACCAGAGCTGAAGAAAATGGGTAGAAGAGAAGAAAGGGGCTACACCAGCAGATGCCTAAGAATCTTTGGGGTGCGTGCTTCTCCCCATGCTATTTGGCTTTGTTGCCATTTCTGACTGGGGCAGTGATTCTTCTGCAGAGAGCTGCCCTTGGCACGTGAACCAGCCGCTCCATGTGCATCAAGGACAATGCAGAGGGGAGCGGTAGGGGCACAGTTATCAGGATTGGTTCTGGGCGCTCCCCTCCTCTCCTCGAAGGTCTCTCCCAAGGCTTGAGGTGTATTCTCTGCTTTGGCGCTGGGAAAATCGGAACCTGTGTTCCTAAGCGGGATGCGTGAAGCAAAGGGGTTGATAAAATGCAAAAACCCCAGTTTATCTTCCCACGGTTTGACCTTAAGGAAGTCAACTAACCCAAGGGCGCTTTAGTTTACGCCTCTATAAAGGAGTCTAATGATACTTTGCCTAACTCATGGAGGAGTGGCAAGGCTTAATTAACCAATGCTCATTTCTCTCAGCACTTTGGATGCCCTCCATGGGCACAAGATTATGTTATTACTTGAAATAATAATAATAGTTTCCCCTAATAATTCTGTGTTATTATTGCATTTAAGAAACTGTATTAGAGGCCTTCTGGATCTAGTTTAATACCTATAAATGTCTCTCCCTGGCAAAACAAGGGAGCATTGCCCAGTGATTATGGTTTGTCTTACATTTCAAAACTAGTCGGTTTAAACCCTCAGCAGAGTCCTTAAAACAGCGCCTGGCCAAGGGGGGGCTCTTTTGATCTCAATTTGCTGGACCACTGAAAGCACTTAACCTCAGCAAGGCAGCTTGTTTTCAAAGCCGGGGACTTGGCAACACTTAGGGCCCAACCTAGGACTGTGAAAAGATAGGCGCAGAGCCAAGATACACAGGCCCAGCTTCCCACCCTGCAGGTGGAGCAGGGCGCATATCACAGGTCTGATCACCGTTGCCCCCTCTTTATTTCCCAGTTTCCTCTGGCTTTTAGAGTCAAGTCTACACCCCTCCCCAAGTGCAAAGCCTACAAGCAGCACCCCTGGCCGCCCTCCACCTCATCTTCAGACACTGTCCCTTGCGCTCTGCTCCTTCACCCCAGTCTTTTATTTCTTCACACACACGTGTTCTGTCTCTCTCTTCAGGGCTTTATACAGGCTGTTCCTCAGCCCCTGCAAACCCTCTCTCTCTTGTCTGTACCTTCAGCTCCCAGGTAGATGTTACCTTCTTTCTGAGCCCTCTTGGGTACCCCACAGCGTACTTTGTATCCTGAGCCAAACACCTGGCAGAGAAAATCAAACTTGCCTATTAACTTCCAGGTCTGCCCATGGAATTCTGTGGGAGCATCAAGTGTGGCAATCCTAAGTCTGCACACAGTAGGTGCTTAATCAATGTGTTGCAGGCTTGAAAAATATAGTTTCCCTCTTATACCCCATTCTCTTATAGTCCATGCCTAACCTTAACCCTAATCCTTTCCTCCCCTCCCCTATACCAACTAAGGGGAAGTAAAATGGATCAAGAATGGAGAAAAGAAAATCATAAATTCCTGAAAGGAGAGAGATATACTACAGCTGTGAGGGATTAGAAACCAGGCAAAGTGAGAAAAGAAGAAGAATATTGGGAAGGGAGGATCTGAAATGAAAGAGAACAGGTACAAGGATTCTAATATGCTAAGATTAGATCAAACCATCCTTATATTGCAATTATTTTTCAGGCATTTGCCAAGTAAGAAGTGAGGAGAAGCTGTTAGGAACCTATATTATCTCCTTTATTGCTCACACTCACTCTATTAGTCAGCCACTAGAGCCACATTTAACAGAGGGAGGCAGAGAAGCTCAGAGAGGTAGAATACCTTGCTCAAGGTCACACAGCTAATAAATGGCAAAGCCTAACAGGAAACCTAAATATGACTGAATCTCACCTCTCGAATTTAGAAGCATAAGATGTCCACCCCTCTCTGATTGGTGTTTCTAGTTTCTTGGGATATATTCCTAGAAGTGGGATCTGGGTCAAATGGGAGTTCCATTTTTAGTTTTTTGAGGAAACTCCATACTGTTCTCCACACTGGCTGCACCAGTCTGCATTCCCACCAGCAGTGCAGGAGGGTTCCTTTTTCTCCGCATCCTCGCCAACACTTGTTTATTGATTTGTTGATGATAGCCATTATGACAGGTGTGAGATGGTACCTCATTGTCGTTTTGACTTGCATCTCTCGGATAATTAGTGACTTTGAGCATGTTTTTATATGTCTCTTGGCCTTCCTTCTGTCTTCTTTTGCAAAGTATCTATTTAGGTCTGTTGCCCATTTTTTTATTGGATTGTTTATCTTCCTTTTGTTAAGTTGTATGAGTTCCCTCTAAATATTGGAGATTAAACCCTTATCGGTGATAACATTGGCAGATATGTTCTCCCATGAGTGGGGGGTGGGGACTTGGACGGTAATGGGGGGATGAGGACACATATGTAATACCTTAATCAATAAAAAAATTTAAAAAAAAACCAAAGATATCCACCCCGCTGATGGAGCATCCTTCCCTGGGGGCTCTGAGGTCCTCACAAGTCCCTTCCTTTGGTATGAGGAAGACAAAGTGAGTAACTAATAACTAAGAAGAAAAAGGAACTTAGCACCCAGTTAAGTGTTAAATGCTGTACGTTGAAGAACAGTTTCCTAGTTTTGCAAAAAAAAGAAAAAAGAGAAAAGATTTTCTTTCATCAGAAGGAAGACGAATTGAACTGCCTTTCCTTGGCCCTTGGTTTATTTTTCCTTTATTAGGTGCCCGTCTCGGAGCCCTCCTGTGTACATAGACGCAGCAAGCACTAGTTGTTCATTCTTCATCACAGCAGTAGTTTCTGCTAGTTTGGGCCTGGCACACAGCACTGTGCTTATAGACTTCTGCAAAACCAGCATAAGACAGCCTAACAGACCTCACCAGAGAATAAACTTCCCACCGCCGCTCGCCTTTCTTAAAGGCTCCATGACACGAGTTAATAGATGCCAGCAGTCCAGATGCTAACTGACATCTAAATAACTTGGTCTCACTCCCTGGTTTTCTACATCTAAATTTCCTCTCCCTGTGGGGAATGAGATTAAAAACAAGAGTCCCATGTAGAACAAGCAACTGCCTTGTCTTTGATTTATACTATTACTGCAACTGTGGTCCTTGAAAGAAATTCCATCACTACCGTAATGAGGATGAAGACTCACGTAACTAATAAATCCTTCAGGGGTGCGCTCAGATGCTATGGAGCTTTTCATTAAACAATGATGTACAAGAAGGGAAGAGAGAGTTTCAAACCACAGGATACGGATACACACCCTCTATGGAATTAGACTAGGCCTAGAAATACCATGTGTAAGAGACCCAAGTTTATTTATAATCAATAATAACATGTAGCTCCTGCAAATACTAGGAGACTTAGCCTTTATTCACTCCCGGCCTGTCTTTGTGAAGGGAAGGGAGAAAACCAAAACCTATCTGTGATTCAATCAGAAAATGCAAATGAGGTCAAGTTTCTTACAGGCTTGTGAGATTTCCCTAGAGAAATTTCCACAGCGACTCAGCAGCTGCCACCGAGGCTGGGGCTTGTCTGTGGAGTGAAAGGAACGCAGTGCTGGCTTCCTCCTGCTTCCCTTGGACCCCTGGCTGGCTGGGCACTTGAATTCCAGGCAGGGGCTTTCTAGAGCTTTGGGACTATGTCTCAGGACTGAGATCACACACACACACACACACACACACACACTCTTTTCATGGGTGGAGCAGATGGCCTTTCTCTCTACCCAGTCTCAGAGCGAGGACCCAGGCCCCAAATGCTCCTTAGGCAAAGCCTCCCAGAGAGAAGGGATCGTGCCAGCCTCTGGGAGAGTGACTCTCCCCTGTGAGGGCCTCAGGGTAGCCTGGAAGGAAATCTCTCTCGCACAACCCCTCCCCTCCCTGACAGCCTACACTAAGAGTGTGCCAGTGTCTGTACTTCACTGAGCCCGGCCTCCCCTGGGCCATGGGTCTCCGAAACCATCCTGCTTTCTTGCAAAGGGAAACTGGTCGTTTGGGACAAGCTGACAAGGGATGCTGCAAGTTGAGACGCTCCCCTCTGCCTCCCAGCAACCTGAGGGTGGCTCAGGAAATTTATAGGGTTTCTCCTTGCTCAGCACAGGTTCTAGCATGTGTTTTGAAAGTAGCCTTTTTTTTTTCTTCCCAGAGATAGGTAAACACCTCCAATCAGAGCTATAAGCCACTTCCCTTCAGTTTTAAAAGGAGCTGAGAAAAGGAGGGATGGGACAGACCCCCCCTCTTCGCTTGCCAGAGGTCTCACAGAAAGCGGCCTGGGGTCCCACATGCCACACATGGGAAAGGGTGGTGAGAACCCTGCCTTATGTGTGAAGGGTTGAAGATTGGAGGTAAAAGCAAGTTACATTCTCTCCCGGCCAGTGTGGCTCAGGGGTTGAGTGTTGACCCATGGATCAGGAGGTCAGGGTTCCATTCCCGGTCTGGGCACATGCCCAGGTTGCGGGTTCAATCTCCAGTGGGGGGCGTGGTGCAGGAGGCCGCCCGTCGATGTTGATGTTTCTCATTGACATTTCTATCTCGCTCCCTTCCTCTCTTTCTAAAACCAATAAAAACATATACATTTTTTTAAAAGTTACATTCTCTTTCCTGAAAAATTTTCAAAAATTATTTTTAAGCTAAATGTTACCCTTTGGACCGGTAGCTTTCACATTGAGAATGGGCACAGAGGGTGAGAGGAGGGGCGGGTGTGAGGCTTTCACAGGAAGCCTGGAGGGAAAGAGCACCCATTGCTCCTGAGCTGTGAGCCGGGAGCTCCCAAGTCCTGCACCAGTCGGCTCAGGCTTGGTGTTTCAGGGCCGAGCTTCCCTCCACCATGTGTCTTTCAAAGTGCCGTTGCAGACTGAAGACATGAGAACTACTAGGGACGCTTGTTAAAATGCCGATTCCCTGGCCTTGCCCTGAACGATGCTGGGTGTGGTCCAGGGATCTGTAGAGGAGATGGCTGATCTCTAATCTCCACACCCACCCGGCCTGCCCCATCTCTGCTGCTCTACCGTCTAGACTCCCTGGAGCGGGGCACCGCCAGGCACTGCAGCTACCACTGCCACAGGACACCCCACCTCTGCAGGTGTCACCAACTATCTAGGCCCACCGCAGGGCCTAGGGCCTTGGCCACGACTGGCTCCTAAGGAAGAGCCCAGAAGCATGATCAGTGGCTGTAGGAGGAATCTGTCTTCCACTGAAGATGCCGCCAGTGCCCTCGGCCTCTCTGATCACTGGTGGTGTGTCTCCATATCCAGACAACTCCCTGCTGTCACTTCTCGCTGTCGCCCTGCTCCCTGCTGCCTGCCCACCTCTTGCAGGTGGACTCTTGCCTTGATCCTCGGATCAGCGTGACACCCTGTGCTCCTAGACTCTGTGCTCTGAGATGCTGAGCCCACTCCACACGCTGCCCATGCCCTAGTGGTCCCCGGAGCCTTCCGCCCTCCAGAAGGTAGAGCTCACGTTACAAGGGTAGCCTTCTATTCTTCCTCTTGCCATCCAAGTGGCCCGAAGGCTTCTATATGGCTGGAAACTCCCCACCTCGATCCCCTGCCCCTGAAATAATCACTCCCTCCTCTACACACATCTCCTATGGTTTTGCAACAAATTCAAACTACTTCCATCCACCTCTCCTCCCTGCCTCGGTTGTAAGCTCTATGATGCTTTGCATCCCTGAGAACTAGTGTGGAGCCTCATGATACCGACACAAACATTTACTGGGCGCTTACTGTTTGGCAGGCACTGTGCTAGGTACTTTCAGGCAGATGCCACTTTATCCCCGCAGCAACCCTCCATGGGCGACGCTCTCATTAACCCCATTTGAATCAGTGAGGCCAGTGAGGTCAAAGAGTTCAGGTAACTTGACCGAAGTCATACAGCGAAGAAGTGGTCTGTTCAGGATTGGCATCTGAGCAGTCTGACTCCCAAGTCCCATACGAAGAGCTCATTCAAAGTTTGCTGAATCAGTGAAGGAAATGTGAACAAACGAACCAGTGGAAGTGTCCATAGAAGCACTGCATTTTGGAGCTAAAAAGGACCGAGAGACCATTAGGTCAAACCCCAACTTGATTGCTGGAGAAATTGAGGGTCAGAACTGTGAAACCAGGAGTCTGAGGAAAAGCTGGGGGGTCCAAGCTGTGGAAGGGATGGCCTGGGTCAGAATATAGCTCTGTCATCTGCTATCTGCGTGGGCCTGGGCTAGTCCTTTAGCTTCTTTGTTCCTCAGTTTCTTCATCTATAGGATGGGGATGATAACACTAGAATTTACCTCATTGTTTTGTTGTAAGATAATGTAAATTTCTTAGAATACTGCCTGGTATATATAAATGCTCTTTAAAAGTTAATTATCACTATTATGGGTAGAATCATAGTATTTGGGGCTGACAGTCATCTTGGAAGTCATGAATCCAACTCTTATTTATGGACGAGAAAACGGGTTTGTTGAGGTTCATATTTGCTTCCACAACTAGAATTGCTAGAGTTGGATCGTTAAAAAGAAGCTCAGTGATCTCTCTGTTCAATGTCCTCATTTTGCAAATGAAAATGCCGTCGCTGGAGGAGCCAGATGAACTGCCAAAGTCTCTACCTCATCAGAGCAGAGCTGGAAACAAACCCGGTCCCCTGACTCCAGCTGCACCACCATCAACCCCCTCGGCAGCCTGTTCCCCACCACCCTCTGTCCCAGGCTCCTCAGCTCAGGAGCAGAGCGTCCAACCGAAGTTTACTAGACACACTCCATGCTGCAGCTCAAATTCACGGCAAGCATGTCCATCAAGATCCAGTTCTGTCATATGACAGGTGGGTAGAGTTACAGAATCACATTGCAACCAGGGATTTGTGAGATCCACACTGGAAAAGGCAGAACTGCTCCCGACTGGGCTGACTGGTGAGTGAGTGAGTCAGCATTCGTGCTGTAAACCACCCAAGGATATACACACTAGCCCCTCTCTGGTGCCATCTAGCATCAGTGGTTCTTTACCCTCACGTACCTTAGGTGGCTTTCAAAATATTGATGCCCAGGTCCCAGTCCAGAACAGCTATAACAGAATCTCCAGGGATGAGGCCAGGAATAAGTATTTTTTTAAAGGCCTCCAGATAATTCCAAGGTGGGCTGAGCCAATCACAAGGCAGGAGAAATGTCCTCTATCCATAATATCCTAGAGCAGAAGTTCTCAGAGTGTGGTCCCCAAATCAGGGAGGTTGCTAGGTCTCCAAATACTACATTAGCTGTTCTCTGTCATTTTCTCTCATAGTACTCTGTTATTAGTTTTCATAATTCTCAACAAGAAGTGAAATTACATATTTATTCACTTAATATCCTTTGCCTGCCCCCCTTCACTCCAGATGGTAGGTAATCCTCATGATTTGAGGTTCTGACTATGTCTGTTTTGTTACTCAGAGCACCTGGCCCACCAGAAAGATTAAGCAATGCAGATTCAGTGAGTGAATGAATGAATGAATAAGTGTTAGGCTTATATAGGCAAGACAGATGTACTATTGTATTTTCCATTTTTCAGAATTCATTACTGTGGTCTTATAGAGATAGAACACGGACATATGTAATACATGTTTTCTTTCTCCCCCAGAAAGAAGAAAAAACAAGTGCAACTCAATGTAGCAGGTAACCAGAAACTTTTAGACTACTACCAGGAAAAGGAAGAGACCCCCCCACCCCCCACAAAAAAGCATAAATACAAAATAGATACTGCCAACAACAAAAATCAATGTAATAACTTTGGCCCCAAAAGTGGCTTTGCCTAAAACATTATTGCTTTATTAGATCAGATCCCTAAATACTTATTAAAGGTAGCTTGCGGGTGGCCAGCATATTAATAAGCCTTTTGAGAGAAATAATAAAGTTTAAGACATGGTTCAGGGCCTTTAAGGTTGCTGGGAAAACAGAGCTTGTTGATGCAAAATTATAAGAAGGAAAAAAAAATAAGTTAGCAGGTAGTAAAGTTATTTCCAACATGCAGGTTGGTTGAATGTCTGTTGAATGCTTACATAGGTGTGTGCGGGTCAGAGGAGCTGTCCTGACGTGAGGCTGGGGAGCGGTAAGGGAGACGTCCCCCAAGGGAGAGCATATGATTGCTGGCACCATTAGGAGGGCCTCTGTGGAGGAGGTCTGGGACTTAGAAACATTCTTGACTCAGCGAGGCTTTTGGAAGTTAACATAGTCAACATTTCTCTCTAGCTTTGTGTGCAGAACAGACCTCATCTATGAAGTCAAGACAAACTTTGTTCTTGGATGTGATTTGGGGGTTCAAATGAGGAGAAACAACTGTCTCTGTGAGCTTCCAATACCATTTTTCAGACAGAGGCCAACTGGCCCTTTTCATAGACTTCTTCCCTTGTAAAAGGGATCCTCAAGTGCCAGTAACTGGGGTGTTACGTTCACTAATAACATCCATGTTTCAGAACTCGGTGTGCTAGTGGCTGTGTGCTGTAGTGATTACAGCTAACTGGCTGGAGTCAAGTCTCAGCTTCTGCCATGTAATAGTTGTGTGACCTTGGACAAATTACATAACCTCCCTTTGCCTCAGTTTGGCCATCTGTAGAACGGGTCTAATAATAATACCTCACTTGTAAGATTGTTGCTGTGAAGATAAAATGAGGCAATAGATGTAAAGTTTCAGAACAGTGCCAGACACATAAGAAACTTCAGAAGTGTTAGAAATTGTTATTTAGAACCCTCTTAATAATCTGAAACCCATGCAATCTGTTGTCCAGAGCTATTTGCTTATCCAAAAGATACCCGCCCAAAAAAACTGTAATTCTGCTTAGGGACAGTAAAGCAGCTGGCCAAGGACAGTATAATCTGACACTTATGGAAAAGACCACAGTGGTAACTTCAGTGGTGGGGTATTCAACATCATAACTAAAGAGGGTCTAAACAGGTTAAAGTAGGACTGTGCAGCAGGAACTTGTGGAGTTGTCTAGTGCTGATCTGAGTGTTAGCACAGGTGATTGGAGCATCGCTGTGAGGAACAAAGGGTTACAGAGCCCATCCTAACGGGAATGAGTAGACGCCCCTCCTGTGCCCAGGTAACAGAGATATTTGGGCAGCCTTCTAAATTTCTGCGCCCCTGTTACCAAGAAGAATGGGAAGAAAGCACAGTGGAGATGGCCTGCTACAACCCGTCGCTGCATGGAACACATGCTTGGGCATTGCTACATCTGCACCGTACACACACACAGAGGGTGTTAATGCAATTACTGCACAGGAAAGTCAGGTTGCATAGGGTGGTAAAAATGATGTCGCTATTCTGTGGAAGTCACGGTGACATTAATAACTATGCTCACTATTCATGAGAGACTAGAATTTGAACTATGGCAAAGCTATCTTAGAGTGTCATTCAGGAGGTTTGTTTGAATCACTGAAGTTCCATAGGGGGTTTGATTCAAGGTGGCCTCATTTATAAGTCCCAAGGCCAAGAACTGGAGGCAGTAAGTGAACTCCTAGCGTAACCCACTGTCATCTCTGAGCAGGCCTGCTCCCCTATCTCCCATCTCCACCCTCGAAGTGGGCTGCTGCTGCTCCCCTCCCCCAGCACAGAGCAGGGCGAGGGAGAAAGGACAGCAGACTGCACCGCAGAGGCCCTATTCTTTCAGAACTTCCTCATCTGTAAAAATACAGAAATTAGAGTAGCTCGTTTCTAAGACCTTCCACTTCTAAAATTTGAATGTGAGATGATTTTCAAAATGCAAAATTTAGATATAACTTATATGATTCTTGGACAGAACAAACAGATGTCACAGAGGATAACATGAGGAGTCCCCCTGCAGAAAAAATACCCACCCCCCCCCAGCACAGTGCCTGTCATTTTATGATTATAAATATCTTCCTTTGGACTTCAAAGGACTTTAAATTCTTAAGAGGCTTCTATGAAAAGGCAGGTAACTGGAAACGAGTGAAGCCTCCACTAGACCTTGCCTTAGAGTCAGGCCAATGGGCCAGCTTGCTTTTCAACATGAGTAAGAACACGGATGGGACGGGGTGAATCCCACTCTACTGCCAGTGGGCACCATGCCTCATTCAGAGCCTAACTCCTGTCTTCATACAGCTATTGGCACATGCTTGGTACTTTTAAATGTTTTTGGCTTTTGTTTTGTTAGAAGGAAGGAAGGGAGGAAAGGAGGAAGAAGAGAAAGAAGGATTAACAGATGCCCAAACAAGAAAGTAGTCTTGAGAGTACCACCCGTATCTGACCTGCTCAGTATGTACCCAAGGGAACTTTTTCAACCTGCCTCCAAGGTGTGAAAAACAGCCCCCACTCTCTACGGGCAGTTTCCACCGCTGCCGCTGCCTTGTCCCAGCTCTGAGGGGCTGGCTGTCACCAGGCAGGGCTCCGGCGGACCCGCTGCTGCGTGCTGAGCCCTGCACCAGTTCTAGGCGCTACCCTTTTTTTAAGCACTTGATTTAAATGAAGAAAGAAATTGGCTTATATTTTTAGCAGCTCCTGCTACTAAAACTCATTTGACAAAAGTGCCAAAGGGACAGTTAAGTCTGAGTATGATTTTTTTTTTCCCATGGAGGAGGAGGAGGGTGTAATTTATCTGAAAATGACTGGTACTTTCCTGGCCTGGGGACATTTTTCTACCTGCTCTCTCCCTCTCTCTCCCTTTTTAAAGACATACACTTTTATTTCTTCCCATGAAATTTCAAACTTAAGATATTTATTGTTTTTAGCTTTAGTTCCCAAGCCCTAACAACAACAGAAAAGAAAAGGCATACAACCTTAGTTCAGAATCCACAACTTTCAATTACACTTTAGAATTAGAGGCATCTGATTGGGTAGACCACCACCCTCTCCCTCCCCCACCTGTGATAGCCTAATTGGAAAACAATATTAATCCTGTGTTTACACATACTGGGTGTTACTCTAGGTATATGATTTCAGAGTACCAAGTCTCCCTCCCTTACCACTGTGGAGAGAACTACCCGAATGAAGAAGCCTCTCTCTCTCTCTCTCTCTCTCTCTCTATCTCTCTCCCTCTCTCCCTCTCTCCCTCTCTCTCGTTAAGGGTTAAGGAATTAGTCAATCAGAACCCTCTGCTAAAATGCATGCTACTTAATAAAGTAACATATGAACCCAGTAATGTATCAACATGAATGACTTTAAAAGATGGGTTAGCTTGTAGAAATGGAGCCTTGAGGGCTGGTAAGAAAACATCTGGTATATATAAAATCCAAAGTGAACTCATTTATTCATTTGTTATTTGGAAGCTTTTCCCCAGAAATGCAAAATTATGAAGGGTGGTTATGTCCCCAGAGGACAGTCTAGAAAGGTATGTTTTAACCATAATGCACTTGAAGGATACTCTGAAAGGTAACCCCAAACCACCCTTCAGGGCAAGGAAGGTGTGTGCAGGAACCAGTTTGGGAGCCAATACTCCACCTTCTGCTGCAGTGGATGCGGGTTATAGACTGCCTCCTGGAAGAGAAGTGTCATCTTTGATGGAATCCAGATGCGGGAAGGAGCTACCTGTGTTGGTTCCTAAGAACAGGCTACTTTCATCTGGGGATGTCTGCTTCCCAGGACCCCAGGGCTATTAACTGCTCCCTATTATTGTCCCTTTCTATTATGATTCTTGAAGACACTTTTATAGCAGTCAGTGCTATGAAAGTGGTTAGGAAACGGAATTGTGGCTAGTGTCTTATAAGCAGCAGATACAACCTCTCGTTCATGTTTGTAACCCCTGGATGACATGTATTAGGTGCTCAACGGGAACTAGATGAAGCAAGAGACTCATGTGCATTTCAGAGACAAAGTCATACCAACTAAGTGGGGCATTTCATTGCAGAGGGTCGGTAGGGATGAAGAACAGGCAATCCCAGGAGCAGGGAAAGAGGAACAGGCTAGAGGCTTGCTGAGGAAGATATGAAGGAGGAGATGGGAAGGGAGCAGTAGTGGCCAGTGTGAGGAGTGGGCAGAGCTGTGGGTTAGGAGTCACTTTCCCTACTCTCTCAGCCTTGACTCAGACCTCAGCCTGCAGCAGGACGGGGAAAGGAGGGAGAGAGGGAGAGAGGGAGCGGGAAAGGTGGGCCTGTCAACCTAGTGATAAGTTACAGGTAAAGGAAGGCTTCAGAGGGCATCAAGAAGCTCCCAGGAGGAAAGAGAATCTAAAGGAAGGACGATGGAAAGGGAGGTGGAAATACTCTCCAGTGAGCATCTGATCTGGACTCAGCCACCTCGTGTGGTCTATTCACTTCTACTCCCTCCAAGCAGCTATGATTGAGGTGCACTGGATGGGGAGTGGGCCACACCCTCTGTATGCCCTACAGGTCAAATGGATGCACCCCTTTTCTAGTCCAGACCCCCAAGGGACGTGGGACCCTGGAAGAGAAAACTCTTAAAGGTACCGGGCATAAACCATCCAGGATTTTTTAATAACCTTATGAAGAAAGTAATAAAAGCCAAGTCTTGGCTAATAGTTTCTCCAAGGACTAGCACTTTACATTTCCTTCCCTTGCTTCTGGATTCCCATTGATTTTGATTCTCTCTCATGTTCAGATGTCTCGCCACCAGTAGCTCTTCTAGTCTCTCTCAAACTTGTGCAAAGGTACAGAATTTATTTGCATTCATTATGTTCTCAGGGCAACTCATTCACTTTCATCTTGCAATAATATCCAAAGAGCTACTCATTTACTTAAGGAATTCCAGGAGTCCTGCAAAGGGGACATTAGGAGTTGCCCCCCACCCCACCTCCAAGATTTTCACAAAAACTGCTAGCTCCGCTACTGGGGGTAGGTGGCATGTCTGAGACTGTGAGAGAGCCAGTCACATAGAGACTTTAGTAAGAATCTACCAGGGAGGAGTTGTCTTTCCTCTGGCCCAACCTGGCTCAGGCCTCACCTTTGCTTACCTGCATTTCTACCTGTGTGGAGGCAGGATGTGCCCAGGGAGTTTCACAGCAGGAAGTGTTAGTTTCCCTTGGCATTTATATATACCTTGGGGCTCATGGAATTCAGTGGGTCAGCTGCTCCTTGGGCACTGCCCTGTTAGACTTGATTTCGCACTGGAGTGGAAGATGCTGTCCCTAGTTACTGCATCAATGACCAGGGGACAGAATGGGTGACAGAGGGCCTTTTCAGCACTCTTGAGATCACATGGTAGAGAAACTAACTTCTATCTCTTGGTCTGCCCAATGCTGTCCCCAAACAGTGGTCTGTTCATGTCTCTAGCTTTAGTTCTAGTCCCCTAGGTTCCCTGTACTAACCAGGGAGACACTTCGCACATCTGGAGGCCTCCAACTCTGACTCCTTCCAGACTCATCCACTCCCTAATTGGTACAAGCTCATCAGGGCAGCACGTGGAAAGTGCTTGTCAGTTCTTCCATGAGCCTTTGTCATTTTATGAAGCAATCAGCTGACAGGGTAGGGCCCAGATGCTTGAAATTCCTACAAATAGGTAGGACAAATCTCACGATACTAGAAAACTCCTGAAGGAAAGGTCAGTACTGGTGACAGACTCTTGCTTCTGTTCATTCATTAATTAATCCATCCATTAATTCATCAAGTAAACACACACTCCATTCACAACACTATAAGGCAATGAACATGTTGCTTGATTAGCAGTTAATATCTTCCTACTGTATTTCAGGTTTCTTCAGGGTGAGGCGTAGGCCCTATTCACTTTAGCACTGTACCTGGCATGTAGTGGGAGAGCAACAAATAGTTTATGAATGAAAGAATGAATGAATGAATGAATGAACGAACAAACGAACTGATGAACAAACTTAAAGATATTCCACTGAGCACATGACTGTATGTTAGAACTCATTCAAAGATGGGGGATCACAACATTTGTCTTGGACATTTGCAGAAAATTATCTTCCATCAATATCTTCACATTTCCAGAAAATGGCATTTTTGTCTTTAGTCTTTAACTTTTTATTATTAAAAATGTAGTATGTATTTCCATGATAATAAAAGGAATAGTGCTTATTTAGAAAATGTGGGAAGGATATATGCTTTTAAGGACAAAACCAATTGCCCATCATCTCACCAACACTGTTAGCTGTTAGGAGAATTTCCTTCTAGTCTTTTTTCTAAACATACACATTTACAAAGTTGGAATCATGCTGTATTTACCATTTTAAATCTTGATTTTTCCACTTACATTATATCACAAGCATTTTAGCACATCATCAAATATGCTTTGAAAATGTTATACTTAATGGCTGCATAATATTACATTATAGCTCTCCAGTTCTTAACTAATGCAGATTTATTGCCCTTAATAACTCCCCAAGTCACTGCACAATCAAAATTGCTCCCAGGCTTCCGTAACTGTTGTGGTGGCTGATGCTGACTGAAAACCTTTACACAACGACCAATAAATACTTCCAGGCAAGTAAAGCTGTTGCAAGTATGACTGGGTCTAATCTCCAGCTTTTCCCTCCTCGGAGTTACTAATTCATACAAGCATGCTAATATTTTTGGAATGTTGATTCTCCTCAAGTTGGAAGCTCCAGGGTACACAAGAAAACAGGCACAGAACATGATGAGAAACACATGGCAAGAGTCTAGCGGATCCACCAAACACTCGCGATTTACTTGGGCCTGAGGGACCGTGCCTCAATTTAGGACAGAAATATTTTAGTTCTCTACAGGAAAGTGATTTTGCTGAAAATATTATCTTCAACCATCAGGAAAGAAACAATAGTGCAAAGTACACACCAGGTCACATTCTTGTGTCGTCAGTGGGAAACTGGGAATATCTGTGAAGCTATCTTCACACTGGAGGTGATGAAGGGCCCCTGTCAGACTGGGAACCCTTACATAAGCTGTGTTCTGAACTGTTTTGTATTGAACAACTGATTTCCAAATGTTGTCACATTGTCTTGCACTCCTTGGGCCCCCATCCTACCCCAGTCCAGTCTTCTTTGTCCTGAAGCTGGACTATTCAACACAATGGATTTAAAACTCAAATTAGGAAGATTTTGCATTGAAAACTCACTCGAGTACAGCCAGAACAAGCCTGGAGAGCATCACCTGCAGGTCAGAACTGAGTATCCTCAACACTCAGTGGCCACACCTGTGTACACTGGTTCCCTCTGATGACATCAGCTTGAGGGTTTATATCACCTCCTAAAAATGCGAGTCATGCAGCAGACCTTTTCCTCAAAGCTGGTCTGGGTACCAACTAAAATTGAGAGATACCCTCCAGATGAATCTTTCTCAAGTAGTTTTTCATCACTGTCATTTCATAACCCCTAAACACAAAATGATTCTGACAACCTACTAGAATGCATCTGAGTTTCCCTTCCTGGCCACATTGGTGTGTTGCAATCCATGGTGGGAATGTCACAAGAAACATGTGTGACTGATTAATACTTTCTTTTAATAAGCTAGTCAAGTCCAAGGTTATCCCTATAAACATCTTTATCTCAGACAGGATGAAGTTGAAGCTAATATGGTAGGATGTTCACAAAGCCCACAGTCTGACTTTTTGGGACAATATTTGCAGTGCAATGCTATCATTACTGATACAGCACCAGCAGTCACACAAGTGCTTATTAACTTTTGTGAACACTATTTTCTTCTACCAACAAAAATACTTATGTTATGGCAGATGGCCCAATATCTATTACCCTGAAAAAGACCTGAGCTGGGCTCATGGCTGCTCAGAATGAAGATGGTATTTCACAGCCTCTCTTGCAGCTAGGTGTGACCATGTGACTAAGTTCTAGAAAATGGGGTATAACCACATATGAAGCATGCAACTTGTAGGGGGGCCTAGAACTAGCATGACACACTCCCTTGGTTGCCAGGGACTTTCCTGGTTTTAGCATTGAAAGTCTCATGCCTTGGAATATCCCCTAGTTCTGGGAAAAATGGGATGTTTGGTGACTACCTCTGCACTGCCTCTTTTCTGGAATATGGACAAGGTAGTAAGCCATCTTGGACAGATAGATAAAGGGAAACTCCAGGAGTGATAGAAGGATCATGGGTCTATGCCACTTTCATGTAGCACAGCTGCCACACCAGCGGACTTCCATGTGACAGATGAAATCAACTTCTATCTTGTTAAAGGTCCCTTCTACATTTCTCTTCAGCTAACCTAACCCACCAATCTCCATCTCTTATACCATTTTTGGCTATCAGGAATTTGCTCTTTTCTATAATATGGCAATACCTATGTTGACCTTGATATTTAATCAGAGACTTCTTTGCACAGTCCTTTATCTTATTACATGTTTAAGTTTTGTCTCTTGGGAAGAGTCAGTGAGGTAGAGAGAATACAGCTTAGGTTTAGATCTCGGTTCAAGTCTGAGCTCTAGCACTTGCTGCCTGGGGAATCATGAGTGACAGTTTCCTCATTTATAAGGCCACAGTGATTACAATCCCTCCTCTGCCTACTCCACTGTTTTGTGGTGAAATTAGATACTATGAGAATACTTCTTCAACCATTAATCACCACAGCCATGTTTTGTTCTTGAGAATTGGTCCTCTCTCTAATATTCACCAGATGCTCCTAGCAGACTTACTACAGTGCCAGGAACATAGTGAATGACAGATCCACAAATCCTCCTAGAATTAATAAAAGAGGAGGGGATAAGGTAAAAGTAACTGTTTCTTAAACATTATGAAATTGCAAACAATAAGGCTCTGCCTGGATATCTACCCCTTCAAATGCAAAGGCGGCACAAAATACTGGACACATATCAAACTGAGGCCTTTGACACAAGTTTTCATTCATGAATGGTTCCTAGGAGCCACATAACTAACTAATTCATGGCAATCAAGTCTAAGTCAACAATACTAGAGATACGGGTCCCTTTCTATGAACACCACCCTTCTCAGCCTTAACTCTGTGTGTTCTGCACCTCAACACGGACATGGGGGAGAATCACAACGGCTCCACATGCATTTTATGTCAGGAAAAAATGGCTTCTACTCAGCACACTGCAAAGAGAATTGCTATTTTCTTGTGCTCTATAGTTTAGCAGATTACCAAGGTGATGACATTAAGTTTAAGACTACCTATTAATGGAAAGATAAATGTAATTCAGGGAGGTCACTTAAGCAAACACCAACTGAAGGATAAAAATCACCCTGGAAAGCCATGAGAAAAGAAGAGAGATGCAGCTTTACCCACCAGCTCAGACCATGGACCTGATCCCATCACAGGCGCACAGCTCCTGCTCATTGGTTCAGAGAGAGACATTTACTCAAATCTATGAGCGCCAGAGCTCCAAGACACAGCTCCCACTCACCAAGGCTATGAGCTAGCCCAGTGCCCCAGGCCCCCCTTTTTCCCCCTTTCCTACATAATTTATGATGGTATATTCCCCCAGGACCCTTATCATTGCAGGATCTTTCCCCTAAAAGAGCTATATTTGTACTCAGAATAGGAGTCAACAAACTCAGCATCAATGAGCTACAAATGACTGATAGTTATTTTTCCTAGAAATATTTATAATTTCAGAGGAACCAGAGGTCTTAAACTCAGAAAGTGCACTTATCATTATGGAGGTCAAGTGTGTCTACATGGTCAGGGTGGGAGTGGCGCTGTTAGGAAAGGTGATGTTGGAGGGAGAGAAGAGCCCAGTACCTTCAGAATAACATCACTTGGCCGCTGTCTTCCCTGCCTTTCCAAAAAATGGGACCTGAACATTGCACACAAATTGCTCTGATCAAATCAAGGGGCCCTAAAGGAGATCAGGCTGGGCTTAAAAGCTCTTGGGCTATGAGTTAATAAGAATTTTAATAAAAATGGAAAGTATAGCCCTGGGCCATGGTACAGTATCTCTCTGGGTTGCTGGCGTTCTATCAGTCAATCATATAATCTTTCTGATGTTCATAAAGGGGTGAGGGAAAGCGAAAACTGTGTGGGCCAAAGAAGGTTTCAAAAACAACCTGCAGAAAGACCATCAGCTCTCTGATTGGCCTTCCCGGGGCCTGAGACATACCTGAAAGTGAAGCCTTTCCCACAAGATAAGATACCAACAAAAACAACCTGTGCCCAGCACACTACACATAACAAATCAATTTCCATACACATTGAATTGTCACGACAACCTGTGGTTCCAATTTATCATCATCCCCATTTTATGTATGAGAAGCCAGAAAGTCAGAGAGGTGGTGGGAGAAACCTGGTCCCAGGTCTGAGATTCCTACTCCCTTTCTCAAATTCCTCAGTAGCTTTTATATTTTAAACTCAAACTGTCTGTTTAATCACTCTGATGCTCTGGTTCAGTTTACTGTTCAAATATGCAACCTTAGAAGATAGCTGGTCTGTGTCATTTGCTTCCCCTCCAAAGGTCAGAAATTTATTAATCCTTTGATTTAATACCAAAAATTAGCATTGAGATGAAAACTTACTACCAATTGAAAAGCAAGTAGCCTTCCTGCTATTTATCTACTTTTGTTTAAAGGACTATCAAGTTCTATGATATTTAAGGCACAGCTTAATACCAAGGGTATTGCCCAGTCACTTATTTATTCCATTTTACTGACCTCTGTTAATATATCCATCAATGGGTATATTTCTGGTGGTTAAACTTTGATCAGAGCAGCTGATAGGCAAGACTGATTTTAAAAGTTTTTTTTTTTAATAGATAGCATTCAGCTGAAAATATAGTTGACATGTCATGATGCTTGCTTAGCCAGAGGGTGGAGTGTTTCATTTCCAGTCAAGGGCACATACCTGGGTTGCAGGTTGGATCCCCAGGCACTGGTCAGTGCATGTGCTGGAGACACCCAATCGATGTCTCTCTCTCACATCTCTCTCTTTCTCTCTCTCTCTCTTCCTCCTTCCCTCCCTTCCACTCTCTCTAAAAATCAATGGAAAAAATATCCTCGGGTGAGGATTAAAAAAAATCAATGCTGGCCCATTTTGTTTTAAGTATCGACTAAGAGAGGAGCGAAACAGAGAAACTTCAGTGTTGCTCTTGATTTTTCTCACACTGATGATGACAGAATGAGGAGAGACCTGAAACGTTCCACTAGTTGTACTTGAACCTCTCTAACCATTCTTTCTTCATCAGTAGGAAAGCTGGGAATCTTTCCATACTCTACTCTCTTTACATAGCTCACGTTCACCAGTCCTCAAGGTTTATCTGCTAAAGTCCCAAATCAGTCCCCTCCTCTGCCCTCCTGCACACTGTCCTTGGTCAGGGCCTCCGTGTCTCTCACCTACTCTACAACCCAAGCCCCTGTGCACAATGCAGCCGGCCGGGCATCTGAAAGGCAAACCTGACCAGGATGTTCCTTATTGACAAATCTTTCAATGGCTGCATAAAACCCTTCCCTTGACTTTTAAGGCCCTCCATAGCCTTGTCTGTTGTCCTTCCTATAGGCTGCCTAAATGGGGACCAGGACAGTGAAGGGACATAGCAGGTTAGAGGCAGATGCTGGGTCAGGGCCCAGCAAACTTATCTTCTCATCTTGAATTCTTGCAAAAAAACAAACAAAACAACATCTTACAAACAAACAAACAAAACAACAACAACAACAACAACAAAACCCCAAAACAACCCCAGTGTTTCTTGTTCTTTTTCTATCCTATATTTCCTATATTTTGATCAATGAATTGTAATTGGGAAAATAAGTGACTTGGAGGGGAAAAAAAGAAGCCTATTTGATCGAGGTGATTCCAGATATGAGCTAAAGCTTGGCTTACACAAGCTCATCTGCAGGTGGGGCTGGAATAATTATGCAGCAACGAGGATGCCCATATATCAATCAATGGGCACAGCACGATGCCAACCCCACCCCTCCCTGCACACGTCAACACAGGCTTGGTAGCAGGTACTACAAGTTTAACATGTGACAAACATAAAGCAAGAAAACAGCCTTCCAGAGGGAGCCTGTCGAGTGTAGTGATGTGCTCACTCTAAGTCATGTCTCAGGCTGGCCTGTGGCCTTGCCCTTGGTTTCCATGTTGACCACAATGTGAGAGACAGCACACCATTTACTCCTCTAAGGAGCTAACTGGGGGCACAGTGCTCACGGTCTTCACTTGTTTTGAAATCACAGAAGACCCCACCAAATATGTTAGCATTTGATTATTTCTGCTCATGATGTCAAAAGCTTGGATGCCAGGAAACCTCTGGATGCAACTAGCTGTTCACTTTGTAGGCAGGCAGTTGGCATCCTAAAGATACATCCTTAAAAAAAAAGGACAGGAGGTGTCTCCCTCATCTCTGTGTCCTCATTCCTCTCATAGGGGTTGGCAGAGGAAATGCCCATGGATGCTTGAGATGGGGTCTTATAAACAAGTAACCTAGGCCCTGTGCTGCAAGGTGGAGCACAGTGAACCTTCCACATCCTTCGGGGTTTGGCTGCCCAGCTCTTCTCTGAATGGAGATTCTGTCCTTAGTGCTTATGTTCTTCTTTGAGACCTGCCCGGGTCTTCTTCTACCCCCACCCCCTGCTGTCTCCTCTGACCTGCTCTACCCCCAGCATACTGATCCTCTGGAGTCACACCCCACAGTCTGCTTAATCCACCAACAACCACAATCTTCAACCCCAGCCGCTCAGGCCTGATCCCAACCTACTGATTTCATCCTGGCCTGGCCCATAGAGTCCTGGACCCTCATCCTGCTTTTATCACTGAACATCAGGGGACCAAGGCAAGGCCTGGGTGTGGGGTTTACTAGGCTGTGACTGCACAGCACCAAGCATCTGGAACATAATGGAAAAGAACAAAGCTATCCAACTGTTTCTAAACATCCAGATGTCTGGCATGGAGAAGAGGGGACATCCTGGCACCTGCCCTGTGGACAAGGGCATGCCATCCAAGCTGAAAGGCAGCAGGTCCTGGGCTCCACTGACAGGTGCCTCATGTTGGCCGTGGAGTCAGAGCCCTGGGCCCCGGGCTGCCACCTTCTCTCTGTGTAGGGTGAGACCTGGCCCGAAGACCACAGACCTCAAGCCTCACCTTGTGGGAGTTTTCTTAGGAAAAGAAGCAAAGATGGGGGAAAGAAGGTGGGAACAGAAGTCTTTCACAACTAACCCTCCCCCACTCCCCACACACACTAAATACAATAGGATTGTAGGAGTCAACAATATCGCTGACCCTGACACGGCTCCCAGTGGGAAGAGGGAGACCTGGGTCTGCAGCAGCTATTGGAACTGCTTCCAGGTGACTGATGTTGCCCACTGCTGCCTTAGCACGGAGGCTTGGTTTCCTTTTGTTGCCCTGTTCTAGGGTGGTCCACTGTAGCCGAGGAGGACCTGCTTAGGGCGGCAAAGAGGGGATCCTGTTTCTGTGACTCAGTGACTCCGGGTGTATTGTCCTCTCATCCAGAGGTTCGCAGCATCTGTCCCAGAGGGCTCTGCAGCATCCCGGCAGGGTGGGAGTGGTGGCTTGGCACGTAGCTGGGTGAAGACAAAATCTCCCAGGTCCTTAGGTTGGATTTGGCCCAGGTCCTTAGGCTACAAAGCCAAGCTCTTTGCAACTTAATGTAGAAATCTCTGAACATAGAATTCAGAGTCCTGACACCTCAAGTCTTGTTCCAGCTCTGAGCTTCAGTGGCTCCACCTTGGAAGTCAGTTCAGTACCTTGGGCCTCAGGGTCCCCATTAGGGAGAGGACCACAGAGCCAGATGTTCGCCAAGCTGCCTGTCCTCTCCAGAAAGAGACCCTGCATGTGCCCAGCCATGGCCAGACCCCAGGGGAGAGAAGATAAGCTTCTGGGGATTAACCAGTCCAATTTCTCACCCAGCCCCCCTCTCTCTGATCCCATGAAGGGGTGGGCCTATCTTCTGCGGGGGATGTTTTCATGAGCCCCCAGAGCCTGCATCTGTGGCCCTGCAGCCTGACAAAGCCACCTGCCTGTCAGCCTTGTGGTCACTGCCCTTGAAGCCTGACTGGTGGGAGCCCAGCGGATGGTTTTCTGAAAGCTGTTACCCAGAAAAGCAATGCTGAGCTGGGTGTAGCGATAACTATCTCTGCACTGTCACACCACAGGGGAGGAGGGTGGTGACAATAGCACCTTCTCCCTCGACAATAATACCTCACAGAAGCCAGAGAAATGCGGGCATTGAAAGCAAAAATGCTCACTGCACTTACCAAGTGTTGACTGCCTCCCCGTTAGCATTTTCAGGAGAGACCCACGGGGAACAGCCTTTCCTGGTTTTCTCCCAGGCCACCCAGCAGCTGGCCCCTCTGCAGAAAGAGCACTCACCCAGGGAGACGCACACATTCTGCGTGGCTCTGAGCTCCCAGGGGCCTCAGGCACCGCAAGGTGCCCTCGCAGACCTCTCGGGTTCCGAAACCCAGAGGAATCTGGGGCTGAGTGATTCTGTGCTGCTAGAGAGAGAGAGAGAGAGAAAGAGGAAGCAAAGCCACAAGCGGGATGGCTCTGTGGCAGCCGCTGCCACCACCATCCCACCAGCCCCCGGGTCACCTGGCAGTGCCCACTGGCGATGGGTTTCTCCCTCTCTCCCTTTCTGTTGCCTTTTTGGCTTCCTCTCTCCCTCCCTCTCATCCTTTCTTAGGAGTTGTACCCATTCTGGAGAAGAAAGAACCTGCCTTTGCTTCTTCCATTGCAAAGAACAGGGAGGGTAAAATACCATTGAGAAATACCCCTGCTATTCTGGAAGTTAGAAAAGCGGGCCAAGAACCTGGTTTTTCTGTCCCTTTGGGAGGGATTCTTTCCTCAGAAGGGGCTTGGGTTAGAAAGGATAGGATCTTCAGTTTAAGGCCAAGAGTGGATATTTGGGGACTAAACAAGCCCTCCCTCTTTTTCAGTCATTTTATACGGCATTCTGTACTCCTCATCATATCACTCTATTTTATTTATTTATTTATTTTTAGCTCCTCTATTCTTTGGTTGTTACCGTTTCAGTTCATTTTTACTTATGAGGAAAATACAAACCACATAACCTGTCAGCTATAACCTGTCAGCTATGAAACCATCTCAACTCTTTTGGACAAAGCAGGACAGAAACATACAAACCAATCAATGTGCCCATGGGGTTTCAGAACCTGGGTCATGTGACCAGGATGGCGGGCTTCCCTCACCCCATGCCCCCCAACCCCCACCCTCACTCCCAGAGAAGAGCAGTGTCCTTCCTCCCCACACACCTCAGTTTGGGTGGATGCCATCACTGGTACATCTGCAAACCGATCTCTGATTCCTCCCTCGTTCTCCTGCACTGTCTCCAAGCTGAGGGCCCACCCTTCCTCCTCAGTCACCTTCCTTTTTAAAGTTCTTGAGTCTTCTTTTTCCATCCCGTTCCCTCTGCCACCTCCCTGGGCCCTCGCCCACTTTACTTGGACGCTGACAGAGCCTCCTCGCCAAAATTCCTTTTTCCCTCCCATGTGTCCCAAACTGATGCCAGGGGAGACTTCCCCAAACACCCATTTGTTTAATGCCATCCCCTGCGGGAGGACCTTCACAGGCTGCCCACGGCTGCAGGAGAAAGTCCAAGTTCCTTGCCTTGGCAGATAGGCGCCTCCACATTCTGGCCCTTACTTACTTTTTCTGACATTAATAATAATAGATTTTTTAAAAGGTACCATTATGGGGCACTTACTACATGTCGGGCACAGCGCTAAGCACTTTGTCTTACTTTGTTCTCATAAGAGTCCTGCGAAGTCCTGTTACTTGCACTTCACAGTTGAGCAAAGGGGCCCAGAGAGGTTACTGTGGAAGGCTGCACAGCGAGGGAGTGGCAGGCCCAGCATCTGAACCCAGGGCTTATGTCACCAAAACCCATGCTCATGACCAGCTCTCTCCACTGCCTGTCTGCCTGAATGGGTGCCTCGTGCTGCAGCCAACACACTCTTGGCCCCTGCCCCCCACATAAGTCCTGGGCTGCTGTAGATCATCCACTCCAACACCCAACCTGGGACCTGGTACAGAGGAGCCTTAGGCATATTAATTGAAGACTCTCAGCCTTCACAGTAGAAAGTAGGCTGAAACACGATATGCTGCCTGGGAAGCTTTGAGAGGCAGGCAGGGGAGCAGGCCCCAAGCCTTGCTGGGGAGACTAGTGGTCGGGAACTCTGGGCTGGCTGTACTCACTTGAGTTGCAGGTTCCTGCACTCAGCTGCCGCCTGCTCTCCCACACTGCCTGCTTCCCTCACAAAGCTCCATGCCCGGGTGTGTTCTCCAAACTTCCAAACCTAAGGGCTAACAGGCAGGAGGCGGGGTGCTGAATCCCCCACTCCTGCCGGTTTACTTCAGGGAAATGAAGGAAGGGGCATCCCCACCAGTTGGTTGTTTCTCTTGTCCAAACACAAGCAAAACCCCCCAGAGCTCCTTGATAAGACGCAACACTTCTTGGTCAGACTCTTCCATCAGAGGCCAATCTGACCTCCTCAAAATTAAAGCAGCGAGGCAGTCTCAGGCGAGGCAGGAAAAACGCTTAGAAGCCCGAATCTAGTACAGGGGTGGGCAAACTTTTTGACTCGAGGGCCACAATGGGTTCTTAAACTGGACCGGAGGGCCGGAACAAAAGCATGGATGGAGTGTTTGTGTGAACTAATATAAATTCAAAGTAAACATCATTACATAAAAGGGTACGGTCTTTTTTTTTTTTAGTTTTATTCATTTCAAATGGGCCGGATCCGGCCCGCGGGCCGTAGTTTGCTCATTTTGCAGATGAGTTTGTTGGTGCCGAGAGGGAAACTCCTTGCCCAAGGTCACTCAGCGCAAGAGTGGCAAAGCTCAGACAAGACCAGGAGTTGCAAGTCACCCAGGCCTAGAGCCCTTTGCCTGGCCCAGCAACCTGGCAGCTGCAGCCACACAAACAAAACTGTTCCTTTAGGGGGTGATGGTTAGGTACCCGCTGGCCTCCCAAGTTCCAGATAAGACATGAAAGCAATTCTCCCCATGTGTCCTTTAAGTTGTCAGTAGGAGTCAAGGACACTCTGAAGATTCATATCTGACCACAGCAAGCCAAGTACCAGGAGGGTGAAGTCACTTGTGAAAGGAAAGTCACCGGCTGAGTCAGACCCAGCGACTGATGCACAGGCACAGCCCTGTCTGGCTGGAGAAGGCACAGTTCTTCATGTGGGTCCCCGAAAGACTCCTCTCGATTTTCTTGGGGTCTTTGGTGCACTCATAAGTTTAAATCACAAGTACTAAACATTCTGGACAATGCACAAAGTCCTTCCCTAGCTGGGCCAGTCCACCCGTCTACAGCCTCACCTCATATACCATCTCTGCTCAGAGCACACAGTTCACATCTTCATTTTTTCTTTTAAATATCCTTTTTCTCTTTTAAAAAACATATTTTTATTGATTTCAGAGAGGAAAGGAGACAGAGATAGAAACATCAATGAGGAGAGAGAACCACTCCCTGCACACTCCCTACTGGGGATCGAGCCCGAAACCCAGGCATGTGCTCTTGACCAGAATCAAACCTGGGACCCTTCAGTACACAGGCCGATGCTCTATCTACTGAGCCAAACCAGCTAGGGCTTCATTATTTCTTTTGTAATTCCCTCTGTTGAGAATATTGTCCCTTCTTTAACTGGTAAACTTGAACTTGCCTTTGAATTGGGAGTGTAAATGCTTCTCTTCATTGTTTCCCCTGCCCCTTCTCCCCTAATGCCCCTCATCCATCTTCCCTAAGAACTCCATTCACGGCAACCCCTGGCCCTTTCTGCACTGAATGCCAGCTATTTTTTAACAAGTTCTCTCTCCATGGCTGCATTGAGAATTTCTCAAGGACAGTAGAGCAGTCATATTCATCTTGGTACTCAGAGTGGCTAGATCAGTTCCTGGTACATAGAGGGAACAACAGAATTACCAGCTTAAATGAAATAGAAATGTGTCTGCTTAATGAAAACTCCGCTCTACATTCCCATGTGGAAAATCCAGTGAAGGTTTTTTTTTTCTTAAGAGTATAGCAAAGGCCTCATTATAGGTGAATGGTCAAGGCACATTTTACAAGCCCTGAGCTGAGCTCCATGCACGCCCAATTGCGCATGTGTGCACACACAGGAGCTGGAGGGAGCTGGGTGCTCTATGGCAAGGTGGAGTCCGGAAGATAAGATCACCAGGCTGCAACAGAGGGGAGCCACGTGACCATGTGGTAACCCCAGGCATACATGATACCCGCGGCAAGGCCCAGCTCCAATCTAACCACATCATCTTTTCATGAAAGACATGAGAAAGTACGACTCAAACAATTACAAAATGGGTGGTTTAATGCCTTCTTGCCTCGATGGTATCAAAGCTCTTGACTCTGGGGCTACACTGGGGAAACAATTCTCTGAGATAAGAAGATGAGCTATCTGCTCAAAAGAATGTGCAGGAAGCCAAGGTAACTGGGCAACACATAACGAAACGGTTTGTGGCCAATGAGCCATCTAAACCAAAGTGTCCCCGGGCCATATCAGTTGTGTGAGCAAAGGAAACCAAATCCACCCTCGTCTCAAGGTGAAGACTTTGTGGGTGCCAATCTGCGTGTGTATGTGTGTGTGTCCTTACTAAACATTATGGCTAAAGTGAAATTCACAGCTCCCTGACTGGTGGCTGAGGCTGATATAAAACAAAAAGGTTGAAAAGGTGAGACCTGCCATGCAGCAGTCTGAAATCCCATTCCTGGGACTCCACCTGCTGTGTGACTCACCTGCTGAAGTGACCAGTGTGCTACACAAATGTGAACTGGGACACTAGCATTGACTGATCAGTGTTCCGGAAGTAGATACTGAACTTCAGCCTCATGCTATTCCGAAATAGGTCTGAATTCTCTGAGCCACAGACAAGGGAGTTTCTCCTCTTGGAAGCTCCGCTCACGCCTGGCCCAAGTTACTACAATGAGGTTCCCTCCATCACTCGTCCCCTTTTTAGCCCCAAGCAATCTTCCCAGGATCCTTTAAGGTCCCCAGAACTACAGAATGTGACATTTGGGATGGGCTTTATGGTATTAAGATCCCAAGCTTTACAGGCTCAAACATGTGTGATTTAATCTCAGCTCTGCATTAGTCAATGCTCTTAGATTTGGGGTAATTTTCTTAACCTAAATCTCAGCTTTATCATCTATAAACTAGGAGGTGGGACAGAACCCACCTCCTAGTTAAGTTTGCTTAGAAATGCATGAGTTAATTCATATAAAATACATAGCACAATCATGAGCCATTATTATTATCTCCACCACAATAATCTATTTAAACCATCTCAATTTCTAGAAGAGGATCCTGAGGTCCAGAGAAGTAAGGTGATTTGTCCCAATGAAATGAGTCTTGGGTGATCCAATAGTTCTTGCCCCAGGTAGACAATGACTAGACTGAAGGCAGCAGCACTGGTAAGTAGCTGAGTTAGTGGCAGAACTCAGATCTACTGATACCACAATGGCACCATGCTCTGTTATTTTGCATTGCATAGTTATTTATTTTCCAACCAGGTCTTATGTCTCTGGAAAATAGGGATCTGTGCTTCTTAAGTCCTCCCCTTATTCCCCCCCTCCCAAGTATAGCACTTCACAGGAATTGGACAAATATTTGCTAATTAGCTGATTGCAAAGATAGCTGCTGATTTTCTAGTCAACAGGTTTCTATGCCATAGCTGCTGCTCCTCCACACGATCGCATCCTTAGCATTTTGGAAAATTCGTCCTAGAAGGACTTGTGCTGATGTGTTCCAGAGGAAAACATCCCGCCCCTTTTTGGAATGCAGACAGAGGTTGCTCCAGATTGCAGGCTCACTAATTAGAGCCACAGGTAATTTGACTGATGCTCTAAAGCCCCAAAGCACTCACTAAAGGCACCTTTGTCCTTGCCCGTTGCAGGTTTTGTCACTCCATGTCAAAATGGCCAAGGTGCCTAGTGATGGGGCTGCTGGTACTCACAGCCCAGATGGCAGGGTTGAGATGCCAGCCCACTGAGTCCATTGTCAGGAGGGAACTTGGCACCAACCCTTCTTCTGAAGGCTGAGTGTGCTATGCAGATTCTGGCCCTAAATGGGATATTTTAATGAATGTTGCTGTTATTTTTATTGTCTGGCGCAGGATTGAATATGCTTCTCAGAAGCTGGCCTTTATGCAAGCCACCATGACCTACATGTTTAATTTGGATCTTTATTTTTTGTTTCATAAACCCTTTTAATGTAACATCATTGTAGAAAAAATCCAAATGGATGTATGTGATATTCTATTGGTCCTAATCTTTTGGGGCTCGACTTTTGCGGTTAACATTGGGGTCACTATAAAAGCACAAGAGAGCATGGGAATAGCTTGGAAGGGCCCAGGGTAGAGTTCTTTCCCTAGTGACTGATACCCTTTCATTGCTTCATTGAATTTTTCCTGTTCTTGACCTCTGCCCTTGTGTTTAATAATATTGGTATAATGAGTTGAATAAATGGCCCTGTCTATAAAGAAATGAGAAAAGTCTGGCTTTGGCTAAAATTCCCGCTGGGCATTTACGTTGTAAGTGGTGGACACAGAGGTAAACTTAAAGACCAATCTAATGGATAGAGATAGCTATTCCTTGCAGTGGTTCTCAACCTTCCTAATGCCACGACCCTTTAATACAGTTCCACATGTTGTGGTGACCCCCAACCATAAAATTATTTTCGTTGCTACTTCATAACTGTAATTTTGCTACTGTTATGAATTGTAATGTACATATCTGATATGCTATATGTGTTTTCCGATGGTCGCGACCCACAGGTTGAGAACCGCTGTCAGCCAAAGAGCCCACTCAGAGTCTGGGGCCCGCACAAGCCCACCAAGGGGCATAATATTGTCTGGAATTTGCTATTCCATCCTTCGCTCCCCATGGGCTACTCAGCCTCGGAAGCTTGGGATAGATAATGGGAGTGACATATGCCCCACGTTCTCTGAGACATCCCACTATTCAATGTTTTTGCAAACGTAGCCTGAGGAGATGTTGCCTGGGACTCAGGAGAGCACAAAATGTTGGCCCCTAAAAGTCATCAAAGGTGGCTCCTAAGCATTTGAAACATGGCCAGTCTCCAGTGAGATGGGCTTTAGTCATAAACACACAGCGGATGCTGAAGATGTAGTACGCTCCCCAAAAAGGATGTAAAATGTTGCATTAACACATTTTTTATATTGATTACATATCAACATGATAGCCTATTGGATGTATTGGCTTGATTAAATCTGTTATTAAGATGAATTTTCCCCATTTCTTTTAACTTTTTAAAATATGGCCACTAGAACATTTAAAATTAGAAATGCGGCTCACATTATATTTCTACTGTATATCACTGTTTCGGATGATTACCAGAAAAGTATTTCCCATTGAATCATGGCTCAGCCCAGTGAAAGACAGAACTATCAAGCCCTCGGCCAGCCCCCTCACATTCAGAACGATCCCTGCTCTGACCCTGGCCCAGAGATGCTGAGCTGCCTGGGCCCTGCCTATGCTCAGCCCACCCCTGGCTGCTCACCTGCGTAGGCTGGCATCTTCCCCAGAAACTGCGCTTGCATCAGGCTCCGGGGCTCTGCAGGCTGGTTTTCTACCTGGAATATTTTTCCCTCATGTGTTTTCATCATCTGGGTTTTATCTCCAATGTGACCTCCCCAGTCAGTCCTTCCCTTTCTTCCTGTGATAAACAGAATAATGGTTCCCAAAGATGGCCACTTTCTAAGGCCCAGGACCTGTGATTATGCTAAATTACTGGAAAAAGGGACTATCTAGATATGACTGCATTAAGGATTTTTAGATGAGATCATCCATGATTATCAGGGCAAGCCCAATGACATCACATAGAACAGTGGTTCTTAACCTTCCTAATGCCGCGACCCTTTAATACAGTTCCTCATGTTGTGGTGACCCCCAACCATAAAATTATTTTTGTTGCTACTTCATAACTTTAATTTTGCTACTGTTATGAATCGTAATGTAAATATCTGATATGCAGGATGTATTTAGGCTACCCCTGTGAAAGGGTAGTTCGACCCCCAAAGGGGTCACGACCCACAGGTTGAGAACCACTGACATAGAAGGAAAAAGAAGAAAGCAAGAGAACCAGAGTCACAGAAGGAGATTCGAAGATACAAGCAGAGGCAGGGACAATGCCCAGGAACGCAGGCAGTGTGTAGAGGCTGGGATAGGCAAGAAATGGATTCTCCCAGAGAGCTCCAGGGAGAACACAGACCTGCCAACACACTTTACATGTCTGAACCCAGTTTGGTAACTGCAAGATACCAAATTTGTATTGTTTTAGAGCCACAACATTGCAGTAATTTGTTAACAGCTACAAAAGGAAATGAATACAAGTCTGAGACTTGGTACCACCCAACCCGAACTTCTTCTATTCTACCCTTTCAGGTTACTCTTTTCATATTATTTACTGCTGTCAGACACAATCTAATTTATGTGTTAATCTATTTAGTTATTTATTTTCTGTCTCTCCTGACTAGAACTTGAGCTCCCTGTGGGCAGAGACCCCCACTGCTGTGTTTGCCACAAGGTACTCTGCTTAAATTTAAATTAGTATCCTACACATAGTAAATGCTTGTGGTATGAATAAATGATTGATGAGTGAATGTATAAATAAACGATGACAACTGGCTATTGGCAAGATTCACTTTTAACCAATTGGATGTCATCTGAAAAATTTTACATAAAAATTATACCCAAGTAGATGAAATGAACAATACTGATAGAGAGTGCTTACTATTCACAAGGCACCATGATGGTACTGCCGAGATACAAAGAATTCAGTGATCCTTTCCTTCCTACCATTTCTGTAGAGGGCACATGATAAAACAATGGCCAGTGGGGGTGTTACATGCCTGGGGCAAATGAGTGGTGGGGCATTAGGCATAAGCAGTGGTGTGCTGGCAAACCAGCTCTCAAAATCACCACCACAACGACAACCACAACTACAACCTGATCTGTAGTGCTTGCCAATTCCTGTGAGGTAAATACTCCGGCAATGACTGATTTCAGGCTACCATTGTAATGCCTCTGAGCATAACATTGGGAAGAGCTATCCACAAGTAAGGACTTGCTTGGAAGTTGGGTTATCAACTGGACCTAGAAGAGTTGGTGGGATGAGGATGGCCTCAGGCTCAGGCAGGAGGCACGATGCACACAAAGGCAAAAATCTCTTCTGGGCTGGTGACTTGGGGTCTCAATGGCCCCTGTGGCTCTACTGGGTTTCTTATCATTGAGACAAACAGAAACAAGCAACTAACAGAAGTAATCATGAAGAGGGATGGCTGGAAAGATGCAGGAGCAGAGTCTCATTGCCAGGAGGATCCTGATAATTTTCCCCCAGCACTGACATTTAATGAGCATGTGGCAGAGCTGAAAGCTTGGGAAACTGATGCTCAGGGAGGACCAGTGAACAGCCTTTGTTCACTGAGCTGGTTAGGGGACCCATACCTGAACCCAGGCTAATCCCCTCATTCATTTTGACTCTTATCATTTACTAGAGGCCGATGCATGAAATTCCTGCAAGATGCTCGGCCCTCGCAGCTCTGGCTGCTCTAGCCAGCCCTCGAAGCCCTTCCCAGCCCCGGCTTCGTCAGGACAGTTGTCTGGATGGTTGTTTGGCTGTTCAGCCTAATTAGCATATTATCTTTTTATTATATAGGATTTTAAATTAGTTTATTGATTGACTTGAGAGAGAAAGAGAGAGACAGAGTGAGACAGAAAAACATCGATCTGTTGTTCCACTTCTGCATGCATTTTCATTGGTTGATTATTGTGTGTACCCTGATCTGCAATCCAGCCCACAACTTTGGCAAATTGGGACGACGCCCTAACAAACTGAGCTACCTGGCCAGGCTGCCTGTCATAATTTAGGTTGATTGATCCAACATGCAGCTCCTTGCAGTCCTCGTGTAAAGATGAACTGCCACGTGAACTTGGGACAATCCACTTAAGGTGCCCAAACTTAAATGCCCAAACTTAGGAGCCTCCTTAAAATTCCCATCCTCATCAAAGAGTCATCTCATCTAATTTGGGAGCCTGGGAGATTTGACTCTGAGGGTCCTAGAGTGTATGTAAGAAGTTGGTGTACAGAGTCAGATGTCGCCTTAACCTGAATCCTGAATCCACCACTGCCCAGATGAGTGACACTGGGGAGGTGACTTGCTTTTAGGATTCTCATATCTAAGATGGGGATCATACTAATATATTCCACAAAGGGTTTTGTGA
Organism: Myotis yumanensis; assembly: GCF_028538775.1. Lineage (NCBI taxonomy): Eukaryota > Metazoa > Chordata > Mammalia > Chiroptera > Vespertilionidae > Myotis > Myotis yumanensis. The sequence continues at coordinate 55,049,413 of NW_027223752.1, read as the reverse complement.
AGATATACAGGATGCATAAAAGTCACCCCGCACCACACCTGCAGCATGGTCATGGCCGATCAATGTGTACTAGGGTGGTGATGAAGGTGAAAATCATGTTTTCCCCTTTCTCAAGGTCTTGCAGACAAAACCTAATTGTCAAAGCTAATTTCCTAACAAGTTCCTTCCTATGATCCAGTCACCTGCCCCAGATCCCAGGCCCAGCAGCCCTCCCAGGCCCAGGCCTGGCTTGTTGATCACTTTAAGAACATGCATTTGTTTGTGTGCAGGGTGAGATGTTTTCCTTGCTTTGGGTGTGTTTCAATGAAGGACAAGGATAAGGCCATTATGTGAACACAGGAATAACAATGAAAACAAGACCACTTTCTGAAAAGCACTAAAAAGCTTTATTTTGCCTGAGTGGCCATTATTTTCATTCTTTTTCCCTCACACAAAGCACCAGAGCCCATTTCATTCAGCCTGTTGCTGAGTGAGTGGGTGTGAAGATGCGGCACAAACAAAAGAGGTAACATATTGCTACTGTCCAGTCTCTTGTTAAGAGCTCCCCGAGGTGGCCCAAGCTTCCCGCTAGCCCTGGTGCTTGAATCATCAGAACAACAATGCACACATACATATAAATATAAAAACCCTCCATAATCCTCGACATGGTACATGACGATTGGCGAGCAGGAACTGGATTTCAAAAGCTGGCAGGACATAAAAGCACAGCATTCTTCTAAGACGTTGGCACCTTGTCATCCCTATGGACAATTTCAGGTGTCAATTCTGCTGCCTTGGAAACACTGTTCCTCCTGTCCCCCAAGAAGAAGGCAAGCCTGTTCTGATCCTGACACTCAGGGTCCCTTGGCTGCTGTGTGAAAGGCCTGGGCTGGGGTGAGCTGGGAGGAGTAGCAGCCACATGCCTGTGGGGAGAGGAGGTTGAGGTACTAAAAGAATGGGGGGGGGGGGGCGGTTCAAGGTCCCAGGCTGTCCAAATCATACAACTCAAAGTAAGAGAAGACCACTGTTGCCTACTCTGAGTTTTCTGAAAATAAAAACAATTTCATGAAGGGGAAGGAAGTAAATCTTGGCATGCGGTCAGTTTTCCTACATTCGGGATAATCCAGTTGTTTGACTTATGGCAGAGTGTGTGTGTGTGTGTGTGTGTGTGTATGTGTGTGTGTGTGTGTGTGTGTGTGTGTGATATTTTCCCCCACAACAGTTTTCCTCCCTCCAGTTTTTGTCAAAGAGGTCACCATGCCAACCAGATGTAAGTTCTGAGAACTTCTCTTCTGGCTCCCTGGATGGTTCTGAAGAAGGAGGAAGTGCTTCTGATCTGATCTCCCTGCGGGCCAGGACTCTGCCACATTTCCCATGGGTCTCCCAGGGCCCAGGATGTGCCCACGCTGAGTCTCCCTGCCCCAGCTACACACCAGGGCTTGAGCCTCAGTGGGAGAGGGAGGGGCACTCCTTACTCGAAGATGTCACATTTAACAACACCATCATGATGGTCTGATTGAACACCAACCTTGCACCTGGCAGTGTGGAGTGTGACACAGAGGTAAGGTGATCTGTCCTTGGGCGCCTGCAGGAGCCTATCATCAAACACACTTTGAGCTTACCCCACCCCACCCCCAATAGGCACCCAGTGGTTGGCATCCTGCCTTGCTTGGCATGTAGGGCTCCACAGCAGTGTGGCTCCCCTGCTCCCTAGCACTGTGTGACCCTTGGCGAATTTATGACATACATGGTGTGTTTAAGTTCCAGTCTCTCGTTTATAAAACAGGGATGCAACACCTAACTCCATGGTGTGCTGTGAACATTAAATGAAACCATGTATGAAGTGCCTAACACATGACCTGGCACATAGTAGGTGCTTAGGAAATTTGGTTGGCCAGCATCTTTTTGATAAGTAGTAAAAAAGTCAATCCAAGGAAACAAGATCAACATGTAGAAAGTAATCAGGAAACATTACAGAGTTAGCAAATAATAAAGAACTAAATGGAACAAATAAGGAGATCGTTGGTATGGGCTTGAGCTGCCTGCAGCCCAGGGGTGTGAAAGAAGGGGGCTGGAGGAGTCTGCAGAAAACAGTTTCATGGAGGAAACAAGCCTGGGTGGAACTTGAAGAAATGGCTTACGTGGCTGTGGCTCCCCTTGAGTGATGAGGGCTCTGTACAATAAAACATGCCCTTTAAAAAAAATCCAAGAGCCAGGCTCATCTCATGGGATCAGGGGGGTAAAATGAACAGAGAAAGAAGCATGGGCTGGGCCAGGTGAGACACAGGCCCTGTTCTGCTAACAGGATCGTCAATTGAAAGGTCACCCATAATACCCTCTGTGTCTAGAACTGTGGCAATTAGTAACAACCCCCAGCTTAGCATCCAGAGCATTCCTTTATGACAAGAGACAGCCAGACACAATCTTTCTACTCAGAGTTCAGGATGTGGGGGAGTGGGGGTGAGGGGGATATCAGGCAGATTCACACTGTACATGCATCCAATTAAAAATACAGACCGAGAGAAAAGCAAAATGAATGTCACAGAAAAGAAAGTGCTGCCACCCACTCTCAGCCCAAAGGTCACTGTGCCTCAGCCTTGGCCATTATCTCCAGGCGCAAAGGTCAGGGGTGTCTGCATTTCTGGGGAGGATGTAGGTTTTCATGAGGCTTCAAAATGACTCTTGCTCTGACACCAAAATTAGTGATCAGCTCTCAGGAGAAGACGGTACTAGAGAAATGGAGTGACTGTAACCTTTTCCGCCATCTCTCTTGTCGGCTCCATGAAGCAGAGTCACAAGGCATAAAACGAGAAGTTTCCACATTCTACAAAAGACTACAAGACTGCTGACTTCATCGGGGGAGTAACAAATGGGATCCCACTGCCAACAAGGAGACATCAAAGAAGAAGGAAAAAGCAATGATTAAAACATCTGAGGACATCATCTTGGCATGGAAATGGGCTCACAAGAAACATATCAGGGCAGGTCTTGATACAATAGTGCAGGGTGTTAGCCACATGGTTCCATGAACAGTCCCATTATTGTGGCCAAATACCGCTATCTAATTCACAGCATTTTAGAAATTTTAACACAGAATGAACTGGAAGGACACTGGACTTGGAGTCAGTTAGACCTGCAATCAAATCTCAATTGCTGTCCACATCTGATGGGCAATTTATGTCACGTTTTATCATTCCTGCCCTGTGATTCCACAGTTTGCACATCTGGACAGTAAGAATGATCTCAGTAATCTACAGCTTAAGGTCCCAGCAAAGATTAAATGTGAGAAAAGGTGGAAAAGTCCTTTATAAATAATCAGGCGCAATACAAATACAAACAATACTAGTTGCTATTATTATTATTAGCTAATAATAACATCCACTCTGAGATGACCCCAATCCCTATACTCGCCAAGGTAATGCTGCTTTTCTGTCTTCGACCCTCCTAGGAGAGAAGACTTTCTGCCGTTGATGATTAAATGGAATCTGAAAAATGTTAGATACACAACTGTTTAGGTGGGTGATATGTAAAACACCACAAGAGAAGTAAACCAAGCCACAATAGTACATGCATGAGCATGGGCTGAACGTAGCCTTTGGGGGTGGCTATCGGAAGCAAAATTACCAACTTGCAGCACTTCAGTTAAGCTTCCTAGCAACAAAAATACACAAATAACAAACCTTCATCATAATTATCCCCTAAAAACACCATAACATTATGTTGTGATATTGGTCTCTCCAAGTGTGCTCTAGCTAAAGGCATTTGGCATTTATCAATTCATCCAGGTAATGGAGAATCTGAGTTCAAACCTGCTAAGTATAGAGGATGAAGCAGGAATGATAGTTGAGGAGTTCAAAATATTTCTCCCCTTCCTTACCAGGAAGAAATTGATTGTAGTATCAGCAATACTCCAGAGAATCACCCAATATAGCAATAAGGGTTTTCTTTCTCAAGTTCTGTACCTGACCTGGTGAATAGGTCTGGAAAAGATGCTCGTGGTAGTTTGGAGCATAGCACAGTAATTCCAAAGCTGACTCAGGCTCAGAGGCTGGGGCAGAGCTTAAGATCACGTTTGTGTGCCTGACCACACTGATGACGCTCCTGGGACTGTCTCTTCATTGGGCTGCCTATAACTCATCGGTAGACACAGCTCTTTGGTAAGATGCAGGATAAATCTGTTCTCTAAAGTTTCCTGGAACACTGGGTATCAAAAAAGTGAGATGACTCCTGGCCTTTCATGTTGAAAATAAGCAGGGGCAGGGGGGAGGGATAGATTGTACAGGAGCTTGCATAACTTCTGAGGCATTCCCCAGGCGCTCTGCTCTCTGCAGCTACAAGGAGCCATCTTGAGTAGATGAGCAATTCTCGTCATGGGCAAGATTTTTCATGTGACATGTATGGATATGGAATCTCTCTGCTCCCCTCACCAAAGGAATCCATGCATGTGTCTAAGAAAGTTGTGTTTTCATCAGATTTTTCAGGGATCTTTGCCATTCTATTCCAATCTGCCCCCCCAAAGTTTAGAACCAGTACAATAGAATTTCACCTGGTAGAACTGGTTATATTTAGTGACAAAATTATGAAGGCGGACAAGGGCCGAAATTGAAGCTTAGTGATGTCCGAGTTTGCCACATGCTCCCATTGCGCAGGCAGAATTTGGACTCTGGTCTTGGAAGGCAAATGAGTGGTCTTACATTTTATTGTTTATTCTTTTATAATGTTTCCTTATTTTTAAAAAACCCCATGCCCTAGCCAGTTTTGCTCAGTGGGTAGAGCGTTGGTCTGCAGAGTGAAGGCTCCCAGGTTTGATTCCAGTCAAGGGCACATGTCCAGGTTGTGGGTTCCATCCCCAGGGGGAGAGGGGGCATGCAGGAGGCAGCCGATCAATGATTCTCTCTCGCTGATGTTTCTATCTGTCTCCCTTTTCCTTCCTCTCTGAAATCAATAAAAAATATATTTTAAAAAAACTTGTTCCTATATTAAATTTGAATAAAAAATAAATAAAATGTAGATTTCTGGGCTTAGTCCATATATGTATATTAAATTGGGAATCCTGAGAACAGTCCTGGGCATCTAAGCTTTTAGCAATATTCAGTGAGCCTTAAACCCACTGAGTTAAACACGGCTGTGCTGATCCTTCCTCACCAGTCACAGTCCTGTTCAGGTCTGAAGATGGTCACTGCCAACCTGAGAAACTTATCAAGTGGAGAAAGGAAATATGGGAGACAACTAGAAAAAGCTCAGATAAAACCATCTTTCTGGCATATTCCAGGCCACCATTAAGTGGCACAATAGGTTTTGTCTCTCAAGGAGGAAGCTATTCAAATGCCCCCCAACACTCACTAGTTCATTTCCCTTCCAACTCTCTCCCTAGCAATAATGCACAATGGCATTCACTTTGGTCAGGTCTCCCTTTTACCAACCAGTGACCTGTTAAGATGTGAGGGCTGGTAGCAGGTCCCCTTAATGGAGCCCCTTCAGGTGAGATCCATTCCTGATTTATAGAATCATAGACTTAAATTTCTTTTAGAACTATAAGGATCTTTTGATAGGATCAAATATTATGTTGACAAGCCAGATTTCAGAAAACGTATTGATGCAAATAAATTAATACTTTCTTATCCTAAAATATATAAAATTTTACATTGTGTATGGATCAAAGGAAAAGGAGTGTTCTGTAGTGTGAAGACAGACCAGACCTGAAAACAGCATGTTTACTTCAACTGGGGCACCAGGGACAGTGCTGCCCATTTTCTAGTCAAAGAACGTATGGAGAATGAACAGAGTTTTGGGTATCATTTCCGAGGCAGAAGACAGAAAACCTATCTCATCAAAGAAGTGTTCAGGGCAAGGAAAGGGAGGGAGAAGGAATGCTGTTCTGGATACAGAAGGCACAGAGGAGGCGAGATAGGGCGGTTGGATAAACTTAGAGCAAATCTTTCAGAAGGAGGAGGAATGATGGGAACATCAGAAAGACAAAGTACAATCTTGTTCCTAATATGTGGAACACTGGAAGGGTGAACACAGAAAAAGGCGTGTGGATTCATTCATTCTTCCACTCTTCATTCAATAAATATTTAGTGGAGAGCATCCAGGGATGAATGACATATGGCTGGTCCCTCTGCCCGAAAAGCAATGAGACATTTTCATTATGGTGGGGCAAGGGCTATGATGGATGGAAGTTCAGGGACACACGAGAGTAGATAGAACGCGTTAGGGAGAACTTCTGAGATAATGTGGCACCTCCGGAGGCTTGAAGGGCAACAATGAGAGGAGATTTCAAAAATAGGGGGAGCTACCCAGGAGGTAGAGTTATCATGGAGAAGCCCAAGATTGAAATTCTCTTTGCTCATACAGCTAACATGGAAAAAAAATGTATATATGTGAGTCTCTGCTGTCTTCACCTTGAATACCCCAGCGGCACAGCATGCCAGACTCTGGAACACAATCAGCAGTTTACATTCAGCCAAAGGTTATTGATATTGCTTTCCGGGTATTTATAGCTGAAGGTATGCCCGTTTCTTTCCAGTATAAACAGAACAGGGTAACTTTAAGGCAGAACAAGGTAACATGCAGCCAAGGAGAAGGCCCGCCTGGCTGCCGAATACACAGGTGCTATCACCCAGCTATCAACTCCGGCAGCCTCACAAACTGACGTGTGTTGACAGCCGCAGTAGAACACACTCAGTGTTAAACATAATTGAGCCAAATGATTAGCATTGGATAGAAGCTGGCAGTGAAGAACTGGTTTGAGACAAAATTACAGGATCGCAGCAATTCCCCCTGGAAGGACATCCCACTTTAACAGGCTGTGCCTCCATTTCACAGATGAGAAAGTAAGGCCCTGAGAGGTGCAGTGAAGGCAGAATGCACTGTGGAACGATTTCAGAAGCTACATGGCCACAGGATAAGAGTGAGGACTCTGAGATCAGACAATTGAAACCCACTGACCACATGGAATATCCTTGGTCTCTCTAAGCCTCAGTTTCCTCTTTGAAGTCTGGAGTGTTGCTGTGAAAATTGACTGAAGGTTACTGCAGGGCCTGCTCATAGTAAGTACATAACAGATCCCTACCCTTGATCACCCATTATGAGCTGTGGCTTCCTGAGCCTCAGTTTTCCCACCTGGTAAATAGGGATAAGAATGTTAGTACCTGCCCTAATTACTCGTCAGGATAGGTGGGGGGCTTGAGAATGAGAGCTGTGTAAATCTCCAAGCAAGTTGTTACTGTTATGGCAAGACATGTTCTGGTGGAGCCAAGACTGGGCATGCTCAGTGAAAGAGAAAGAGCAGGTGATTTATTTATATATTTATTTTTTCCTGGACAACAGTTGGACTGCGATGCTTGGCTTCTCCCAGCTGGAATCAGAAAATCTGATGGGCCCACGTGGAGCTCAAGCCTGAGAAGAGCTGCAGTACATGCAATGCAAAAGGGTCTCATTTCAGGGAGGGATTCCAAGGGATGGTGGGAACAGAGAGGCAGGCCTGGGCAGCAGGAAGGGGAGGAAAAACCTGGGGAAACCGAGCAATCTACCTGCATCTCACTCTGACTTTTCAGATTCATTAAACAGAAAGAAAATCCATCCCCCCAAAGGCAACAAGCAAAACCCCAGGTTGGTCAGTCCACAAGAAATGAAGGCAAGGCTGCAAACAGTACTGAGCATGAGAACGCGCTCGACTTTTCCGCAGCTTCAGCGACTCACAGTCCCTCAGCCTGGTGCCTCTCCCCATCCACCTCTGAGCGCTCTATTATAATGTGCAGCAGAAAGAAGGCCTGGTGCCCTTGGACATGAGCGACTGCTTACTTGCCACTGGAATGATTTGCGCTTTCATAGGCTTCATTCCCCCACCTGGGGCTCAGGAATGAAGTGGACAATTTTTTAGGCATCTGCTCTGCAGAAAGATGATCAGTTTGTATTTGGTTTCTCTTCTCCCCAGGCTCTTGCTTCAGCCTAAGATTCCTTTCTGGCTTCCTTACTTCCCTCTAAGTCCAGTTCAGGGCTCTGACAGGGCCCCAGTCACCTCCACCTCTGCTCTGATCACTCGTGGAATGGTGCCTTTACCTGTCTGTCTCCCCACCACAAAGTGGTTCCCTTAGGTAATGGCCTTATCCTCTCCCTCCTCTTCCTCCTGACTTTTGTATTATTCACACTTGGCACAGTGCTTCGCACACAGGTCCATGCTGCTCAAAATGTTTACGGTTTGTGGGCCAGCAGCATCAGCACCAGCCGGAGCTTGTGAAAAGTGAAGTCTGAGTCCACCCAGACCTACAGAATCTCAATACTCAATTTAACAAGATCCCTAGGTAATTCATGGCCATATTCAAGTTTAAGATACTGGATGGAGTGGAGTGAGAAACACTTAATCAGTGTTTGTGGAATTTACCTGAAAAATCCAGTTATTCCTACTGAAGTTCTCTCCTCCGGGAGGTCAGAACAAATGGTTAAGGGAAGGCACACCCTTCAGCCCTGGGTCCTCAGCTCTGTAGTAGGTCCTGGAGATGAACTTTGCAGAGTCTAGTGGCCTGTTTCCATGTACCTACCACCTACACCCACTCCTTTCAAATAAACCACAACCTGAACCTGGAATAGAACCGAACGTATCAAAAGGTCTGAGGACATTTCATTGAAATGTGGCTGCCTGATGGGAAGCTGGCATGACGAGAGATGTCAAGGAGTCTTCGCTTGAGGTTTCGAGCTTCATGTTGCAAATTCAATGGTCTGGATTGAGATCAGATGAGTCAAGTTCAGATAAGCATCCAAACCTTTAGACAGGGACTGAAACCAAATCTGTGTTTTCAGGCCATTCCAAATGTGTTGATCACTAGTTTCAGTTTGCTGTCCAACCCAATACAAGAGAGGACAGTCATTTCTCTAATAGCAGATACATAATTTGCTCGTCAATGGAAAGTCTAAGTGTAGCACCAAAGGTCAATAGTAGCGAGAAACCTGACACCTTTGAGAGGGTGCCAAACCTCAAGCTTCCAATCATAAAGGCTTCAGTCAAACCTTCTGAAGAAAATACAGCCCGTATGACCCAAAGTCCAGTCTAAACAGTCTGTCCTTAAAAAATGGCTGAGCTCTTTGCTAGCGTGTTAATGAAAACAACAACACCCCAGAAGACTGGTCCAAGTGTGGTTCACCCAATAGCAACCCACAGTCATCGCCCAGTGAGGCATGGAGATACTGTGGAAATCAAAGGAAGTGAAACCAAAATCTTCAGCTTTGTTTCCTCAGTTCCATAAGTTGTGGCATGCTAAACAAGTATCAGTTACTACTCAGGTACAAAACTAAAATTTCATAATGGACTCAGAACAGACAGCTATAGATACCAAAGCTATTAATCCGGTGTACATATGTGGGCACTCACCATGCACGAGGGCAAGTGTTAGGTATTTTAGGATTCAATGTGGAATTGAATCCTAACTACTTAACTGCCTTTCTCTTTTCAAATATTCAGTAACCATCTACTGTGTCCTCAAAACTGTGCTAGGCCTGGAGCAGGAGGTTTTCTCTTCTTTGAGCCCCTTGCATCCCATCTCGGACTGACAGATGCATCAACCAATAACATGGTGAGAAAAGTCTTTTAAAAATGATGTGTGCATGGTCCTTAGGGAATTCTTAATGATTATGCTCCAGCTTGACCCCCTGGAAAGACTTTGTGGCTGTCCCTGAGGATGTCAACAATAAAACTAGATCCTAAAGACTCCATTCATAATGCTATATAGTTTTTGGAATGGAAATGGCATGAGGGAAGCACACTCATATCAGAGATGATAATGAGGTCAACCACCCATAGCAGGGGTGGCTTAATGTCAATCACATATCTCATAAAAATGTGCTTGCCTCCTAATTTTTGTGGATCAATTCCTACTAGAGGAGTTAGGTATGTTTGTAGACCCAGCCACTTATATTGGTAAGCCACATTTCTGTTTAAAAGTACTTTCATAAATGTTTGTTCACTGGGCCATCCAAGTCACCCTGCGGTAGCTGGTGGCTTGTCACAATAGGACATGGCTAATATGTGCAGCGCTGAGATGAGGACTCTCTTATACTACGCCCTCGGTCAAGCAAAAGGCAGCTATCTCTCACTTTAAAAACGTGAGAAATACTTCTTTGAAATTCCAAGAAATGAAGCATCTCCCTAACTTCCTTCCTTTTCATGTAACTTGCCATTGGGTATCCTGGTGTAGTAGACTCTCCTCCATTCATCTGGCTCTGCAGAAGTCCAGTCTCCACCACTCAGATTGAAGGAGACCAAAGGAATTCTAGGTCACTGGGCTCTCCTCAGTAGGTATGCTAAGCTGCCTTAAAAATAAGTCCTTAGGTTTAAGAGGGAAGGAAGCTAATTCATGAAGGTGGTCAACTATAAATTCAAATTATTTTCATTCTAGATTTTACCTTGGCTTTGCCTGATGAATATTCCAACACTGAATAACATGGAAGGTGATTAGCTTAGAGTGACAGGCAATGGGCACTTTTTGAATATCTCCTATATATCCTATATAATAAAAGGCTAATATGCAAATAGTCCAAAAGGTGGAATGACTGGTTGCTATGACACGCACTGACCATCAGGAGGGCAGACACTTAGTGCAGGAGCTGCCCCCTGGTGGTCCATGAGCTCCCATAGGGGGAGCACCGCTCAGCCAGAAGCCAGACTCATGGCTGGCGAGTGCAGCGGCAGTGGCGGGAGCCTCTTCTGCCTGCATGGCAGCACTAAGGATGTCCCAGAGTTCCCAGATGGCAAGAGGGTGCAGGCTGGGCTGAGGGACCCCTCACCCCGAGTGCACAAATTTTGTGCTCTGGGCCTCTGGTATATATATAAAACCCTAATATGCAAATAGACTGAATGGCGGAACAACCAAGCAACTGGTCACTATGACGTGCGCTGTCCGCCACGGGGCACACGTGAAACATGGCGGGCGTTGGCCACAGTGGTATGGTGGAGCAGGTGAGTGGGAGCACCAGACCAAGGCAGGACAACGGTTGCTGTCATTGGTGTGAGCCTCTGGTAGTTACTGAAAATTCTTTGCTCCCACGTTCCATGGTCCCGCCCGGCACTTGCACCTGCTGCTGGCACCAGGGCCGGGCGGGGGTGCGTAGGATGGGCTGAGACCTGCTCCTATGCCCACCGCAGCCTTGCGGCCCACAGTTTCTTTCAAGGTGCACGAATTCATGCACTAGGCCCCTAGTGTACAATAAGGCCCCACTTAACATTGTTGCTAGTTTCTTGAAAATAGCAACTTTAAGAGAAACCAGGTATAACAAAACCCATTTTGCCATAGGCTAATTGATATAAACAAGAATGAAGTTCCTATGGCATATTTCTGGTCACAAGAACATCACCACACTTTTAAATGAAGACCCCAAACACTTCTAACATTAAACACTGAAATAAATGTGAACTATAGATACAATTAAGAAAGAGTAATAAAAAAGGAAGATAATTACTTTCCAACTCGCTTATTCCAGTTTAGGGCTGTGCGGCTAGAGCTCTTCCTGGCGGATCAGGGTGCAAGACCTACCCTGGACAGGACACCCTTCCGTCACAGGGCCATTCACACACCTACGCTCACTTAGACTGGGACAGTGAGAATACATGATGCTTCACCAGCACATCTCTGGGACATGAGAGAAAACTGGAGCCCCTAGAGCAGGGGTCCTCAAACTATGGCCCGCAGGCCACATGCAAATACAAATATTGTATTTGTTCCCATTTTGTTTTTTTACTTCAAAATAAGATATGTGCAGTGTGCATAGGAATTTGTTCATAGTTTTTTTTTAAACTATAGTCCAGCCCTCCAACAGTCTGAGGGACAGTGAACTGGTCCCCTGTTTAAAAAGTTTGAGGACCCCTGCCCTAGAGAAACCCACGTAAACATGGGGAGAACATACAGACTCCTCACAGTGGCCCTGGCAGGGAGTCAAGTTTTTTTTTTTTCTTCTCATCAACTTAATAAGAAAATGATGATGAACAAAATGACATTATTCAATGACCTGCTGTACAGATCTTTAACTCCCTTTAGAAATTGTCTAAGCCTGTGGATTCTTCCTTATTCAAAGGCAGCGTTTGCTTTTTACTCCTCCTCCCAAGGTGACCTACTATGGGCTCTGGCATCCCTCTGCCTTGAAAGGTCAGACAAGAGGAAAGAGGGAAGAATACGAAGAAAGTGTTTACCTTTTAAGACTCTTCCTAGTAGCTGGGATGTACATATGGGCAAGGAAAAGTGGGCAAGAGAAAGTCTAACTTATATATGGGCAAGAAGACCAATTGTCCCCTAGAGAGAGAGCCTGGCATAAGAGTGCCAGACGAGACTCTCAGAGCCAACCTCTGGATCAAGGCACTCACTGATGGAGGGCACTGGAGAAAAATGTTGACAGTGACATGGCAGACACCATTGCAGTTGGTAAACCTCATCCTCTCCCGCCAAAGGAAGACACTCCCATTAGGGAGAGGAAAGAAGTAGAGAGTGGGCGGAATGCTATGGGCTGGGAAAATAAACAAAAAGAGGCACTTGTATGAGTTCTCATGTTATTTCACTAAAGTCATAATAGGACAGTTTCTCTTCCCCAAGCTTGTCCAGAACAGCTATTTAAAGGGGGAGCAGGGACTGTACAAGCTTTTGCTAGATTCTGAGGTCGGAGCCTTAATTAGAGTCATGACTGTATTGTACGTCTATTTGTGTAACTGTTCAATTAGGAGTGTAATAGCTGGGACAGAGATCTTAATGAGCTTTTAGTGTCGTGATGCTTCAAGACTGCCTTTTTTTGGGTATTGTTATTATTAAGCTTTCATCCTGGCTTTTTCCTCTTTGCAGTCCAATTATGCAGTTCTCTCTTCAGACAGGCTGAAGTTCAAGGCTGAGTCTTTGTACGCTTAAGATGGGCTGTTGTTCCCTCAGCATCTTCACGATTAACATGTAAACTGTTGCTTGGATCTACCCTGTGGTGGTCAATATAACCTCTGGGAATGTTGGGATCACAGGGCCAATCTTTTACAGCTGAGAAAGTGAAGATTCAGGAAGATGAAGTGATCTACCTGATGCGGTGCAGAGAGTAAGTGACAGCCGGCTGGCCCCCAGGAGGCCAGACTCTCCAGGGGCAACACAATCAAAACATTTGCACATGTCACCTTAAGGTCATCCTAACACTACATCATCCACAAGTAACCCAACTGGATCATCTATTTAAAAAAGAATTCCTTCCCCAAGACATCATTTTGTTGGTCTTCACTAAATAGGTACTTTACTTCATTTTTCTTTGCTGTTCACTACTTAGGCTTGGGTACAGTGAAAAGGGAGAGTTGCATTTTGTGTTGTACAAAAGGAATAGTATTCAAACATCCTGATTTAAACAGAGCTGGTCTGGGAAACCTGTATTCATGAAACCTCCTCAATGGAGATGGTGGTATTTTGTTTTTTGCTTTAGGAAAGGATTTCCCACCTCAGTTTCCTCAGATGTAGAATTGGCATAATCATGGTACCTACCTTACAGGATTGTTGGGACCATTAAATGAAATAACACAGTTAAATTATTTAGCATACTATTTGGAAAATAGTTAATCTCAGTCAATGCTGGCTGCTTTTGTTCTTATTCTCTTCATTATCCCAAAAGGATGGCCAGAAGGTTCTGTATGCTAACCAGTCAAAATCACTTTTATATTTGCAGGAGGAGGTGGAGAAGATGGGGTGGCACGCTGGGCGTGATGTCTGTGCTAATATTTTGAGATGATTAAAAAGAAAGATAAAATTAATGCCAGAGCTTGTGAAAATGAATACTGAGACAAAACAATTATTCTATTATAAATTAATAAAGCAACTCATTTACGATGTGTTATTGAGTGCTTGAAGAATGAATTGCCCTCAAATATTCTCTTCAAAATCCATTTATCGCCCAAGATACATTTAAGGGTAGTGTCGCATTTTGAAAAATGTTATTTTATTCGCCATAATTTTTCATGGTTCCAATGGGGACCTGGTGACAGCCCAACACAGTAAATGTCCTTCATGTTGCCATCCTTTCTTTTTCTTTAAAGCTGAATTGTCCTGAGACCACTCAAAATGTGATTTATTTGTCCCCAGGCCAGTAGAAGGTTCCATGTAGGTGAAAACGGATACTTGGCTAGTGCAAGAGAAATGGAAATGAGACCTGCAGGCTGACTTATTCAGGGGAAAGAGGTAAGTAACTTAGGAACGTTAGATCACTCTACATTCTGACTACAGGGAGTTATGGATGATTCATGTCCCTTTGTGATACATATGGGCTTCCATGTGATCCATCAGGAAGGAAGGAGGCTGGTGCACAATAAAGAGAATGAGCATCGTTTTAGCATCTCAGTGCTGGGCCTTGTGCTATGTGCTTTGTATATATTTATAGCAATTGCAATCCAATGAACCTTAGATCCCATATGTTCAAAGTCATAGAGCACAAAGTACCACCATCACTGGGTTCATCTCAAGGTTGGGTTGTTTCTAAAGGACCATGATGTTGCCAGCATTGCAGAGACTTTTTCTTTATCTCATCTCTTCCTTTTGGGGAAAAGTACAAGGCATCCACTTTCATAATGAAATTGATGTAAGGAGGCAATATGAGGCTAGAGAAATGCAAGATAAAAATGAATGAAGATGTGTTTAAATCCTGGCTCTCTCATTACCTGGTCCAATGTTCCCACTTCTTAAGCATGAGGTAGGAAGATGTCAGACAGATTGGAAGGACTATGGGAAGGGCTGGCTGTCAGAGAAACTGGGTTCCATCCCTGTCTGTAAATCTGACTGTCTGCAACCTGGCCCTATACGTGTCCTTACATCTCTGTTTCCTCATCTATCAAATGAGGAGGTTGAACTAGATGATTTCCAAGGTCTATTTCAGCTTGAACATTCCATTCTCTTATATAGAACATTTTATTCTATTATCTCTGTGCTCTTATAAGTAGAAGCATGTAGCCCTGGGCTTATTAATATTAACTGGGGCAAACAAGTGAAATTACTTTATGAAAATAGAGCTGTGGTTGCTGCTTGGAGCCAAATCTGCCTTATGAGACTTATTCTAAGCAACGGTGATGGGACTGCTGATGGCTCCTTGGCCAGAGCCCACAAAACCCCTGCCATTTCACTTTCCGGTTGGTGCCAAAAGTGAGTGTCCTCCACAAACACATGAAACGGAGGCACAACACATTTAAGTGAAAGGAATGAGTAGCATCAGTCATAGTTGGTCTGATTCATCTTTCGTCCATCTCCTTCCTAATGCCTGTTCAGTCCAGCTCAGTCCAAAGGCCAACCCTTCCTAGAAGTAGCCTCTGTTAGCCTCAGCCCAGAGTGGTGGGTTATTCCTCTGAACCTCAGGAGATTCCTTCTCTTTACACTCTGGGACTCGAGCATGTCTATATGGTTCAATATGCAGATGTATATTGAAGACCCTTTGTGCCAGAGGCAATGGCTTATGCTTTGGGGGGATATGGATGGAAGGCCATGAGCTACATATTTGACCTACATTGCCCTGTTTGCCAAGTTTATTTTAATGCTCTGCTCTCCAGTTCTAACAAAAGATGCTGCAAGAACAAGAGCACAAACTGTATTAATGCATATCCTACAGGAATTTCACTGAGACTACAGCCAAGTCGATCTCTCAAGGTTCCCTGTACAAAGTCCTATGAGAGAGATTTCTTTTACCATTTAATTTCAGAAACATGACTGTCCCACTTGGATGATAATTTTGTTAATAAGAATTGTAAACCAACAGTGTCTGACCTTTCATGTTGGCTGCCAGAAAACCCAGGTCAACTGTAAAATGAATTGATATGATTTTCCTTCTTCCCTATGAACTGTATATGTTTCATTTGGTCATAATAGTTTTCAATTTTATTTATGCTTTCTCTGATATTTATATTTTGCCATTGTTGTATACCAGAAGCGTCTTTTAATTTGTCCCAAGTATTTCTTAAAATGAGATAAAATATCAGTAAATACATGAATCAAACCCATCATTTCTTTGAATCTGAAATGCCTAGCATTGTGCTTGAAATGGAGCAGGTATTCAATAAATGCCTACTGCTTGGCTTACAGGAAGACACACTCACCTTTTTATAAGGAAGCACTTTCTGAGAGTCAGAGCTGCTTAAAGAAGAGCTGCATGGTTCCTGCCTCTGGAGGGGTCTGTGAACATACTGGATAAACACTTTGGCCAAGTTAGCCTCAGTTTCTTTAACTATAAAATGGGAGTAAAAATATCTGCCTTTGAGGTTGTTGTGAATAGTATATTCGGGGTGCTCTTCACCCATTGTCTCATGCATTTGAAAAAAAACTGGCCATTATTATTAAAGGGGACTCATGCATGGAAAGCTGTTTTATTAGCTTAATTCACTTCCAATAATGGCTGTTGGTTAGCAAGCTCTCAATCATCAGAACAAGAATAATTGGAGTCATGGACCAAACCTGCTTGTATGGCTACAGTGAGAGGGATTTAAACAGTAAACGAGGGGCTGGATGTGGTAGTCTTTGGGCTTCCTCTCAAATCCAAGTTCATGATACTCGGGATTCAAATCCATTTAATCAGAGGTAGCATAACGGTATTGGGGAAAAACATTAAAAGATTCTAGTGTCATTTTATTAGGAGTTCTTTCTTCTTTCATGTGTAAATTTCCTTTCGGGCCTATCAATTGTATATTAAAATATTTTCCAGGAAAAAAAGACCCAGGAAGAGGAGAGTTGAGAAAATATAGGAAAGTGCTTCATGCCCCGCTGTCAATCTGTAAATAAAGCGCTGCTTTCTCCATGGCTCACCAAACACAGGTTGGCAACCTGATTATTTTCACTCAGGTAGACGCAGTACATTTCAAACAGCAAAGCTGCCCAGAACGCATGCTGAGCGCAATGGATGCTTGTTTCATTTCTGTCTACCTCACACCAAATTGCTCCACGATACACCCCCATGATTTTCTAGTAGTTTGATAGCGGTGTCCTTCAGAAAACATGCCACATTAAAAACACACACAAACAAATATCAGCTCTCTATGTTCTGGGTGGAATGACCCTAACACTGCAAGTCACCACCCAACCATAGTAACTTTCCACTGACCTTTGCCTAAGGATTTGTCAGGCACTGAATGAGGCAGAATTAACATGTGGAAAATTCTCCAGGGATATAGAGCCATACATTAATTTCAAGATTTTAAAGATGGATTTTGTCCATGAAAATCCCAAAAGGGGCATTAATCATTGAGGTTGAGGCTGCAGTGTCATCCCAGGTGCCCAATGTGGAGAGTTCAGCGGCACCTGCGCCTAGATAGAGAAGAGATGGCAGCCTTGGTAATGGAGGACAGGTTTCTGGATCGGTCAGTACTTTGGTTGGAAAGAGGGTTGACAATTTCTTACTGGTAAGCCTCTTAAAATGTGAATGTCAGGTCTGGTGGCAAGGAGTATCCAGCATGTGGCTGGCCACATAATGGGTGCTATAAATATTTGTCAGAAGTTTCAACTTGCCTCTGTGGACCCCAGGTTAGGGCTTTCACAAAGCTTTTATTTAGGAACTTCTCCAGCCTTAGAAGGGGACGGAGGGCAGTGGGAGGACATTAAGGAGTGGGGAGGCAACTATAGCGCCCTCTCCCTTTGGAAAACCATAAAATGGATAAGAAACTGTGCAAGTTGCTGGCCCAAGGAGAATGCTGGCCCTGACACTGTGCATCCTCTGCTGGTCTCTTCTGGCTTTTTGGTGTGTCCTTGTTTCTCCTCCCTCCACACTCCCTTCCCTACACCCCAGAGAGAGGAGGCAACTCAGCTAGGATACAGTGCTTGACTCTGATATCACAGCAATGTCAAGAAAAAGTGTCTTTGGGATTCTCTCTCTTCTTCTGGTGCCTGTTTATCTTTTCTCACTCACTGAAAGCTCATCATTGTTGATTAAACCACAGAAAATATCTCCATAAAGTAGTCTTTGCAACAATGGCATTAGAATTCAATCAGACATCTGGCTAGGATTTCTTATTATTCATGATTTCACTCATAAGGTGATAAGCAAGGCTGCGGTTACTGTGTCATCAGCTGCATAACTGGCTACAGAAACCAGGTGCTGTTTATTGAGATAGTTATTGAACCGATGTTATGTGCCAAGCAGCATGCTAAGCACTGTGGGACATACGAAGGCCAATTAAACACAAATCCCGGGCTAAAATGTATTATACAAAATGAGTGAGGATTAGATACCTACTTATATAACTAGAGGGTGAGAAGTGAATCTAAGAGCCACAGGCAGAGATTTAGGGCATTTGAGCGGGGGCAATGATGTCTTCTTCCTGCAACTATTCCCCAGCTTACTTGGAAGGGAGCTTATGTGCTAGTCCTTGGTACATAAAAGAAACCTGAACACAAGGAGATTGTGGGTAGTGGTAGTGGCAGCAATGATAGGGCATAGGTCAGCAAATGTCCTTGTCCTGAAGGCTAAGAAGGTACTTTACTATGGCACGAGGCAGTCAGTTTATGACTGTGTGTGATGACACTCAAATAATATGGATAGAAACCTGCTTGTTGTCATAAAAACATGTGACCTGGACAATGGTCTGAGTATTCTACCTCCTCATTGAACATTCTGGCTTTCAACGTTTACATGCATTTTATGCTAGCTCAATCTTCACCCTCACTAGTCACAGATGAGTCCCTTATAGAGTTCATTAACTGTCCATGTGTGAAATTAGAACATGCCTACTTCTGGCCCTAGTGAGAGACAAGTCCTAATCATGTTGCTCTTTTCCAAGACAATCAATGTGATCTTCTGCCAAGAAGTATTTTTAAGAAGCTTCTTAGCTCTTTCAGTTACTCCCCTAGTCCTATTATGAAAACACACCATAGATGACTGGTTTGCCAGAAGATTTGAGCTGGAGAGGTTCTGCTACTCTGTGAAAACAAAGTCAGATCTTCTTTTATCCAAAGTAGAAACTTTTTGAAATGGCACATCAGAATGAGCATGGGAAGTGGTCATTAGAATGGGCTTTAGTGCAGAACAGCTCAGGTCTATGAAAGAAGATGGGTTGGAGAGATTCAGGCACCATAAATTTTGCACACTTTCCCAAATTACATTCCTGCTACAGATCAAAGTCCTTTTCCCAAACCACACCAAAGAACACATTTGGAGGCTAAACTATTCAAGGCACATAAGAAGTGTTTGGTAACTTTCCTGTTAAATTTGGAGTTCAGCTTACAAGCCGAGGTGTACGAAATAATGACCTTTATGGAACCACTGCCCTAGCAAACAAAGCATTGCTTATGGAACCAGGAAACTCCATCTCCATGAGGTTTGAAGTATTTTATGAGCACCAATTGTTTCAAGAGGACATGGCTAGCCAGACTACTCATCATACCACTCATCAAATAAATATTACCAAGTCATATTTTGACTTGTCTAATTCTTTTCTACCTTAAGACCACTGAGCCTAGAAGAGTTGAGGGGAATGTTGCGCCCACATTCCAAAGGCTGCCTGGCTTTTCCACTTAAAAAAAAAGGAAATCTTTCCCTTTTGCAAAAATGTCTCTCCTTTCCAGTCTCACCAGTTTCAAAGCCTTTTATGCAAAGTAGTCAGTTTCCATACACCGCAGTCATGCATAATTAACAGTTTTAAGGATGCAATGCAGTAAATAAATGCATAAATGCAATGTGAACAACAGAAGGATATTAATGTGAAAACAGATGAAATCCAAATCAAGTTGAGACTTTAGTTAATAGTAAAGTGCCAATATTAATTTGAATTTTGACAAATGAATCATAGTTATGTAAGGCATTAACATTAGGGGAAACTGGGTGAAAGGTATACATGAACTCTCTGTATCATCTCTGCAACTCTTCATAATTCTAAAATTATTCTAAAATCAATATTTTATTGAAAAATTATGAACAAACTTATACTATAGAGGGTGAGTCACTGGCAGTGCTCTAAGGAAGTATCTATATCAGAAAGCAAGTCAAACACAGCAGAGAGAGCACTAGTCTAGGAGGTAGGAGCCGAGGTCTGCATATAATGAAAGCCATGACCTTGCATCAGTCATTTAACCTCCTGTAAAATGGGCATTATCTGTAAGGGGCTCTGCATCCCTCCTGGGAGCATTATGAGAATCAAATGCAAAGATGCTTCAGAGAATTCAATGAAAACCTAAAAGCACAACAAACTAGAAAGGTGGTCTGAACAAGCCACCGAGTTTCTTGAGAATGTACAGAGACATGATCTATGGCAAACATATAGGCTGGTATAGTTTGGTCTCAGCTCTGGAAGCTTGTAGCAAGAGACATTTTTCAAATGGTGCATGAGAAAAGACACCAGGACAACTTGGAGGCCCACAGTGGGTATTCAGTGACCAAGTGCAAAACAGGGCAGCGACAGCAGCAAGGCTTTTCTTAAGCATCTCCTGGAATCTCTGGGATTCCAGAGTCGAATCACCTCAATTCTAGTGATTGAGGAGGTGGTTCATTCACAAGCAGGGTTCATTCATCTTACTTGTTGAATTGTCTTTCCAACTGTTTAGTTCCTCTTATTGCAGAACATCAGCTTATTCTTCCATGGTTCTCCAGCACCTCAACTATCAAATTAACCTGCTAGGCATAGCACACAGATCCTTCACCTTTGCTCATCGCTGTACTTTCCTCCTTATACCCAGTCAATCTCGCCTATTTGCTGTTTCTCACATGCACATTTGTTCAATGCTCTATGCCATTCACCTGCTCTTCCTATCCCCTAGAATGCCCTTGCATTTCTTTCTCCCCAGGAGAATCCCTACTCATCTTTTCTTTCCTAATCCTTTATTTATGGCCTCTTGCCTTTCCCCATTCTCCTTCTTCCTAGTTTTCAGGTTTCACATCAAGTGTCCTCGAAGTTTCTTCCTTGATCCTTCCCCTCCCCCAGCCTCAGCTGGTGCCTCCCACTAATTCATGATCAGATTGTCCATCCAATATCCTATCTGTCTCCCTATCATCATCCACACCAAATTGTGGTCTTTTATTGGTAAAGAATCTGTGTGTGTGTATGTGCATGTGTGAGTGAACAAATTTCCCAGTATTCTAATCATTTAGCCAAGTATTCGGTACAAACTAGGTTATAGAAATAAATGAATCAATGAATAAAATGTTTAAGCCACTGAGATCTATTCCCGAAGTATGCATGCACTTCTAAGGCCAGGAGAACACTTGCTATTAAACAGTATGTGCTATTTCTAACAGGATAATTTTCAAATACTACGCTCATTCGAGTAGCAGTGAGCTCACACAGTTCAGCAGTACTAAAAGCACGTACAGAGCATTTTGCAGAATGACATAATGAGAATGACAACATTTTGTGACTAAGTACCAGATAATGAAAGAAAATTAATTAATTCACTGCTAAGATAAATGACTAAGAACTTGGGGAAAGAAAGCCGCCATAGCTATTATGTTTCTAGTTTGTTCTGGAATAGAAAGTACCTTTCACTGAACAACTTCCACCTCCAATTAGCTGTATTAGCTGTATTAAATTGGGATACAACTAGAGATACCTCCCAAATAATACATTCTGGAGCAAAAAAGCAAAATTTATAGGCAACTGATGGTTGTATAATACCAGGGAATTTGTCTTTTGCATATTAATTCATAAAAAAGGGGCAAATACAGAATGCAAAGCAGTCTGTCTATCCTTCTAGGCATATTTTCCAATTTGCTTTATAGAGACTCAAACTTAAAGAAATAAACTAGCTTTCAATGTCAATATTAATTTTAGCAAGCCACAGCATCAAGTTCTGAAAGCGGGTGGGGAGGAAAAACCTAAACCAACTGTTTATTTTACATCTAGAATCCCTCCGCACAGCCTGCGGTAAATGCTCAGGAAAACTGATAAAAATCTCATTTTATGAGTTCACTGCTCATAAAATTTATATATTTGAACATTAAATTTTATAGATTTTGGGGGGATAGCTTATACTAAAATTCTGCTTATTTTCAGACTGAAACTATGTCTATGATGGCATAGTTGAGAAACTTACAAACAAGGAATTTTATCTCATTCATTTTTTCCAAAACTATGTTATCAAGTGCCTACTATGCACCAAGCATTGATATAGGGGCTGGGAATGCAGTAGTCAACAGAATAAAGGCCCCAGCACGATCGCCCTACATCCTGGCTTAGGTGTCAGCAAATTTCTTCTGCAAAGTGTTAGGAGAATAAATGTTTTTGGCTTTGCACCCAACTGTCTTTTGCAGTACTCAACCTTGCCACTGTAGTATAAGAGCAGCCACAGACAATACGTAAAGGAATGAATGTGGCTGTGTTCCAATAAAACTTTATCAACATAAATAGGCAGGGGTCCTGATTGGGTCTGCAGGCTATAGTTTGCCAACTTGTCTTAGAGTGCATAAAATTTCTTATAAACCATTGAAACGAAAGAGTAGTATTACAGGATTTATGGAATGAGCATAGGATTATGGAAATTTCGAGCTGAAAAGGGATATCGATGTGTTTTAACCTTCCTTTCCCCTCATGTGGTAGCACTGAGGTTAACTGTGTGGCATTTTGGGTCTGCCTGCCAGTGTTCAAATCCTGTCTTTTTGACTTACCATAGGTGATTTGGGCAAGTTAGTTAATCTCTCTAGGCCTCATTTTCCTCATTGATAAAATAAATTAATAATAATCCCTATATCTCAGGAGGCTCTTGAGATCATCTGGGTAAACATTCACTTATCAGGGCACATGACTCACATGAAACTCAACAAATTCTAGCTTTTCATCAGAACCGTGATGGCAACAACAATAATAATGCTAACAACAAAAACACTAAGGCTTAGAGAAGTAATATGACTTGTAGAAGGTCCCATAGCTACTGAGTATCAGAGTCCCGATGGGAACCTGGGCCCCTGTGCCTCCCAAGTCAAGGTCCTGTTAAACCGCATGATCCATGAGTAATAAAAATTAGACACGTCTATAAATGGTAAACTCATTGAGTTCAATTCACCAGGGGATGTTAGGGCTGCATTCCGATTTATAGAGAGGGACTTGGGGCCCCAAACCTTTCTGTTAGTAATGCTTGTGTTGTTGTTCCATTAATATGTCCAATAATGAGGCGACCAGTGGAAATTACCCGTGAGAAAAATATGGTCATTCAGAGAATAAATTCTGTAGTAGAGGCCTAAGGTGGATGCAAGCACTCAATCCCTCCTTGCATGAATAAAGCCAGGCCTTCAGTAGAATCACTGTGAGCCAGAACGCCTGGATGAGGTTAAACATTTTGGCTTCTTCCACCTGGTGGCATGCTCCAGGAGACCACCCAATGAGCCCTTCAAAATATTATTTTTCATGGTAATTATTTTCAACGTTTTGCTTGTTTCACTTAAGGATCAGGTTCTCCAAAAACTCCTTTGAAGACCACAGTGTATTTGTTCAGTGTATTTCATGTAAGTTATCCTTAGGGAAAGAGAAAAACCAGAGCTGTGAGAGCCAAGGGTTTCATACCACCATACCCTCCTGAAGGCCCACACATTTCTACTGTTTCAAGCAAAGCAAGTTACAACAGCATAAATGTCCTCTCAAGGAACTTTAAGCTAATTCATTGTGAATGTGACAGCTAGAGTGCAGAGAATTAACTTCCTAAGGTTGGTCCATAAAAAACAACAACACACACACTATTTTTTTCTGAGGTTGGTGTCTTCTGGGATCTATCATTTGTGGGTTCTGACAGGAAGCAGGAGGCCTAGAAGACCACCACACTGTTCAAGTCAGTAGAATTATCCTTTTGACACATGGTTTTGCTGACTGCAGACATCTGGGTCACATTGGGCTTAAATTCGATTTTGAGGTCTTTTTTCCCAAGCCAAAGACAATGTTCTCTTTGGAAGTCCTGTATATCACTGCACTGGTGCCCATATACACCATTCCCCTTAACCATTTTTCTTTAAATATTCTTTTATTGATTTCAGAGAGGAAGGGAGAGGGGGAGAGAGAGAGTTAGAAACCTCAAGATGAGAGAGAATCACTGATCGACTGCCTCCTGCATGCCCCACACTGGGGATAGAGCCCACAACCCAAGCCGCAATCTGAGTGTGTACCCTGACCACGGCCTCCTGGTTCATAGGTCAACACCCAACCACTGAGCCACGTCGGCCAAAGCCCTTTGCCCATTTTTATTTTATTTTTATTTTTTTTAAAATATATTTTATTAATTTTTCACAGAGAGGAAGGGAGAGAGATAGAGAGTTAGAAACATCGATGAGAGAGAAACATCGATCAGCTGCCTCCTGCACATCTCCCACTGGGGATATGCCCGCAACCCAGGTACATGCCTTTGCCCATTTTTAAAACCTTTGGTATCTGATCAAGGCAATGGGACAACCAATGACTTCAGTCCACTTGTAACACAATGTGTTGAACTTGTTCAGATGTTTGTTGATTTTCTTTTCTGAAATCATTTCCAGGAAGTTTTCAAAGAGCAACTTCCTACTCATTTGTTTAATATACATGATTGAGACATCTTCTATACCTGAGGATTGTTAAGTCATATGATGTCACAATAACACCATTCTCTCCTCAAAGATTAGTAGGACTGACAGACACCTTGTTACAATTCAACATGCTAAGAGCTACTATTGAAGTATTTACAACTCTGGGAATATTGATGAAGACCTTTCAGAAGAAATGACATCTGAATCCAAGGGTAACAAATAGTTCATCAATGCAAGTAAATGGGCAAGTGTACACAAGCTGAGCATGTACAAACACAAATACAGATAGATTATAAATCATCTTGGGACCTAATGTGACCTCATTCAAATGGAAAACTTATGTTTCCTTCACTTGCTTCAGTATGCTCTTCCTTCTTATGTATCCCAGTCTCCTCAAGGCCTAGTATACTGTCTAAAATTTGGTAAGAATACAATGATGATGTTAAATGAATAAATCGGTGTTCTTGTGCCTTTTTGTTTGTTTGTTTTTCAGGCATTTCTCGCTAAGTGATAGCAAGGTCTTTGGAGATAGGAACTGGGACTGTTTGATATGATGCTAAGATACCTAGACAATTTAGTTAGTGAATTAAAAAAAAAAATCAAGCTTTAGATAAGGATTACAAGCCAATTCAGAGAACAAAGAATAGTATTTTCAATAAGTGATTCTGAGACAATTGGGTATCTATGTGCAAAAGAATTAAGCTAGGCTCTTACCTCACACTGTGTGCAAAAATTAACTCGAAATGAATCATAGACCCAAAAGCAAGAGCTAAAACTATAAAGCTCTTAGAAGAAAAACTTGGGAATAATTCTTTGTGACTTTGGACTTGGCAATGTTTTCTTAGATTTGACACCAAAAGCACAAATGACAAAAAAATAAATAAATAAATTGAACTTCATCAAAATTAAAAATGTGATTCAAATGACATAATCAAGAAAGTAAAAGACAACCCATAGAATGGGAGAAAAGTTTGGCAAGCATATATCAGATAAGGGATTTATATCTAGAATATATAAAGAACACCTACAACTCTACAATAAAAAGGATAAACAACCAAATTAAAAATGGGCAAAGTTTTTAAATGGATAGTTCTTTAAAGATACACAAATGGTCAATAAGTACATGGAAGATATTCAACATCATTAGTAATTATGCAAGTCAAAATCACAATGAGATACCATTTCACATACACTAGGGTTGACTGAAATAAAAATGACAGAAAATAACAAGTGTCAGAGAGGACTTATAGAAATTGCACCCCTCATACATTGCTGGCAAGACTGTAAAATGGTATGGCCACTTTGGAAAACACTCTGGCAACTCCTGAAAATGTTAAACACAGAGTTACCATACAACCCAACAATTCTATTCCTAGGTGTATGCCTGCAAAAACTGAAAACAGATGTCCATACAAAAATTAGTACATGGATATTCATAGAATCATTATTCATAATAGAAAAAAATAGACAGCCAAATATCCATCAGCTGATAAATGGATAAACAAAATGTGGCATATCCATATAATGGAATATTATTAGGCAATAAAAAGGAATGAAGTACCGACATGTAACAACATAGATGAACCACAAAAAGAGGTCATGTGAAATAATTCAGTCACAAAAGGCCACACATTACATGATTCCACTTGTATGAAATGTCTAGAATAGGCCAATCCACAGAGATAGAAAATAGAGTAGCAGTTTGCTAGGATCTAAAGCAGTGGTTCTCAACTTTCCTAATGCCGCGACCCTTTAATACAGTTCCTCATGTTGTGGTGACCCCCAATTTCATTGTTACAAATTGAACATAATTAAAGTATAGTGATTAATCACAAAAACAATAGGTAATTATATATGTGTTTTCCGATGGTCTTAGGCGACCCTGTGAAAGGGTCGTTCGATCCCCAAAGGGGTCGCGACCCACAGGTTGAGAACCACTGAAAGGGAAGGGAGTGTGGGGAGTGGCTGCTAGTGGATCTGGCATTACTTTCTGATGCAATAGAAATATTCTGAAATTAGGTGGTGATGAAGGTTGAACCCTCTGTTAATATCCTTTGAATTATAAACTTTAAAATGGTGACTTTTATGGTATATTAATTATATATATCTCAATAAGGCTGTTATTAAAAAAAAACTATGACAGATATTCTGATCCTCATTGTTATCATTACTGTTCCCAACATGGTAGTGAGTGTCATCAAGCAGTTATTTCATGCCAGCTGAAGACTTTACAAAATAACTGCTGGTTGGATTTCTCTTTTGCAACTTCAGCCCACAGGGACTTTGTTTCAGAGCAGCTTCTGTGTTCTATCTCTTTGGGATCTTTCCACGGTACCTTGCCCAGGTCTTTGTCCAGAGTGAAATTAAGTAAACATTTTTCAATGTTATAAAAAAGCTACTGTCTTTTCTCAAGTCAAAAAATAACCAAGCATTTTAAATGAAAACACCAAAGTTCACCCTAAAAAAAAAAAACATTAAACCATTCCAAGTTCTAAAAATTCATTAACAATTTGAGATCATACTCCCTGCTGCCTGATGCTTACTACTTCAGATGAGTCTAGCAGTCCAGCAATAAAAGGGAGATTTCACTTTTATGCTATGGAATTACATCTGAATGTACCCATGATTTTCTTCTTTTTGAAGATAATGGTAAAATTCCCTAGATTACATACCAGCGGTGCACAAATGAGACCTGATTTGGATTCATTTGTATTCAAGGCAAACGAAACCTGTAAAGTGCCCTACTTCTCACATCTCACCATAGTACACAAACTTTAAAAATGGATTCCATGAAAGTGAGTTTGGGCTGGTGAAGAGTCAGTGTGGCGCTGAACTAAGTTGACAGAATTCTCCAATGTTAAGGAGGCGTCTTTCCCCTCACCAGCACTCACCTACTCGGTGTGACTCAGAAGAAAGGAAAATAGGAGCTCAGAAACTGTAGACTTGATGATATTGCCTCGTTCCTTTGTAGGTCTGCCCGCTTGTCCTATGACGGCCGAGTCCTGGACAATTTCTGAGGCCAGTCTTGGTCCCTGAAAGCTCTTGCTTGGAAGAAAGGTCTGTTTCTTTATGAATACTCTGCTTAGCTTTCTGGCTAAATATGTTTAGTTCAATGGCTAATTCATGACTTTCATCATTGCTCAGACCTATGTCTGAAAACCTGGGCCCCACGGAAGCAGCTATCAGAAGCAACATCACTGTAGTGACCTACTGACCTTATTTTTTCCAGATGTAACGTCTGCCCAGAGAGAAGGTTCTCTTCCCCAAGTTAGCACAGCAGGTTTGGTTAAAGGAAATTCCCATTACATAGCCCTTCCTCTAGGTATCCAGAACTGGTGCCTTGTCCTACAGTCTTCACTCTGTGTTTTCTTTATTTGAGCTCCTTGGATTCCAGACCTCCATTCTTCCACCGTGTATCTCTCTGCTCTTCAAGCCTCAACTCGGCCACCTGTCAGCTTAAGCAGGTTTCAGGACAGGACCTGAAACTGCCAATGACCCTTCTAGCTCTTGAAGTCATGCTTTTTGAGACCTAACTGTCCTTGACCCTGTTGGCTACCCAGTCTCTCTACTGCTGATCTCATTCCTGTGTGACAAGGTCAAGCTATTTCCATGTGTTGGAAGCACATGCTTCATCTCCATTAAGAACAATCATCTGTGCCTTGCAGTGGACCAAGGTAAAGGACCAGGGTCACGTGGCCCACACGCGGAGTTTCAATCCTGGTTTTGCTAGTTGCTGGCCCCTGGGGAAGTTTTGTTTTTTTGTTTCTGTTTTTGACCTTTCTGAGCCTCAGTTGTTTTTTTTTTAATCAATGACATGAGAACAATCATGGGTCTGTTGGGTAGAGTATGTGAGATGATGCACCATGTAAATTCCTTAGAACAGCCTGATGTACAGTGACTGCTCAGAAATATTAGCTGTTAGTGTGACTTAGAGAAGAAAAATCAAACAACTATCAATTAAAAATGGAACTCCCTTTTGACCCAGTGATTCCACTTTTGGGAATCTATCCTAATAATCCCAAAACACCAATCAGAAAGAATATATGCACCCTTATTTACCATAGCCAAGATCTAGAAACAGCTCACGTGTCATCAGTAGATGAGTGGATAAAAAAGTTGCAGTACATTTACATAATCAAATACAAGGTGGCTGTAAAACAAGAAAGATCTCCTATGCTTTCCAAAAGCATGGGTGGGACCACAGATTATTATGTTAAGAGAAATAAGCCAATCAGAGTAAGACACATACCATATGATCTCACTAATATGTGGATTCTAATGAACAAAATAAGCTGACAAACAACATAGAACCAAAGACATGGAAACATGGAACAGACTGACAGCTGCCAGAGGGGAAGCAGGTGGGAGAACTGGATAAAAGAAGGTGAAGAGATTAGCCAAAGAACATATATGCATAGACCATGGACACAGACAACAGTGTAAAGGCTGGGGGGTGGGGTGTGGGTTGGGTGAAGGTGAGCAAAGCGGGGTGTGGGGGGAGGATTGGGTACATCAATAATTTAAAAAAAGAAATTAAAAAAAAGTCAATGGAAAAACATATCAAACATCTACTTAGATACAACCTGATCATCATATAAATGTACTACTTATATGATTTGAAGCATTTTCCCCAAAAGGAACATTTAGGGTCCTTGATCAATTATTTAGATTATAGAAACATATAGTAAGGACTCACTCTAAGACAACTTGAAGGATATCACTGACACCAGACATAAGAGAAAACCAATAAAAGCTGTCCCTAATAGACTGACACAACTGGGGTCTAGGGTCAGGATTCTGGATAGTCCTCATATACTAAAAGGAAATGCTTGTAAATGTTATGTAGGAAAAGCAAATTTTCCTTTTCCACCATTGATAAAATAAGATACAAACATAAACCTTCCACCTATAGGTGACATTTTAGAATCCTATTTCCTTTAAAAAACAAATGTACAAGTTATCATCATGAATGTGGTATTGTTATCTGGGTTGTTAGGAGGGGATTTATGAAAGCTGCGATTATATTTCCTGTTATTGTGCTTTGAAGAAATAATCTATCAGCCATGGGTTGCACACAAATTTCTCTTAGATAAAAGTGTAAGAAGTAGATTTGTCTCCCTAAAAGACTGAAATACTTTCATTTGACCAACAGCACCTCATTTTACACCTTGGTTTCCACTTAAGGCTCAATTACTAACAATCCTGAGGGTCCCCAGGTCTATATATTTCTAGTCTCCCACCCCACCCTCTCCCTGGCATTGATGTGGCATCCTTCTATTTACTCTAACTTTTCCTTGGCTTAATCTCTAAACAATAATTTCTATTATGTTAAAGCTATTGCCATTTTCGTAGGTCAAAAGTCACGGAATTTCGACAACTTCATTTGATTAAACCCATTTTTACCATTTTAGTCTATAGATATGTTGTAGGCCAGTTCAAAGCCTCTGTAAAAGGATATAAGGTATGAATAAAATAGTCATGGTCTGATTTTTTATAGACATTAAAGTCATAGTACAAAAAGATTAAATTACATATATGTCTGCTTTGAGAAAACCAGAAATACAAAAATCTGCCAATTGGTTTAACTCCCCTCTCCCCTTAATTAGAGGATTTCGTTCCTTAAATAAAAATCACCTAACATTTTTATTATCAGAAAGAATATATGCACCCTTATTTACCATATAATCCCTCAGCCACCATCACCAACTCTCATTTAACCTTGTGGCTTCTTCTGTGGACCCTCTCAGATCTCCTGAAAACACCACTTGAAAACACTGATCCAAACAAACGCACATTAATCACCAGGGAGCTGGCAAGGATGGCCTGCACTCTGCCTTTCCTACGATGAGTCTTACTGACTTAATTTCATCATGAACTTCAGACCCTGATACATCTTCATTACTGTCAGCCTTGCCTCTGCTTTTTTGACTGCACTTGCCTCTCCTGCCCCTGAGATCTGGAACTCCCATGGCCTCTGGCACTGCCCTCTCCTGAGAACACCCACTGGGGCTGTCTCTGCTGGAGAGAGGTCCATCCTTGGGCCAGGGGTCTGGACAGACACCTGCCAGCCAGCCACAGAGGGGACCCAGTGCTGCCCCTTCATGGCTCCACAAGAGTGTTCCTAGCATATTCCACTCTCCTGAAGTCCCTGTCCCACCCACTGGATGAAAGACCATCGCACCGTTCAGTAGGGCTGAGCAGCGTTACTTAGACATCCAGGATATGGCTTAAAGGGCTAGGGTGGCCTTGACAGCTGAGGCTCAAAGCACATTTCAAAATAAGAAATGGCCACTCTGCCACTGTCCTCCCATTTTAAAATAAATGCCTAGTCTTCCTTTAACCACCCAAATAAAAAAAGTGAGTGTGTGAAAGAGAAAATGTTAGAAAACAGGGCGAGTTTTTTCCTGAACAATAGCGGCATTAACAGGTGTCCTTGAGGCAGATAAACCACTCAAGAAGGAAATAACACCTCAAACCAGGGGGCCATTCACCAAAGAGAGGTAACATTTGAAGCTCTTTGCAAAATGTCTCCCTGTTTCTGCCTTCCCTTGTTCACCACAGGACTGATGAAAAAGAAAGATGATGAATATGTTTATAGAAAAAGAAGCCACTCAATAATCCATCACCTTGTTGGCGTACAATATATCTACGCCAAAAGAAATTTGTTTTCCTCCTCGCTGACCATGAATGGGCACCTGGGACTTAAATATGGCTCTGAGCATTGTCCCCATGTGCGTGTGTGGAGCTGTCCCCAGCAGGCTGTCCAGGCCAGCACCCAGGTGGCGCCTGCTCCTCCATTAGCCCTGCTGTTCCATGTCTCCCACTGCTTCTGTCTCCCAATAGAAAGCACGCTGGCTAGCACCCAAAGCTTTTTTTGTGGCAACAGTTAAAATTCACTAGACATGGAATTATGGTATTTTCCGCCTAAAACAGTACTTCTCATTCTTGGGGGATTTTATCCGCCCCCCTCCCACTCCCCACCTCCCCAGTAGGCACATTTGACAGTCTCTGGAGACACATTTGATTGATATGACTTGGGTGGTAGTGGCCACTCCCATCTCATGAGTAAAGGCCAGGGATGTTACTAAGTCTCCTACACTACACAGGACAGTCCCTTACAACAAAGAATTCTCTTGCCAAAGTGTCAATAGAGCTAAAGTTGAGAAACCATGGCCTAAGTGAAATAGTAATGACAATCTGTTAGGCCAACCTCTCATCTCACAGATGAGGAAACAGAAGCTCAGGGGGGTGATGCTAGGATCTGCGCAGAACTCATCCAGGCAGGAGCAAGGACAGGCATGGCACCCAGTTTGGCTGGTTCTACATGTTTTCCCTACAGCGTGCTTACTCTAAAAGGAATTACTCTGAAAATGGTGGTTAACCTCCTAAAAAAGGCAAGTCTGGAAGGATTACACCGAGGTGCAATCTGTGATTATTTCTGAACAGTAGGAATGCACTGCGTTTTCCTCTTTGTTCTGATGTGTTTGACCTGGATTTATTTGGTTTGTTAGTTTTGTTCTGCTTTTTATAATAAGCATTTGCCACTTTTATAAACAGAAAAAAAACCTGTTTTTATTTTGAAAAACTATATAAAATGTGGTAAAGTCTAACCTGACTAATTAATATTTATTGTGGCAAGAATAGAGCAAGACCAGCATTACAAGTGGTAGAGTGGGAGGGGCAAGTGTATAAATGGAGACTCTTCTAGAAAACAAATAGATAACAGGGATTGGGTCTTTGAAAGTGTTCAGTCTTTGACCCAGTAGTCATCCTTTAAGAAACTTATCTCGAGAAAAGAAGGGTTTCAAAGATTCATATGTAAGGATGCAAAGTGAATCTTAGTTTATATGAAGAAGATGTTGGAAATAACCTAAATATACAATAACCTGTGATTAGCATAATAAAATCTAGTTAGGCTTAATAAAATATATAAATTATATTAAAAAAAAACAGTGTCAACCCAACCTCAAATATATGCAAATGATGGAATGTTATGCAGCTGCTAAAAATCATGTTTTTTATTATTTCAGTGTTCGTCTCTCAATAAACTAAAGTGTACAAGGCCAGCGATCTTGCCTTTTGGATTTCCTCTTCCCTCCAGGGATCCAAAGCAGTCCACACAGTATGTATGTGATCATTACTGTGGAATGAATGAAATTAATCAATGAATATGGTCACCAATCAGTGACAGTATTAAAGATATTCAGAACTATTTTATTTTCCTTTGTTTTTCAAAGATTCTCCAATAGGCATATGTTACTGTTATGAACAACAACAAAGAAAGATATGGATTATTTTCTTGTTGTTGCAAAAAGTAAGAGAATGCAGTAGAACTTAATTAAGGAAGAAAAAAAGATAAAGTAGGAAAGGGCAAACGAAAAGCCATTCAGTGCTAGGGAAGCCTATACCATGATGCAACTAAGGGATACAATGATACAGTTGCCATGGATCCAAACATGGGATTATATATACTAGTAATCCACTGGACAGCAGTCCTTTGTCATGACTGGCTTACTCTTTCAGCATTCTTCCCTCGCTTGAGCTTTTTACCCATTGGTAGCACCAAGGGCTAAAACAAGAGAAGCCACAAACCAACAGACTCGTGTGGTCAGAGGCCCCAGCGGCCACAGGATCATAGGCATTGTGGCAGTGGAGGCTGGGGGTGCTTTTCAACTGGATGTGCGTCTGTGGCTGACAAATGGAATAAAAGAGCTATGCTGTGGTGCTCAAAATAGAACAGAAAAAGTATCCCAAAGAGAGAGAGAGAAGAAGAAGAAAATGACACAGACATGAGAGGCTAGCTTCTGGAACAGCCTAAAAAGACCGTTAACCCAGACCCGTGAATATGATCCTCACATCCTTTGTAGAACTTTTTTTTTTTTTTTTCCTTTTTCACAAATGCCTCATTGGGACTGCAACCCTGAAAAATGTCATCTGTCTTTTTCCTGGAATTGTTGGGTCCTTATGTCACCTGGGTAGAAAAAAAAAAAGCCTGGTGATTTTATATATTCGACTACTTGTGGTCATCTTGGTGGGTGACTGAAGAAAATAAACAAACCTAAAAATATCAGTCCACATGTGTGTATGGAGACAGTAAATGAGTCAGAGTGAAAAAAAGAGAGGGACACAGAGAAAGAACGGAGAATGTGGGCAGCTTATAAAACCGAGAGGAGCCAGCACGCACTGT
Source organism: Myotis yumanensis (assembly GCF_028538775.1). NCBI lineage: Eukaryota > Metazoa > Chordata > Mammalia > Chiroptera > Vespertilionidae > Myotis > Myotis yumanensis. The sequence goes on along the minus strand of NW_027223752.1, from coordinate 55,015,806 downwards.
CTTGGGGCAGTGATGGGAGTGGTCTGGAGTTGGTTGGCTCTGTCAGGGCCCTCTGTCCAAACCCATTTTCTCTTGCCTTCTTTATCTTCCCAAAACGCATTTCTATCACAAGAGAAAAACCCTTTCCTTCTCCAATTAGAGCTGCAGTCCAAGATAAAATGGCCCCTGCAGGTCATATAAGTCATGGGTATCTCGCATTGCATCAGCATGGGTTTTAGGGACAGAAGGGAATGGTTGTAGTGGTTCTCAACCTCCTGGCCCTTTCAATACAGTTCCTCATGTTGTGACCCAACCATAAAATTATTTTCGTTGCTACTTCATAACTGTAATGTTGCTACTATTATGAATCGTAATGTAAATATCTGATATGCAGGATGGTCTTAGGCGACCCCCGTGAAAGGGTTGTTTGACTGCCAAAGAGGTCGCGACCCACAGGTTGAGAACCGCTGGGTTCGAGGAATGTGAGAACCACTGACAGGAGGATACTGGGCCTCAAAAATCAATGTCACGTTCTTTATAGTTTGGCCCACCTTAAGCCCTGTCTTAAAAAGGAGACTTTTCACCCAATTCCATGGAAAGAGCATACGTGATTGTGGTTGATCAGATGGCTACACATTCTTCTGCACGCTCTCTAGTGAGAAGCGGAATTGGTTTTCTTTCTCCCTGAATCTAGGCTGGCACATGATGCTTTGAGCAGGAGAGTGCAGCAGAAGAGATGCTATGCCTTGTTTGGGGCTCAGCCTTCAGGAGCACTGGGAGCTTCTACCATGCTCTCTTGAGCCCCAAGCTGCCACAAAAGAAGTACAAATACTCTCTGGTAGAACCCCGTGGAAAAGAAGGTGGGGGACTCATCTGAGCCCCGGACTTCCACTGTCCCTGCCAAATTGCTGAAGATACGGGTAAAGCCATCTTGGATCTTTCAGACCAGCCTGACTGCAGCTGAATAGCAACAAGTAACTCTAATTGTTATCATGTGGGACAGAAGAACTGCCCACATGATACTATTCGCCCTGCCTGAATTCCTAATCCACAAAAATTTCTGAGAGAGAATAAAATGGTTGCATTGTTAAGCTCCAATGTTTTGGGGTATGATGTATATCTATGTTATACAGCGAGCGATAGTCTATCCCAGGTAAGAGGGTGATAATGTTTGTCCATTTTCAATATTGACTTTGCCTAAGAAATCTATATATCTATCTAAAATAAAATTAAAAAAAAATATATAGTCTGTGCTCTTCAAGGAATGCAATGCAAACAATGCCTATCTGAGTACCAGCATTGCAACTAGCCTGGTAGAATGACTCAGGGAAATTGTTAACCTCTTTAAAGAAGCTTCAACTTCCTCATCTGTAAAACAGAGCTGACAAAACCTTCTTGCGGGGGTTGCTGTGACTGTTGTATGAGGAAGCAAATGTGTAGCATGGAGCATAGCACCTGGTGCACAGGCAGAGGCTCCCACAGGCGTGGCCTCTGCATCATCTTGCCCACCCTGGCCTCTGGTTGCCAATCCTCAGGGAGTTTCTCAGCCACCTCATTGCCTGGACACTCTGACTTTTCACTGTTTGTCTGTATCTCAACCTGCCTCACTGTTCAAACTTCAGCAAATAGAGGGCATCTTTAAAGGAACCCCATCTGGTAGGCAGAAGGTCCTTAAGTAAGTGCGAGACAAGACCTTGTTATATGTGGAGATCACATTTCCCCAACAACATCAGACAACGTGACATGACAGAAGGCAGACCATCTAAGCATCCATAATGCAGACATAAAGCAGGGAACATGTGAGCCCTGAGAATTGAAATAATAAGAAAAAGAACTAGAAGATTCTAACATGGAATCTTAACATGGAATCTTTGCTGGCTGAACAAAGATGAGCAAGGTCAAGACCCCTCAGTATCTGTCATTCCATCTCATCTTACCACTCATGAGGGTTGAGACATACCTCAGTCTCAAAGGCTTTACACAGCGACATCTTTGCCTACAGACAAGAGCAGACATATCCCACATGAAAGGCCCAACTTCCATGCCTGGGTGGTTTCTGGGGAACCTTTCCTTACACTTACTTATGTGAAACTCCTTATAGAGTTGGTCTGCCAAGGGCCACCCGGATACAACCATGGACTTGAATTTCTTCTGCAAAATATTTCAACCCATTTGCTTAGTCAGTCAGTAACAAAGACAGCTTTGAACTCCATTTGAGGTGGGTCAACAGTAATGAAAAAAGCAACTTTTCTTTCATAAACCATTATAGGGATGATGAAAGGATTAAAATTCTTAAAGAACAACTTAAGACATTACTAAAATTACCATGTCCTCATCCAGGGTTTGTAATGAATATATTTTACAGCTACAACTTCTTCCTAGACAACTGGGTTTCTTTCTGAAATGGTTTGGCACACCTGCCATGTGCTTGTGGCATAGACTTGGAAGACAACTAAAAACTTTAAAAAGCTCCACCACTTGCTAAGACCAGAGGAAACTCGCAGCCACTCCATTGAAATCTCACAGCCACTGGAAGGACATAATCTGGGACTATCTCTCTTTTGCGCCTGGACTACAAAAATCACCTTCCTTGATAGTTTTTATTGCTTCTGGAAGTGATTTGCTCTTCATCGGGTTTTCCTAAGTGAAAACCAAGACAGGTCAGAAGAAAGCTGGTGTCTTTGTCAGCAAAATACTTGCCTTTGCAGGGCTAAGTGAGAAAGAGAGAGAGAGAAAAAAAAGCTAGAATTTGAAAAAAAGTTTCAAGACCTCTCTGACATCTATGATCCTTTAACAGAGATGTAAAGCATATCAGGATTGCAACCCTTCATGGCCTGAAGGGATCTAGTGATTTGGTCAGTTGTGATGACACTGTCTTGTTCCTACTCTGAATGTCATGCTGTCACTAGGGTGCACGTCTGGTTCATGATGAAAGGGAGCCACACTGGGTTTGTACAGGAATTCAGAGGGCTCAGCATTCTCGAAGCCCCTTACCTGGATTAAACCCGAGTGCAGCTCATCAAAGTGTTCTACGTAGTATAGACAGGAGCAGAGGAGCAGGGAGGGAAAGAAGGAAAAGGCAAAGAAGCAGGAGTACTAAATGGGTGGAAAGAAGTATCTTTTCATGCACATTTGATGCAACTCTGAGGACATCTATTTCTTTGTGGTTCTATGTCTGTGATTATTTGGCATTTGGGCAGAGGCTAGGGAAGGGGATTTTAAAAATAGCCCACTCTCTTTGGCACAAGGCAGTGTGAGCATGAAAGGCTGATTGTTGCAAACCTCTACTACAGGCTGCAGGGCTGTCCTCTCAGAAGGACCACACCATGTCCTTGCCTGTGCCTGGCTGCGCTGATGAGCAGGAGTGACGTCAAGGTTCCAGCAATGGTATTTGCTTCACCTAAGAGCAACCATGTTCCTCCACCTAGTCTAATACTTCATTAGTTTACTCATGGGCATCTGAAAAGAAGGCTAGTGAGAACTCAAAATGAAGAAAAACTACTAAACATTAGCCCTGTTTATCCAATAAAAGGGATCCATAGATAACCTAGCCCCGCCTATGGGATGAAGTCCAGGACTGTCTCCCTTGATCTGCACCTGTTCCCCAGGCCCCTGGCCTCCAGATCCTCCCTCTCCTAGTCGAGTACGCTCCTAGCCACATGGCTGTGGCACCTGCCTGATTCACAGCACTTCATCTGAGCAAGTGTCCTCTGTTTATGTGGTTGAACTGCTCATACTCCATCAACTCTAATGAGAAGCTCCGGCCTCAGCGGGATGGGGGCTGGCATGCTTGTCAGGAATCCCCTTGAGGGCCACTGCCCTGGGCTGAAACAGTGGCAGCAGGGCACTGGCTGTGGTCCTGAGTGTCACCAACTTCTGCTATGGGTTTTTCTACCAAGTTCTTTCAGTGTGGAGGAGAGAACGTGTGTGAGTGACATGGGGTGGAGGCAAGGACAGGCAGGGAGAGGAAGGCCTTGAGCACATGCATGCGTGCATGCGCACGCATGCGCACGCACACACACACACACACACACACACACAGCCGATTTTCTCAGGGTCAGCAGCTCATGGACATTTTTTCTCAACAAAATAAAATTAAACCAAAACTCCAGGTAACAGCAGCTGCCTGGCCCACCTCAACATGATTTTAGGTGCAGGGTGGCCCATGTCGTCTCCTACCCCTGACCCCTTCTGCTGCTCCTGTCTCTCCTCTGAGATTCTCTTTCCCTTTAAGAGGTCAGGTGGGTGCTTGCCAGTGTGAGTGAGCAGAGAGAGAAAAGCTGTGGTGCCCTCTGTACGAGAGCCTGCCACTTTGCAAGTCCTTGCCGGGGTGCCCACAGGCCTCCTGCCCTGCAGGGACAAGGCAGAGGGACCAAACTGGATGCTCATCTTCTTTCTGCTCAGAGGGGGGAGAGTGGGAGGAGAGTGGGAATGGGGCCTGCACCACAGAAAGAAGACCATGCGTCTTCAATGGACAGAACGTCACTGGGACCCAGAAGATGCTCACACTGCAGGAGATGCCTAGGTTAGGAGGTGCCTTCCCTGACATGCCCCTGCCCTGGGCTGGGTCCCGCCTGCCTCCTGTGGTCCCTGAGCATTTTCCGTTACTTGCCATCTCCCTGGCCCGTAGCTGGCTACCTCCTATGCGCGCGCACATGCACACACGCGCGCGCACACACACACACACACACACAGAGACGATCTTCACAAGGTCAGCAGCTCATGGACATTTTCTAAGAACTCCCTGATGGTGGGAATAGGGCATCCAGCACTCCACGCAGGTCCCTACAGAGACAGTCACTGAATGTTTGTTGAATGAGAAGTCTCTATGGAGCCTCCTTTTGCAGAGGAGGAAACTGGTGCTTAGAGAGAAAGAAAAGGGGAGAGGGGGGGAAATCGACCTTTCTGGAATACCCATAGGCTAGAGAGCATCTCAGGCATGTGATGTTCATTAGGTCACATGCCCCTCCCCCCCAAACCCTGAGGCATTAGGTTCCACTGCCCTGCAGATCTGCCAGTGAGTGGGGGACACACATGTATCTGGGAGAGAACACAATTCCAGGTTGTATGAAGTCAAAGGCTCAGCAGCTGAGGAGAGTGACATGGGACATGAGCGTCAGAGCCTCAGTGAACCTGCAGGGCTGGGAGGGGGGCCTGGAGGGACCAAGCCCGCTGGAATTTAGCTGTGGCCTGTCTGTGAGGCAAAGACACAGGAGCCTCCAAGCTAAAATATCGAAGGGCAACAGACCCAAACGAGGAAAACACCTAGTTCCAGCCCGCCCCTTCACCTTTGCCCCCTGGCAGTTAAACTTACACCCAGGGGGTGGGAGGGGAGGTGGGAGGTGGGAATTCATACACAGAAACCCACGCACCTACTGCTGGAGACGTAAACTCTAACAACCCTTTCAGATGGCAGTGAATATAAAAATACCTTAACATATACAAAGATCACTTCTGACAACTGGGAATGACTTATGAGGAGTAAGAGATTATAAAATAGCATCAAGTAATTTCCCTGTTTTGAAAAATAGAGGAAAATGTGTTAGACATACAGACATCCACTCTAGAAGGCCCGCTGCTCACGTCAGGCCCTGTTAGGGTCCCCCAGTTCTGTCTTTCTATAAAAGGAGACTCAGGGGTCGCTGTCTCATCTTCCAGCTGTCTGTGCTAAAGCTGACAGTGTCCCTGTCTTATACCAGTACTTGCATAAAGCCATCTGATGTTAGAGCTGAAGGCACCTTCCTGATCATTGATCTAATCCCCCCTTACTTCACACTTGGGAAAACTGGGAGCACAATGAGTATTCCCACAGTTAAGAGCAGAGGTAGGCTTAGAACACTGCATGTTTTTAAAGGTCTCATTTAATGCGGCTCTGTAACGACTCACCATCCCAACTCCTCTCAGAAGAATGCAGGGTACAAATGTGAAATAAGGAATGAACACGTGCTTGCCATTAAGAGGTATACTGCACATCCACACCATCACCACAGCCTCACCCCTGCCCGGGAGGCCCTGCAGCAGAACCATGACCCCGTGAGCTATGGAGGGGGGTGCTTTGCAGAACATGTGTTTCAGAGGGAGGTCAGGACATTAGCAACCCTCTTGGGCTCCAGGGTCCCGTCACAGGGACTGCAGACAGCAGCCGCAGCGATAAGGTGTGGCCTAGGGCTGTTCTGTTTGTGCCATTTTCGTGGAGCTGGGATGTTATGCAAGGAAATCTTTGGCATTGCAATAATCCCAGATTATAAATAATTTAGCATATTTCTTTGTAAACGGCAGTCCAAAATCCTTACAAATAAGAAAAGGATTAACTTTTTTTTTAGAAGTACTTGCTCTTGAGACTTTAAGTTCAAGGCAGAACAATGCTTGCCGTGGTAATTCCATCTATTTTAAGATCACAAAACCATACCAAGTTGAAACCAGAGCAGAAGACATTAATGCGGTGCTCCCTCTGAAGTGCCCAATGGTGGGACGAGAAAGCTTTCAAAGGGAATTAAGTAGACAGAGACAGCTCCCTGTTCCTGTCCAAATCACGCGGAGGCGGCTGAATAGGATTCACAGTTCTCCATGGGAAGGCCCCACACCACAGCCGATGTTCAAAACAGGGGGGAGATGTCTTGGGAAGATCAAGACCCAGTATTCTGCTGTCAGAATCAGCTGCCTGCCCATTAGAGCTCAAAAGACCCTCATCCATGTGCAAGCTGATATGATCCTGCAAATGAGCCCGTTTTTCTTTTTCTAACCACCCCAAACTCTATCTGAAGGACGCTGTCATTATGTAATATTTCCCAGGTGCCCTTGATGTAAGCTTCAGAGCTCTTATGAGTGTGTGTGCGCACAGTGGGGAAGTGAGGGGGCAGCAAAGAATAAGATGTACATACAAAGTAGAGAAAGTGGATGAGGAGCTGCTCAGAGTGTGGAAGAATGGTCAAGCATCCAGGGTGAGCCTCAGGTCAGGGGTCAGCACCTGGTTAGGTAACATAGTCAGAGGTGATGAGAGGAACAACGTTAGCCGCACAGAGAGCAATGAGAGACAGAGGCAGAGAAGCGCAGTCTCAGAAACCATCAGCCAGCAGGTCGGGGGCAAGGAAGGGACATAAAGGACTAGAGCAGGGGTGAGCAACCCCTGGCACGCGTGCCAAACATGGCACGCCAGTAACTTTTGCTGGCACGCGAAACCCTCTCTTATAATCTTCTATTTGCAATTTTTTTCTTCATATCAACTTTTTTTATTTTTCAGATAAATTCAGTGTAGATGCATCTTAGATAAATAAATAATTTTACATAACAAGTTATCTTAAAGACCATAGAGATGGATTGACCAGAGAGGGGAAGAGCAATTTCTATGCCTCTGCCTTAACTCTCCCTGCCTTCCTAGATCCGACCAGTGTTTTGGTTCCATCCACATACGCTTGTGAATCTTTGTTCTCAGTGATGAATTTTGTTAAGTCTCATAATAGGAGTAGCTTGACGGATGAAAGTAGTAGCTCATGCATATCTCTGAAGGTCCTGAAATATCAACCTGATGTAAAATCTCTGTCATCAGTGATGCAGCAGCAAAAGTCCCACTGATAATATCAAACGGAGTCATAAAGTTTTCTGTCGGACTATTAGTGTATATGTATACATTAAAAAATAAATGTATTTTCATCATCATATACTGTGTTTTTGTCGCTTGACATGCCATCAAATGGAAAACGCAGCCTGCTCTATGTTGTTCTCCATTCTTTGTGCTTTCTGTTCCCAGTACCCAGACAATCCTTTCTCCCTTCTCCTCACAATGTCTCTAATCTTCCAAGATATAGCTGTAGAGCCACCTCCTCCTGGAAGCCTTCCTTGCTCCCCAAACCTTTAGGCTGGGCGAACTACCACTCCTATGTGCTCTGATGACCTCGGGTCGATTTCCAAGCTTCTGCCTAAGGAAGAGGGCAAAGAGGTTTCATGGGAAAGGTCAAATCTCAATTCTAAAAGAATGCTGGCTGCCTGGGGTGCTGTGTGGAGGAGGACTCCGAGGCCTCGTCTGGAGTGATTTGGGAGGAATGCTGCAGTCAGTGGAGGACACCTGCCACTCCAGGCGCAGGCCACAGTTTGCTGTTCCTGCTGTAGACTAATTTTCTCACTAGCCAGATGAGAAACTGAGGCTGAAAGACGGGAAATACCTGCCCAGCATTACAAGGCTAAAATCAAGACAGGAATTCCAGGTCTTATGACGCCTCACCAAGTGCTCCTTTTAAAGGTTAAGATTCCCAAAGGTTCTAAATCTGGACGATTGAAACCCTGAGCAGATTCTTAGCTCTTTCAGGGATAGAGGGCAGCCAGATGGTGAAGGAACCAGGGGAGGGGAAGCGTGTTGGTGATTTTACTTGGACACCACTCGTGGTAACCCTGTGTCTTAGAATGTTTTCTCTTGACAAATCCTCTGTAAGTTCCCGCCTCTCTGCTCTTCCCTGGGCCACGCTGCTCACACTGCCAGTGCCTGTTACCCAAGTCCCAGTGAAGACTTCTGAGCTGCTGCTCCCAATATCACAAACACGCCCTCAGAGTGATGCGCGCTCCTCCGTGTCGGGGAAGGAAGGCAGAGGGAGCTTCATCCCTCACTCCTCGCCCTAGAACCTGAAACTTCCTGGGAAAGAAATCTACTTGGAGTAGTGTCACTAGATAAACTCTTTCCCTGTCTTAGTGGGAGGAATTTTCCAGTGGGTTCCAGTTTCAGGAGGTTACGAGGCACACGGGAAGAAAAACGGGCACGCTCTCAGTCTGACAAGAAGTCGTCATGTTACCGCTGCACTTAAGTTTAGCTGGAGCATCTTCTCAAATTCTATTATGCACTTTCCTGAGATGTTACATGGTGAGAAGCACAAAACACTTGCTTGTTCACCCCCTCTCCCACCACCCATGCTTCTGTGAGAGTTTGGGATTTGAAATGAATTCTCCCAGAATGGCTTGAGTTTACCAAGGGTCGCCTAACCTTTAAACTTCAACCCACTGGGTTGAGCAGACTCACCAGGTTGTGCCCCCTGTTAGAGGCTTCAGCAGTAAGTGACCTGCTGAGCCAGGTTACCCCAGGACTCGGCTCTAACCGAGACAGGAGAATTCCCAGGACTGGAAGCAAATCTGAGATGATGTAAGGACTTCCCCTATCCCAGGATGCTCGACGGCAATTAGCAGCCATGTCCTTCGTCTCTCCTCCACTGTGTTTTCAGCAGCTCCGTTTCTTCAGAGGACAGGGCAAGAGGGAATGGGGTTGGCCGGGGAGCCCTGCTTTTCTGAGGGAAGCGGGTATTACACATTTTTATTTTGAGTTTCTCTGAAGGTTTCTGGACAAGCAAACCTCTATCTGACCCAGCCTCCATCATCGCTAGGTGCCCTCCTTACCCGCCCCCATGCCGCCCCAACTAGAAATCAAAGCAGTCAATTTGCGGTTGAATTTCTAAGCAGCTGAAAGGAGAACGTTCCATTGAATCTGTTTGTCTTTTTCCCCACACCCTGTAAGAAAGGCTCCTCAGGGAAGAGGCAGCGTGGAGGAGAAGTGGGTGACAGAGACTTTGAGGGATCAATACATTTGACTGCTCCTGCGCATGGGGGCAGGGATGGTGTGGGGAGGCAGCTGGGAGAAGGAATCCCAGAGCCATAAATTTGAAAGCTGAAAGGACCCTTTGAGGTCACCTCCTTTATTTTATAAATGAGGAAACTGAAGTTAGAAATGCTCACGGACCTGCCCAAGGTCACACAACCCATGAAGAGAGAACCAGGACCCAAAGCTAGCTCTCCCAGGCCCCTAACTCAGCCATTCTCCACAGTGGCCCGCGGCTGCAACTAAAGTGACTTCAGGATGACCCAGGTCCACCTCAGAGGCCTCCCCACATGGGCCAGGACAGTCCCTCCTGGGAACAGCTCTCACAGCTGACTTCTCTGGGAAGCTGGGGAAGCGCTTTGGCGATCATTTTTTAATGCGGCTGCTCCCTGACAAGAGGATTAAAGCAGGCAGCTTGTACAAAGTCTCAAGAATAATTTACAACGCGCTATGTTACGCTTGTCCAGAGTTTTGTACACTTTGGTGAAAACCCATAAATCTCTCCCGCCACACCCCAGCAGCCAGCCGGCCGCCAGCATGGTTTACTGAAGTGAAGAGAAAACTACAGCGAGCCCAGCTGTCCACGAGGACCAGAAACCTAACTGTTCAGATGAGGCTTTCCATGTCGCAAACCAAAATCGTGCATGGGATCTCAGACCTGGGGATTTCTGAGGGGGTAGGCGATCCATCCTTTGGAGGAGGGTTCCTTTTCCGTCTTTCCTGCAAATGGGATGGGCAAGGGACAAGGAAATTGCGCTCCGGGAATGTTCGCTTGCCCCCATCACCAGGGGAGTGTGTGAAAACCCAGGCTGCTGCACCCCACTCCTTGACTTTCTGATTGGCAGGTCTGGGCGGGGCCTGAGAATCCGAATTTTTAAGGAGTTCCCAGGGGTGCTGCTGCTGGACTAAGGACCACACTGTGGGAGCCTCTGGGCTGTGAGGACCCCATCTCCCCACAGGCCTCTGCTGGGATGGGGCTTAATTACAAGGTGGAAGACAGAGTGTGAGGTGGAATTTACAAATCCCTTCAAAGGCACAGCAGGCGGGGTGGGAAATAACAGTGGGCAGACCTGAGGGCCCAGCTGGGCCATCACAGCGTCAGCGTCCAAGGCCCTTTAACAGGGAGGTGAGGCGTGCCCTCCAGCTCCTTTAGTCACCTCTACAAAGATAATGCCTATCTGAGCAAAAACAAACACTGGGAGGCTTAAAATCCTGGGGTCCCCCTGCTCCTTCCTCAAGCAGGGAAAACCGTCTTCATGTGGAGAAAGTGCAGTGTAAATAGAAATGAGGGCTCGATTTCCACCAGCAGGATTCAGAGAAATGTGCTGAGGAGGCCACATGACACACGGAATGAAATCCAGGTCCTCGATACCCAGAGGCAAGAAAGAGAAGCGAAGGGTCCACGGAAATCCGAATGTTCCTGAGTTTCTACCACAAACAGTGCCGATCGGCTGCTGGCACTCCTGGAACACACGTGAGCTCATTAACAGGCGTCCATGAAACAGGAAACTATACGGAAAGAGGAAGGTTGGGGAGGGTGCGGGGGGACCGATCAGTAATTGCTCCTTTAGAGCGAACCAAAGTTCCCGAGCAAATCTCCCATGAAGGCTCTGTCAAAACAAGTCACTTCAGGATTAGGGGGAGCTAAATCCTCCTCAGAGAGGTTTTCTCCACACTCGTAAATGGGTTTTAGTATCGGGAAATCTTAGGAAATACATTCCCCCTGCTCCCACCCGCCTCGCAGAGGGCGCTTGCAATAGCTCGGCATCCTGTGTTTCCTGGAACTGAGGCTTCTTCTTTTAAAAAATAAAATGAAATAAACGCTGTCATTCCCAGCAAAGTCAGTGGCTGAAACAAACCGTGGCAGGCACCTACCTAGCTGTGTGTTTCGGACAACACCCACACAACACCCACGTTCAAGTACAGTCCTTTCCCCTCCAAGCGGTTTCCCTGAGAACAATTCATACATGGCTGTTACAAGCTAATACTCTGACTTTAGCTTTTGAACTTTTCCCATGGTGGTCTCTTTTTGTTCATTTGGTGAGGGCGAGAGCTTAAACTTCACCCTTAAATGTGTGTAGATGGTTATTCTTATTTATTAAAAATATTTTTAAATTAATTTTTAGAGAGAGGAAGGGAGAGGGATAGAGAGATAGAAACATCAACGATAGAGAAACGTTGATCGGCTTCCTGAATGCCCTCCACTGGGGATCAAACCCGCAACCCAGGCATGTGCCCTGACTGGGAATCGAACCCTGACCTCCTGGTTCATAGGTCCACAGTCAACCACTGAGCCACACTGGCCAGGCAATGGTTACTCTTTGTTAACTAGAAAAAGGCAAACACTGTTAACACCACACTTTTTCTGAGAGTACCCATTTCAATTCTGCCAGGAAAGGTCTTACTCCCTTAAGACCACTGGCAGCACTTGTGTTCACCCCTGAGCAGTCTTCGCAGTTCCTGCCGCTGGATATGGAGGTCTGTCTGTCTGTCTGTCTGTCTCCAGTGTGCAGAAAACACCCGCTCATATGGCACACATTTAGGGACACTGCATTTATCCCCCTGAGAGGGTGACCTGCAAGGCTGCTTCATATCTGCCTCCCAGAGGGCTACACTCCACTTTTTCTCCCCAATTCTTTGTTCCCATGTCATGCAGCTCTCAAGGCTAACACGTCCTGGATGTCATTGGTGCCAATCAATGGAAAGCTAACACAGTTGTAAAACCCTTCACATGTGAATATGAATTGATTTTACCCCCTTGGCTACAGACTTTCTAAATTTTCCATTCTTACCATAAGACCCTTTAAAAACATCCATTTGACAGACACAATTATTTCTCCTGATACCCATATAGCACAGCTTAGTTATAGACCTTGTTCTAGGCATTACTATACCAGGCTATTCCTGAGAATGGTATGATATGAGGGGGTGATCCAAAATTCTGATTCCCAAATATTTCCCTTCCTCCCCAATCTATATTATGCCTACAATTTCACCACCAAAAAGACATTTTAAAGTCCAGGAAAACCGTTTTCATAAAGTATTCTGTGAGACAAGACATTACATCTTCCTAATCAGCAAGACTGTAGAGAATTTAGCCAGTCTTTGATTTGGTTGCAGCGCCAAGAGAATTTGGCCATGGGGCTTGAGAGACCTGAGCTGGCTCCCAGGAGCCCTTGTTTCCTAGCACTGTGAACTTGGGCAAGTCACTTCCCCTCTGGGAGGCTCAGCTTTTTCATTCATAAAAGGGGAATGATAAAGAAGTGAGGGATAAATAAAGAAACAGGAAGAATATACTGTGTGGGGTTTGCCACCTGAATGGTGCTCAATAGTGTGAATTCCCTTTCTCATGAGCTGGCTGGTCAGAGAGAGTGAGGTCAGGATACATTGCCTCCTAAATTCAAGGAGATTAAAAACAAACAGTGCACATCCTGGGAAGGCAGCTCCAGGGAGTGGGCCAACAGGTAGGTGTGTGTGTGTGTGTGTGTGTGTGTGTGTGTGTGTGTGTGTGTGTTATTTAATGTGCAGCAGTGGAAGCAAGGAGAATACCAGTCACTTGGGAGAAAGGACTGCAGAGTTGAAGAAACAACAGTAAAAAGCAGAGAGGATCAGAGGAGGCTCGCAAGGACAGCTTTTTGTTTACCCCACACATCTGCTGATAGCCAGCTCTACCCAAGGTTTTACAAGTTTCACTCCAGCTCTGCCCTAACTTGATTACATATCAGGGCCTTGTATTCATTATCTCAGAAATGATATCTGAAGATCTTGGCCCATGGGACTAATGAGTAATCAGGACATAGACATAAATCTCCACGCTGCCTCAGATCTCTTTCTTGTAGTGGAGGGGTCTGAATGTTAGATCGCTATGTGAAGGAAAGTGTGAGGCCATGCTCCAGGTGACATGTCCAGAGACCACGCTGCCTATTCTTTGGGGGTGAGGACACACGTTTCCATCAGTCTAACTTACCATTGCTCAGGGGGGAATCTACATGCTGATGCTCCATATCCACGGATACACCTGCTGGGTCTCAAGACATGTTTTTGAGCCCCAAATGGAGGCACTTGTTTTCTAAATGATTTGTGAGTTTTATTTATGTGAAAACTCTTAAGAAATTGCACTTTCATTGAAAAAAAATGAAGCTTACATGAAAGAGATGAACCTGGAAATTTTATAGTCTGTCTATAGATAATGCCAACAGAGAATGCTTATTCAGTCCCACAACAGATAACAACGGCTAGTCCCACATTGTAATTCACTCACTTCCATCTTTTTGAACTTCCTCTTAAGCACAAAGTCATGCAGATGGGAAAGCAAAACTGTGCCCACAATAAAGAGAGGAGACCCTGTGGAAAGACTAGTGAGGGCCCATACTGAGTTAGAGGAAGGTCTTAATATTTCCCTTCACCATTATCTCCTTCTAGCCTTATCTTGGATGGGCAGATGTTGAACGTGGATCTGAAGCAGTAGTCACGAAATCGTAAGATCATGAAAGGAAGCTATAATGCTTGAGCACCTACTATGTATGTGCTAGGCATTTGATGGGCACCGACTCAGCTAGCATATGCCATAGGAGCACAATGAAGTAGAATTCTTTTCTCTATGTTACAGGCCAAAGAAGCAGTGGCTCAGTTTGGTCAAGGTGAGCATTAGTAAGTGACAGAACTACTATTAATACTCAAACTGAGTTCTGGTGATTCCAAAGTATGGGTGGGGTGGGGTCAGGATGTTCTGAGCGTCGGAGGCATGGGTCTAGTTCTGGGAAAGAACAGAAGTGGCAGACCTCTGCAGAGCTTAGGTCCTCTGGGGTTACAATAGAGGCAGGAAGGTAGGCAGGGCAGAGGTCTTCAGAAAATGAGGCAATGTATTTTGAGAAATATTACATGGGGCTCCATGCTGAAGTGCTCTAAGAACAACTATTCAAAATGACCGTAAAGAAGTTTTATCTAGCATAAAATAGCACCCAGTTTTCAAGGATCTGATATGAGGGCAGATGGGATGGGGGACAAGCCGTAATCTTAGCTTTGTTGGTGGGTGAGACCATGATAGATATTTCCTGGCGTTTCCAGAAAACATCTCACGAGGAGTCCCAGGAGCAGTAACTGACCTTCATGCTTCTGTAAACAGCATTGGGGGCAGGGGTGGCCCACGTCTTACTTAGAAGAACAAGGAGCAGCATCTCATCTCCAGGCCACCAGCGGTTGTCTGTATGGATGCCTGAGCCTTGACAGGGCAGCAAGTATGCAAACACATGACTTTCAAACCTTAGCTTCTTCTATTTTGCTGTAGGGTATCCTAGGCAAGATCTCAGAGAAAGAACTATGAATACATCATTTTCCAGAGTTCTCAACATGGGAAGCATACATGGCTGCATTCAGCCACCTGGGAAAGTCAAAAGCAGATTATCATTCAGTAGCCAAATAACATGTTCCAATATGGACAGAAGAGCTGTGGTACCTCCACGGCTCTTATCTGACTGAAGTGCACACATGTGGATTGGAAATGACATGATTACTAATTTTCTGAGGGACAAAAGGGGAAATCCAGTAGAGTGACTGGGTAAAAAGTTAGTAATGAAAGGTAAGTAACCCAGACGGGGAGTTTCCTGAGCAAGCATTGCCGGCAGTGTTCAGCCCGTCTCTTTCATGGCGCTCTCTGAGTCAGGTTGATAGATCTCTGACCCACTCCTGGACCCTCTGCTGAAACCACCTCTTGTCATTACACCAGGTAAGGACGTCAGCAAAAGCCTTTTCGGCGCAAGTATCAACCCACTTTCCAAAACAACTCCTCTCCACACTTCAAACTAAACACACAACTAAGTAAACCCAGATTAAATACAGCTTTATCAGGATGGAGTTTGAGTAACCTGTGAATCAACAAAATCCCGGGAATGAGTGTACAGAATATCCATTACACAAATGTCCGACCACAAAGTCAAATTCTTTTTTTTTTTTTTTTTGAGATGCTGCTAAGGACTCCCTAAATCCAGCCAATACAGGAGAGCCAGAGAAGACTCGCGTCATGCTAGCTTCCATCCTGCAGCCTGTGTTTCCTTAGGCAAAGAGCAAGAAAGCAAATGTTATGCAGGATCATTTGAGTTGTTTCCCAGAAAAAGCAAGAGAGCCTTTCCCCATTCGTGGGCAGGGAGAGCACCTTCTCTGACCTGCTTTCATTGCTGTGGGTGAAGCTTGGACATCACACAGCCTCACAACGACAATACCACTGGCGTCATCGGGTAGTTCTTAACTTTGCTGGGTACGAGCTACAAAGTCCAAGACTAAAAGGGTCATTTATTGTCTGCCAAATGGAATGTTTCAAAGTAGAATGGTTCAGTCACATAATTAGGGGCAAAGAAAGAATTAAAATGTATGCTCTCATAGAGAACTAAGTGTGCCCACAAAATGATCAACACAGGAAAATATTAGCAGCAATACCCCGAGAGGACACAGTCACTTGGATGGTCACGGAAGAGCTACAGTGGCCTTTTCTTGATCTGTGTTGAAACGCGTGTATTGCTATTTCAATGTTGCAGTCATATGGTCCAGGACTCTGGTAGCTCAAGTCTGAAAATGCTTCAGAATCAAACAGAGTTAAGTCAAATGCTAGCCTGTTCATTCCCTACCAATGTGTGATGTGGGCAAGTATCTTATTTTCAAAACTGTCCTATAAAATGAGGACCATATAACCTTGCCCATGGGTTTTTACACAGATATAAGATGATTCACATAAAGCATCTGGCCCTGGCACATACTGCACCCTGAATATTATTCCTGCTCTTCCCCTCCATCCCTCACTCTGTCTTTGGGCAGAGAGATGTGTGCGTGTGTGTGTGTGTGTGTGTGTGTGTGTATGTGTGTGTGCACGTGCACGCGCACTCGCATCATTAGTTTTGACATTATGCCTATATGTAACAGGCATGCAATAAATACTGCTTGCCATTTTTTTCAATAGCAAACATTGATTTTTTTTACCTTTTGTACTGTCTAATCCAGAAGTCCCCAAACATTCTTGTTTCTTGATTAATCTATCAGCAATTTTTTACAGTACTTGTAGGCTAAAAGAATCATCTAACAGTTCTGTTTATTAATGAAGCTCAAATATTTTAATAAATATTTATGTCCTAACATTTTAGTAGATTTTGAAAAAACAATGCACATAAATAAAAAAAATATTTTATTTGCTTCTCCACTGATCACAAGTACTTACTGCCCAGGTGGGTGTACCTATCAGGCACTTCATAGCTCCTCAAACCTCGGCATTAGAGTGGAAACCCCCACCCTGGCTTCCTGCTGCACACTGCACCACAAGGTACCACTTTACATTATAGCAACTGGAAGAAACCTAGCTTCACAGCAGTATGACATCACTAAAGAGAATGTCGTGCGTTCCAGTAGTGAAACTGAACTATCTTGAGCTGGTGGTTCACACGGTACCTGACAGATGTCAAGAAGTGATGTATTTTCCTCAACTCTTTAAAATATTTCCTGGCACTCTTTTGCATTTGCTGCAATGTCCAGGGTGCCCTGGCTCATGGTCTGGGAACTGGAAGGCTCATCCACCATTTCAAATCAGGTCCTTCTTCTATGTGTCTGTATCACAGCACTATGAACTGGACATTATAGACACATTTGAGTAGTAGCAGAACTACTATGATGGTGTTCAAACTGTATTTCTCTTTGACATTTAAGTCTTTAATATTTCATCTATTTAGAAAAAATATGGCCTAGTAATTTCATATGGTCACCGGACAAATTCTGCAAGAAGGTTCTGAGGACTCAGATAAACATCTACTAATCCATCTCTCAAACATTTGTTTACCTCAAAGAACCACAGAGTAATGCAAAGTTTACCCGGCGATCCTTCTCCTCACTAGGAATTTGTGAGCTGGGGATCAGCTTCTTCTAAGTTCATGAAGAGAAAGACTCCCCTTTACATGTGAGAAGAGCTCAGCACATAAGAACCCTGTTTGCTGTTCAGCATCCGGAATCCAGGCCTGGGGAAGCCGGGGGCTCGCCCCTGCCCCCGCTCAGACTCTGGTCTGAGCTGTTTTATAGACATGTCCCCAGAGCTGAAAGATGGTTTAAACCTGCGCAGGAAGATAGTTCAGGGAAGCAGAGGCACAGTGGGGCAGACGATCTATGCTGCACCTGCTTAACAATGGCTCTGTGACAGGAAAACCCTGCCTGGCAACAAAGGCCGAATTCTATGTTATGAAACCCCCTACCCTGCATGAGTGAGGTCACTGAGTCCGGTGCTGGGGAAGTAGCACCCATGGGCTCTGCAGGGCAGGCTCCCGCCGCCACTGGACACAGGGTCTTCTCTCCTACAGCTGCCTGACGATGCTCTGGATTAAGACATACTCTTTGCTGAAAGGAGGATATGCAAATGTTCAGATTTATCAGCTCCTAATTAGGGGTTTCTCCCAGACACAATAAATAAAGTAGAAAAAGGAGAGTGCTTTGGAGGAAAAGTAGGCTAATCCGAAGCATATTATGCAGGGCCTTCCCCTCTGAATGCAGAAACGATCCTGACCTCGCTGGCTGAGCCTCCCAGCCCTGGGAAATCAAGTCCCCAGGAATCCATCAGGCACCGGAGGCCCACTATTATCTCAGCAGTTTTGGAGGAGCCCGGGAGACAACAGTGTAGTGTGTCTGTCCTGAGGAGCAGACAGTGCCACTGGGGAGAGGAGGCTTATTACACTTGAAACAAGCAAAACCCGGTTCCGGACTCTTCTCATTGCAACTTTAGAGTAAATCAAGTAACACTGTCTTCCCGGGGGCAGCATTGGCAGAGACCAAGCAGGATCCACTGTTTCCACTGCTGGACACATTTACGGGCCCCGCTGGCCTATTTGGCAAGAAGCTCTATATATAACATCTTCCAGAATCAATCTGCCCAGTGTGAGTCAGGGGCCTCAGAGTCCTAGCTCTGTCCACTTTGCATCACGCTCCTCACTTTCTCTAGCCCCAGGCACATGATCTGGCACTGACTTTCAACTTTCTGCTTTATTTTGAAATTCAACTGACAGAACTCTTCTATTCTACCAACTCTTTCCCCAAATGCTGTGCAATTCAAGGTAGCAAATTTGGAGCCTGGCCATTCAGAATACATCATAATACCCAAAGTAAGTTCACAGATGAATGAAATAAACAGAAACACAATAGCTATTACCTCCCCAGGGACTCTGGATTTAGAATAGTGCGAAACAGAAGAAGGCCAGTCTAACAGTTCACATAACAGTGATTGCAATGAGGTAGCAATGAGTACAATACCTCCTAACATGGAACAATTTCCATGGCAAACTCCTGTTATAAATGCTTTGCTGTTCCATTGATTTGATAAACCTGGAGGGTACACTTTGCATTCATATATAGTGACATAAAAAGTATCTTGTTTGCTTTGAAAAATGAAAGGTCAGTAATAACAATTCTTGGGTTGTAGTGATTTCCCCATCATTTACATTGAGTGCCTTTGCATTCTGGACCTTAAGCTCCATGCTGGAAACAGCATTTGCTTAGCCCTTGAGTTTGCAGACTAGTTACTAGGCATCGATGTCCTTTGGCCTTTTGCAAATACCATGTGGCTATCGTAATATGTCTGAAACAAGCCAATTATTATTCCATTTGCACATTTATCCTCTCCAAGACTTATCCTGGGTTTCACTATAGTCCCCCTCTCCTCTAAGGGTTACTTTCATGATCTGGAGGGTCTCGTTAGGAAAGAGTTGAGCTTCACACACATGGTATGTGGAGTCAGATGAGTCTTTTCCCTAAATATTGATTTGCATGGCAGTTAAGTTTCCTTGATGGGGGAAGTAGATTTGAACTTGAGCAACACTGGGATTAATTCATATAAGTATGGTGACTTGAAGAAGAGAGCTGGGATGGGAGTCAGGAGACAGGGATAGAAAACAGGGGTCATCATGGGAGAATCTGGCAGGGCCAACTCGACTGGGCCACAGGCTGAGAGCCCCAGCCCAGGGGCAGATGTTTAGATGGGCTGGATGTTCTTCATTGTGGTGGTTGGTGTTTGAACCCATCCAGCCCTCCCTTACAGGGGATGTATATACCTTGGGTGGCAAATATCTATTGGTATATACTGAAAGAACTCCATCACTAAATTCTAGAACATTTAGTGGGCTCAAATTACTTTGCTAAGGTGACATGCTCTTAAATGAGCCCAGAGACAGAAATCTTTTTCTCACTTCAAGGTAGGCTGCTATTTTGCTAGGGTAATGAAAGATTTGAGATGGCTGGTGCTTAGGGCTAGCTATCAACCATGAGAAGAAGTCCCTAAGTAACAGTCAAGAAAGATAGGGTGGTGTGGTTTGGAGTGGGCAAGGCCAATGTTGATGACACAAGTGGGACTCAGAATAGCCAGCAGGGTTCAGCAGTGAGTGGCAGCCCAGACTAATTCCTAAACACACAAAATGACATGTTGGGATCATAAAGGGATGTTGAGGTTGAGATGAGCTTTGTAAGGGACTGTACTGCTTGACCTAGCAGGTGAGGGCTTGAGGCTGTGGTCTTCATGTTAATGAGAATCATTCATACCAGTGGGCTAGGAAGGCTTGGAAACATTTTAGTTACATAAGCTTACATCAGCCCCTCCTCTTCTTTTAACTGACAAGCAGTCTTAGCCCTGTTATCATCTCTGATCTTGGACCACTTCCCTGAGTCACTGTGCAACCAACTTCTTTTTCTGAAAGGCGGACAGAAAAGTAAATTCCCTGGTTTCCTCCGGAGCAGCCTGAGATTCCCTAATTTGCATTGCTATGTGAGTGCAAAGCATGATGATAAAAAATAAAAATATATAACTCTAAGATGTGTCAAAGACAGCACGTTAGATCAACTTCTTTTTTTTCTGTGTATGCGTTGTTGTTTTTTTTTTAAACTGGGACCACTGTGCTTTCTTTCAAGTGACAAGAGGGGTGACAGCTGCACTACGAGGTGTTCAATGGTTAATTAAGACACCAATGTCATCGCTCAGCTCTTTTGTGTTTCATAGAAAGCAGTTGCTAAACAGATGAAAGTAGGTCTGAGGCAAGGGGTAGCATAACTATTATTTCAATTAATAAATAACTCTAAAAGCGAGGGAAGGGATAAAGGCCCCAAGAGCGTCAGTATCGTCCTGGTTCTGCCAGGAAAATGAAACAGCACCTGCAGTGGTCATGGCTTCTGTCTAGGAGATGCAAGCAAGTCGGGCCACCTGTGCTGAGCAGGTTAGTTTGCCTGGTTCTTGGGGCACCCCCTAGTGACACATTCCTATACCCTGGCATATGCGGCTCACAGCTATAGAAGGAACTGTGCCGAACTCACCACTTTTTCTTCCACCCACATCCTCTCCTCCTCCCCCCCCACTTTCCACCAAAAAAGCCCTAAAATGCATTTGCAGACAAATATCAGGGAAGCATTTATAAATATTTCAGAGGCATTTCATAAATAAGTAAGCAAATCTACAAAAAGACTTCCCTCTTTTAATGAGAGCTTGGCTGTGGTACATGCCTTTCATTGGAGCATCATTAAAACCAGTTGGGGAGATTTTTATACTGGACTCTCTTTTGGGGGGTTTCATAATACATGAAAAAGCCTGCCATGCGTCTCGGAAACGTGTGGCCTCATCCCTGACAGATTAGGCAGCTCTGGCACGAGGGAATAGCTTTTACTCCTTTTAAAGTAAATACTAATCAATAGCAACTGTACCGACAGAACCTTCTTGCCGCCTAATTGCACCACAGTTACTCATAGACCCCAACAGAATTTTCCCCTGGATGTAACAAAATTAACTACCAGGGGCTGAGCTGGTGACTTATCACCATCTCTCTATTCAAATGTAATTAACACAACCCTCCAACTGCCACACGTACCATTAAAGTACCATTTGTTTCGTGTAATTTCTAAACAGGGTCTGAAGGTCGTGCCCACATCAATCTTTCCAACACACTCAACTGCACAAGAAATCAAACTGGCAGGGAGGTGGTCCCCGCTGTTATAGGAAATCGCTCCCCCTCTGAAATCTTGTTTGTAGATTCTCTTTTGCAGCTTAATGCCCTCTGAGGTCTCTTTGGCCATGTCAGAAATAGCCAGGCTCTGTCAGAGGCAAACAAGTAATTTAAGCTGTCTTCCCAAGCCAACCTGGTACCCAGCTCTGCGCTGATCCAGCTGCTAGATAAGCAGGGATCTTATCAACAGCTTGGGATGGATACTATAACCACTTTGGTTAATAATAACTACTTTTTCTTTTTATCACACACTAATATTTTAAAAGGACTTTTATCTACATTTTTCTAATCCATTATTATAATTGGTGATTATAGTAATAGCAGTGGCCATTTTTGGAGCACTGGAGCTAAGAGCTTTACATATATAGCTGATCATTTAATCCTTACAAATACTTTATGAGTTAGGAATCATTACCTCTATTTTAAAATCAAGGAAACTGAGGTTCACAGAGAGGCTCCAAGTGCTTCAAGCAGTCAGAATGAGAGATCACCAGAATTTGAAACCAATTTTCTAACTCTAAAGCTCACTGGGGACCACTTGAGCATTTCTGGAGAGAAATATCGTCATCACCCCTATCAGCATCGGTAACATCTGTGTTTTACACATGTGGTAGATGAGGCACAGAGAGGTAAAGCCATTTGCTCGGGGCTAACCATCATGGAAGCGTTGGGAAGAAGGGGGAAGAGGTGGCCATGGGGGATCAGTGGAAAGAGCAAGACAAGAGCCCAAGAGATAGGACCTATCAACCCATGCAAGAAATCTGCTGGGTGACCTTCAGCCAGTGGCATGCCCTCTCTATGCACAGGGACCTCAACTACATAACAGTGAGTCAGATTTTTTAAGTCCCTTCCCGATCTAACATTCTTGGCTAATTATGAATTCTCTGAGCTAGAAGAGGCCACACATGGAAATCTAACAACATTCTTTTCTCAAGACTAGATCTAGTAATGTCCCTGTCAGAACTGAGACAGCCATGTTGTCACAAAGCTATCACCTTAGAAAAGGAAGAATGATGTTAGCCCACAGTTAGCTCTCAGGAACAATCAGCCACCGCAGGAGCCAACAGGTATAGATAGCGGATGTTGCCCCCATCTAGCTCCCATGTGTGGGTGGGCAAAACTGTCCCATTTGTGAGGGTGTCTGGGCAAAGTCACTGAGGCCTGAAACTCAGGTCAGGACTCAAGTATCGTCATCCTTCGGTGCAGACCCGGTGGACGGAATCTTGCTCCCAGATGGACAGTTAACAGAGAGGGTCTCTCTGTGATGGCTGTTTCTTGACTTCTTCCATTCACAGATGCCTGGTTCTGGCCTCTGAGCCTGTGAATGGGGTCAGCCTGGCCGCTTAGAACCCCCAGCTTCACCCAGAAACACACAGGCCACAGGCTCATGTGCACAGGAGCCTTCCATAGATGAGTTCATAGCTGATCCATTCTGGTGAAGCCCCTGGGTCAGGGCCTCTGTCATCCCAGCACCCAGGGAACACTCGTGCCTGAGAGACGTGTTGTGTTTGTATGTTAGGGGTGGGAGGAACCTTTGGTGTCCAGAGATCCTGACATCAATTTATTTCCATTTAAGTATGTTTTCCCTTGATTCAGAATGAACCAAGACAAGCAAAAATACTAATCAAAATGGAATGCAAATATCCAAGGCTCCTTTCTCTCAGAACTGCCCTATTTCCGCCCCCTCCCCCTCGATGGTACTAATGTTTTAGAAATAGAAGGCACCTCTGGAGAGAAAGGATAATACCAAATTTTAAAATCTGTAGAAAATGAGTACAGGGGTAGGCGGCACTATTAGTGCTACTAAAAATAAACTTTGGGAAGCTACAATAAATGGAAAAACCAGAAGAGTCATTCTTTTTTTAAACTGTATTGAAAAGCCTGTATGTTCAGGAGCCATTTTCTCCCGAGATTCCAACAATAATACTTTGGATTTGATAATCATTTCTGTAGTGGTCTCTCCTCCATTTTCTCCCACTCCCTCCCCTACTCTCACCCCTGCCCAGCAATGCAGGCTGAATATTGGGCATATTACCCATTCAAGACAGTGTGGTTCTGCCAACTGAATATTGTGTCAGATGCCACAGTGCTGGGACAATTATGCCCTGCTTGCTGCTTAGTGTACAATGGGAATTATTGTGTTTTATTTTTATTTTATTGTTTAAGCAGAATACCATGGTTAATATAGATAAACAACAAGTTCTAGAGAGAAAGGCTGTCCCCTCAGACCTGGGGATCTTCTCATCCAGGAAGCCCAGTGCACTGCCCACTCTATTTTGCCCTCAGTAGATAAACTTCCTGTCACTGCTACCTCAGGGAGGGATAAGGGAGGGTCTGCTCATGCCAGTGACCTCAGGGCAGGTTGAGGTGTGTCCTGAGAAGCCCTGCTAGTCATTGGCAGCTCTATTGGGCTAGAAAAATCATTGCAAATATTCAGGCTGTAAGGGCCCTGGCACCCAATATCCTACCTGCTCTGGGTCCCTGCAATTTCCGATGCCAGCTGGACACATCTGTCAGCCTCAGTCACAAAGTCCCAGCTGACCTATTGGAGGTATTAGGACATTTCTGGGATGTTAACAGAAAAACAAAATGCCAGGTGTCAATGCTTAGGGGACTAGCTCTGTAGCAGCCAGGTGGGCTAGCAGGCAGAGTCAAAGTTAGCAATAAACCCAGGACCACCGTGTATCCTGCCTTTTCATCTTCTCTCAAAGGTAGCCTTCCTGGCAAGAGTTTCTCCTCACATGCATCAATAAATGGAGAAAGGTAGACTCAGAAAATCTGTAGAGAGTCACGGGAACATTTATAAAGGGAGCATTTATAATGCAGCCAGTCCACTTCTTTATTTTGCAGGTGAAGAACTGAGGAACACAGGCTGAAGGTTGTGAACAGGCCCCTCTTGGCACGTGTCTGAGTTGGAGGCAGAGCCCTGGCCGGGGCTTCTGGCTCCTAATTCGGAGTTCCTACCACCACCCAGGCTCTTGTTGTTTCTTGTTTGATTCCTGGAGCCTCTGGGAAGAGAGTGGTCTCAGGGGGGAGTGAAAGCCATGCTTGAGAATGCTCACCTCTTTTTCCCAAGGCAATCTGGACTCTATTATTACTGTTCCCTGCTTTGTCTCAGTCCGGGTGTTTCTGCCTCTTAAAAGCAGCTAACCCTTCACCATGGAGAGGAATGAAGAAATCTCCCAATAAAGTAAGCCTGAAAGCCCTTTGCTTCCTGCAGAAAAAAAAATCTGTATGTGCCCTTCAGCCTTATAATTGAGTTGCAAAGGGGAAAAATAAAATTGTTTCCTAGCTGTGTGGAGCCATTCCACCCAACATGCCAATAAAAAGCAAGTGGTGTTTTTGTCCCTGGGATGTCTCGGATCAGAGTCAGATCTATGCAGCTAAACAAGGGCTAGGTTATTACCAACAAACAATTACACTCCGGGTTGTATTGAATAGAAGGCTACTTGAACTCTTGAGACTAATTGGAAGGGTTCAGAAATGTCAGTGTTGATGTTGTCTGTCTAGATTCCCTGAACCGCAGTGGAAACTCACCCCAAATCCTAAAACTGGTGCCTTCCAGAAAATCCCGTTTCTATCAGGAAACGTGAATGTTAATGGTGGGCATGTTAATCACGCCACTCAGCTACTGGTGCCTTTCTGTGCCATCCAGTAGGTACACAGCAACCATGCACATTACCTTTTCCTGAAAGGTATTGGGAAGATCAGGTAAATAATAATGCTTTCTATTTGTAGAACACTTCAACTTGTAAAAGCCCCTTCCTTTACTCAATCTCAACAACTCCCTGCAATACCTGCAAACAGGTGCCTATCACCTGCCTTCAAAACAACCTCATGTAGTTAGGGGGAAGGCTCCTATTTTAGAGATGAGGGGACTGAGGCTCAGTGCAATTAGGTGGCACATCTACGTTCACATAGCTAAGAGCAACAGAGAGGGACAACCCTAGATCGGCTAGTTCCACATCCAATTCTCTCCACAGGATCACATTGCTTCAATCGTGGTATACGCAAAATGCTTTCTAAGGTTAAAAAATGTGACACTATAACAACTCATTAAATTATCTTCCTCCTGTCAGCCATGTCCATATTTAGGAGTCTATGGACATCAATCATCTTGATAAGTCTCTGGACATCTCTATGACTGCAGCAAGCTCCGGAAGCCCTGGCGGGGTTGGATTGACTGACGGGTAAGATGAAATGCCTGGACTGGTCCTGCAGCATGTCCTTTGCTCCCAAGGCCCTGCACATGGCCAGGTCTGAGAACCTCAGACCAACCCAATCTTTCATTTTATTCGGTCAGTTGATTTTATTTGCAGACAAAATAGATGGCTTAGAGGAAAGCACCTCTTCTTCAAGTCTCTTCTATCTCTTTCCCTGAGGTTTCACATCCCTTGAGTGGGAATTTAAAAAGAATCATCCTACAATTGAAAGACAGGTATAAAGTACAAATATATTAAAGAACCAATTCAGGGCAACAGGGTCATTCACTAATGAATAGGTCAAATAATAACCAATTATTTGCCCCCATAGGTGGGAAAGAGGCCAAACAAGCATACCAGGAACCTGGAAAACAGTGCACTGACTACAGCATTTGGCTTAAGGGATGCCTGCTACCTGTTCTAGTGAAATGGTTTGAGGATCTGTTAACAGGTTTGATTAAAAAAAATTTTAAAGCATCCTTATTGAGTTAACATTTATAGACCATAAGATCAACATGTTGTCAGTGTTTTATTTAATGATTTTCAGTAAATTTATGGAGTAGTGTAGCCATCACAATAATCCAGTTTTAGAAACAAGTTCAATTGGAAGAAAGAATACTTGGAAAACGTAATTCTGCTTGTCTATCCCAACACTTCAAAGGATTTATTCTTATCAATCTCTCCCTCAGGGAGGCCCCACTCCCTAAGGGTAGCCATGCTTTGAAAGACCTGCCTTCTTTTCCTGCCTGGTGAGGACTGCACAGTGAGATTTGGGGTGAGCTACAGCCCAGTCTCCCAGGACTCAGGCGCCAGGAGGGGCCCCTGGTGTTGACAGGAAGGTCCGCTGTCACTTCCACAGCCTCCACACCCACTACTTGGAAAGTTACAGAGAGCTCCTGGTCACACCTCCAGTTTCCAAAGCCGGGAGAACAAACATGTGATCAGCCCCTCCACCCCAGCCTCCTACACCCACCCATCCTCGGAGAGCCTGAGGAAACTGGTCAGCGTCTTGGCATTCCATGCCAGCTGCCAAACCCCCTTATTGTTTTTGTACTTCTTAGAGACTGTCAGCACACCTTCCCCCTGATGGCCATGTGACAGGCTATGCTGCCCTTTATCTCAGGACACTAAATGACTACTGTTCCAGGTCTTTCTGTTTCACTGGGAGGCAAGTGGAAGACAGAAAGGCAGCCCTATTTTCAGGCACACGCTAGAACAAAGACACGGCTGTGCTTTGCCAGATTCTGTTAGCAGCAGACATGGGTGAAGAATGGATATGAGCAAATATGTTGGTGAGTATAGAACCTGCTCAAATTAAACACTAAAAATCTACTGTTCAGGGTCAAAGTAACAGTCGTGGAGTTAGGGCCTATTAAAGAGAGTCAGAACAAAAGATAGGTATGTCTTTACCCATGCTGTTCTCTAGAGAATTCTCTTCCCTCCTCTTGTCTATTCTGTCTCATAGTTCTCCAAACTCAAACACCTCACCACTCCCTTTTCCCAGGTCATTCCTTCATATGCAACATAGTAGTGTAGCCATCACAGGTGTTCTGTGGCAGGTTTGCCTCCCTTCCACACTGTGAGTCTTGCGGTCAGGGGACCATGTCTTACTCATTTTTGTAACCCTGATGTCTCATGCCACATGGAGAACATAAAGGATGCTTGAGAGATGATCCCCACTCAACTGACTAGAAAAGCACCTTGGAAACAAAAAGGGCTTCACACGCAGGCAGCTGTGCTAATGTGCCAAGCTTTACATGGGCAGGGAACAGTTTGTGATAATGTATGAAAATCTGTTGAATGCAAGAGGCACCAAAGGTAAACTGCAATGCTGGATTGCAAGAGAAAGGGCTGGAGGCTTTTGGAAAGGGTGTTTCCCTAAGTCCCTGTCCATTGAGAAGGTGAGGGGAGTGCAGGCTCCCAGTGAAAAGATAATAATTTTGTAAGCCCATAGCCATGCTTTGTGAAGATAAGGCAATTGCTCCACCTTACACATCTACAGTCAGAGCTATATCCACAACAGGAAATACAAAGGTGTGCTTTCAATTTGTGTTTTAAACTGCCTTCATGGTTTTCATTTCATCTATTATGCCCACTGTTGTATCTCAATGCTTACTTAGCACAGTACCCGGAACACAGAGAGCACTTAGTAAATACTTGCAATGTGAATGAATATTTCATAGTCTGACTGGCTTCTTATCCCATAAGATGTGCATTTTTTCCTTGTGCTCCACAAACACAAATGTCCTGGAATGAATTTTCCATTGAACATCTCACTTGCCTAGGAATCACTTCGTCAATACCATTAACGAATGGGAAATAAGTAAAACAAATCCACAGGAACCAAGGCCTGGAGTGCCACTATTCAGAAAGTAAATGCAGTGAAGACTCAAAATCTTAGACACCCTAAAGTGATTACCCACCTTCTGAGTGACCCCAGAAACATCAGAGGACTCTGGGACTATCAAGGAGAAAGCAGAAAGGAAGAGGATGGAAGGGAACTAAGATTTCTTTGGCACCTACTCTGAGTCAGGTATTGGGCCAACTACTGTCTCTCATTTCAGTTAGGACGATGAAACCTACCAGATGGTTATGGTGATCATGACTTATAATTGAGAAGAGGAGGATCAGAGACACTGCATGTCATACCCAAGGTCACCCAGCTAGAAAGTAGCCATGCCAGAACTGTAATGCAGATCTACCTAACTGTAAAGATGAAGCTCTTTCCAGCCCACCATGTACCTGGGTCCTACTGTTCCTCTGGCTTTTGAGTCCCTTAGGGGAGAGACAGTCATCACCTCCACACCCTGCTCTCCCCAGTGTGGGCCAGAAGAAACACGGATACACGTTTCCTGAGCTGCATTCTATATCACAGACATTGACACTTCTTTACCAAAAAGTGGTCTGGCTATACCCACAACCACCTGAGGGAGGGCTCATCTACAAACGCTGGCCCTGGAGGATGTGCTCAGGCGGCGCTGAGTTCCCTGGTGGAGCACAGACTTTCCATAGAGATACTTCCTTGCTCTGACACAGACCCTTGCAATTCAACCTTAGCAGCCATAATCCTGGGGGCTTAGGAAGGCCTTCTGGAGCTTTGCAAGGCAGCCTTCAAAGTGTCCTCCCTGTGGCTGCCCCTGCACAGATAATGCAGAGCCTCCCAGCTTGGTGGTCAGTCTTCCTTTATCCAGAGTTCCAGGAGGGTTTTGAGTGGCGGGTATGGTCTTCTGCAAAGCCCAGTGCAAAGCCCCAGCTTTCTCAGTGGTCAGGGAGCAAGCAGCAGGGCAGAGAGGAAGGCTGGCTCTCAGGCAAATCGCTTTCCCTCCCTGGACCTTTGTTTCTCATCTGTAAATGGAAAAGGTTTGACATATGATCTAAGCATTGTAGAACTTTTGCAAGAATTTATACACTCTATTGTCTGTACTGCCCAATACAGTAGTCACTAGCTGTACATGCCTCTACATCCCTGAACCATGGTTAGTGTAATCAAGGAACTGAATTTTTTATTTTATGTAATATCAATGACTCTAGATTCAAATTTAAGTAGACACATGTGGCTAGTGAGTCCTGTATTGAACAGAGAAGTGAGGACAGGGAAGCAGCCTAAGGTAGGATTAAGAGTTCCTGCTCACATGGGTGTGGGTTCAAATCCCATTCTGCTACTTATTAGCTCTGGGGCCAAGCACAAGGTATTTAATGTCTTCATACCTTGGTTTCTCCTTCTACACAATGGAGATAATGATGGCCTTTACACACATGTGCTGTGAAAACTGAATAAGATAAAGCTTTTATTTCCTAGCACATGATGAGGGCTCCATGCATGAAGGGGTGGGGACATTTCTTTCTCTGATTAATACATTATTTCACTCACTATCACATCACATCTAAAAGTGAGTGAAAGGAAAGAGAGGATTCAAATCCACTGGGTAGGGCGCTGGGGGTAGGGGAGGGGGATGAGATGGGAGAGGAGATAGGAGGGCGGGAAGGAAAGGCAGGTTTGCCTACTTTACATATTCCCTGGGGCTGTACCTGTATGTATCTTTGATTGGGTCAAATTACACAAGATCTTGATTCCCTCCAATGTGTCTGTATTGTGTAATCCTCCCAGCCTTGTAAAGGAAAGGAACAGATCTGACTGGCCAGCGACTTTACAGGAGGCATCACCACTGAGATTCACAGCTCATGAGAAACAAGGGAAGGGTCCTTGACATCCTAAGAAACACACACAGCCTGACACACCAGGATGACACTTTCCGTGCAACTTAGATGGCATCTTCTAGCCCGAGTAATCAGACAGATTTACCCTTTAGTCTAAAAGACAAAGTAGTTGATGAGAAAGTCGTTCCCCAATTCCTTTTGCCCCCAACGATGCCGACTCTGAATACTTCACCTTGGCTCCATCTTAATCAATAGCTTCCTACCCATTCAATCCTCACCAACAGCCTTTGAATCACCCGGAGGAATTTTTAAAATCCCAGTGCTCAGGCTATACCACTTACATTTAAATCAAATGATGAGGGTGGGACCCCGGCACAGTACTTTTTAAAGTCTCCTGGATGCTTCTAATGCAAACTATGTTTGGGAACCAAGTGTTCAGAGGGAGCCATCTGGGTAGAAATTCAGGAGTTAACTGCACCGGGAGCCCTGATCTATATCATACACCCAAGGCCTAAACAGATCCTGCTGATGTTTCGTTTAGCAAACATTGCTTATTGCAACTGGAATGTTTCTCAACCAACATCCTCTTTAATAAAGTCAAATTTGGGCCATTTCCACATTGTTAGTGCTGACAGGGGAATTCCCCAATGATTTGGTGATAGGAGGGGATGGTGCTTTAATATCAACCCTTGAAGCTGGTTTCCAGAGCCCAAAAACCATCAACCGAAGAGCAGCTCCAACAACTTCTGCATACTGCCACCTGGTGGGGCCTGGTCCCAGCTTTCTCCCTGCTCCTGAGCTTTGGGCTGCAGCCCCTCCTCCAAACAGATGTAATTTAGGAAATTGTCATGCATTTTCAATCCAATTTACTGGTGCCTTCCACATTGATCAGACTTGCTTCTCCTTTTTCCTCCCATCAGGTTAATATAATTATTGCTTTCACATGGTGAAGCCATTTCATGTAATAGCTTTGTTTGTTACTATGGTTACAAGTTTAGCAGTACTCTGGAAGATAAATCTATCATCCCCGAAAGCCGCGTTCTATTTGTCAAGGTGCAGCCTTTGCGCACATCAAAAAGCAAGCTGAGTAGTGGCTTTAGTTTTCCATCTTCACGCAAGTGGCCTTTCTTGGTCTAATTGTATTTGAAAGTCCTCCGAGTGTAGCCACTCCTTGGAAATTGCTGGGTGCTGTCCCACTTTCTTCCCCCTGGGATAGTCCTGCCTGTGTAAAGCACCCAGAAGACCCATAAAAAGAGCTATCAGGGACTAAGTCGGAAAAGCTGGCTGTGGGCAGCTCTGGTTGCCAGGCCAGAGCCCTCCTGTTGCAAAACTGGAGTTGCTACGAGTCTGTTTACTCTTGGCTGATTTATGTCCCAGCTCAAGGCAAGGGCAGAGAACATAATCTCTCAGAGTTACATTTCTTTGGGTGTAATCCCTTCCTCTCATGTATCTGAAGCATCACCCCTTATTTCCTGATGGGAATGGGATTATGATTTCTCTTTAGAAAAAAGGCAAAAGTTCAGAGCTGGGTTCAACCTGTCATCCTCAAGTGACAAAACATGACAGTGTCTTGGTTTTGACAGCGCCTCACACCCAACTGAATCAGACCCGGCCCTCGGAGAACAGACGTGGTGTGCCTCTGACCCTGGGCTTTCCTCCTGTGCCTGGTCAATGATAACAGCTAACCCTGGGGAGGGGTGAGTGGTGACCTCACCTTCTAGTGCATCACCCCATCTAATCCCCATGACAACCCAGGAGGCACGCATCGCCATCATTGCTCTCATTTCACAGAGGAGGAAATGAAATCACAGATGAATGAACACTGTCCCAAAGTCAGGCCACAGTCAACCTTCGGGCTCCAGGTTCTGCTTCTTTGCTAGGAGCTCTTGCTGGCAACTCAAGGGAAGCTCACTCTCCAGGTCCAAACAGTGGGGACCAAGAGAAAAGAGGACAGGCAGTATCAGTGCCTTCACTGAGGCCTTCATTAAACCAAACTGAACAAGCTCCAGCCACTGTCTTCATCCTCCCTCTTTAGGAGAAAGTTATTGGTTTGGTAGCCCATTGGTGAATTTCCAATGACTACTAATGAACTAGCCATGCCATTTAACTTTATTACTACAGAGCAGGAACATATTTATACCACTCACATGGCAGGGTAATTTGCAGTTACATAATTTCATGGTAATTAAATTGGAATGGCCAGGTAGAAACTAAGCACTTTGGAGGTACATGTTTATCAACAACTGGCTACTTCAGAATTACCCATTAATGACGTGATTAGTGGTGGCCTGGTAAGAGAGGTTGTTATGCAAGGGACTTAATCTTTTCATTCCCAATGGACAGAAAAAGCAGGAGCCTTGGAGATACCAGGAACATGTTCCATCCCTTTTTCTGACAGGGTGGGGTGTAGTTGTGCAGGTTTATTCTGTTTCTGGGCCTGTCTGGGTGCCCTGGTGACAGGGAGGGGGCAGAAAGTGTGAGCTTGAGCAAAGGGTGCAAGCATTGCGTAGTATCAGGCTAGTCTCATCTGTTGAGCCAGGACACAGGTGGGAATTACCGACTTGAGAAGAGCCTGAGGAAGCTCAGAGAACCTATGCTTGGGTGAAGGGGCCCAGGAATGGAAGTTGAATTATTGCTTGGTTGTGTGCCATGTAAGGACCAGGAAAATGTATGTAGAAAGGAGGCCAGAAGGAGAGATGGTGGACTCCATTTACTAGGGTGCTGTGAAAAGGCATGCAGCTCATATAACATACTGGGTGTGCACCACCCCCAGAAAACAAAACTGGTCCAAGGCTGATTTTCTTGGCAACAGTGTTCTCCTTGTCCCTTCTTCCTCATCCCCTCGAGCTATTCTCTGAGGTTGATCTTGCTGTTTATTTTCCCTGGATAAACACCAGGCATGGGGAGGAGAAACCCACACACTGTGGTGGGTCCTCAGCTCTCCAGGAACAAGTTCTATGCTTGGCACAGGTAAAGTAAGAGAATGATTGGTTCTTAGAATGGCAAGGGACCCCTCATTTAACAGAGGAAAACCCATGGCACAGAATGGGTGAATGTGTGGTCCTATGTCACCCAGCATATAAATGGCAGAGCCAGGCCCAGGACCCACATCCATCACTGCCAGGTGATTTTCCATACTGCAACTCCCTCGCAAGGGAGGAGTTGTTGATGCTGCAAATTAAGATGAAGCTAATTTCAATAACAGCCATATGGGGAGTGCCTCTGCATCCATCATACAAGTTACTCTGGGATAGATATTTTCCTTTGCTTTTTAAAATAACCTTATACCTATGCCTTTAAGGGGTCAAGAGCAGGCAGACGTTTGCTCCCGCTGGCCTGAAATGCCTCCTCCTATGGACAACAAGAACTCCATAGTCGACAATGACTCCCCTTTTTCTTCCCGGTTGCTGGGGGGCTGAGAGCTACATTTAGTGCTTATTTGCTCAAATTTTCCTCAGGCAGAAGTTTTCATTATAATTTTCTTCCCCTCTCATTCACTTGATACCCATTTTTGCATTAGGAAAGTTGTTTGAATATTTTTATATCTGCATTTTTATCACAAATTTTCTGGATGGAGGTGGGACTATCAACCATTAATAATTAACAATGATCCAATAATATTATACCTTGGGGTTCAGCTGTGCAGAAAATAGACTCTGACAGAATGTACAGACCAGCTGGGAAGAATCCCACAAGCCTCCTGTACAACCCATGAAGTGCAAGGGGAAGAAGGCTCCATTTAAGTGAGGACAGGACAGTGACAGAGGACACCAGTTCTTCTATTGGCCCCATACCGGCTGCAGAAGCACCACTCGCCCCACTACCCATTGCATCCAAAGAGTCAGAGGAAGAATAAAAGGCTTCTGGAGACCTTGGAGATGTGTGATTCCATTAGATAACTAGAATAAGTTGGAGCACATTTGATAAACAGCAAAGGAAAGAACTGACATTTCCCCAGATGGCGGTAGTGTGCCTGGTGCTGGTGCGTGGTCTCTCTCTCTCTCTCTCTCTCTCTCTCTCTCTCTCTTTCTCTCTCTCTCTCATTTTATCATTCACCTCTATCACCTTTCTAATTTTCGCTAACATTGATTTTGTCATCCTTATTCTCACAGATAAGAAAGCAGAGATTTGGAATTAGGTAATATTTTCAAGGCCAAATAATACGTAGACATGGGGTTTGAATCCATTCTCATTTGTATCTAAAGCACATATTTATTTTTCTTCCACATCACCCACAGCCTCAGACAATCACTGTCACCTGGCCACCCATTTTAGGTCTTTCTTAGACCTGAGGTCACCAAGCTTTAGCAGCACCCCAATTGAACTCCTGGGAAGAACAGGTTGAGGGTACAGGTATGAAGGAGGAGGATGAACCACCTAACCAGGGGTAGAAGCCCATTCCCTGGGATTCTAAATTAACCATGAGCTACTTTTCATCCTCCAAAATGAAACTGTAATGATACCATTGTTATAATATTGACAAATCTTCAAGTGCACTAAATGTCAAGTTGGCTTTTATTAAAATTTTTATTTTATGAATTTTTCTGTTGATGGATTGGAGGACAGTATTGATATTTCTTTGTTATATGATTTTTGGTGTCCTGGAATGACATGCTCTTATGTTAAATCACAGATGCAGGACACTTCCAAGAGCTTTTCCTGCACTACACTTATTTCAAGGAAGATTCATGAAGCACTGGAGGTCTGGATTGGGACTTGGGGTTCATCAATGTTGGGCCAGAATATTCCAGGATCAATTCCAATGCTGGTTCTTCCTCAGAGCCCTCCACGACCCTATATTTTCACCAGTCTTACAGAACTAATCGCATAAAGGAATTAATTTCTTAATCCATTTCAAGAGAACTGGGTGATATAACAGAAAAAGGAAAATTGGAGCTCCTGACTTATGTACACCCTGCGCCCCATCATTCCACCCCTGGGAATGCATCCAGCAGAAATCCACACTTAGGTCAACTCAAGGACATGTGTCAGAATGTTCACAGACTCAACACTCATAATAACCCCGTGGAAATACTCCCAATTCCATCGATAACAGAATGGATAGACTATGGCATATTTCTGCCATGAAATAGACAGCAATGAAAAGGAAAGACCTGTCAGAGGCATCAGCGTGGATGAACTTCACACACATAATGCTGGGGAAAAGAAGCCATCCATAAAAGAGTATGATTCTGTTTCTGTGAAGTTCAAAATATATGCAAATCTCATCTAGTGTACTGGCAGTTGAGACAGTGGTTACCTTGAGGAGGGATGTGATTGTCAAGGTCACACGGTGGCTTCGAGGATGCTGGTACTATTCCATTTTTTGATGTGGAGCAAGGTTATTTGATGTGGTCACAAAAATTCATTGAGTTGTACAAATATGATTTATGCACATTTCTGTATATGTGTGATACTTCACTCAAACTTTCAAGAAAAAGATCAGGGTTCAATTCCCAGCTCTGCCACTCACGGTGTGACTTTGAGGAGCCGCTTTATGCTATAGCTTCTTGATCAGATAAATCAGCATAATACAAACCTATTTATAGGGATGTTGTGAAAATATAAGAGGTTACATATAAAACATCCAGCCCTGAACCTGACACATGGTAACTGCTTGACATATAGTCATTCATGACTTAAATGCTTCAAATATAGAAATTATTGAATATACACAGAAAAGAAAATAGTATAATATATAATAGTTATAACCAACTCCCATGCACCCAACAACCAGCTTCAATAATTAATAATTACCAACCTATGGCTAATCTTGTTTTATCTAAATTTGTCTCAACAACTATAAAAAAGTTACATTTTAAAGTGTAGATTTATATGTTTAAAATATATGTATATATATATATATATATAGATCAGCTTGCATCTCGAAGAAATAACTCTTTTAAAAAACGTAATCCTAATACCATTTTTGTTAACTATGGCTGCTACCTATCAAGTTTCACTGATCACCTTTGTCTTTTTATAACTGGTTTGCTCAAAACAAGATCCAAACAAATATGTGTGTACTATCTTATTTCAGAGAGGAAGGGAGAGGGAGAGAGAGATAGAAACATCAATGATGAGAGAGAATCATTGATAGGATGCCTCCTGCATGCCCCTTACTGGGGATCAAGCCTGCAACCGGGCATGTGCCCCGACCAGGAATCGATCCATGATCTACTGGTTCATAGGTTGACTCTCAACCACTGAGCCATGCCAGCCGGGCTGTTATTATTTTATTCTTAATTCATTTAGTCTCTTAACAAATCACGAGGGCAATAGGCAGCGAGGGCGTCTGATATCTATGCACCAATGACAGAACCCTTTGTGGAGAAGGAAAAGAACATTGCTTAAAGGCTCCAGAAAACCCCACACCTAACACAGCAACCCAGTTGCTGTCCACAGCACTCTTCTGAACTCTTCAGAACCATGGATGACTGCTGTTACTGTCAAACCAGTTCTAACACAAAAGAGGGCATACCCTTTGCCACAGACTCAATACAAATGGGAGAGCTACTATTGGCACACAACAGACAAGGAATCCCGCACAGGGCATTTTCTGGAAGACAGGCAGGTGTCATGCACTGGTCTCAGCCCTTTAGATGAAAAAAGTGTTCCGAACTTGCCCAAATGAAGGTGAAAGCTTCACTTGGCATGTTTCCCCTCTGCTCTTTCATTTTCATCCTTGTTGTGTTAGCTCGCACCCAGGATGCTGATTTCTGAGTCTGAAGAGAGGCAGGATCATGTGCCCAAGCAGTGTGCTACCTTGTGAAAAGCCCTTAAAAAAGCTTATTGTCTCCTGGACTGCAGGACATCTTACTACATTTTCTTAAACAATTAGCTAATGGTTTTGCCTCCTCCACCCAGATCCTGAATGCCCCGAGGGAAGGGTCCTCATTTTATTCATCGGTGGATTCCCCATCCCAGCACAGTGCTGGCACACAGTAGGCCCTAAAACAAACCTGTTGGAAAAATTAATGAACAAGAGTGAGAAGAGTCAATGGATTGGGGGATGGAGGTCTGCAGTTTGGCCTCTTACTGTTGGGGTGACCTCAGGCAAGGCACTAAGTTCTGGGGGCTTGCAGTAATTTCTAGGGTCTCTTCCCAGGGTCTTAAGAAAGACTCCCCAATTCTAGAATGTATTTACTTAAGTCTCTTCTGTGTTGATCCATCTATTCATTTACATCTAAAGACTAACAGCTGGGCAAAGCACCAATGTCTCTCAGAACACTCCATAGCAACTCAACTTTTTGCCAGCTGTCCTATGCCTTCTGCACCTCTTGTGTCCTCACCACAAATTGCAGCAGCAACAACCCCACACAGAATGGCCAGAAAGAACCCTACACCTAACACACCCAATGGTATGCTGTGTGCTAGATGTGGTTCAACTAAGTCATGCTGGAAGCTGGAGCCAGAAGGCACTAAGAAGGCTTATCTTTCCCCTTAGTCCATGTCTGACTCTGCTGTGAAGAGAGCGACATGAGGGGTGGGGAAAGGTGCTGTGTTTCAGGAGGTAAGCACAGGTAAGGAGAGGTGAGCACAGGTAAGGTCAGCCCACTGAAAACCTACCAAGTAGTGAAATTCTCACCTTGGTACTTGCTCTTCTCTCTCCTGTCATCCATCTCAGACCCCCTGCATACTAACCCGTTCTAGAAGAAAAATACTCTTGCTCTTAGCTTGTTGACAATTCATCTCCTAAAGGTGTTAGCTGATGACTTCTTTGAGGCTTAAATTATAACCCAAATGGATACTGGGAGAATGGAAGGGAGGTGTTGAGTTATATTTATTCTGTTCATTGTTACTCATTGAAATTAAAGAAACAGCTGGGATTGTTCCCTAATTTTAAAAAATTATCTTATTGCATACCACTGCCACTACTATAAGCTCATGGTACAAAAACATAAAAATACAGATTGAAATAAAGAAGAAAACTAAACTTACCATATTCTATAGGCTTTTTACATGATAGAGCCTAATTTTTTCATATATATATTGAGTATATTTATTTTCTTCTTCTTTTTTTTAATCTTCACCTGAGGACATGCTTAGAGAAAGGAAGAAGCAGGGAGGGGAGAGAAACATCGACTGTTTGCCTTTTGCATGTGCTCCTACCGGGGATCGAACCTGTAACCTTGTGGTGCACAGGACAACACTCAACCAAGTAAGCCAATCTCGCCCAGTGAGTATGTTTCTTATGTGTTCATAATCATACTTCTCATAGTTTCATGAAATACTATTTTTAATGGAATACAAATCCACTTATTTTCCTTTCCTTTCCCTTCCTTTCCTTTCTATGTCATTCCATTCCACCTCATCCCACGCCATTCCAATCCTTTCCCTTTTATTCTAATTCTAATGAAATAGAATACATATGATTTTTTATGTGGTT
This sequence comes from Myotis yumanensis, assembly GCF_028538775.1. Taxonomy (NCBI): domain Eukaryota; kingdom Metazoa; phylum Chordata; class Mammalia; order Chiroptera; family Vespertilionidae; genus Myotis; species Myotis yumanensis. Next base: position 54,977,505 of record NW_027223752.1, on the reverse strand, counting down.
GCATACTTAATTTACTGAAGTGGGGACCTGTATTTTGACAGGGAATTCTTAATAATAATAGAAAGTTTCCAAGATATAAGGGAATTAATGTTTTGTGGTAAGCCCAAATGGTTAAGGCAGAGTCTTTCCCAGCCCACCTTCCAATCTCCAGGCAGAGAGGCCTCTTTCCCGCTGACCCTCTCAGATGACCATTCATGTGACCGGTCAGTGTACAAACCCAAGGGCTGGCAAAGGCAGGTTTGGGAAAACATTGGAACTTGAAGTCAGAAAAATGGTTTCAAATCCCAACTCTGTCTCTTACTAGCTCATGGGCAAGTCACTTAACCTTTCCATTTTCAGATTTCCCATTAATTAGCAAAGCACAAATACACAGTCAAATTAATTAGTGAGGTAGTAATACACTGGGTGGCATAGGGAAGGAACCAGCTAATGTGGTAAAAATATTTTGTAAGGATTCAAAGGTAATCTAACGATTCAGAAAGCTCCTCCACATCACACCTTGGCAGGTGAATCCTCACTGCAGTCACATTCTAGAAGGCTCTCTCAGCAGCACTTTTTGCAAATTGTCAGTTTTTCAGTGTTGGAACATCTCCCAGCTCAGAGGTTGTCACATTCAGCCCATCTATCCTCCCTCTATAGGATCAACTTCCAAGGAGCATTTTAAATGCTCCCACAGCCACACATAAAGGAGTTGGCTGGACCAGCGAGGCCAGCCCAGAGATGTCAAGTTGCACACATTGTTAGCATCCACAAAGCAGCGCTATGTTTCCCCTGCATCCCAGAATTCCACAGTACCAACAACCCAGTGTCTGTATGGCCCAATCATACACTCTGGCTCTCTAGGACTGGCTGTCCTCAGAAGGGAGTCAAGGTCATCCTCAGAGAGGCCCATGTGGAGCTTTGGCCCAAGAGCTCCACAACTCAGGAAAAGTTCTCTACCCCTGACTGGGGCAGGGATCAGCTGACTGGCCAACAGAGGTGGAGCACTGTGCTTCTCTCAGCCTCAGTTTCCTCAACCAGAACATGGGATTCGTCCTGATGCATGTCAGGATTCCTTCTTGCGCAAATAATCACAAACCTATAAGTTCTTATTCATTAAGTTCTTCTCAGTGCCTAGCACAGTGTCTGCAATAACATACATTCTTAGTAATATTTCTGAATGAACAATCAATGAATAAATGAATGAAAACTCTGTGCCTGCCATGAACACAAATACAACAGTTGAGGAATTCTATTCTAACTCATCACATGGTGTCAAGCCAAGAGGAAAACTGCTGAAGCCCTATCTGGCCCGCATGGTCTGACATGCATGGAGGCAGCCCTGAGGGCAGCAGGATGAAGTGCAGTAAATTGCAACTGCTCTCAAACACCAGGGACAGAAGGCTGCCCTATCCGGAGCCAGAAAGCATTGCACTGGGGCCTGGAGAAGGTGATTTTTCAGCAGGTATGCATCTATGCTTCTGGAGCTCTTTCCACATTTCCATGTCTCATACCTCTGATACCCAGTGACACACCACTAGTCAAAAGCCAAATGTCCCAAGATCCAGGCTTAGTCATCCAGAGAACCTGGAAGGCACCCCATCTGATCTGGCATCAGCTGGCATCCTGACTCTCTACAGCTTCCATGAGCCCTTGGCAATGTCTCACCCCCGACCCCCACCCCCATCCCCACCCCGAATTGGGCCTATGAAGTCAGCAATGTTGGGGCAATACAGAGTAGCTAGCCAGCAACTCCCTCCCTCTTCCCACTTCTCCCTGTCTCCGTTTTGCCCCAACCCACCCCTTGGAACACTGGCTTTCCAGTAAAACAAGACACTAAATCACATTTTAAGCATGTTCATAAATCTTTCTAGAGAGCAATATGTAGCAAAACTTTAAAACTTGCAGACACTTTGCCCTTGTATTAGGAGATAATTTGACAAGTGCATAAATGCTTATGTACATAAATGGTCCTTAGTCTTGTTTATAAAAGAAAAATCAGAAAAAACCTAAATGTCCATTAATAATGATTTATCAGTTGAATACATTATGATTTGCTTATGAATGAAATTCTACGCATCATAAAAATGGTAATGCACAAATATATCACAAATGATGTCCAGAAGACATTATGGACTGAATAAAATAGTTTATGTGATATTGCCTATACATGTAAATATATCCAGGTTATTATACATAGAGAGATGACAGGAAGGATCCTCACAGGAATGTTAACTTATTAAATAGATTTAGAGATTTTGAGTAAATTTCTTTTCTTTTCTTTTTTTTCCTTTCCTTTCCTTTTCTTTACTTTTCATTTCTTTGCTTTGCTCTCTTTCCAGTTGAAACTCTTTGCAGAACATGTTCTTTTTTAATATTAGGGAAATAATTATTATCATTTTGAAATAAAAAAGAATTTCACTGGCAACCTTGGAAGGGAAAAAGGGTGAAGATCTCTCCAAATTGTTGAAATGAATTTCTAAGGGTTTAGCACTCGCCATGCTCATCCTTCTCACAACCGAGTAGATACAAAGTGCTGAATATGTGTGGACCAGTTCTCCCAAGTGCTTTCCCTTCTAGCTGCCAGGTAATCAATGCCTCGAGCAGAATGGGAGTTCTACAAACCCCCATGCTGTAGCACTTGACCTACCATCAGCTGTAATGTTCATTTACTAAGGCCCATGTATATCCTTAGCAGGATGCAGTTGATGAACATTCCAACCATTACTCTTACATAAGACTTCTCTCATTTTTCAATACAGACCTGCACCTGCTCCCTCTTCCCACTTCTAACTGCTGGAGAACATTAGAAACCCAATCCTTACAGAATGTCAGAGTCAGACTTAGAGACCATCCAGTCCAATGTCCTCATTTGATGGAGTGGGATACACACTGTAGAGAAAATAATTCCAGTTGGATATTGACAGAGATTGCGCAGTGACAGGATTAGAGCTAAGGTCTTCTGGTCCTATGCTCTCTGCCTTCCTCACAGCCATGCCTTTGTGTGGGGCTCATAGTTTCTTTGGCTTGGCTGATTGTAATAGTCATCTAGCAGGTTTTTCCTCCCCTCGTCTCCTCCATGCTGACACTCACTCCACCCTGGCACCAGAGGATCTCCATAAACACTGATCTGACCATGCCCTTCCTCTGAATGAAGCTCCCACTGTTCCTCACTGCCTTCCGGACAAAGAGCAGGCTCCTCTGCATGTCACACAAGCCTCTTCAAGATCTGGCCCTCCCTGAAGTCCCACAGCAAGCATGTGAACAAGCGGGGACTGTGTCCGGATCCTGGAATGGTCTCGTGTGCCATGCTGACTTTCTAGGCGAGCCTAAAGCAAATGTGGCAATCACACTCAGCTCCAGGCCCAGGCTTCTCTAAAAGATGCCAGACAGCAGCACAGGCTGGGACTGAGGAGCTCATCTCTAGAGCAGTTCACCTGAGCTGCCAAAGGTGGTTGTTTTGTGTGTTTTTTTAAAACAAATTTTGAATCCTTTGGTGAAGACTATCTCAAGCCAAGGAGCTGACACACTAGTGCGCCCCTCCCCCTCTCCCTCCTTTGTTCTTCTCTTTGAGCTGGGTCCACTGGAGGAGCATTGTAAGGTGCCCCTGCTGGGTCTACAAGGTCCCTTTTTGGTTCAATTAATGAGCCATAAATAACCCAATGAAGGTGTCAACAAAGAGGGTAATTTATCATACCTTGTCAGGAGAGCCAGCCTTGTGAGGCAAACGCTCATTCACCGTCTGGTGCAACATGTTAAGATTTATTCCTGGCCAGGTCCCTCCTCCTCCAGGCCCCCCCTCCCCCAAACCAAAATTTATCTTCCACAGGAATCCTCACAGGTGTGCTGCTTTGACAAATAAGCTATGAAGTCTAGTATTCATCACTGGCTGGTCTTTGTTGGGATGAAGGCAGCAGGAAATAAATTTATTTTAGGGGGAAGGTACTTGTGATTCAAACATGCTCAAGGGGATCAGCGAGTTTATTTCCATCTTCCTGGTTCTGCAAGAGGAAAGGGGGCAGATAATGCCGGGACAGCCTCTTTCTTCATTATTTACTACTTGGTGGGAGAACAGCCAGTTCTTTACTGAGATGGTGCCCTTAGTTGCCAGTCTGCAGGCCCCAGTCACAACTCTTGGATATGCCGGGCTAGGAAACCTTATACTGGAGTGGAAAGTGCCATAAGTCATCTCAGATGCTCAGGACTGCTGTACCCAGAGGTTTTCCAGCTTTGCTACTCAACTTCTGGCATCCCTTGGAGTTCTGATCCTGAAATGCGAGTTTGTGCAAGAGTCTCGTGGGGGTGCTTGTTAAAATACAGATTCCGAGCTTTTCCCACCCTCTAGATATTTGGACTCAGGAGGGAACAACCAGGATTTTGTATTTTGACAAGATCTCCTTTCCCTTTAATTTTGAATAATTCAGATACATATGATTTGTGACACACAGTTTGAATCAAGAAAAGCCACTTAGTGGCCCTGGCTGGGTAGCTCAGTTGGTTAGAGTGTTAACCCTATACTCCAAGGTTGTGGATTCCATCCTGAGTCAGGTCACATACAAGAATCAACCAATGAATGCATAAATAACACCAAATTGATGTTTCTCTCTTTCCCTCCCTCTTTCCTCTCTCTCTCTCTCTCTCTCTCTCTCTCTCATCTCTTTAAAAAATCAATTAAAATAAAAGCCACTTGATGTCTACAGTGCCGTCCATTTGAACATTCTGCGATGATGGACATGCTCTATATCAGCACTGACACCATAGCCAGCAGTCACTTGTGGCTATCAAACACTTGAAACGTGGTTAGTGTGAGACAGGAGCTGAATTTCTTACTTTGACTTAATTTTAATTCATTGAAATTTAAGCTGTCAGATGTGGTCAGTGGCTTCCCTGCTTGACAGGCCAGCTCTAACCCATCACTCTGCCTACTTGAATTCTGGAGAGCATGTGCAAACGGAAAGACTCAATGTGTACAGGAGACCCGATATTCCGGTCTCCTCCCACTCCCCCATATTCTGCTAGCCAATAAACACTGCAACCCCTGGGGTGTGCCCTTTTAGTCACCGGCGAGCAGGAGGCAGGAAGCTATGCATATCCTCCCGTCTCTACTTCCAAGGTTTATACAAGTGAAGAGACAGAGAGCTCCAACTTCTTAAGCACCTTCTGTGGGCTATGAGGGGTTGGTTTGAGAGAAAGATACGCCCTGGTCCCTGAGGGCTAGGTCCCTTCTTTCTCCATGAGGGAGAGGAGATAAACACACAAGTGACCCAGCACCAGAGGGCACAGCGTGATAAATGCTCTGAGAGAACCTTGGGGTTCTCTAACAGAGAACACCTACAGAAGCGAGGGGCCAGGAGTCTGGTCTCCCCTTGCCAATGTCCTGAGACATTAGACATGAGACATTCCTTCCTTGCTTTGGCATTAACGATGCCCAACTCACTGAGAGAACTGAGACTTCTACATTCCTTCCTTGAAGTGTTGAAGGCAGATTCCCCACCGTGCTGGCCATGGTGAAATGGGACCCACCTCTGTGGTCCCATGTACATGCGTGGCTGTCATCACCTGCTCCCTGCTAGCCTGTAGAGGCTGAGATCCATAAGGAGCCATCAGGGATTGTTCACCTGGGAGCCCCAGGGCCTAGTCTGGGGCTGACAGGGGTAGGGTGCAACCAGTCTGGACTACAAGGAAATGGCCTCACATTTGCCCAGGTGAGGCCCCAAGTTCTCGCTTACGGCTGAGAGTCAGATGAGCAAGTATCCCTGAAAGTAGAAGTGGTCTGTTCTCCGATGGCGAAAGGATATGAGTGCTTCTCCTTTACAGTGTAGAAAGAGGGACTCACCCCACACATGTGTACAGACAGTCCTCGGGTTATGTCGGACTCGATGGATGTCGTTTCATGGTTACGTTGCCATACGTCGCCATCTCCCATTTATTAATAAAAAAAATAGTTCCGTCATTTTGACGTATGTACATATGTGCTTTATGTTTTTTAATATTTACCACAAGTAAAGGTCAGGAATTTTATCTTTCTTTTAAATTTTTCTTTTACTGTTTCACTTCATTACTGCTGTGTATGTGCTCCATGTGAGTGACGTAGGTGCTTATGTAGGTGGGTTCCGACTTAAAATCGTGTTACGTCGCACCGTTGCACCGTAGGAACGGATCTCCAATGTAACCCAAGGACCTACTGTATTTTAAAGGGTAGAGGGAAAGCCATATGGAAGGGTGATTGGTCAAGGATCTGAGGAGGAACTCCTCTTCTGTGAAGAAACTTCACCTGAGAAATTGAAGGGTGTATCTAACTATTGCTGCAGAAAGGCCTATAGTGGGGCAGGACCCTGCAGGAGGTATGAGGCCTTGGAAGGTGGGCTGCCCCCTGACCAGAGGCACAGAGGCCCCATTCCAGAAGGGAAGGGGCAGCCCACAGACTTTCACTGGACCCCTGGTCACCACTGGACATCCCTCCTCCTCACTCTTCTGGCTCAAGGGAGGCAGAACCTGGCTCATAGCTGCAGGGGAAGGAGCAGCTCCAGCTTCCAGAGATCTAGCCCTGCCAATTTCCCAGAGTCCTGGAGTCTTTCAAGTCTCAACACTCAATTATCTTTTTTTTTTTTGACTGGAGGCCTTATTTTGCCTCCAGAGAACAGGCACTGGTATCAAAAGTTGTGTGTTTGGTGCCAAGACTTAATGTTCCCATGCGAGCGCCTTGCACAGGGCCAAACGTGCCTCCCTCTACACACACACACACACACACACACACACATAGAGAGAGAGAGGTCGATGGGAGAAGTCCTCACAGGGTACAGGCCTCTGTGGGTTCCTCTGAACCAAACGGAAGGGAGGGCAAAGAAGGGATTTGGAATGGCAAACATCTCAGCCCTCTCCCCAAGCCATTCTGCTTAGAATAATAATAGCTTAGTTCCAAAAGAGTTGGCAGAGTTCTCTAGCTATATACTCATTTGATCAACAGTAGCTCAATGTTAGGAGCCATGTTAAGTCACTGTATTAGCCTGGCACTCAGCTAAATGTAAACCAGTAACTTTCAACTGTTTTCATCTCATGGCACACAAGCTAATTGCTAAAATTCTGCGGCACACCAAGAAATATGTTTCTTGCCAATCTGACAAAAAATAGGAATAGTTTTGATTCATTCACATCGGATGGCTATTGTTGTGTTGGCTATTGCCTTTTTTAAAATTATTATTTGGCAATCTAAGGGAAAAGACATCAGGGCCCCTGACTAAATAGTCAGGTATTGCATGTTTTCAAAATTCTTGCGGCACAGTGGTTAAAAATTGCTGATTTAAACTAAATGCTGAAAATTAGGGCCTGGAGTTTATCAATGAGACTTCTTTTAATCACGAGTTCTAAAAGCAATCTCTAGAAAAATATTGAATCAAGAGATGTTTCCCCCCTAATTTTTTTTTCAACAGTGGGGGTAGAGTGGCAACTTCTATTTGGAATAACACGGCAATACCAATTTATTTGAATTTACACTGAAAAACAAACCATGGTATCTCTGAGTGGAAAGATTTCATAGTGTTTGAAATTTCAAAGATTACTATGAGGGAATCTGGGAGACCCAAGAAGGCAAAGTTGCTTGAGAGGCAGCAGATCAAGATGAAAAAATGGAGGTGCCATGAGCAGACTTGGCATAATTCCACTCCCACCAAGATCCTCAAGCAAGTGGTTGCAGGGGAAGGCAGGTTCTTTCCCCCTCTTTATTTTATTATTTTTTCCTGTAACCATTTATCCTCCATGCACTCTCTTTCACACACTCCCCTCCCCGTCACCACACTGTTGTCAAGTCCATGAGTTCTTTCTCCTTTTGTTTCCTTTTTTGCTCAATCTCTTCTCTCTCACCCCCACCCCCACCCCCAGGTTCTTGTCAACACTGGGACATTCTGGACCTTTCTAAAGAGAAACCAATAGGAACCACTAATTCATTCAAGTTGTGACTGTTTGTTAATAGTTAGGGAAACTGAGGCCTTCTTAAGATCAAATAGCTAGCAGGTAACTAAAAAAAGTTTCGTCTGTTTATCTATTACTGCCAAGTGCCAAGTTTCTCTATGCAGAGCAAGGAAATGATTTCCATGCAACAGCGTGAGATGTGCAATTTTGCATTTGCCTGAAGCCATGGCACGGTGACTGCACGGCTCCCTTCAGATCTCGAATGCTACCAACTATTGGCAGGGTGGGTAACTGGTTGGGAAGCCTCCCAGGAAACCACAGCTCCTGCAAATGACTCAGTAGGTGGTTCCGACTCCTCTGAGTCAGAACCAAGCCCAAGGCCCAGCCTGTGCCAAGGCTCTGTGCCATTCTTGAGATGCTCTGGGCTTGGCTGGCATGGGATACTGAGGACCTCTGGCGTTCATCTATAAAGGGAGAACCACTCTATCTGACAGGAGACCAAGGTGTATGGAGTAGAAAAGTAGCTGACATCACTCAGGCTCTCTCTCTTGCCTCCTAAGCCCTAGAGAGTTTTGATGGCTTTCCATATCAAGAGACCTTCAATTTAAAGGCTCACTCCTCCTTACCAGAAGCTTCTGAGTTGCCTCCCACAGTCATGAAGTTGGGGACAGAGAACTAGCTCTAGCTTTGATTCTACTGTTTCCAGGGACTAGGACCCTGAGCAAATCTCCTCTCAGTAGCCTCAAGTCCTCCCCATCCCAATTCCATTTTCAGCCCATTTATTCTCTGGTGCCATGATCATCATACTGATCTCCTAACCTAGATTCTCCATGGGCTCCCCAGCCTATGAAATTATATCCAATCTCGTTAGCCTGGTATTCAAATCCCAATTTATCCTTCAAGGCTCACCTTCCTCCATTACCCTATTTGTGTGTTCTGGGCTGACTTAACCACTCACTCTTACCTGGAGCATGTGTGCTTCCTATCCCCCAGGGTTTCTCAGGTCCCTTTACTTGAAATGCCTTCTCTCCATCTCTTGAAATTCTGCCCACCCTTCAAGACCCAGATCAAATGCTACCACCTCCTCCATCCAACTTCCCCAGATCATCATTTAGGAAGTCCCTTTGATCTCTTGCACTACACTTTGCTGGTGTCTTCCTATTGACCCACAGCACGCTGTTCTGAACTTCCAGCATTTGTGTGGATGATGTATCTCTCCTTAAAGATGGCATACTCCTTAAAGAATGGTGGGAGGTGAGGGGAATGTCTTATTCCTGTTTTATTTCCCATTGTATCCGTTTACACAAGTTAGTACTAATGAACAAATGACAGAATTCACAAAAATCTAGATGGGCGTTCTAAAATTACCTACAGCTGTGGTATTTCATTCCAGAGGTGGCTGCATATTGGCAGTAAAAACCAGCCTGACCACAAGCTTTCCTCTGGGAAAGGATAGAGGCACTGGTGCAATCCATGCTGATGCCCATGCAATATCTTGGGTGTGCGCACAGACTCCTACAAACCAGCTGCGGCATCTGCTCTGAAAGGGATCAGAGCGTGTGGCCTCCCTCATTTCTCAGTGTTTTGAGGGGTGCACTGGAGTATTGGAGCTGACAGTCTTTCTTGTCAAGAAATACCTACTTAGCATAGCACCACTGCAGCTTACACCATATGCATCAACAGGGGTGGGCCATAGTGCCTTCTCAACAGCAAGCCAGCAGGAGCTTTGAGGGTTGGTTTTTGCTGTGCTCAACAGGTGGCCCTGATCTACATTAACGAGGCTTCTGCTTCTATGTGTCCAACTAGCAAGGAGATTGCCACCTAGCCTGCCTCTTGTGGAGAACCTCCCCAAAGCTGCGTGCCTGCCCCATGCTGGTCCCATGGCGTCCAAGGGAGTGAAGAGGAAGAGTTTCTAAAAGCTCTCCTTCCCACTTCTTGCTTTTCCTCAAGAGACTAGCCCAGTGTCCTCAGACTTTAGCAAACATCAAGAGGGCTTGTTAGAACACAGGTTGCTGGGCCTGTACCCCAGAGTCTCTGACTCAGTAGCTCTGGGATAGGGCCCAAGAGCATGCATTTCTAATGAGTTCCTAGGTGATGCTAGTCTGGGGGCCAGACTGAGACCTACCCCAAGAGGCTACCCCAAGAAAGGCAAGTGAAAGGAGCCATCAGAGGTTGGACAAAAGATACTGAGACTGTCTCCCTGCCTCTAGGCTCTGCTCTCTTAAGATCCTCCCCAACTCTGTCACAGAAATCACCTTTCAGAAGCACAGATCTGCCTGTGCCATTGACTCCATTGTCTCCTCTTTGTCTATAAAATAAAACTTGAACTCCATAGCCAAGCTCAAATTGACCAAGCCCTGTGTGCCAGGCTCTGTACTAAAGCTTTTACACATATTAACTTATTTAATCTATATAATTCTGTGCAGTAGATATTATTATTATCCCCACTTCAGAAATAATGCATCCCAGAGTGAGCCCTCAGGAAATATTTTCTGAATGAATGGCTAAAAGGACCTCATAAGCATTTATACCATGCACTACAGAAGGCTGTTCTCATGCCAAGGGAAGCCATCAAAAAGTGAAGAATTGGCTTGTCAACCAGTTATTTGTTCCTGTACTACACCAAATAACCCGTTTGCCTGCAATTGGCTAGGTATTCTGGCTTTGTGTAGACATTTCCTCGCTGGGAGCAAAGCCAGAGTTAATTCCTCACAAAGGATTGTTTAATACTAACCAGAAACTGGAGAAGAGCAGAGAGGAACACAGTGATCCCATACAATCTGAGGAAAATGGACTGCTCGGGCTCGTGGCATTCACAATGCCAACAGGGGCCCTTGGTGTGGCTGAGGTTTCTTAATTTTTATTACAAAAATAGGACATGAATATGTCTCTCCCGATTATCACCACCAAATGCACCAGCAAAACATCTATGGCTGAATATTACTCTAATGCAACACTAATGTTCATATTGGAACAGAAAACCAGGTCACCTTTGAAAGCCTATAAATGGACAGCCCTCTCTATTACTTATTTATGTTTCCCGCCTTTTGCTTAACCAGCCTTGAGGCCCAAATAGAGAAAACATACCGTACATAAAGCTACCAGTACAAATAAATAAAATATCAGACTCAAACTGGCAGCTTCAGCTTTCATTGCTTTGGGGGTGGGGTGGTCTTTACCAAGATGATGCACAGATGATCAGCAAAGGATGACCCTTTGAGACAGGGGCAGGTAGGTCATTCCTAAGATTTGTGCTCTTCTCAAGATACTTAGCTTTGCCTTTTCTGGAGAATATTTTTGTCTGCTGTGGATGGAAGACAACAATTACAGAGTGAGTTTGAACCCAAAACTCTTTGAGTTGGGTAAATTGAAATTGACTTTGAATTCATCACCAACTGAAGTTTCTGGGTCACTCCCAAGGGTTTCCCCACTGGCCTGCCCTGCAATTAACGAGCCTCAGGGTTCACCAGGATAATACTAGCCACAGGGAAGTCTCCACATGAGAGAAGCCATCAGAGTCCCCATGCAAAGTTCCAGCAGAAAGACAACCACATCAGGTTCAAGCCTTACTGATGTCCTACGGTCCAGTGAGGAGCTCTTCTGGGTAAAGGGAAGACCCATCTCTGGGAGCAACATCACTTGCCTCACCCCTTAGAGTTTCCCTTCTGGCTGATCATAACAGCCCTCTCTTAGCTGGAACAATCTAGGTTACTCTCCCCCAGTTCTCAGCTTAGCCTGGTGCTTGGCAACCTGTGGAGTGGCTCTGCTGGAGAGATCTGGTGTGATTAGCAGCACAGAAAGAGCCAGGATGGATAGGCGGAGGGCATCCTACACACCTGTCAGGCCCTCAACCTCTTTAGCTACAAAAGTGAGAACACCTGCCTCACTACCCTCCCCACCACCATCACTACTATCCAGGATCTCAAATGCAGATCACCGTGCTCTATCCACCCCTGAGAGCAATGTGGAATAACCAAAGCAGATCACTGCGCCTTAGCAACATGTGCTGCCCTTGACCATGCGGTGACAATTGTCAAAAAACAAACCCTTGTCCTCTATGCATCCTCTTTTTCTTGTGCAGAGAATTAAATCTCTCTTAGTTGGAAAAATGAATAGTTTATACTGTTGAAATGTGTAAGACAGGCATTTTGATGGGGCAAGGGAAGATGATAGAAATCTCCAGATACCAAGGACTCTGTAAAACCACTTCAACAGATACAAAGCTCTGTGTTGAATAAGGGTATGATGATCAGATAGGAGTAGGATTAGATCTTATGCTCTAGAAAGGGAGTGGTGGGTGTCTTGTATTTTTTATCTAGTGATAATAATTGCAAACGTTTAGTTAATATGTGCCGAACACTGTACGTAGTGCTTTATGTTTGATTACAGAATAAAACTAGAACAAACCAAGGCACATAGCTGGCAAATGTCAAGGCTGGAATTTGAACCCAAGAAATCAGACCAGAACTCAGCCCGGCCCCCTCTGCTGCACAGCCTTTCTCAGGAGGACTCAGAAGACTGTGAGGCACAGCACAGGCACTCTGTGAATGCTTCTAGGCAGTCCACACTGAGCTTGAACATGGTAGTTGCTTAAGAGTATTTCCTCTGATGCCCTAACTGGTTTGGCTCAGTGGATAGAGCGTCGGCCTGCGGACTGAAAAGTCCCAGGTTCAATTCTGGTCAAGGGCATGTACCATGGTTGCGGGCACATACCCAGTGGGGAGTGTGCAGGAGGCAGCTGATTGATGTTTCTCTCTCATCGATGTTTCTAACTCTATCCCTCTCCCTTCCTCTCTGTAAAAAATCAATAAAATATATTTTAAAAAGATAGTATTTCCTCTGAGTGATTACTATTGTTCACTTCCTAAGGTTTTTATCTTGGTGAGAAAAGACTCACCCTCATCTAGTTGGAAAGCCAAGCCCTTCCAAGCTTGGGAAATCCTGCCGCATTAAATCCAGAAGATACCAAGCAGCACAGGAAAAGCTTGTCACAGATTTCCTGAAACTGGGTGTGACTATTTGGTTGAAAACCTTGATAATTCTTTCTTCTGCACATTGGGCAGAAAATGCATGACTGGTCCTTAAAGTCCAGCCTCATGGGTGATTCCTCCAATTCCCTGAACTCCAATTTAGGTCTTCGTAACACAACAGAGTCTGGTACCACCATGCACAGCAGGGTGCACCCAAGATAGTTGTCAACCAAAGAGTTTTGAACTACAACACCTGGGTTCAAGTCTCAGCTCCAATCTGTGTTACTATTTACATGACCTTGAGCACATCATCAAATCACTCTGACCATCTGTGATGTTAGCCGTCAAGTGAGGATGGTATTTGCAATAATGCGATATAAATCCCCATACGTTGGAGGCTCATAGTTAGGGTCAATGAAAACACCATACATGAAGATATCTATACATAACAAAGACAGCAATGATAAATAACATGCCTTGGTTGCTTACGTGCTAGAAATCCCCCTGAGTGGATACTAACATCTCCATTGCTGGTGAAGAAGAGAAACGTGAGGCATCGAAAGAGAGAGAGAGAGAGAGAGAGAGAGAGAGAGAGAGAATTGGCAGAAGCAGAATCTGAGCCCAGGTTTTTCTAACTCATGCATTTTTAGGCAGATAATTGGTTCTTGGGGGCAAAAACATCTTACCCTTTTTACGTATAAAGCACAGCTATACACACAACACACAAAAAAGACTATAGTGTATTTGTGGTACTAAAATTTTAGCGGGAGGGTAACTAGGAAAAACAGTATCTTAAAAAGGCTCTTTGGAAAGCAATAATGAAGAAAATTTGAGAAATACTGGTCAACCTTCACTACCTCATCCCATTTCCCATTGGGCTCCTACAATGAAAGGCTGCATGCTGTCTGTGTTCAAACACAGAGAAGGTGATGGCCACTTTAGTTGCCACTGTGGATGGTCTAGCTTAGAGGTAATATGCAAAAAGTTAAAATACCTTGACATTTAAATCCCAAAAAGTAAATTTTCTGTCAATCAAAACAGAAAGTTAATACATCACTAATGCTATCCATTATCTCCCTCAATATGATGCTTATTTAGATCAATTTATGTAAACTAGAAGAGGAAAAACTCATTTTGACATTTATTTTATTTTATTTGTAATATTATTATTATTATTTGTTAATCCTCACCTGAGAATTGATTTTTTTAGAGAGAGTGGAAGGAAGGGAGAGAGACAGAGAGAGAAACATTGATGTGAGAGAGACATGATTGGTTGCCTCCCTCACCCACCCCAACCAGTGCCAGGGATAGAGCCTGCAACCGAGGTACATGTCTTTGACTGGGAATAGAACCTGGGACCCTTCAGTCCCCAGGCAGATGCTCTAACCATTTAACTACCTGCTAGGGCTCATTTTGACATTTTTAATAAAATATTGGAAAAACTAAAAATGGTAATTGAGTGTATTTAGAGCATTAGTACAACTCTGCCTAGATTTGCCAGTGATGACACAGCTTGCTCCTTTTCCCTTGGCTATTGGGAAAACTGAACATTTATATATAAATTCCACCCAATGTTTGTAGATTAAAAGAAAATGAACTGGCCCATCACCTGCTGCTAAAATGAACCAGCTTATTCAAGCAGCATGCTTCCAAACATGTAAAAGCCCCGTGACCAACAATGGCTTCATCAAGTTGATCTATTTTAACTTGAAATAGTGTGTTTTCCTCTTCTCTCTCTCTCACACTTCCTGCCTGGCATCCCAGCTCCTGATACTCCCCCTCAGCCTCCCTATCCTCTCTTCCCACTTTGCACTGAGCACTCGCTCAGAGACCTCTTGGCATGCCAATTATAGATTCTCTCATTTCATTGTATTCAACAAATAGTTGTCCTGCTCTCACAATAAAGCAGGCATTCTTTTAACAGTGTGGTCCTGCCTTGCCCCTCTGAGAGGCCCAGACATCTGGGCCAGCCTTACCCAAAGTCTCTACTGGACGCAAGGGGCTGGAGAGGAGGGACATGCAGTCATCAGAGATTTCAGTCTGTACAGACTGCCTTTGAGGTGTTCTTCTGACTGAAGCACGGCAGGGACGCACGTGCTCACTAGTAACGCTGGGCCAGGCTGGTCCTGAGGTAGCTGTGATAATCAATCCAGTTGCCATAGCGGCCGTAAGTGTTCATTTACCACTATGTGACCTGGAGCAATAATATATTATGCCTTTCGCCAGCGGGAGCTGCGCCAGCTGCAGCACGGGGTGGCCGTGTCGGCCATCAGTCACCACTCTCCTTCACAACCTTTTGTTCCCCGCTCATTACGGTGAATTATAACAGGGGGACAGCACATTTTTCAGGAGAGTCTCTCCTGTTAGGTCTAAGTGCTAACTCATCCCAGGCTGTTCCACATCGGCGGCACCAGCTTGGCATAGTATCCCCACCAGGCTTCCCTCTTCCACCCCCTGGACACTTAGAATGGGTGAAAGAAAACAGAGTGTGTGCACTTTTCTACAAGGCAAGATAAAAAAAAACACTCAACTCTATTTACTACAAATATTGGATACTGCATTTTGTTGCACTCTGTCATGTCCCCGAGGGTTTGTTGGGATGGTAAATTACATTATAGCACACTAAACAGGCCATCCTGTCAGCTTGGGGCCTTGACATTGCTGCTTCTCTATCAGTAGATCACTTCCAAAGTCACAGATGGGAAGATCAGGGGTCAACATCTCCACCCCATCAGCAGGTTTTGAAAATGTTTCACTGTAGTAGTGATGGCAAACCATCTAAGATCATAAAAATTAGAGCCTGGGCCAAGGTATTAGGTGACTAAAAGAAATCAAGGATAAAACTGTTGGCTAAGATGATTCCTGATAGCCCCAAATGGAAGCAACTCAAATGGCCATCAATGGGGAAGGGATAAACAAAATGTATATCCTGTGTCCTGTATACAATGAACTATTTCGGCAATCAAAATAAATGAAGTATTAATGCATGCAACAACATGGATGAAACCTCAAAAATGTTATGCAAGAGAAAGAAGTTGGACACAAAAGACTGTACTTTTTCATGTATATAAAATTCTAGAAAAAAAAGCAAAACTGTAGTGAGAGAAAGCAGATATGTGGTTGCCAGAGGCCAGAGGTGGGGAGAGAGAAGTAAGAACAAATTGGGGCAGGAGAGCTTTTTCAGGGTGAGGAAACTGTTCTGCATACTGATTTTGGTGGTGGTTATATGACCACACATGATTACTAAAGTTCATCAAATTGTACACTTAAAATTGTTGATAATACCTTAATAAATCTAAATGTAGCAGAAAAATAAAAACAGGCCTCAGAGTCTTAGCCAGTGTGGCTCAGTGTAAAGAATGTCAGCCTGCAGACTGAAGGGTCCCGGATTTGATTCCGGTCAAGGTCACATGCCTGGGTTGCAGGCTCAATCCCCAGTGTGAGGCATGTGAGAGGCAGCCGATCAATGATTCTCTCTCATTGTTGATGTTTCTATCTTTCTCTCATTCTCCTTTCCTCTCTGAAATAAATAAAAATATATAGTTAAAAACAACAACAAAAAACAGGCCCCAGAAAGCAAAGACTGTTGACTAAGGAAAATCACCATTATTTTTCCACTAGATGCCCAGTGCACAGATTTGTGCACCGATGGGGCCCCTTGGCCTGGCCTGTGCCCTCTCACAATCCAGGACCCCTCAGGGGATGCCAGAGAGTCAGTTTCAGACTGATTCCCAAAGGCAAGACTGAGGGACCCCACTACTGCACGAATCTGTGCACTGGGCCTCTAGTATGCATATAAGATCTTTAGTTAATCTCTTCCCCTCCTCCCCCTTCCCCCCTTCCCTCTGAGATTCATCAGTCTGTACCATGTTTCCATGCTTATGGTTTCCACTCCTGCGGTGAGCGTCTGCCCCCTGGTGGTCAGTGCATGTCATAGCTACCAGCCAGTTGGCCAGTTGGCTAGTTGCTTAGGCTTTTATATATATAGATATGATAGAAGCCCCTCCCACAAGACAGAATTGGTGCTGTATAGGAAAATGGCTTATACTCATTAAGTAAAAATGAATAAGCCAACCTTAAGAGCATGAACTTATGGAAACCAAACACTTCATAATCTCTATGGTATGGTGCTAAGCTCCATACACCACCACTGAGATGGAAAAGTCCTGTCAGTTTCAGTTCATCTTCTGGCAAATTGAAGCTGGGTCTAAAAGCACTAAAATGATGGAGTGAATAATTCACCAGTAGTATGATCTCAGGCGAGTGGTTTCACTTCCCTGGACTAAAGGCTGCTTGTTTTTAAAAGTGAAGGAGTTGGACATGATGGCTGTTAAAGCTTTTCAATGGTACAACTGTGTCATTTTTTTTATCTCCCCAAGTCTTTTAATGATTTGATATCATATGATTCCACTTAGTTCTTGGGATTCATCCCCAACCCATATCCCTGCTCAGTATGGCTGGCCTCAATGTCAGCATTGGTACAATGGGATGAAGGGCTCTAAGACACCCGGAGGGATGATTACCAGTGTCACAGACCTTCATGATGAGACACCCCCATGGCTAACTTCCCGATCTGGACGCAGTAGCCAGTTTCTATTATGTTTTCACCCAGAGGTGTTCTTGGAAGGTTTCCAGTGACTTATCTGCTTTATTTTTAGTTCCTTGGTGAGTCCTTACTTTGTAGTCCAAGAAAATTTTTAGATCTCAAGACAAGAAATTTTTATATCTCACTTTTTAATGCAATTATGAGTCATTCAGAACATTAGCATCTGTAACCCATGACCGCCCTCCCTCTTCTCACAGATCAATATTTTTCATCTCATCAAAGATCCTGGAGGTAAGGAAGTGCTTTAAATGTTTGCCCTTGAAAGACATGAGAACCTGATTCTAGCGACCAGCACTTGCAGTTATTACCAAGAGAATGGTTTTCAAAAGCAGAGCATTTACCAATTGTCCATCTTTGCAGCATCTACCAGTCCAGTGAGAAGGTAAGTCTATGCAAAAATCCTCCTAAGTCTACAAGCAAATCCTAAAAGACTGAATGAAACCTTAATCCATAATATTTTGGAAAGACTCCTATTAATTTGCTGAAAGCGTTATTTTTCCACTTGATGTTTCTGTCTGAAAACTAATATACCTGCAAAAGCCACAGTGAATCATAAAAATAACTATTTATGAAGCCTTTGTAATGGGTAGGTACTCTGTACATGATAGATCTTTCAAACCAGAGAACTGAATGTGGAAACTGAGTCATAGTGAGTCCATATCACAAGCCCAAGGCCATCCGGCTTGTAAGAAGCAGAGCTGGAATACGCACCCCTGTCCCACCAAATCCCAAAACCAATGCTCTCCCTCTACAGCTTATTTTCAAATTCAAAGACCAGGCCTCTGTTTACATTTCTATTCATGTGTGTGAAGCAACATGTTCTGCGATTATTTGTCCATGGATGAAAAGGTGTGTGTTTAGGTCTCTCAAGCCTTGCATTTTACTTCACATTAGCATCGTAGCCTCAGGCACACATTCAGGTGAGCAGTGACCTGTGATCATTTCATAAGATTAGTGCTTGAAAGAATTCTCCTGTTACTGATGATGCTTACTGTTCAGCTTTTAGAGCGCTGGCTGCATGTGTGTTATCTGCATATACATAACAAGCACATTTGTTTTCTCATGAACCTGGCTCTCCCTATCCTCCTTCACAACCCCTCAGGTCTTTCACCTTTAGGTTTCTATGCAAAAGTGATAATAGAGACATACACTGGGATGGGAGTGGGGAGGTCATAGGAAGCTGAGCATAGCCAGAGAGCAAAGACACAAAAACTCACAATTCAAAGACTGGTCCTTGCTGGCCTTACCTATTATGGAACAAACAAGGTTAATAATATTATCAAGCCCACAAAGCCCTGTTAGAGTTGCAATAGCAGCTCACTGAAGGCCAAATTGATTAGATTTTCTGTTCTACACTTGAAGAATGGTTGAATAACAACTTCCTATTGTTAGCATGCACACCCTTTTGTAATTGCTTCACCCAAATCAAGAAAACAGGAGAAAGCGTACCTGTACCCATCTTTACTGACATCATGGTCTAATCTAAACCCAAGCAGCTATGCACAGCAGCAGCTCATTCCGAGACTTGTCCATTCAACGAGAGGGTTAGAAAGAAAGGCAACTTTGCTCTGATGTTGTAGGGAAACCCAGACTGCCAAGTTCTGTAGGACATTTTGAAAGTGGACTGCCAGGGTGAGAGTTTAATTTTTCACATTTTAAATTAGCTTAAGAATGTCACTTCTGGTTCTATTCCATCTTGTTCTGGCTCTTGTAGTCACTCTTCTGAGGCGCCCTTGTTCTTTGCGGTAATCAAGGTCGTACTTAACATAAAATGTTATTTCTTAATCAGGGTTCTGAGATTGATTGTGTTTTCAGCATGAAGGTTCTGCCACTGTGTCAGATGACTGGACGAATGAGGGTCAGACTGAGGGTCTTGGCCCAACCAGGGCTGCACCTGTCCCCCTCTCCAAGCAGCACATCTTTAACTGCAGCTGGCTCTCTTGGGGACTGGGCAAGAGGGACAGTAATGTGAGAATAAATTAAGCACTCCTACTCTTTAAACAAATCATCAAATAGGCCTTTGCCACAGTCTGTTAGCTGACCATCACTGTGAAGGGAAAACCACACACACACACACACACACACACACACACACACACACTTACACACACACTTACAGACAGTCTCGCACTCACACAGATCATCCAGCTGTCCCAGAAACCTTCTAGTGAAGAATTACAACATGGGATGAACATGAGAAGCACCAAGGGAGCTTTAAAAATTCCTGAGTCCCCGCCTGCCCCACTCCCATTGCCCCATTCCCCAGGAGTCTGATTCAACTGGTGGGAGATGGGGTGTGGGCATCAGTATTATTTAAAAGGCCCCTGAAAATTCTCATGTTCTACAAGGGCTGGACCCCCTGCTCTAGACCCAGCCAGCCTCAGTGGATGCCACACTAGGAACTTGGCACAAACCTCTTTAATGAACATAGTTGCAGGTAAAAAAACACACAAAACAAATCCATGCAAGGCAAGCAGCACGGCCCAGAATTCCTTAATGGCACTTCCTGTATTCTCAGAGGGCAGGAAACCATTTCCAAAGACTGTCCCCGCAGAAGGCTAGAAATATGTTAGCAAAAAGAGCAACACTTAAAACTGCATGCCAGGCCCGTGGCCCAGGATGCCACATGCCCAGCGTGGTCTGAATTCCCACTGACAGTGACTTGGGTTTAGCAACAGGTGGAGTGTGCAGACACGTCAGAGTTCCCACGGGGTCCACAGCTTGGAGATATAACAGATGCAGGTGAGCAAAATAAACAGAAGGAGGCAACGGCCGAAGCACACAGCTCACCTGGTATTAGAATGGAAAAGCCGGGGCCTGGCTGGCTGAAGAGCAAAGGGGAGGAGGTTGTTTCTGGATACACCCAGCAAGCCCAGCAGCGTGGGACTACAGTGGAGAGACATCCTATAGAACACCCTGCCCCTCCCAACACATTCTCTGAAAATATAAACTCACGATCACGTAAACCACGAATGTCATGAGGGGAAAATAGGGACTCTCCTCCCCCTTTTGAAGGGAAATGCAGGGGAGGGCAAAAGTAGGCTTACAGTCATTGAGTATGCAAAACGGACTATTCTTGTATTACTATTTGTTTATTAGTTATTATACTCTTTATTATTATTAACCTACAGTGGGGCCTTGACTTACGAGTTTAATTCGTTCCGAGACCGAGCTCGTTAAGGAGCTCGTTAACTCAAATTACTCTGTCAACTCAATGCAAAAAATCGGCCGAGAGCCAGCTGGTATCTCAAAAAACTCGTTAGTCGGGACACTCGTAAGTCAAGGCCCCACTGTACTTTTGCCCACCCCTGCATGTGCGCCAAGGTGCCTGTTGGGAGAAGCGAGGCAATGCAGGGCTGACATCTCTGGGAACAGAGCAGAGCCTGGCTTCTTGTGTGCAGGCGGGTGGTGCCAACTGGCTGGCTATGGGGTTGGCTCACAGCCAGGAGACAGTGCCTGGTCTGCACTCCTGTCAGGGGAAATGTTGTTCTATCGTGGCTGCCGCACATGAGAAGGTGAGGGGAAGCATGAGGCTCTTCAGGCTACAACAGCCAAGAACAGAGCTCATTAGAAGAGAGAAAGGTTCTCCCTGTTTGGGGAGAAAAACAGCTTTCTCCAAATTCCTTCCATTTAGTCACCCACCTCACCCCCAACAACATGTACAAAAAGATGTTCCTCCAAGAAGTGTGTTTAGATATCAGGGGATACAGTCAAGACTAAGTTTTGGAAAAGGGAAAACAATTGGTTCAGGGGTGGGGCACCCCTTTGGCAAAGGAAGGCATCTGCCACAGGTCGTGTGCCGGTCTATTACAGTGCAAGTGGCGAGACCTGAAATCATGAGGTCACCTCTCTTTGTGGGGAAGCCAGGACCATCTAAGGTCACCCCACCGGGCCATGGAGCCTGCATTTCATCCATGAGAGAAGCTAGGTCTGCTTCCTGCCTTTTCCCCCAGCTCGTGGTGGTGATGAGGGCCCCCAGCAAGCTGGACACTTTGACGAGTCAATGTAGCAGGACCCACAGCTGGAGTTCAGGCTGGGCTGACCCTAGGATTCAGGAAGGTCGGGAGGAGACGTGGCACTTGGTGTGGCTAATATGCAGGTGGGATCAAAATGCTCTGGGAAGAAGATGCATTTCAATGGGAAAGTGGACCAAAGTGCATCTTTTGGAAGCAAAGAGAATGAGCCAGGACCAGAGGGAGGGTGATTCTAAGTGGAGTGCAGTGTTCCTCACCCCAGCTGTCCTGTGCCTCATGAGAGAACAGCTGCAATAGCATGGACGAGTAGAAAAAAATGAAACAAAAAACAGCAATTTCCCAAAAAACGTGGGTGGCACCTAGTGAGCCAACTTGGCTGTTTTGCTGCCTGCAGTCTCCACAGTGGGAGCTGGTACCTAAGTGAGGGTACTGGCAGGAGTTTCAGTAGTGACGGCACTGTGAACAGAAAGGGCATGGGGCCTCAGTGCTTTGGGGGAGCCATCTGCGGGCATCAGAAGTGGCATCGCTGCTGTCAACAGGCAGCAGCACCACTCCCCCCACCCATGGCCACCTATGGGCATCTCTGGTGGTAGATGACAGCTTACTTAGATATCATGTCCAAGCTGCTGTTTTCTGCAACAGCGGCTTCAAAAGATGTCACCACCGAGAGCCACAGGGAACGAACGTGAAGACAGCGAAGACAACTGGCCACCTGGGACATGCCCGAGACTCCAAGATTACGTCAAAGATATTTGGGAAGGTAAGGGATTAGAGTTCTTTCCCGAGGGTGGGAACAAAACTATTTTGAGACCCTATTCTATTCCAGGCAAATATGACCCAAGAAACACAAGCCACAGGTTAAAGAAGAAAAATAAAACTGGGACCATTTCTCTGCTTTTTCTCATGATGCAAATGCACAACACCATCCATTTCAAAGAAACGAAATCCATTTTTTCTTTCCACTCCAAAATGCCAACATTTACAAATGAGTTAGAGGAGTCACTTCTGGGAGGCAAAATGCTCTCCGTGGTTCATTTCCTCAGTCACTCAACACATAGTGGCTAAAAATAGATGAAGTTCCAGCGAGTGCTCACCTCTGTCTGGGATAAATAACAACAATGGGAAAAACAACAGTATGCCTGTCATTTTCACATAAGCAACCTCATTTCATCCTCATGACTGCACCATGACAAGCACTGTTTACTCCTACTTAAAAGATGGAAAAATGGAGGCTTGGAAAAGTTAAGTGGGTTGGCCAAGATCCTAGGCAGAGGAAGGAACAGACCAGGTCAGGCACTTGAATTTTCCAAGTCTAGCTCCAGAGACTTTTCATCCCCACACTCGTCCCCCATGAGGAGTACTAACAACTGGCCCTACTCCCTGCTTGCAAGGAGCCATGAGACCCAAACCAATTGAACAATTTAAAAGTAGAAGCTGGGTATGTGCCTTCCCAGTTCCAAAGGACGGATGCCAAAGGGATTCCGCAACCCAGGCAGGGAGATACCAGTGAAGGCTGGGTTGTCCGAGTTGTTGTGGAGAAGGGGAGATGTGAGGATTGGAACAGGCAAGTAGAAAACAGGGGGAGCTGGAGTATACACTGAGGCGGGAACCAGGAGAAGAAACAGGAATTGCTTTTCTAAGCTGACCTGGAGTGAGGGAAGGCAGCATGCTGGTAGTGCCCAGGCTTTCGTTCTCTCCAAACATCTCTGCAGCCCCCGGCGTGTGCCAGGCACTTTGCTACATACACCCAGGAAGGAGTATCCATTCCTCAAGGCACGGTCTGTCCCTGGAGAAGCTCACAGACTAACATGGTGAGGCAGCTGGACCCCACCGATTCCCAGGCCATCCCAACTGGCACCAACTTTCCACAATGACAATGTTGCAAGTTGCCAGTCCAAACCTCACTTGACTCCTCAGGCAGTTTATCAGCATTGCCTCACAGACATCAAACCTCTCAGTGTGAAGCTAAAGGGGGGAAACTCAGCATGTAAAATAAATCACCCAAACACCAGCACCCGGTACATGCCATTGCACACAGGGACATGCCACACAGCTCTAGACTCGATCAGCAGAGCAGCTGGGCTGACACCAGGTCGCCACGCAGAGACCTTGCCACCTGTTCCAATGGTCACCCCTCATCTGAACTCTGGAGCTGGAGGCTCCCTGGCAGGACACAGGGAACAGACTGCAGGGATGCTTTCTAACCTTAGTCACCTGGTGTTGAGTTCCGGTTGCCACCAATCCCCTGGGGGTGGGGGCGGGGGGGGGGGTTGTGCGCAACACATTCCTAGAAATGTTTACGCTTTTCCCTCGGCAGCTCCTTACATCTCTATGGGCACTGGGCTTATAAGTGAAATATGGACGGATGCATCTTCCATTTCATACCATCCGTTATGTGTCACAGACACTGGTTTTGCTGGATGGGTGTGAGGGACCTTTGAAGACTACGGAAACTTTTAGAATAATTTCAAGCTCTGTGGGCTAGGGGCTAAATCTCAACTTAAAGAGCATCTGGACATCCTCAGGGGGAACTTCCCACAGGGGTAAGGGCAGGACTCCAACCCTCCTTGCATGAGGGTGAGGACAGCTTTTCCTCTGTGGAGGTACGTTTGGGAGGTGAGTCCTGAACTGGTCCCCAACGGGCCCGGTATTCACCACCTAGTGACCAGTATGGATTTCTACTGGATTTAACAAACCTGAAAGTGGCCTGTGCCAAAACTTCAAAGGGAAACCCTATTTGGCCTCCCAATTTCAGGAGAATTGCTACCTGTTCTTGAGCTCCTTCTGTGAGTCCCCAGGCAGAACCATTTCTCCTGAGCCCCTCAGGCCTTTATGGGTGGTCATCACATCTGTTCATCACAATCTGAGCCAGATGGTGAGGTCCCAGAGGACTGGGACTTGTTTCATTGCTCTTTGTAGCCATCTAGTAACTGGCAGATTGTAATTCAATTGGTAATTATTGAGGAAAATCGGGCATTATTTTTTACAGTTATCCCTGGCATTGACTTACATTTATGTGGGTTTTATATCTTTTTAAAGATGATCTTAAATTTATATGTATTATTTCAGATAGCTAAAATTTCACATCAAGAGTTATGAACATTAATGAATAACACATGTAAAGCATTCAGCACATGTCAGTTACATTGTAGGTGTTCAATACATGTTAGCGGCTGTTCTGTTGTTATAAATAAGTTTACCCAGACATTAACTGTGTGCCTTTAAAATTCCTGGTCCTAACTGTAGTGCATATATTTTTAAAAATGATGCTAAATAGTCTTGGAAATTCAATATAAAACATTTATACTGCACAGAGGGTTTTGTGAACTTGTTTGTTAGAGCTTCAACTGCTGCATTTTGCTGGTGAAGAAATGGAGGCCTGACCAGCCTACGTGTCTGACTCAAGGCCACAGGACCAGGATGGAGCCAGAGGAGGAATCTGACCCAACCACGAATCCTGACTTCCTACCCTGACAGCCCATTGTCTGGCTCCTTCTTCCCTGAAGCATCCCAACATGTTTTTAGTTTATCCATTTTGTTTATTCCACTGAGAAAAGGACCGTTTACATACATAGACTCTTCAAGGGGCCTGATGACGTCTGAAATGGCAATAATGGTAGGCAAAGCTTTTAACAGGATAGTGTATTACTGAAAACAGAAAGTCACGAACAGCACTGCAATCACTGGCACAATTTTAAGCAAGATTGCTTTACCTGGTTTTGTTTTCTTTCTTGTTAGATAATTTCACCAGCAGGTTTGTAACAAAAAGAAGCAGGGAACGTAGATTCTCTTGCTGGCAATTTACTAGCATTATGTTCAGTGATGAATAGAAGTATTTCTCTTATTTTGATCATGCCTTGCCCATGGTATGAACTCGATAAACACGTGTCCAATCGAATTATTATTACAATAGCTTGTGGCTTTTTTTCCCCACTGGGCAGTAATAACTTTCATTTGTATAATGCTTTACAGCTTACAAAGCACATTCTTCATGTATTACCATTTTATTCTCACAAAAATTCCAAAAGGTAGATATTAATTTCTCCATTTTACACATCAGGAAGCAAAAGCCCAGGTAAATTGGATAATTTGCCCAAGGTCAAAATTGCTCACCAGCCGTTACCCTGTTAAGAAACAATGGAAATTTAGAAGAAAACTGGTCTTTCAGTGGAGGGAGGTATGACAGAATGGTTAAGAGTATGGGCCTTGAAATTAAACTACCTAGGTTCAAATCACACCTCTCCTATGAGCTAGCTCTGTGACCAAGCACGAGTTAACACAAATTCTGTGCCTCTGTTTCCTCCTGTGTGAAATGAAAGTAACCATAGTAGCTACCTCAGGATGTGTTATTTTGCTAGGATGACTTGTGAAAAGTGCTTGGTATTTTCTGAGTACCCATCTTAAGGACTCAAGGCCTAGTAACTGCTATGGTTATTATGATTACTCCTTCCTCCCCTGGAAAAGTATTTTATCAGGTCCCATTATTCCTTCAATTATCAGATTCATACCCAGTCTACTAAATAATAGAGGAAGCTGTGAGTTGGGGGCATAAGTTCTGGGTTCAAACACTGGAAGACCTGGGCATGAGTCCTGGTTTTGCCTTTTATCAGTTATGAAGTCATGAGCAAGTTCTCTGTTTCTGATGGCCAATTTCTGCATCTATGACATAGGATAATAATTCTACTCCTATCAGCTTCACAGTGTGGCTATATGAATTAAATCAGTGAGATTTGAAAGGGAAGTACTACATAGTCTATAAGGTGTGATGCAAATTCATTCATTTATTCATCAGCCATTCATTGACTGTTGGCAGCTTGCCTGCCAAGTGCCAGGCACTGTACTAAACAGTACTGATTAAAAAAATGAATCAGATAGTGGGGGAGACAGACATATAATATGATAAATGACTATGTTCTGATATGAATTTAAGTAAGGTATTATTACATTGCACCTATTACTAAAATAGACACCTTGGGGGCTACAAGAGCACTTTAAAAATGCGAACACACCCACAATCCTGTTGGAGAGAAAAGACATCCTCTCAACACCCACAATTAGGACCTTTGCCAGGAAAGGCAGGTGAGGACTGCACTGGGCTTGTTGTCTTTCTTCAGCTCGGAAGAGCTAGTAAGTACAAGAGGCCTTTTTACCCATGGTTCCCTCCATTCCACGACACCATATAACTCCTCAGCTCTTTTTCCACCAATGCAAGGATGGTGCCCAGCATGTATTTCAGTTCCCTTAAGTAGACATGTATGAAGACCTACTGTACGCCAGTCAGTGTATGATAAACAAGATGGAAAGAGCACTGTGCTCAGGCCCTGAGGGGATTGCAGTTCTTTGGGGCAGACAGACTCACATACTAATTCTTCCAGAATAAGGTGCTCATGGTTGAGATTCTGTAAGCAAAGGGCTCAACATCAACATGGAGAAAGGCCCCTTAGCCCACCAGGAGGCCAGAGAAGGGTTCCAGGGGGGAGGTGACAGTTGATCTTAGTCTTAAAGGGTAAGAGCTAATTAGCAAGGTGAGAAAAAAGGGGACTGTGATGGCAAAGGAAAAAGCACAAACAAAAGGTAGAAACTATTCTGAAAGAGCTAACCACTTATCCCAGGAAGCTACTACATTTTCCTCTCAAATATAAATACTTGGTCTCAAATTGTAATCATGTTATGTCACCCACTTTTCATGGTTTTTCTTATAAGGAGCTTTATAAACGTAACTAGTATTCACAATTATCTGTGAAGTATGTTTGATTTCAGACTTTATAAGCATAACCAGTATTCACAATTATCTGTGAAGTATGTTTGATTTCAGAGTTGCCTTTTATTTTCCTGAACCAGAATACTCTGAGAAGGGAATAATTAGTGATCCACTTTGATTCTATTGAAATAGTTCATCGGTTTTATTTCTCCAATTAGATAAATAAATTATTCAGAAACCTGACTATGGGGTCATACAAATCTAAACTCTGAGCTAGAATTTTGGTTTATATCTCATTACAAAAGATGTTTGATATAAATATTAATTTTGCTAAAGTGCTGATGGCAGATATTTTATACAAGCGATGTTCATACTGGATTAAGCATCAGATTCAAATTACCTGAGCCCTCACATGTATGGAGAATCAAGTTCCACTTCGTCCTGATAAGAAGCTGCCCTCAGAGTCAGTCTGGATTTAGCAGGCTAATGTGGTCCACTGCCTCTATATCAAAACAGATGCGTTTATAATATTACAAATATCCAATTGCATTGGATAGAGATGGGGAAAGAGGGAAGTGGGATTTTATAATATCCTACATAATATAAATTCGGCCCCAATAAGCAACTATTTATTAATTGCCTAGTATATGCCAAAGGTGAGATCGATGGTCATTTAATCATACCTCATCCTACTCACTCTTCCCAACCCCACCTGAGGGACTAGAAGTCTTATAAACAAGTCAGGTAACTCGAACTTAGTAATGGTTGTTGTGAGGAATGAGATAAAACATACGTTAAATGTCTAGTATGGTGACTAATAGCTAAAGAATAATGGTAGCCATCTTTGTCATTTAAGAAAATCAAAGAGTTAATGCCCACAAAATGTATTACGTGGAAAATGAACTCTGTAGGAAGAAGGGTCCTGACCATGGGACAGGATCAAACAGAATCCTAGATGTCTGCCCTGCAGGTTTCCACAGCGACTTGGCGCAGCACATTCTTAGGCGGCTGTCAAGACCAGAGACAGGCAAGGTCCCTTACTTACCCTTCTGGGCCACACGGGGCAGATTCTTTCCTAACAAACCAGAATACCAGAACTCTCCAGACACTGCCATAGTCTGCAAAATGGCACCCCCATTTAGTTGTACCTGCTAATACTTCCTTAAGGATACATTCCAAGGTTCATGATGGGCAGGATTTTGGAAACTCCAAAAAACCAGGATTACCAGCCTGCATAGGACAGCCATTCCACCTGGGCACTTTTGTGCAGAAGGAATAGAAATTAAGTGTTCCTTTTCCTTCCCATCATGTCTTTTAGACAGAGGACTGTATTAGCTATTCTGTGGCTGTTTGCCTCTGTGTGACAGATAGAGTGAAAAATGGAAATACGGACCCAAAGAGATCAAAGGAAATATTTTTTAAGAGCATTGTTTCCTTGAACCATTCCAACAATTGCAGTGAAAGTGGGCCATGTGGCCTGACTAAGGTGAATTCTGGAACGCTAAAGGACAGGCTCAGGAGATCTGGGCTGAGTCCTGGTTCAACCATGAACTTGACAATGACTTTGTTCCGATTTCCTTGTCTGTAAACTAAGGTATTAGATAAAATCAGAGTGTCCTGAGCTCCACAGAACACAAATGCGGGGAGATGTTGCCAGGAGCCTTAACCTAAAAGGATTCTTTACAAAAAATGAAACAACAACAATGTAATAGTCATAAAAACCATAAGTGGGGCTCAGGTTTGCATGCCCTCTTGGAGAGTCACGATGCTAATAGTAGCACATTAAAGATTCTGAAATTTCTGATGCAAGCAAACCTGTAAGCCATCATTCCCAAATTTAATGCACCAGGACATGTAACACCTTTAAACATCTTGGGAAACTGGTAGAACGTACTTTTCGAAATACTGGGTTAAGTGATCCTGAAGGTGTCTTCTGCTGCTGGGGCCCCTGCTCCTCCGGAGAAGGGCTTCATTTTGTCATATGAGTTTTTGGTACAGACACATCTATGAGCATGTCTCTCAAGTCCTCAACCACCCAACCCTTAACATGTCATCATTGCTCATTGCTGGGTTTGAAAACGGGGAGTGGCGGGCCTCACCATATGAGAAGCTGTCCTCTCTACTTTCCTACAGCCAATAGGGACTGTAACATTTTCCTCAAAAACTCCCAAAGTGTATGAAACAGGGTCTGAAGAGCCAATTGATCAGGAAGGATGAAACACTGAAGAGGTAGTTTTCCCTTTAAAGTCCATTGTCACCATGTTACACTCTAGTGCTGTGCGTGTGGGCACACACACACACACACAATCTAAAAACAGTTCTGTCTTCCTTATGGCACAAAGTCCAAACTATTCTGAGTGACCTCAGGACCCTCTGAGGGCTGGCTTCACTTGATTCCTTCTGGATTATGACTTGTTCCCCTCACTCTAGGCAGATCCCCTAGTAGCTCTCTTGAGAGCTTAGCACCACCACCGTCATCACTGCTTTTTAGCCATGCGCTTTTCAGGTGTTATTTGTAGGTAACCTTCAAAGCGACCCAACGAGATACTATCATTTTACAATTGGGGAAATGGAGGGACGAAGGAGTTAAGTAACTTGCCCGAAGTTACACAGCTAGGGAGGAGGGCAGCTGAGATTCAGGCCCTGGCCCTGTGTCTCCAGCATCTTTCCTCTTCACTACCAGTTCACAGAGGCTTTAGTCATCTTGTCTTCTTCTCCCAATCTGACTGGTCCATCAAGGTCAAGTGCAATCCTGCGTCCTTCGGGAAGCATCTTCTCAGAGCTCGGAGGCCCCCTGTCACCACTCCCTCTTTCTCTCTCATGTCGTCACCCTGATTTTGTGTGTGTGTGGCTTCTGATCTGACCGTGAGTCTCCTGAAGTCAGGGATCAGACACCTTACTACTTCTACATCTGCTGCAATACCTTCCACAGTGTCAGGTTCAAGGAACTTCATGCTCAACAGAAACCTGGCATTAGACCATTCTCAGTCTTCTCACACCTAAGACAGACACACTTGGTCCTGGAAGCCAAGATCCACAAGGAAAGAGATATAAGTAAACAAGAAGAACATGTTCATCACCCAACAATGCACATGATAGAGACTTAAACGTTAAGTACCAATCATGTAAAACAACCATGTTTGTGTGGCCAGGAAGCATCTGAGCTGCTACTTTAGATCTGGCCTCAGATATGAATGGGCAAGAGCCTCTTGCCTTTGAGAGACTTGTCTGCTATGAATGGGCCAAAGGAGAGGAGGAGGGAGGAGGGGGAAGAAGCGGTGGCTTTAATGGTTTAATCCGAGGATATATGTTGTCAGCCTGGCCAGTCTCCAGGAGCACAGAGAACCACCAGCTCGAGCCAACACAAGCACATGCTAAGTTAATGGGCAGCATAACAAGACTCAGATTGTGTAACGGAAGTACTCACAAATCCCTCATCATATTTATGCTGCCTGGGGTCCCAGCCTGGAAGCAGTAACTGATACATGCACCATGTGGACGGGCTCATGCACACAAACATGGAAGGTCTGTACATAAATACATGGAAAGGTGCTGAGGTTGGGATTTTGTTTGGCACATAGCACCAGCTGCAGATGGGGGATCCTTTTGGGGCATGGAAGGGGCCCCGAACCTGACCCAGTGTAGTTTGTTCCTTCCAGTGTAGTTTGTTCCTTCCTGTGGCCATGAGATTGAGGGTGAAGTGGCCGTTTTGAACCCTGAGGGCCTTTGCTTTTTTTGGAAATTTTCCAGTTGGACTTTCTTCTTTAATGTCTTCAATTATCACAGTTCAAATGATTATATTTCCAGCGCCTCTACCCAAGAGCCACAGAAGTTTGGCATTTTCTGCACCAACTAGAAAGTGACCTGGCAGGGGACTGAGCATAGCCTGGCTCTTCAGCATTTTTTCGGAGGCAGCCATTCATCTATCCCCTCCCCCCTCTCTAACTGCTGGAGAAATAAGAGATTAGGGCAGATGGGTGAAAACATTTTTTATACTTCAGCATTTGGTGTCAGAGACAAGTATAAGGATGTTCTCAGACAGTGTCCTCAGCAGCATGGAAATTCCAGAACCCATCTTCAACTTTAATCACCTGGTCCCTGAAGGATCACACAGATCAAAGAGCAGCCCCTCGACATGGCACCTCAAGTTCTATTTGAGGCCCGGTTCCTCCCTCCTGCACTTTCTCCTAGCTATTTCTGAGCTATCTTCTGTACACACGTCCACTGGCTCTAACACCATGAAATGAACACTTGGCAGCCTTAAAACGTCCACCTGCCCAAACATGAATATTGATATTCACTGATATTCACAGCTCCCATGAGCCCGTACAGTAACACTCACTACACACTTTATTTTTGTGGCATGATCCTGTCTGAACAGACTCACAGTCAAACTGGTAACATAGGAGACTTGCTCAGAAGAATTGGTGGCAAGAGATAAAGCCCCCTCCCCAAATGGTAGAAAATAGGTACAATGAGCTCAAAGGAAATTAGACGGTTACAGGATGGTGAAGACGATGTGGAGGTGATGCCCTTTGTGGTCATGAAAAGTAGAAATGGTTTTAAAAGGTAGGGGGAGAGAATTCCTGGTATGAGTAAATGCATCTAGCAACCGTCATGCTTTCCACTCCCATGACATCAGCAACCAATGATGTCATTGTAAATGCACCATCTCATTTAATTCTCACACTTGGGAAGCAGGCTTGACCATCTTCATACACACTCAGCAGAAACTGAAGCCTTCAGAAGGTAAATGACTTGCCTCCAAACTGAACAGCCAGTAGAGGAGGCCAGCTCTGATTCTATAGTCTGAGCCCTTAATGCCCTAGGCATTGAAAGTTAGCAGCTAGAATATGCTTGTCTCATATAGGTGGTGTGGTCCAGGAGGCCACTGCTTCAGAACATGGGCAAGGGGCGTGGGTCCTAAGGACTGCCCACTGTGTAGAATGGCACTGACAAGGAATAGTAAAGGTGGGCAGTGGGAGCAAATGATTGAAAGGGGCAACTTTTGAAGGAACCTGAAGAGATTTATATTAATTTCTCTAGAGCAATGAACCATCTCCAAGTGGTGCTGGAAAGAATGCTGGGATACTCTGGTTTTGGATGCCTGGCCTCTTGGGGAAGAGGCTGTTCTTATTTGGGAGGTTTATCTCCCATTCCTCTGCTCCCTGCTTAGCTCACTTTGCTACGGTGCCTTCCTCAGCTTCACCCAAAGCCCTTTCTGAGCATCCTGATGAAAGAGGTCTGAGAAATGCTACAGAACTCAGCAGGAATGGCCCAGGCACCTCTCTTAGCACATTCCAGAGGGTCTGGTGGGCAGGTGTGGATTTCAGCGATGGTTGGAATGAAGAGACTCGGGTACTGTATGCCCCCATTATGGGAACGGGGAGTCCTTGATGGGGCTCTCCTGCTAGGATACTCAATGGGAGGTTTGTCAGCGAGTAGTTTAAAGTCAAAGTTTTATATCAAGTTCTTCCTCACTCCTAATTTAAGAGACTGGGAAGACAAGAAAAGCAGGGTAGATTTAGTACCTGTTATTTGTCAGCAATACCCTCCCATCATTTTGTATTCCCACTCGCACAAACCTCTCAGAGCCCAATGAGATAGAAACTATTGGAAACCACAGCCCAGAATTAGTAACTTGTCCTGGTCACACAGCTAGTAAGTGGTACAGTCTGGTTTCAAAGAGACTCCCACCCACGCATGGCTCTCGTACTCTACTGAAGCCTTTCTGGGGTCTATATGGATTGCTTTGAGCCGCCATATAAATATGGTTTGAATATGCCTACCTGATGAGCTGTGGCTTCTTAGCTGAGGAGGACCAGCCAACTTCTCCATGAAGTGGGGATCCCAGCTTGAGTCTAACTGGTACCCACCTTATAGGATTCAGGTTTGGCTGGTGGGAGGTGGGGTAGGGGAGAGTGTCTGATTGTAGAAAGCTCTGAGAGCTTCCTGGGAAAGCCCCCAACCTATGGGAATGAGCCTTGAGAGCCACAGTATTAAGGACCAAGGCCAGGGGCAGAGAGGAGAGAGTCTTTCTGAGCTTCCATTCAGTCCCATTTCCAGTGACCTCATGCCTGAGCCTGGAGTCCAGAAGCTAGAATAGCAGAACTAGTGAACACTCCTGGGGCCTGGGAGTGTAGGGAAGGCAGTGCTGCCTTGTGGCAAATGGAGGTAAGTACATCCAGCAGGAGCTGGGGCACAGGCACAGAATGCAGTGGCCTGAGCAGTGTGCCAGGCAAGCTTCCACGTGGACCCGGAGAAGCGAGGGGAGAACTTACTGCAGAACAGGCACTGCAGCCCCCTTGGCAAAGGGCTTCACAGATGCTGGCGTGGGAAAACAGAAAAGTGGTGACTGCTCAGGTGACTCAGGTGGCTTCAGAAGCACACCTGAGTCATCCTTCTGGGAAAACAGTTACAAAGGGCAGTGGGTAGGGAGAGGTCCTATTGGAGACTCTAGGGAAACATAAGTTGGACTGAATAATGCCACATTACTTATGCCACCTAGACCAAAGAGAAACCTTCTCTTCCTCTCTTTCTCTCTGTAACAGACATTTATTGAGTGCCCACTATGAACCAGGCATAGACTAGTTTCTAGGGATATTGAGAAAACTATAGGGGGATCCCTGTCAGTGTTTTCCATGGGGGTTGGGGGAGACAGAAATAATTATCAATTATAAGACAGAAGAGTAAGTGGTGATGAGGACCCTTTGATCATCTTAGTACCCATTACTCTCCAGAGTTGATGCAACTCCTCTCACATTGGGGCAGATCTTTCTGGTGACCAGTGGGCAGGAGGTTAAAGACATGGAGGAACAGGAGCTGTGTTATGGGGTGAGGGACAATGGCCTTTTCAACTAATGCTAACGACAGCTAGACCCTTTCACTAGGATATCATAGAGCCATCCATGAAGGCAGCTTTCTGGACCAGCAGGACTGATGTGGGGACCTCATGTACCCCAGCATTTTTCATGGCTCTTGAGCACCAGTGAAGAGCCATGTCATGCCACGTGTCTGCAGTGTGTGAACTCACGGCGTTCAGCTTCTGCCCCTCTCTTCCTCCCCAGCTTAAGTCATCAGCATCATGACGTAGACCTCCCCCTCTCTTCTTTCACAGCTTAAGTCATCAACATCATGTCGTAGTCGTAGACCATCCTAATAATAGAACAGTCATGGCAAACCATCACACTCCTCTCAGCACTCTGGCTTCTCTCACCACCTATATGTGTCATGATGTTGTCCCGAAGGCCATCTGTGGTTGGGGCACAAAACCAAATGCAGTTAATGCTGATCTCTGCACCCCAGTATTAAGGAAATGTCTACATGTATAATTAATTACAAGGGACAGAGAGTCTTACATTGGATGAACTTAATATAGCTGAGCGAAAGAAGGATCAAGCCCCCACATGCAGCCATTTTGCTTTCATATACAACAAGACAATTCAGTAAACTTGACATCAAGGGGAATGTGTCCTCTGGAGAGGGCAGGAGTGGCTTTCACATTGATGAGGCTATTAGGATGCAAAGAGAGTTGCATCTTGATTTCTCTATTTGCAAGCACAATTTGTGATTTTTTTGGGGGGGGGGCAAGCATTGGTTTGTTTATCCCCCCCCCCGAAACACTAATTATGCCACCCTCCATTCCTACTCAAATCCTCAATAATAGTCCATCCCATCTCATACTTGGTCCCTCTCCAAATAGGGCAGTCCATTCCCTATCTACATGTTAGCATTTAATATATTTGTATTAGTTTTGGGGGGCTGCTCTGACAAGGCACCACAGACTGGGTGACTTAACAGAAATGTATTGTCTCACAGTTCTGGAGGCAGAAGTCTGACACTGGGGGGTCACAGAGTGGGTTCCTTTGGAGAGCTGTGAAGTGAGTATCTGCTATAGCCTCTCTCCTTGGCTTGGAGATGGCCATTTCTCCCTGTGCTTTCACACTGAGTTCCTTCTATGTTAACTGTGTCCAAATGTCTTCTTCTTATAAAGACACCAGTAATGTTAGATTAGAGCTCACCCTGATTATTCGATTATCTCTTTAAAGACCCTACACCAAATAAAGTATCATTTTGAGGTACTGGGGATTAAGATTTCAGCATTTGGTTTGGGGGGGGGGGGTGGGCACACAATTCAGCCCATAACAAGATTCCATAGAGAAGGCTTTCTGATTGGTTTCTGGAAAATGAGTCTTTTATCCACAGATAGTTTGCAAATTCCACCAATGTCATTCACTTCTATTTTCACAAAGCGTAATGGTTAGTTAACATTTAAAAATTGTAAGCTCCACAAAAGAAGGATTGTGCCTGTCTTAATAACCATGGCTTACTCCTAGAACAGTATCTGTCAGGTGGTAGGAATGTATTAAATACTATGTAATGAATGTAATGAATGAATGATCAGAAAGTTACACATCGGGATTACATCCCTCTGACCTTCCAGAGACACACCTTGTCTTTAAAGAACAATCTGATCTTGGCTTTCATTGAGGGAGGGGATATTTCCACATTCTCCATAAATCTAATACGTTCTCGATATGTTGCATTAGCCCTGGGAAGTAAACACATGGCAACAATCCATCCGGAAGTCAAACATATTCTTTTGAGTGTGATTGACTGGAATTTTGATTACAGTCAGTCCAGCTCATCACCAGTTTCCAGGTCAAAGCCCATCTGAGCACATAGGATAGAGGTTTGTCCTCTAAACCGCCATGGTTTCTTCCAGGCCATCCATTCCATGTCATATCTTGAGAATATTCCACTCACTCTTCTGTCACTTCAGCAGCATTATCTTGGAAATATCCTAAAGCCATGCATTACACAAAATAATGTTCCATGGCTTCAACTTGGGCCATCCACATACCGTCTACAGGGCATGGATCTGGATTCTAATCAGTAGCAGGACCTGAAGTTAGGAATCTCTCAAGACCCATCATTACTTAAGGTCCTTGCTACTTGAGTAACCATATCCTGAGTAGATCTTTAAATAATGTAACATATAATTATTGATAATATGTGCATATGCATTTATGCATGGGCAGATGTAGCTAGGTTTATGTGCATGTGTTTGTAAAAATATGTTTTAATGTAATACGTTTTGAGTATCTACTTCATCACCCCACCCCCAAATATTACCAATAAAGAGAGCCAAGGAAACTTGGATTAGCATCAACAGTGTGATGCCATCAAGTGGAGCTAGGAGAGGCAGAGGCAGCTACTGCAAGAAGTGCCTGCACCCTGGCCATGTCTATCACTCTGACATGCTCCTCTCTCCCTCTGAAATGACTGATGGGCCTGTAATTTGTTGTTGCTGCTGTTTTGGCACACATTTGCAGAAACAAACTCGTTCATGGTTCCCCTGCTGATAGCCTGACCATCCGAGTGCCATAGGAAACAGACTTTGGCATTTTAGCTGCTCACAGACTGGGTCATCCATAAAAGTTTAATTTTCTAAAAATATTCAGCGAGGTGCTTTTCCTGAATGAAGATGGTTTCTGGCTCATCAACGTATTTATGTGAGTAAATAGAAGTGGGATCGGTAAGTCAGGAATCTAATCAGCTATCATCCAGTCCATCTGGTTTAATTAGAGAGTCCAGCCGCTTGCGTGCACCTTTGAGTAAAAGGCAGCAGGACAGGCTCCCCAAAAGGTGGGGGTGCTTCTGAATGTGGTTTTAGATGCTGGTCATTTTCCTGGCCTCTGCACAGCCCTTTATCAGATTTCCATCACAGAACAACTTGAGACACATCACTGCATGCCTCTAAGGTCATGCAAATGGAAATCAATGTGGCAGAGGGACTCAACAGCACCACCAGTCCTTCAACCCATTTGATATAAGTACCAATTAAATAAGCATGCATTGGTGCCAACTCTATGCCAGGGACTTTGTGAATGAGACCTGGACCAGCTCAGGTGGGGGTGACAAGTGCTTAAGTAGATCATTTCTAAACCCTGAGGTGTACACTAAGATAGTGAGGAAACCTCAGGAAGGGGACCTGGAGAAGGTCTGATCTGGCTCTGGAATAAGTGGGAACGAGCATGGACAGAAGGAGGAGGAGGAAAGTTCTAAACCAGTGGTTCTCAACCTTCCTAATGCCGAGACCCTTTAATACAGTTCCTCATGTTGTGGTGACCCCCAATTTCATTGTTACAAATTGAACATAATTAAAGCATAGTGCTTAATCACAAAAAATACGTAATTATAATTATATATGTTTTCCAATGGTCTTAGGCAACCCCTGTGAAAGGATCATTCCACCCCCAAAGGGGTCGCGACCCACAGGTTGAGAACCGCTGTTCTCAATGTATGCATGAACCCAAATGAGTTGAGGACTGGTTCAAATACAGATTGCTGGGCCCTACCCTTCTCTGGGGTGGGGCCAGAGAAGCTGCATTTCTAACCAGCTTCCCACTGGTTCTAATTTTGCTGTTTCCGGGACCCATTTGGAGAATTGGCCAGTGGGTTCTCAGCCCAAGCTCACATGGGAATCACCTGGGAATTTCAACAGCTACTGAACCCTGGCCCTGCATCTTCCCTAGAGATTCTGCTTTAATAGGTTTGGTCTGTAAACTGGACAGCAGGGATTTTATGTTTGTATTTTAAGGGTTTAAAACTGGCAGAGAAATTGCAATTACAGTATAAATAACTTTTTTTTATGAAACCATTCCTCTGTAGTGTGTATTTTTTTTCCAAACAAGAACATTCTCCTACATAACTAAAATGCAATCATCAAAATCAGGAAATCCACATTGATGCATTATACATAGATATACTGACATATTCAAGTTTTGCCAAATGTTAGTTCTTTTATAGCAAAAGGCTCTGGCTCAGAATTTTGTGTTGCCTTTAGTTGCCATGTCTCTTTAGTCACCTTTATTCTGAAGCCATTTCCTCAGTCTTTCCATAATGTTCATAACTTTGATCCTTTTGAAGATTACAAGCCAGTTATTTGGTAGAAATGTTCCTTAATTTTGGTTTGTCGGCTGTCTCTTCATGATGAGATGCAGATTATGTCCCTTAGGCGGGGCTGTTACAGTAGCAACATGGTGCCATCTTTTATAACTTGTGACATGGCACATGGTTCCTATTTGTCACCTTAATGATGATGCTCAACTTGGTCACTTGATTGCGATGGTGACTGCTGACATCACTATAAATTCACTCATTTTCCTCTGTAAGTAATCAGTCCTTTGTGGGAAGGTACTTTGAAATTACGTAAATATCCCATTTCATGCCAAACTTCCAATGTACCCAGTAGGTAATTTATATCAGCATGAAGCCTGATTTCGTATTTTGTTCAGTAGGTTATGACCTGTTACTATCATTATCTGTTTGAAGCCAGTGGGAGCCGCCATCTGGCTCTGACTCCCGGTTTTGCTAAAGCTGGCCAGGTGATCCTAACGTGCAAACAGGTAGAACGCCATTTCCTCAGGGAGAGCAAAGTTCCGTGTTCTGAGGATTGCAGTCCATGAGCAGAAGCCTCAGGGGAAGCAAGGATTTCAGGCTGCTGGTGGGCAGGATCAGGGTGGGAAGAGATTCAATCTTCAGGGCTCCTTTGAGCCCAGACGACTTCATCATTATTATCTCCAACAATGGGGTCCTACCCTTCCATGTCTATACTAGACCATAACCCCACAAACCAAAGAAGTGCTGCCCTGCAATTAGGAACATGGACTTCAGGGAAAGGGGTTTGAGTTTCTGCTCTGACACTCTTAGCTGTGCAATTTCTTATGTACTCAGCTTGTTACTTACTATGGACCATATGTTTGTGTTCCTTCAAAGTTCATATGTTGAAGCCCTAACACCGAGCATGGCTGCATTTAGACATGTGGCCTCTGAGGAAGTAAAGTCAAACGGGGCTGGCAGGTGGGGCCCTAGAAGACAGGGCTCCTAAATGAAAAGGCACCTGTGCCTTCCACTCCCCAATCCGCATGTAAGAAGAGGTCATGTGAGTACACAGCAGTATGCCCGCCGTCTACAGGCTAAAATAAGAGGCCTCTGAATGAAACCTACTCTGCTGGCACCTTAATCTTGGACTTCCCCGCCTCCAGGGCTATGAGATATACATTTCTGTAGTTTAAGTTACAAGTGTATGTCATTTTGTTACGGCAGCCCTAGCAAGCTAAAATGGTGCTTATATGATACAAGTCTGTTTTCTATCTGTCAAATGGATACTCATAGTCCGACCTTATGATGGTCTGGTGAGGTTTAAATGAGAAGAAAACATAAAGTACTTACCATGGTACTAGCTCTTAGTAAATGCTTAATAAGTGTCAGCTACTTCTATTACTCATCCTTGAACACACCCTGTATTCTCTCACATCCTTGCTTAATCAGTTCAGTCCCACAAACAGTATTTGAGCAAGTCCCTACTGTGTGCCAGGCACTGCACGAGGTCCTGGGGATAGAGAGCTCAACGAGGCCTTGCTTCAAGACCAACGCGAAGAGTGAAGACACTGCCCACAGCTGGCCAACATTAGAAGCTGTTTCAAATCCCATTTGTAGCAAAGGGACTGATTCACAAGAGGAAACAGAAATGTGGTCTGGAACCTGTCTCAAGCGCTGGGCCGCTGAGAGAATGAGTAAATCATAGGATTAGATCCAACAACCCTCCATACTCTCCCCCTTGGTTTCATTATATTCACATGGTAACAAAGTCTTCTCCTCGATTACTAGTAACTGGATGAGGTCCTCCAGAGGAGGTCATTTTTTCCCCCTGGACTTTCAAAAAGATACTTTTCTTACTCCCTGGTTTGAGGTACTACATAATGACACTTTAGAGTGAAAGCAACTTTACAGTAATTAAGGAAAAATGAAAAGGCCTTACTATGCTCCACTGACATTCAGAAGGCAGGTCAGAAGCATTCCCGAGCCCTCTGCAATCATGACTTAACTCAAGAGTCCAACTGACTCATGCTGGAAAAACATGGTCATAACTTCACAACTCCTGTGGGGGTATAGACAGAGGAGTAATTTCTTTAGGACTAAATTAGCACGAGGGAGTCTAAATAAGCTGGGTAAGATAAAATCTGGAGAGTCCAAAATTTCACCTTAAGTTCCTATGTAAGCACTGAAAGGGACCTCATTGATTGAGGAACCAGCTTTGGTTTGGATATTTCCACAGAAGGCCCCTTCTCTGATCTTCCTAACACTCCGTTTGTAGCTTCCTTACTGCTTTTCCTGATTTCCTTTCGGATTTAGTTTCTGAGTATGTTCCCTGCTAGACAGCAAGTTTCCCAGGGCCTAGCATGAAGCAGGCACACTCTTGTCTCTCCCATTTCTGTGCGCCCCTAACTGGGAGGAGCAGCTAGACGCAGCAGAGGACACAGTAGATGTCCAACACATTGTGCCTTTCACTTTCGGCTGGAAATCCCTGCTCTGCATGCTTTTCCTTCATATCTTTGTGATTCTTTTCTTCCTTCCACTTCAATCCTTACATTTTTTTCTCTCCCCTTTTATCATGCTTGACCTCAGAACTAGCCTTTCTATTTCTAGCCACTAAAGCTCCCTCTTCTTCCTTCCTTAAAGCATTTCTGCAAACTTCTTCAAGCTCTTCTACAAATATGAATGGTGGATTAAAGACCTTGAGGAGGCCTTCACCAAGGAGCCATGTCCTCCTTCCTTGTAGCCAGTAAGAATTTAAAGGAGACAGTACGTTCCTTCGGTTTAAATATAGGACTTGCTCTCACAGAGCTCCTGACACTGCCCCTCCCTCCATAGGGCAGCTTGGGCCAGGGGAGTCATTTGCAAATGAGGCGGGGGCGGGGGAAGGGGGTGCCTGGAATTTGAAGCTTCCTGGGTGGTATCCTCAAGCCAAAGAGGAGAAGGTGAAGGGCCGAAGAGAAGAGTAGGCAGGGGTCATGCTCTCACACATGCTTCAAACACAGAAGCTCTGCTTGGATCTGCCTTACAAAGTGGACATTTCTAAAAGACCCCAACAGAAATAAAAATGGTTCCACTGCTAAAATATTTGTGAGCCACTGGAATAGTGGGAAAATGTATAACCAGTCCAACTGGTGACAGCTTTTTCCTTTCAGGGCAGATTGGCCTTGCTTATTGGAAATAGCCAAAGACCACTTGGAGCCAAGATTGGTGAAATGATATGTGAGCACAAGGACTAATACCACTGGTAGATGAAACAGGTTGACAAGTACAGAATGAAAGTAGACTGTGGTGATGATACAGAAATAGTGGGTGTGTACATAGCTCATGAAGGATTCCCAGGAGAAACCCCAACCAAGCACTGGTGACGCTATTGGACTAAATGCATAAACTGACTTCATAAGGTGATGGAGTTGAAGTCTGGAACTCATTCATATGCATGAATCCTCCTGTTGGTTATGAGTAACCCAGTGTGTGTGTGTGTGTGTGTGTGTGTGTGAGTGTGTGTGTGATTTTGTGTTCTGCTCACAGCTTTAAAAACAAGTCTACAATTTCTCTAGTTAGTGTTTAGAGACAAAATGCCTCACAGTGTTTAGTCTGGATTCAAAAGCTGCTCCAATATTTATTGGCTGTGCGACTCCAGAAAAGCCATTAACCGCTCTAAATTCAGCTTCCTCACTTGTAAAATGAGAATATTACTTAATTTGTAAGGTTTTCAGGGAGGTTGAAATGTGGTAAAATACCACAACCACTCAGCCTAGGGCCTGACATAGAGTAAGTTCTCTTCATATTTGTTGCTGTTGTCATTGTTACTATTATCCTCTGACCTGAGAAGTCTCCAGCATCCCTGAGCAGCATTCACCCAAGAATCCCCATCTCTCTTCAGATAACAGATGAGTTCTTGCTTTAATTGATCAAGAAGCATAAAAAAACAGGCAGCTTTGCCAAACCATTCGTGACTCACGGGAAATCCGGGATTAGAATGAAAAGTGGAGGCAGTTTGGGCAGCTGGGCACTGGGAGGACAAAAATTAAGCCCCGTGTGTCCCACTGAGTGGATACATCAAAAAAGAGGTTGGGGCAGCCCTGGACATAATGTGATGGGTGCCCAAACAGGAGGGAACTCTGGAATCACAGGTTCACTGACTGTCAGAGCAAGATCTCTGAGAACCCTCCTTCCAGTCCACACACAGTGAGACCCAGAAAGGTTAAGTTACTTGCCTAGGTGTACACAGCTCCCATCCGGTTTCCAGGGCCACTGACTTTTCCCTGCTACCTGCCCAGTTTTATTAAGAGCTGGCTCTGTCTGCGCTTGCAGGGCCTGTGAGGGACAAGCAGGGGTGGCTGGTCAGCCTTAGCTCAGTGCTCTGTAAATGCTCTGATTTTTCAAGTCTGCAGCCTTAACGTGTAGCCTGCAGTTCTGTCTCAGCTACTAAAAATGTTCACTCTGAACTTGGAAGCACAGTGCTGGCAGAGGTGCTGAGGAAGCCTCTGTGCTTCCTCCCACACCTGCCTTACTAGCCTGGAAGGACAGGAAATAGCCCAAGCACATTAGAGGATTGAGGGGTGAGTAATGGGGCTCGATGCTGCCTTACCTGGGCAGTCTCCATAGGGCCAGGGTGGAGGTTGGGCCATAGGTCCTCCCAAGTCATCCACAGACTTTCTCCAGAGGGATATTTATCTGGGCAACTTACCCCCAGGGCTCACGGTTCAGCATGTTCATTAAATGAA
The DNA here is from genome assembly GCF_028538775.1 of Myotis yumanensis. Taxonomy (NCBI): domain Eukaryota; kingdom Metazoa; phylum Chordata; class Mammalia; order Chiroptera; family Vespertilionidae; genus Myotis; species Myotis yumanensis. The sequence goes on along the minus strand of NW_027223752.1, from coordinate 54,934,756 downwards.
ATCAATTAAAGTAACTTTCAAATGCTATGTCCTGCACCTCAGGTGTGGATTTCTGAAAAAAAAAAAAAAAAAAAGGCCCCACGTAACATGACTCTCCATCAGCTAATTGCTGATAGAGATCCCATGCCGAAGTGTGCAACTGGCCATTCGGGGGCCGGTCTCAGGTCTCAGGCACAGAGGGGCAGAAGGGAGTGTGTGATTGCAGGACACTGGGCTGCTGGTGGTTCCGACCCTCAGAGCTGAGGTGACTTTTCTTTTTGTTCACGATGCCCAGCCCTGAGGGTGTCACCTCCTCCCAGGGCCCAGCTGCAAGGGTCTTGAGGGCGAGTTCTGTTGTAAGCAGAATACTGTTACCAGCTGGGCCGTGCCCGTCTGTCAGAGGTCACTGTGCTTCTGTCTCCTGTCTATAAAGCGGGAGAATCCCTGCCTCAGTCACCTCTCCCCTTCACAGCCAGCAGGCGACTGTGCAGAGTGCTGTGCCCTCTAGCATGGCATTACCCCCTGAGGGGTGTAGAAGTGATTCACTCTGTGCTTTACCTTTGTGACTCCTGAGTTTTATCAGGACCCTTAAGAGGCAAGTCTTGGGAGAAACATGTTATGGGGTTATAGCTCCCCAAAGACCTCATTCATTCCACACCCACTGAGCCTCTTCTCTGCCCTGGCTCTGCAAGGGAATGCATAGTGAGAGACCCAAACAAGCCCCCCTCCCCCAGGAGCTTAGACTAGTGGCAGCATTGAGGGACTTCAGTGCCGGAATGTGGTCTCAGCATAGGACAGCCTCAGCACCCAGCCTAGAGGGGCAGGGCCAGGGCGTCATTTTCCTGAGGGATCCCCCTATGCCTGCTCCACCCCACCTCACCCTGGCTAGTTTGAGATTTGTCAGGTTCAGCCAGTGGAGAAGTGGGAGGCAGCTGCCTTGGGCATAGGAAGAGAACAGGGAAAGGCTGGCAGGCCAGGGGAAGGAAAGGCAGTGTTGTCTGGCTGGGCTTGGTGAACAAGTTGGGGAGAATGCAACCAGAAAGGTGGGCCAGGGCCTGAAGGCAGAGAGCCCGGGCTCCATGTGTGAGTGAGGGGAGGTGGGAGGGCACACACCCAGACACCAGGATTTCAACAAGGGGATAAGCACCCTGAGGTCACTCTGGGGAGAGTGGAGGGAGGAGGGGACAGAGCTGGGTAAGTGCAGATGTCCTGTGGCTGCCCTCACAAGCTGCTGCAAGGGTCTGGGCAGAGAGCAATGAGGCCTAAACAATCCCAGTTTCTACAGAGGCATATAGTGCAAAGACAGGCAGACCCTAAATTTGAGGTCTGCAAACCCAGTGCTGGGCTCCTGTGGCTCAGCTGCCCGGCCTGCCAAGTCCTGCTGCCCTCACCACCTCTTCCTGGATTTGTCAAGCACAATTTTATAGACAGACCTTCCAGAAGGAGCCCCTCTCCCCTTTGCCACACGCAGAAGATAGTAAGAAAAGCCGGCCCCACCACTCACTATGAAGAGCATTGAAGTAAACCTGTAGAATCATATTCTGGACATGTTTGCCTTGAGTGTGTGGACTCTGGGCCACTTTTAATGAAACCACCTCCCATGTAGGCTAAGCTGGCCACTCTCACTACTTATCTAGAAAGTTGGGGTAATAATGGATATGTCTGAGGACTTGGGATTAAAAGCGTAAATGCATGTAGAATAACTGATACAGTGTCAGGTGGGGCACAGAAAATGTGACTCCTCTAACATAGTTCTCCGATTCTTACATGCCTGGCGGTGTCCCCTCTTACTTCACAGCTGCCACCAATAAACACAATCCCCCTATAAGTTTCAACTGTCAGTTAAGAGTTAGGGTCTGCAATCTGTCAGGCTTTCTGGAGTAGGGACCCATCTTGGGGATCTCGGATCCCACAACACGCACCAGGGCAGGGCCAGAACCTCTTCTTCCCACCCATCAGCAGGGACTGGCATGGATGCTGAAATGAGCCGGAAAGACTCAGGTAACGACTCCTTCTTTAAAGTACTTTGTGAGCCATTAGCAATTAATCCACATCCCAGCCCAGGAGACTGACAGCGGATTGCCATTTCACTAATGAGATTTCTGAGCAGTGGCTCAGCAGGTTGCGGGGGGGGGGGGGGGGGGGGGGGGGCGGGCGCAAATGGGAGCTCCATGGTGACAGAAAATACAGTAGAACCTTAGCTACCTGAGCCTATGGCATAGCACACACCCTTGCAGGACTAAATATCTCGGACCCTCTGGATAACCTCCCAACACTTCTGCAAATTTCTTTTAAGAGTGCCCCCCTCCAACTGCCACGATAGAACAGATAGGGAACAATTCCCTCTCCAGGACAGGGGTGTTAAATGGAAACATCTTGGCCAATTCTGAGCCTCAGTTTCCTCATTGCTAAAATGAGGAGTCAGATGAAATAATTTCAGTGTCCCAGGCAAATGCAGATCATAATAAAGTGTACTGCTGATTGATTCTTTCACAACCTGCTCATTCTGCTTGTGTCTGAACTGCCCGGGCCCGCCAACATCTGCCAACGTTTGCCAAATTGATCTGACCACAGGGATGTTCTCTTTCACATACAGCAGCTGATAATGGAGAGACAAGGGTTAGCAACGCAGCCCTGGCCAATCCCAGAGCCCGCGTTTTGATGCAGAACACGAAAGGCAGTGATCATCTCAGAACAGGCACACTGACACCCTGCCCTTCCTGCCTCCACTGAGGCCCTGGCTGCAGTGAGATGAGATTACAGAGGGCTCCCGACCACCACCTGCAGCAGCAGCACAGCCAGTGCCTTTGAAGCAAGCCTCCCTCCCTCCCACAAACATTTTTTAAGTATCCAGCCCTGAGTCTGTGCCTGGATGTACATGTCGACTCTGTTTAGGTGGCCATATGCCCTGGGTTGCCCAGGACAGTCTGATTTATGCTTGTTGTGCCAGCATTCCATGTGGTTACTGCCCGCTTTCACACTCAAAAGTATCCCGCTTGGACAATAAATAATGTGGTTACCTAGGCTCTACCAAGTTGTTTTCAAAACTGGTTAGAGGAAAGAAAAAAAACGATAGAACTAGGAATGATTACATTGTAAGATTACTTTTCCAAGATCACAAAGACTGTTTTTGCCCACAAAAGTTATTATATATTTAGTTTGAGGTATAGGTGGGGAGGAGATAGTAAAGGCAATTTAGTGTTGTAAGATTATATAAGCAAGATGGTATTCTGGGCAGTGCCCTCGGCGGATCCGGATCTGTCTCTTGCTTCTATAGTGTTTGGACAGAACAGACCCAGGGATGCCCCTTCTTCCAGCCTCTGGCCACACTCCTGCCTCTTATCCAGTCACCACCTTCAGAACCACCTCCAAGACCAGCCAACACACCTTTTTGTTTTTGTTTTTTTCTTTTCTACCTTAACTTCTTATTGCCAAACAACCGTGAGCTCATCAGAATTATTCCACTGAGGTGGAGGCTGGGTCAACCACCTAGCGGCTAGGTGGCAAACTCATTAGTCAACAGAGCCAAATATCAACAGTACAATGATTGAAATTTCTTTTGAGAGCCAAATTTTTTAAACTTAAACTATATAGGTAGGTACATTGTTATTAACTTAATTAGGGTACTCCTAAGCCTTAAGAAGAGCCACACTCAAGGGCCTAAAGAGCCACATGTGGCTCGCGAGCCGCAATTTGCCGACCTAGCCAACCTGCATCTGCGGGCCTCCCACACCTACCTCTCTCTGGACTTCTATTTTGACCTTGGAGAGTGGCTCTCGAGGGCGTGGGCCACTTCTTCAGCAAGTTGGTGGAGAAGAAGCGGGAAGGCACTGAGCATCTCTTAAAGTTGCAAAACCAGCACGGTGGCCGTGTTCTCTCCCAGGATGTGCTAAAGCCTCCCCAGGTGAGTGGGGCAAAACTCAGGACGCCATGGAAGCCGCCCTGGCCTTGGAGAGGAACCTGAACCAGGCCCTTTTGGAGCTGCAGACCCTGAGTTCTACCGGCACAGACTCATCTCTGTGACTGCCTGGAGAACCACTTCCTGGGTGAGCAGGTGAAACTTATCAAGACGATGGGAGACCACGTGACTCACACCTGCAGGCTGCCCACCACCAGGCTGGGCTGGGCCAGTATCTCCTCAAAAGGCTCACCCTGAAGCACGACTAGGAGCCTGTGGAGCCCAGAGGCCTTTCAGAGGCCCTCTGCAGCCCCCTGCTGTCTGGCTGTTACTGAGCCTCTTACAGAAACTATTGGCCATTCTTTTAACCACCCTGAAGCCTTCTCCCATGCCCTCTCCATTGGACAAAATGAAACAATAAAGCTTTTTGCAGGAAAAAAAGAAAAAGAAAGAAAGAATGGTATTCGGTAGCTCTCTCTCTCTCTCTCTCTCTCTCTTCCTCTCTCTCTCACAACAATGTCAGTTTTAGCTTAATAAAGTATCCAGTATCTAACAATAAAACACCGTGTTAAACCAAGTAAATTATGTTTTTTCATACTTTTTAAATTTTATTTTATTTTTTTCTTTATTGATTAAGGTATTACATATGTGTCCTTATCCCCCCCATTGTCCCCCCAACCTCCCCACTCATGCCCTCACTCCCCCTGGTGTCTGTGTCCATTGGTTATGCTTATATGCATGCATACAAGTCCTTTGGTTGATCTCCCCCTCTTACCCCCACCCTCCCCTACCTTCCCTCAGAGGTTTGATATTTTTATAAAAACAAAGGCTTTTCCGTTTTTTATTAAGATAAACTTATATAACATAAAATTCACCATTTTTTACCATTTTAAAGTGCATAATTCTGTAGTTTTCAGTATTTTATAGTTTTCTATGAACATCAACAGAAATTCCAGGACAAATTTCATGGCCCCCAAAAGAAAACCCATAGCTGTTAGCAGACAGTCCCAATTTCCCTCTGCCTCCATCCCTGGCAACCACTAATCTACTTTCTGTCTCTAAGGTTTTGCCTATTCTGGACATTTGATATAAACAGGATATATAATATGTGACATTTCATGTCTGATTTCTTTTTCTGACATGCAGGTTCATGCATGTTGTAGCATGTAGCAATACTTCATTCCTTTTTATAGCTGAATAATATTTCATTGTATGGATATACTATCTTTGCTTATCCACTCATCAGCTGATGCAGACCATTTTGTTTCAACTTCTTCGCTATTAGTATTAAAGTTACTATGAATATTCACGCATAAGTTTTTGTGTGAGCATATGTTTTCAGTTCTCTTAGGTATATTCCTCTGAGTGAAATAACTGAGTCGAATAACAACTCTACATTTAACTTTTTGAGGTTCTCCAACTGGTCTCCACAGAGGTTAGGTCATTCTACATTTCCAGCAGCAATGTATGAGGGTTCTAATCACTCCATACCCTCTTCCACAGTCATTATTATTATTATTGTCAACCAAGTAGGTGTGAAGTGGTATCTTATTGTGTTTTTAAATCACATTCATTTAATGAGTAATGATATTAAGCATCTTTTCATGTGCCCTTTCATGACCATGTTTTCATAGTGGCCATTTGCATATTTCCCTTAGAGAAATATCTATTCCTACACTTTTACCATTTTATTTTTTTATCTTTTATTGTCGAGTTGTATGAGTTCTGACATATTTTGGACACTAGATCCTTATAATAATGTCTTCTATTGTGTGGGTTGCTTTTCACTTTCCTGCACAAAAGTTTTTAATTTTGATGAAGTCTTATTTATTAATTTTTTCTTTTGTTGCCTATGCTTTTGGGATTATATTTAAGAAATGATTAGTTAATCCAAAGTCACGAAGTTTATACCTATGTTTCCTTTCTGAGAGTTTTGTAGTTTTATATCTTACATTAACTCTTTGATTTTTATTTTATTTTTTTGTATAGAGTGTGAGGTAAGGGTCCAAATTCCAGTTATCTGAGAAACAATGTTCAGATTATTCTTTTCTCATTGGCTTGTCTTGGCAATCTTGTTGAAAATCAATTGACTAAACACATATGAATTTATTTCTGGATCCTCAATTTTGTTTCATTGGTCTATAGGTCTACCCTTATGCCAGTATCACCCTCATTTAATTACTGTAGTTTTGTAACAAGCTTTGAAATTGGGAAGTGTGAGTCTTCCAACTTTGTTTTTCTTAATGAGAATGTTTTGGTTAAGCAGTGTTTCTTGCATTTCCTTATGAATTTGGGGATCAGCAAAAAACCCAGTAGGAAATTGATAGGGATTACTGTAGATCAATTTGGGGAATATGGCTATCTTAACAATATTGAGTGTTATAATTCATGAACACAGGGCATACTTTATTTAAAAATTTTTGTAGTACTCAATATACAAGAGTTTCACTTCCTTGGTTAAATTTATTTATAAATATATATTATCTTTGATGCAATTGAAAGGAAAATTATTTTCTATATTTCATGTTTCAAATGATTGTTGATAGGTTCCACGTCTTTAAGTGCAACAATGTATAAGGAATCCAATTTTACCATAGGCTAATTTATATAAACAAGATATATAGATCAATGGAATAAAATAGAGAGCCCAGAAATAAACTCATGCCTTTATGGTCAATTAATATTCAACAAAGGAGGAAAGAGCATACAATGTGGTAAAAACAGTCTATTCAATAAGTGGTGCTGAGAAAGTTGGTCAGGTATGTACAAAAAAATGAAATTAGAACACTTTCTTACACTATACACAAGAATAAACAAAGTGGATTCAAGACTTAAATGTTAGACTCAAAACCATAAAAATCCATTTCCTATAACAATATTATTTTCTGATATATCTCCTCAGGCAAGGGAAACAAATGAAAACATAAACTTATGAGACTACACCAAACTAAAAAGTTTTTGCACACCAAAGGAAACTATCAACAAAGGAAGACAACCCACTGAATGGGAGAACATATTTGCCAATGATACACCTGATAAAGGGTTAATATTCACAATTTATAAAAGAATTATACAACTTAACAACAACAACAATAAAAAACCTAAACAATTCAATTGAAAAATGGTCAAAAGACCTGCATAGGCACTCTCCAAAGAGGACATATAGATTGCCAATAGACATATGAAAAGATGCTTAATGTCACTAATCATCAGAGAAATGCAAATTGAAATCACAATAAGATATCACTTCACCCCTGTCAGAATGGCTATCATCAATAATTCAACAAACAACAAGTGTTGGTGAGGATGTTAAGAAAAGGGAATCCTCATGCACTGTTGGTAGGAATGCAGACTGGTGCGGCCATTATGGAAAGCACTATAGAGATACCTCAAAAAATTAAAAATAGAACTGCCGTATGATCCAGTGATTCCACTTCTGGGAATATATCCAAAGAAACATGAAACACTGATTTAAAATAATATAGGTACCCCTATTCAATAGCCAAGATGTGGAAGCAGCCCAAGTGCCCATCAGTAGATGAGTGGATAAAAAAGTTGTGGTACATTTATACATGAATACTACTCCAACATAAAAAAGAAGAAAATCTTACTTTTGCAACAGCATGGGTGGACTGGAGAGTATTATGCTAAGTGAAATAAGCCAGTCAGAGAAAGACAAATACCATATGATTTCACTTATATGTGGAATCTAATGAACAATATGAACAACAAAACAGAAACAGACTCATAGATACAGAAAACTGACATCTGTTAGAGGGGTGGGGGTTTGGGAAGCTGAGTGAAAAAGGTGAAGGGATTAAGCCAAAGAAACCCCCACAAAACTCATGGATAGAGACAACAGTATGGTGATTACCAGAGGGAAAGGGAGTGGAGTGAGGTAGAAGAGGATAAATGGTGACAGAAGGAGACATAAGTTTGAGTGATGAACACACAATACAATACTATACAGGTAATGTATTATAGAATTGTGTGACTGAAACCTTCATAATTTTATTAACCAATACCAACCCAACAAATTCAATAAAAATGTAAAAAAGAGTTGTTTCTATGGCATCTTAATCAACATTATAATGAAATGACATTGAATGAAATGAGGTTATTCAAGTACCTGCTGCATAGTAATACAAATCTTTTTTGTATGTTGATTTATTATCATGCGACTTTGCTGAATTCATTTATTAACTCTAGTTGTATGTGTATATGAATGTATAGTCTTTAAGGTTTAACATATATAAGTTTATGTCATCTGCTCATATAATTTTAATTGCTTCCTTCCAATTCAGAGGCTTTTTACTTTTTTGCCTATTTGTCTTGACTAAAATGTCCAGTATTATGTTGACTAGAAGTGGTGAGAGCAGACATCCATTTCTTGTTTCTGAACTTACAGGGGAAGTGTGATGATTCAGTCAGTATGATGTTAGCTATGGATTTTTCATAGATGCCCTTTATCAAGTTAAGAAAATGCTCTTCTATTTCTAGTTTGTTGAATATTTTTATCTTGAAAGAATGTAGATTTAGTCTAACATATTTTCTGTATCTATTGAGATGAACATGTGGGCTCTTTTCTTTTATTCTATTAACACTAGCGGCCCGGTGCATGCATTCGTGCACCAGTGGGGTCCTTCAAACTGGTCTGCGCCCTCTCACAATCCGGAACACCCTCAGGGGATGTCAGACTGCCAGTTTCGGCCCACCTGGTCTGCAGAAACTAGACCAAAACTGGCAGTCCAACATCCCCCGAGGGGTGTAGCAACGCACAAAGCAGCAGGCAGCCAGGGAGGAGCCCAAGCCAGGGCTGAGCATCACGATGCTCCTGCTCATCCCAGCCCCGCTGCACCTGCCGCCGACCCTAGGTAGCAAACTGCCGTGGCTGGCGTGTGTCTGTCAGCTGAGCAGTGCTCCTACTGTGGGAGCGCACTGACCTCCAGGGAGCAGCTCCTGCATTGAGCATCTGCCCCATGGTGGTCAGTGCACATTATAGTGACTGACTGGTCAAACAGTCGTTCAGTTGCTTAGGCTTTTATATATATAGATTATGTATTGCACATTGATCAATTTGTATGTTCAGCCAACCTTGCATTCTTGGGATAAACTCCACTTAGACATGGTGTCCACTTCTTCTAATATGCTACTGGATTTAGTTTTCTAGTATTTTGTTGAGAATTTTTGCTTACATATTCTTTAAGGATATTGATGTATAGATTTCTTATATTGTGATGTCTTTGCTTAGCTTTAGAATCAGGGTAATACTAGCCCCATGGAATAAGTTAGAATGTGCTCCCTCCTCTTAAATGTTTTAAAAACTTTGAGGAGGATTGATGTTAATTCTTCTTTAAATTATGTCTAGTATAATTCAACAGTAAAGTTATCTGGCCCTGAGTTTTCTTTGTTGAAAGTGTTTTTTTTTATTGTTAACTTAATCTATTTGTTATAAGTCTATTCATATTTTTGTTTCTTCTTCAGTTTTGGTAGTTTGTGTTCCTAAGAATTTGTCCATTTCATCTTTGTTTTCAAGTTTGTTGGTATACACTTGCTCATTATACTCTCTTATAATCCTTTATCCTATCTAATAAAAGAGAAAGATGGTAATTAGCCATACCTCCGCTACCCTTCCCATTGGCCAATCAGGGAGATATGCAAATTAACTGCCAGCCAAGATGGCGGCCGGCAGCCAGGCACTGAAGCGAACAGGAGGCTTGCTTGCTCCAGTGACGGAGGAAGCCATTGTTCCCTGCCTGCCTTGCTGGCCTCTGAGCTTCAGTTTAAGAAACGATGTTACAAATATAGAAGCTAAACAAAACCCCAGAAACCTGCTTTCAGCCGTCAGAGCTGGAGTGAGCAGAACCACAACAGTGTTACAATTATAGAACACAAACAAACCCAGTACCTGCTTTCAGCAGCCAAGGCCTCAGAGCTGGAGCCAAGCCTCAGAGCTAAAGCTGGCCCAGAATAAAAAAAAAAAAAAGAAAAAAAGGAGAGGTTGGGAGCTTCAGTCACCCGCCAGCCTGAAAACAGCCCTCAGCCCCTCATCCAGGCTGGCCAGGCACCCAAGCGGGACCCTCTCCCTGATCCAGGACACCCTTCAAGGCAAACCAGCCGGCCCCCACTCGTGCACCAGGCCTCTATCCTATATAGTAAAAGGGTAATATGCCTCCCAGCACTGGGATCAGCAGAGCCGTGAGGCCTCCCGGCACCGGGATCAGCATGACAGGGGGCAGTGCCCAAATCCCCTGATCGCCCTGTGGCTCTGTGTGTGACAGGGGGTGGGGCCACAACCCCCTGATCAGCCCTGCTCTGTGCCTGATAGGGGGGAGCTCCCCAACCCCCTGATCGCCCTGTGGTTCTGTGTGTGACAGGGTGCGGCACCCCAACCCCCTCATCGGCCCTACTCTGTGAGTGACAGGGGGGAGCTCCTCAACCCCCTAATCGGCCCTGCTCTGTGCATGACAGGGGGGAGCCCCCCAACCCCCTGATGGGCCCTGCTCTGTGCATGACAGGGCACGGAGCCCCAACCCCCCTGATGGGCCCTGCTCTGTGAGTGACGGGGGCAGCTCCCCAACCCCCTGATCGGCCCAGCTCTGTGTGTGACAGGGGGTGGTGCCACAACCTCCCCATTGACCCTGCCTTGAGTGTGACAGGGGGCGGTGCCCCAACCCCCAAATCGGCCCTACCCTGAGCGTGACTAGGGGTGGCATCACAACCTCCTGATCCACCCTGCTCTGTGCATGACAGGGGGCGGCGCTCCAACTCCCCAATCGGCCCTGCTCTGAGCCTGACCAAGGGCTGCACCTAGGGATTGGGCCTGCCCTCTGCCACCCAGGAGCAGGCCTAAGCCAGCAGGTCGTTATCTCCCGAGGGGTCCCAGATTGGGAGAGGGCACAGGCAGGGCTGAGGGATGCCCCCCTCCCCCGCAAGTGCACAAATTTTTGTGCACCGGGCCTCTAGTATTTCTATAAAATTGGTAGTAATGTCTATTGTTTCATTCCTGATTTGAGTCATCTTTTTTCTTGGTCAGTCTTTGTTAAAGTTTGTCAAATTTATTGATCCCTTCAGAGAACTAATTTTTGTTTCTGACTTTTTTCGGTTATTTTCTAGTCTCTATTTCATTTCTCCCTACCTCAATATTTGTTTTTGCTTCTTTCTTCTTGCTTTGGGATTAGTTTCCTCCCTCTTTTGTAATTAGATATGGTAGAGATTAGGTTATTGATTTGAAGTTTTTGTTTTGTTTTGTTTTTTAACATTGGTCAGGTGTTCCAGTGACATACTGTCTCAGTTTTTCTCTTGGAATATCTTAATTTCTCCTTCGTTTTTGAAGGATAATTTTGTCAGATACAAAATTCTTGGTTGATAGTATTTTTCTGTTAGCTCTATCCTTTGGCTTCCATGGTTTGGAATGAAAAAAAAAATCAGCTGTTAATCTTATTGAGAATCCATTATATAGGACATGGTGCTTCTTTCTAGCTGCTTTCCGAATTCTTTATTGTCTTTGGTTTTCAACAGTTTAATTTTGATGTGTCTTAGTGTGGATTTCTGAGTTTATCTCACTTGACATTCTTTGAGCTTCTTGTATGTTTATGTTGATGTTTTTTTATGAAATTGGGGATGTTTCACCAATTTATTTAAATAATCTTTTTGCCCTTTCTCTCTTCATCTTGGTGTAGTTGATAGCCTCTGGTTTCCTAGGCTCTGTTCATTTTTCTTCATTTTTATTTTTCTTCTTGTTCCTTTGACTGAAAAATCTCAATTAACCTATTTGAAGCTTGTTAATTCTTTCTTTGATCTGCTCAAATCCATTGTTGAGTCCCTCTAGTGAATTTTTCTTTCAGTTATTGTACTTTTCAACTCCTGAATTTCTATTTGGTTAACCTAATATGTTTTAGATCATGCCCCCTGGGGAGTAACTTAACATTAAACAAGAGAGAAAGGCATTCCTTTTGAGTGGGCCTTCCAGACAGACCAAATAAAAATTCTTTGTGAATGAGGTCCATGATACTGAGACAGGATAGTAAGAAGCTAAGAAAATTCCTTGGCAAGTGGAAACTGAGACAGATAGCTTAACAAACTAGTTGAGCAATTTACAGCCAGATACAGAAGGTCACCTCCCTAGAGATAACATCTAGGCCTCAGTTGTATTTCAGCTCCAGGCCCAGAAAAGCAGCAAAACCAGGTGTACAACCCCAGGGCCAGCTGCAATGACTAATGACCCCTTGCCTGGCACTGACCAATCAGTGGAGACCACAACCCTAAAAAGGCACAGCTGGAAAAGCTGATGACTATTCTACTGAGACCTTCCCTAACTCCCAGACTTACTTTAAAAACCCTCAAAACAAAGGACCTATCACACACTCTCCTTCCTAGGAACAGGCACACACCTTTCTCTTTCCCCTCTTCTCCCCCCTACAGGCATGCATCTCCTAAACTCTAAGGGACCTCAGGAGACTTGCAACTAAGGCAGCAATGGGCAGTGGCAGCTCATCCCGAGCTAACCCTCTGAACCTGTCTCCAAGGCCCCCTTTTCTCTGACTTCTCAGAGAGCCAAAGTAGCCCATCCTAGGCTCTCTCCTGTTGCTTCTTCTATCTCAACTCCATCCTTTGTTTCACTGTCCCCAGCTTTAATAAACATACTTTCAAAATCACCTGCAATCTATACACTACTGGCAGACCGGCTCAGGGCCAGGTCCCCTTTCCTGTAACAATACATGCACTGAGAATGTGGGCTGCTATTTTCATGACTGCTGTTGATAGGATTAAGGTAAGTTAAAACACCAGTAAGTCTGATCTTCTTAAGAATTGGCTTTTTAAAAAAAGAATAAATGCTCCCCAGATTACTGTAAGCCTTTGGTTAGATTCCAGTTTTAAAAATGTGATTCTGATAGTCTTGCCAGATTTTTTTTTTCTTTTATGGAGAGGTAGACTTTTAGAATTCCTTACGTCACCATTTTCTCCGATGTCACCTATTATTTTGTTTTCTCCCCATCATTAATATGACTTCATTTGGGTTTCACACGAAGACAGCTACGTTTGTAGTTCTTCTTTTTGACTGGAGAGTGGGGACTGAGGTTTGGGGGGTTTCTGGGGAAGAAGCAGTAATTATTTTTTTAGGTTTTGAATATTACATAGCAAAATTGATACTCCACTGTATTTTTCTTTCTAAGCACTCCTAGGTCTTGAACACACTGAAGATAATACTAAAAACTTTTTGAGCATATTTTAGCAGAACAAGAACCAAGATGTGGAGAACATGCAAAGTATGGGGTTTCTCATATGTCATTCTTTTCTGATCCACTGTGGAAGAAACACAGCACCCTGTTTAATAATAATTCAAGATGCTTATGTTTCCTTAGAATTTTAAAAATTACACTTTTCATAAAAAATTAGGTTTAAACAATTGAGTATTTTGAGTATAATGTTAAAGAGAAGTTGAAGAGTGAGTTCTCAATATCTTTTTGTTGATTTTTAAAAGAACAGTAATAATAATTCATTAATATTACCAATAATGCTACTAATTATGTTTAAAAATTAGAATTATCATTACCATTATTATTGTAACCACTACTAATAATTATATACTTATGCATCTTACTGGAGGAAGTGGGAATATTTAGATACAGAAATGTGTACCTATGTAATTTCTGTCTACAAGTAATTCGCACAACATAAATGGTAACACATGCAAAAATACCGAGGCCCTGCATGTAATAATCAGTGCTACATGAGGCCAGAGCCAGACCGGACCTGCAAGCTCGTTGTTATTGGTGTGAGACGAGATAAGTACAGAAACTGAGAATAGTGTCTACACACTTTAAGGCACTTTGAGAATGGGGCACATCCCCTCTAAAATGAAAAATTTTCTCTGTGCAATGTAGTAACAATAAACATGGGCTTGTATTTTACATGTCTTTTTTTTCTTATTTCATTTTTCAAATATTTCATTGTTCTATTTTAACAAAGGTATTAGTCTGCAATAATTCAGAGAGGGGAGAAACCAGTCCTTTACCGAGACAGTTTGAGAAATGCTAGCTTAGATAACTTATGCTACTTGGTTTGGGAAATGTGTTTGGGTGACAGTTACTATCTGGATTTAGAGGAACAGAGCTGGATCACTGTGGATTAGAGTGTTTGAGCAGCATTTATAGAACAAGTGGGATTTTACATTGTTATAAATTACAGGTGAAGAATGAAGAAAAATCCCGGGATCGAGCTTCCTAAAATTTAGAAAGGCATGTAAATTCGCCTAAGGTTTTGCATCTCTCCTGTTTGAGTATAGGAATCCCTTCCCATTATGTTGGGTAAAATCAGGAAATGGATTACAATCTTTTAATTTCCTCTTTGGCTTTGAAGTGACTTGAATAAGTGATTTAGAATTTAAATGGTGTGATTGGTAGAATCTTGAAGCGAATGAGAAAACATAAATTAAATGTCTTCTCATTTTCAAAATTAGATAGAAGAGCTTGAGCCCACCTAAGAGAAAGAAGAACTAAATTAAAATGTTTGGCACTGAAAGTAATCAGAACATTTGACCAAATTGAGAAAAACTAAATTCTTCTTAAACTTTAGTCCTGTACTTTTTAAAGCCCTCATCCTATTTGGATATGGGTGGAAACAATGATTTTCTCATGTATGAAAAATTAATTTTATCCTGAGGCTCGACAAGGAGTTCACCTTGACATGTTTTACTTAAAGCCAGGAGTTCTTCAAAATCAGCAGTTTACATCAAGCTTTTTATTTTGAAACGTCTTATTAAATGTATTGGGGTGACATTGGTTACTAAAATTATATGGGTTGGTTTCAATAGTATAGCGGTTACCAAAGGGAAATGGAGTGGGGGAAGGTAGTAAACAGTTTACATATATTAAGCTTTAAATTAAAGCCTCCACAGTATTAGAAGTCTGTGGGAACTGGAAAGAACCATGTCTAATCCAAATAAAGTCCTTTAAACTTGGACTTGAAGAGTCCTAAGTCATGAGAAGCTAAGACTTCCTGGTAGTCCAAGACACAGGTAGGTAGCCCTGGGACAAGGGACCCTGATTGGGAGGAAAGGAAACGAGGTCACCTAATTTCTAACCCAGTGCACTTACTTTTGTAATTTTCTATTAGTAGAATTAGACACTGCACACAATCGGCTTTCAGAAACCTGCTTTTCACATTCCTGAACAACTTGAGGCCACTTGGTCAAGCAGCCAAAGTCCTGGGTGGTCACAGCAAGTCAGGGTACAGAACGAGGCTGGTGGGGCAAGAAGCTGGCGACTGTTGGTGGCCACTGGAGCTTCACCCAGGCTCACTGGGTGGCTGTCAGGGGCAGGTGGAGGCTCCATTCAAGCTTGATTTTCCCAGGGACACACAAACCCTGAGTCTTAGAAGAGCTCTGTATTGCTTATATTGTGAAGTACATACATCATGGGCTGTGGTTGTTGTTATTGACATGTATTTGTCTCTAACTGTAGGGCAGCTTTCTCAAAGCCAGTCCCATGGGGTCTGGCTGAGTCATAAGGTTGTATAAACACAAACCGTGTTCCAGTTTTCCCTGAAGTATCTGTCCTGTTTTAGTTTAGCGGGACACAGATGGACCTAAAATCATTGGGACTTTCATTTAGCACACTCCTTCAGCTGGGTGATCAGAGCACTCTGGACTTGGCTCCTTCTGATGTTCAGAAATACTAAATGTTCCTTCCGTGGAGGCTAAGGTGGCCCTCTAAAGTGGATTGTAATCACGTAAAAAGGGACAAAATAATGCTGGCAACATCCTGTGGTCAGTTGGAAAAAGTGAAGCATAGAACAATTTTAAGACTGAAGACTTGGGGTTGTGATGTATCATTCTTTCCTCCCACTCCACACTGATTGTATCTCCTTATTGTTGGGCAACCTCATTCTCCTCTCCATGCTTTGGTCCCAGCTGCTCCTCCTTGCCTGGAGGATGGTCTATCCAATCATGATAATCCAAGACAGACTCATGGTCCATTCAAATCAGCTCATTCTTTATGGTACAACTCAAATTCTAGCTCTCCCACAAAGCTTTCCTTCCCAAATAGTTTTGGGTTGTAAGAAAACCATGGTTAGTCAGACCTGAGATGGGCAAGTTGCCTAATCTCTCACAGATTCTTCACTATAAAATGCTGGGTCATTGATGTAAAAAATGAGTGGTGGGTATAACTTCTATTATTATTCCAGCCATCTATTTGGCTGGAGCCCTTTTCTCATGGATACCCCAAACATGAGAATCAGAACCACATCTTTTGGCACGTGTATGATTTTTGAAATAATTCAGGTGTTTTGGCCTTATCTCCCTAGGAATCCCAACAGTGAAGACACCCCCATCTTTGAAGCAGAGATTCAGTTATGCTGAGTGTCACTTATGGAACACTTGCTTTGTGGTAGGTGCTGGGCTGTTTCATTTAATTCTTAAAATGGCCCTAAGAAGAGATTTTTACCTTCTGTTTACAGAAGAGGAAAGTGAGGCCGAGCCCATGGTTACTCCAGAGGCCACAGCTAGTAACTGGCCTTGAACCCAAGCCCTTCATTAATCACAGCAAGTGCCGAAACCCATTTGGCTCAGTGGATAGAGCGTCGGCCTGCGGACTGAAAGGTCCCAGGTTCGATTCCGGTCAATGGCATGTACCTTGGTTGCGGGCATATCCCCAGTAGGAGATGTGCAGGAGGCAGCTGATGTTTCTCTCTCACTGATGTTTCTAACTCTCTATCTCTCTCCCTTCCTCTCTGTAAAAAATCAATAAAAAAATATATTTAAAAAAAATCACAGCAAGTGCTCTCCAAACAGTAGGTACAGAAGGTGCTGGAGGGCAGATAATGACTGACTGATCAGCTGACTGCACTCATACCCCCAGTCAGACTACATCCTTGTCTCCATAGCATCTTTACCTGCCACCCTCCTTGCTTTTGAGATGTGAATTCCCACTCTGACTCTGTTTTCCCTCTGCCATCACATGGAGTATCAGCACAGCGCCATAGAGTTATAAGGACTCAGAAAGTGAGTAAACATATTTCAGGGGGCAACTAAGTGGTAAGAGTGAAAACAAGGTGGCAGGCAAAACCCCCAAGCATGTCTGAGAGGGTTGAAGGGGGGCTTGTGAGAGAAGATTCTGGGGACAAGTGATAGATGACCTATTTCTAGAATCAGGTAGAAATGTTAATTCCCTGCAGGGTGGAAATCAGAAGGAATCATAACCTGCAATCAGTCCTAGCATGCTAATAGGACGGGAGTCCCATTTGGTGCTTCTAGAAATGAACCAATAACCACATAGGTCAGATGGCAATTGCCTTCATTCAGCTAGAAAAATGCCTATTTTTCAACCAGTGAGTGCACTGTTTGGGATTTCTGTTGTTCTGTTGTTCTTCCTCTGTTGGAAAGAATATATAAAAGTCGTAGCCAAAGGCAGAACACTTGCCTTGCTGACAGATGGCCTACCAACTATGGCACATCATGTGCTGCTAAACTATTAGAATTACGACTCGCTGCTTCCTCGGCAAATGCCTGCCCTAGATGGAGTGCTCTAGACGCTGCAGCTGCCTCTGTCCTTTCCCACGCCTTTATGATGTTTAAAGGCCACCAGAAACACTTTATTTTTTTTAAATATATTTTATTGATTTCAGAGAGGAAGGGAGAGGGAGAGAGAGATAAAAACAGTCATGATGAGTGAGAATCATTGATCGACTGCCTCCTGCATGCCCCCTACTGGGGATCGAGACCCCAACTTAGGCATGTTCCCTTGACCAGAATCCAACTTGTGTCCCTTCATTCCATAGGCCAATGCTCTATCCACTGAGTGAAACCAGCTAGGTCACTTGAAACACTTTAAACAAGGTACACCATGTGGCTTAATAGACACTAACATCTTACAGGGCTGACCTAGATTTATCTATTCCAGGTGCACAGAAATTGTATTTGCACCCTCCCTCATCATATCCACTCACTTTCCATTGAAAATACTATTATCTTATTATTTTCTTTTCTCATGAGAAGAAGGAATCATCCTGAAAGGGGGGTGAAGGGGCAGGCAGTGATAAAGGTAGAATAATGAAAAGAAAGTATCTTTTGAGTGCCTACTGTATGCATGTCAGTCTAATCCTAAAGAACTTCAGGGTTATGTATTCTTATTGTAGTATTAGATGCCTAGTGCATGAAATTCATGTACGGATAGGGTCCCTAGCAGCGGCTGGGGCCTTCCTTTGTTCTCTGCTGCCTCCTGGTGGTCAGCACACATCATGGGGAGTAATTGAACTCCCTGTCAGTCAAACTCCTGAGGGGACACTTTGCATATCAGGCTTTTATATATACACTAGAGCCCCAGTGCACGAAATTCGTGCATGGGCTGAGGGTCCCTCAGCCCGGCCTGCATCCTGTCGCAATCCAGGACCCCTCAGGGGATGTCGGGCCTAAACCGGCAGATGAACATTCCTCTCGCAATCCAGGATGCTGCATGCACCAGTGACCATATTTTTCATACAGGTGAAAAACATCTTGCTGTTGTATGGGCAACTACATTTTTTTGCCCTGATTATAAAAAGTAGTACATAACATGATCCTTCTGAGGCAGTAGTATCATTTACCCCATCTTATGGGTGGAAAAACTGAAGCAGAGAGAAGTTAAGTCATTGGCTTTGTCACACAGTTATAAGTGTCATAATCAGGGCTAACCACAAAATGTCCAAGCCAGAGTCCATGCATGTCATCACTGCATCATCCTGTTTTTTCAGTGTTAGAGTAGCCTTGCCAGGTTTTAATTATTAAATCTGAGAGACTGTTCCCAATATATATAGTAGGGTCCCTAGACCTGGCCATCAATCAGGGCCGATCTGTGGGGTGACCAGCAGGTGGGGTGATCGGGGGCCCCTGCTGGCACCCGCCTTGGCACTGCCCACCAGCTGGCCCTGCCCCCCGATCGCCACCGCCAGTCGCCTTCTTCTTGGGGGCAGCTCCAGCATTGAGTGTCTGCCTCCTGGTGGTCAGTGCACATCATAGCAACTAGTTGTTCCACTGTTTGGTTGATTTGCATATTAGGGTTTTATTATATAGGATTTATTGGCGTGCAATTCATATAACATACAATTAAACATTTTAAAGTGTACAATTCAGTAGCTTTTAGTGTATTCAAATGTTGGGCAATCCCCCCCTTTCCAGTTTCAAAACATTTTCATCACCCCTAAAAAACACTGCATACCTACTAGGTAATCACTCCACATTTTCTTCACTCATCCCCTGGTAATCACTAACCTGCATTCTGTCTCTATGGATTGGATTATTCTGGATATGACATATCAAAGAAATCATATGACATATAAACTTAGCATGTCTGCTTCTTTCATTTAGCATAATGTTTTTGACGTTCCTCCAACTTGTAACATACATGACACTCTGTTATTTTATGGCTGAATAATATTCCATTGTACATACATGCTATACTTTGTTTATCTATTTTTTGGCTGATGGGTGGATACTTAAATTGTTTCTCCTCTTTGGTTATTATGAATGATGCTGCTATACACATTCATGCACAAGTTTCTGTATGCACATATGTTTTTGGTTTCTCATGCAACTATACATAGGAGTGGAATTGTTGCCTTAAGCCTGCTTTAAGATGGGGAAACTGAGGCTGAGAGAGGATAGGTACCCAACCCAGGGTCATTCCAATCCTCAGGGGTGGAGCTAAGATTAGGACCCAGGTCTGCCTGGTTCTAACTCTAAAACTTCTTGAGTTAAAAAAAAAAAATCACTAATTATTTTGTAGACTAATTCTGACTTTTAACCTCAACTCAGACACCATGAGGTCACATGATAAATAAAACTAATTTGAACTCGTGGAACATAGTTTCATTAGGCTCATGCTGAGATCTGAGCTTTTTGTTTCCCAGGCAAGTCAACAGCAATAGACTTGACTTTTTTAGATCAACTATAACTTTTATTTTAAAAAGCCTCAATTATGCCTTAACACAGAGGACTTAGTGAAACAATCAGTTAAATTTTAATTTGATAATTAATAGTATAAACGTGTTGGAATACTTTGGAATTAGAAAGGCTTGCGTGCCATTTTCCTTTTCTATTAGCCATTGTTTTAAGATACACTTATACTTGTCTTATGTACTGATTGGACAGGAACTTAGTCATTAAAAAATAGAAAATGAGTAAATTTTTACTCATGCGCTTTTTTTTTCAGTGAATTATGAAAACAAAATAAAAAGTGAAATATAGTGGGGAGTCCTATGTACTATTAAGAAATGGTGTCTTTCCTTCAAAGCCAATTATTCCTGGATAGGAAATAATCAAACTGCCAACACATATCTTCTGAACATTCATTAGGAATGTCTACTCATAAGACAGCAAATTCTGGGGGAATTTGTGTTGTCTGAGTGAGATAATAGCTCATTTACAATGTGTCTAATATACATGTGTACTACAAAGTTATTTCCTCACAGACCTGTCCGTGTACATACACCCACCTGCACCCAAACACCTGCCATCAGCATGAAGCAAACTTTCCAGGTTCCCAACAGAACAAAAATACTGAGACCATTATTTTAACACACGCTTAATACTTGAGGCTACCAAGCACTAGATGTTATAAAGGAGTTAAAATAAATGGTATCTCAAAATATGATGCAGGCAGAAATCAAATGATATGCCTTAGAGCTACTTCGCTAAAATGAGTTACAGACAGCTAAGTAAAATTACTCCGTATGTCACCAAATCCCCAGTAATCTCTATCTATATGTTATTTTTATTAAAATAGAAAACAAGTTTTTCAAATGACAAAGAACCAAATCTTATTCATTTTCATTTATTCAACACCACTGGATGTTCGCTATGATAAAATGAATGGAAGCCTAGCCTCTGTTGAGAAGATATCACTTACACCCAGGAGATAACCACCTCATTCTTCTCAGAAGCAAAAGGGAGAAGAGCAAAACTTCCTGTATTAAGTTGGCTTCAAGCCAAAGAACAAAACTAATAATACTAATACAGCAAGTAGAGCCGTACGTTGAATGAATGAATGAAACACCCTAGATGGGATAAAGAAGTAGATAGAACTTATTTGGAAACTTCAGACTGGGTGAGAGGAGTTTCATGTTGGTTTTTAAGGAGGTGATAGGCACAGATTATAGGGGACAGCAGATGATGTTGTGGTCTTTTTAGACATACCAAAATTAAATTGACAAGTGTTACATATTAAAAATCTTAAAAGTTGAGTTTTTGTGTCCCAGTAATACTATACCTAAGAATTTTTCCTAATAAAAATGACTCAAAACATGAAATAAAGTTAAGGACACATGTAATGCCTTAATCAATAAAGAAGATAAATTTTTAAAAAGTAGTAATTTAACAATATGTTTTGTTATTTTTTTATGGTAAAAATTTAAAAACAACTAACAAGAAATAACAATAGAAATAAATTATTAATAAACATTTAACATTAATAAACTAGAGGCCTGGTGCACAAAATTCCTGCATGGGTTGGGTCCCTAGTCCTGGCCAGCGATCAGGGCCAATCTGGGCCTTCCAGCTGCCTGCCAGGGCCTCCCTTCCCCAGCTGCCAGCTGCTGGCTGGGGCCTACCTTTGTTCCGCACCGCCCCCTAGTGGTCAGCAAACATCATAGTGAGCAATTGAACTCCCACTCTCCCAGTCAAATTCCCAAGGTGACAATTTGAATATTAGCCTTTTATATATGCACTGAGTGGCCAGATTATTATGACCACCTGACATTTGTAGGCAAATTAGCTATAATTTCACGCTGAAGTTGCTAGAGGGCCAGACCATTATAAATAAGGAAGCAGGTTGTTTACCACAACAGTAGAAGTGATTTTTTTCTGAAGATATGGGTAAACAACATGATTTAACAGCCTTTGAACGTGGGAGATATATACTGAGTGGTCAGATTATTATGACCACCTGACGTTTGTAGGCAAATTAGCCGTACACTACATCGTATGGGATATGGAAGCTGAAGGCCTGTTCGAACACCTTTGCTGTCTGCAGTTACCAAGATAAAATGTCTCCAATTTGCACAGGAACACAAGGATTGGACAGTCGAGCATTGGAAAAAAATCATGTGGTCCAATGAATCACATTTCCAGTTGCATCATGCAGATGGCAGAGTGAGAATTTGGAGGAAACAGCATGAAAGCATGCACCCCACATGCATGAGTACAACCCTTCAAGCTGGTGGGGCCAGTGTTATGGTTTGGGGCATGTTTTCCTGGCATGATTTGTGTGGAACAACGTCTGAATAGCACAACATACCTAAGTATCGTTGCTGATCAGGTTCATCCTATCATGTTGATGGCGTATCCCAATGGAGATGGCTTCTTCCAACAAGACAATGTGTCATGCCACAGTGCTCGTATTGTGCAGGAGTGGTTTCAAGAACATGAGGGAGACTTTACCTTACTTAGGGGACCCCCACAATCACCAGATCTCAATCCAATTGAGCATTTGTGGGACAAAGTTAAAAGAGCCATCAGGCAGCTGGTTCCACAACCATCAAATCTCAGAACTGGACAGTGCTATTTATCAGGCATGATGCCAGATTCCTCGCATCACCTTTCAACATCTCGTGGAGTCAATGCCAAGAAGAATCGCTGCAGTATTGAAGGCAAAAGGTGGCCCAACGAAGTACTGATGGGTGGTCATAATCATCTGGCCACTCACGTTCAAATATATCCCACGTTCAAAGGCTGTTAAATCGCGTTGTTTACCCATATCTTCAGAAAAAAATCACTTCTACTGTCGTGGTAAACAACCTGCTTCCCTATTTATAATGGTCTGGCCCTCTAGCAACTTCAGCGCAAAATTATAAGTAATTTGCCTATAAACATCAGGTGGTCATAATAATCTGGCCACTCAGTTTATATTTGACTGACAGAAAGAAATCAGAAGAAAATTAAACTATGATAAGTGAATAAATGAAATCATGTCTTTAGACCCAAGGAGAAGCCAATATGAAATAGTGTTAATATCAGTATTAAAAAAATCTATAATTAATAGAAAATATGTATTTAGAGATTATTTTATTAAGAAACACAAGGGTTTCAAACCGGGAAGAATGGATTTCTGCTGGAGGCAATGGCACCAAGAAGGCAAGGATTTGGAATGATGGGGAGGAGAGGGAAAATGGAGACTTGACTGAAACGGAGACTTCCAACTAGCAGCTAGGATCTTGGCCACACCCATTTCTGGTTAAGAACTGAACCAGGGAAGAAGATAACCCAAGCCTTCACAGAGATGCTACTTGCAATCCTTAGGTCTTCTGTTGTGGGAGGGCTCTCAGCATCTGAGCCTCTGGGAAGAGGACCCCATATGGTTTGGGCACTTATAATTTAATACACATCCCCATGGAAGGAAATACAGGAATTACTGAATGGAGGTGGGGATTGGGTGGGGAATAAACTGAACTCAGCCTAATTCCATATGCCTGTGAGTAGAGACCCTGCCAGAAGTGTTTTTATCTGAAATAACTAATTCCAGGACAGATTGGTCAACCATCCCCCAGATTGGTGCTGTGGAAAAATCTTTTGGGCAGAAAAGCTACTATCATATCCCCAAGCTCATGGGGTCACATGGACCAAATTCTGTGGATGAAACTATAAACTGGAGGAATACAACAGAATTTTCCTGAAACTACTGAGCCACTCTGACCACCAGCCTTTTGCAACCTCCTTTTACACGCCCTGCCCCCCTTCCCTGTCCCCTTGCTGGCCTCTCCTATCCAACAAGCATCTCAATCAGCTCTGTGGTTCATAAGCCATAACAGTAAATATGGATTTCCATGAATGTGTAGGCAAAACACATTATATGAGCATGGAAAAGACTACATTTGTCCATGGCAATTTAAAACCACTGCAACATTTTTGGCCCCTGTAGTGTTAGAAGAGTCATGTCCTGTATGGATAGAATTCATCTAAATATTCTCACACAGGTCAGCATTTAAGCAACATAGTTCTTTGTTCCCATAAGAAAACAAAAGAAGGTGGTATCACAAAGCTGCTAAGGTGTACCCAACCCAATTAAATTTTTTTTTTCATTTTGAAATCATTTTAGAACTATAGAGGAGTTGCAAAGATAATACAGAGTTTCCACATCCTCATTACCCAGCTTTGCTAATATTAATATCGCATATAACCAAAGTACATTTATTAAAACTAAGAAATTAACATTGGTATATTACTATTAAGTAAACTTTAGTAGACTCTATTCAGATTTTTCTAATTTTTCCACTAATGTCTTTTTTTTCCCTTTCTTTCTGGGATCTCATCCAGAACCTCCTATGGCATTTAGTCATTCATGTCTTCTAATTTTTATTTTTTATTTTTATTTTTTGCCAATCAGTGGCAGTTTCTTAGTCTTTCCTTGTTCTTCATGATCTGAACACATTTGAACAGTCTCTCGATTTGGATTTGTGTGATGTTTCCTCATGACTAGACTGAGGTTATGATTTTGAAGACATATTTCAGCAGTGAAGGGCCCTACTCTTCATATTTTATCAGGGGGCATATAATTACTAACATGATCTGTCACTGATCACTTCTTTATTATGGTATCTGCCAAATTTCTGCACAACCTAACTTTTTACTTTTGGACATAGTTGCCAGATTTAGTAAATAAAAACACAGGACCTCAAATGGGACATCTTATATAATGAAAGGCTAATATGCAAATTGTCCCCATGTGCACTGAGCAACAGTGCAGATCATGGCAGGCGTTGGCGATGTGGCACTGGCAGCAGGCAGCAGTAGAGGCGCTGCTGGCCTCAATGGGCCCCGATGAGAGCAGGACCATAGTGCGATGGTGGAGCAGGTGAGTAGGCAGTGTCAGGCCAAGGCAGGTGCAAAGGGAGGCCCCCACCAGTGGTGGCAGGCAGCCAAGGGAAGGGAGGCCCAAGACGGTAGCCAGCAGCCCATAGGGACCCCACCCATGCATGAATTTCATGCACTGGGCCTCTAGTACTTATAATAAAAACATATTTTTTAATCTAAAATTCAAATATAACTGGGCATCTTGTATTTTATCTGGCAGTCCTACTGTCAGAAGTAACTTCTCAATAACAGCTATAAATGTTCACTGAGCCCTCACCACCATGGAACTTTCCTCACCCCACATTCCATGCCTCAAAGACTGCAGTGTAAGCAAGAATCCTATTTAGTGCTTAAGTCAGTAATTCTCAAAGTCTAGGATCCACAAGAATTCCTTGGAGACCTGGCCCTAACACCAGCTTCTGATTCAGGAGGTCTGGGGTGGAGCTCTACAATTTGCATTTCTAACAAGTTCCCAGGAGATGCTGATGCTGATGGTCTAGGGACCTCATTTCAAGAAATCCTATCTTTCACAGTGAGGAATTTGGGTATTTGTACTTCCTATACTTACCATAAGATAAATATCCATACAAACTGTATGTTACAAATCTGCCATTACAACTCATGTAGGGTGTGTCAAAACTGACACAACTTACTCTTAACCTATGAATGACTCATATATAAGAATGGAAACAAAGAACAGTCCAGACCAGACCCTTCTATCCCCTGAAGGTGGGAATCCTTTTTCTCCCCAGTTAGAGTTGAGAATTAGGCTAGATCTAGAAGGGGAGCTACAGTCGGGTGGCTTCCTCCTCCTCACTGCTGCCTCAGCTGTGGAGAGGACACAAATTTATTTCCAGGAGCATCTATCCATCCATTGTCACCCCTTACCTAAAACCATGGAACTTATCAGGGAGCCATTCTACATAAGATGCGGAGATGGCTGGAAATCAGAATGCACTACTTCACAGAAAAAAATACTATAGACACAAACCAAACTCAACCTGTGTTTTTATGTTGTTGTTTTTGTGTTTGTTTTAAAACCTATTGTGGGTTGGTTTGGGTACCTGATACTTAAAACACTGCCCCACTCTCCTTACAGGAAAAGTCTTTCTTGGAACCAAACAAAAAAACTTTCAAGTGCTTCAACACAATACAAGTGATCCATATTTTGGAGATGTCCCACGCACTTCTCCCCTCCCCTTTGATGGACTATTTTAGATGGAAGGAATGAGATTCTGGTCAAGCTCTTCTGCAACGCTTACCTACCCTTTGCATTGGGTACCTAAGCAGCTAGCTACCTACAATACTCTCATGTTAATTTAAGCTCAGATCCTACTTGGCTAGTGGTAATCTTTCCAAGTTGAAAAAGCACTTTGAAAGGTGAAGGTCTCTGAAAAATGGCTAATGTGTTCATTCTTCTAGCATATAGCATATGCCAAGGATCCCATCAGGTAATTCATATACAGGATCGCATTAGTCTTGACTGCACTATTGTGAGGAAGGTAGAAATAACCCCCTTTTACAGATTGCTAAGTTGCAAAGCACATTATAGACCCAAGATTTAGCTTCACTGTTTTAGACCTGACTTTACAATCAATACTTCATTTAATTCTCAATTCAACCCAGTATAAACTTTCCCAAGGGACCGAGCTTCAATCTTTTATACCATCAGGAAGAGCATTTGGTATTCTTAACTGGGCACCTACAAATAGTGCTACGAGTAGGCTGGCATACCAAAAATAACTGATGAAACATTTTTCCCTTTAATGCTCTTCTAACATTATTTTCAAAAGGAAATAAAATACAATCTCTATCAAAAAAATTCTAAAACCCATAATAGGGGAGACAAAATCTTAGTATTACCCTCATGTGACTAAGACCACTAGAGTCACCTGGTAACACTTCGGGGTAATGAGAAAAAATCTGAGGGCAAACAAAAATTTAATATTTTGCCTAAGTTTGAACTGGACAAACAGGTTTATTTCTAAAAGTCACCTTAGAGAAAGAGAGGTCACTAAGAGTAGTTATCTAGATTGTATGGCATTTATTTACTGTTGAACCTCTGATTTCCACACAAAGAAACAGAATGGAAGGTCACCAGTCCTGACGGGGAAGAACTAAAACTTTACATTTCTTCTTCTTTATTTTCTGAAGACTTAAGTGACTGCAAGACTCCCAGGCTTTCACGCGAGACCTCTCAAATGTGGTAGCTACTAAGGGTGGTAGCCGGATAGCAAATGTCTTTAAAGGGACTGAATGGAATGCAACCAAGTATTTAGGCGAGTAGCC
Organism: Myotis yumanensis; assembly: GCF_028538775.1. Lineage (NCBI taxonomy): Eukaryota > Metazoa > Chordata > Mammalia > Chiroptera > Vespertilionidae > Myotis > Myotis yumanensis. Next base: position 54,907,766 of record NW_027223752.1, on the reverse strand, counting down.
AGGTCTATCTCTTTTCAGGAGGCTAATGGAGGTGTGGCCCTCCTCCCCAGCATTTCAGGAGGAGAAGGGGGCCTCAGCTGCATTCATCCATCTTGTACCTGTCCTGCTTCCATCGCTGGCTCTCCCTGCCTCTGGGGTTTAGCTCTTCCTGTCCTTGCAGGAGTATCTGAAAACAAAAGCTCCCATCCTACTACCAAAAAAACCCTGATATGATTATAGCCCAGGAACGGTGGAAAAGAGAAACTGTGATCCAGAAATTAAGTGGCCCAAGCATCGGAAGTAAGATGCTGGGGAGAGCTCCGCAGGTGAGGTTGTGACCAGAATGAAGACATCTCACCACATGTCTTATTTTGGTCCTTCCATGCCCTCATCCATTGTACCCACAGGCCTGAAAGAACTCACAGGCCTCCTTGAGGAAGCCAACTTCATCACCCTTTTGAAGACACTTCGTTTTAACAAGTGTGGTTTTCCATTGGGGCATTGGGGTGTCAAGGGCCAGAAGCTTTAAAAAGGAAAGAAAGAAGAAAATCAGGAAGTGGTGTAACAAAGGCCTAATTATAAGGGAGGAGTATCTCTCTACAGACAGGTCACTGGAAGGATGCCAAGGGCTCTAGCCACATAAAGGAAAAGATTGTTATAAAAAGATGTTTAAAAAAAGAAGAAGAAGAAGAAGAAAGAGGCATGGCAGTGGAGACTGCGAGGGGGTGGGGCACAGAATAGGGAAATGAATAAGAATAATGACTTAAAAGCTTTTTTTTCCCCCCTCTGGTTCTCTGCTTCCTTTTCTGCAGATGCTCAGCTGAGCCAGTGCAGCTGGCTCCCTGACAAATGTGGAGAAATCAGCCAATTTGAGCTGGTTGTTAGCAGCCCTGGCACAGAGGCTAGGAGAGATGAGGGGCTGCCTCAGGTGTGGCAGGAAGTCTTCCAGAGCCATGGCTGAGAGATCGTGGGCCAGTGTGTGGCCTGCTGGCCTCCAGGTTCTCACCAGCACCCCCTCCTACCTCCTGGCTCCATTCTACCTCCTGGCTGGATAAAGGTGACCTTGGATGAGGAATCTTCCTCTATTAGTTTCTCTTCCCCTCCCCAACACCCTCCTGACAATTCTCTCCTCTCTTAAAACTGGTGGGATTTCCTCCTGCTCACTTGGTGCAACAAAAGGACTCTTGTTCCCAAGTGTCTGAGCACACATCTGATGGCCCAACTCAAGGTCCTTAGGGAACAACTGATGCATAGCCCTTTCCCATCACTGCACTGAACCAGAGTCTGGGGACACCCTGGCAGAACACCCTGGCATTGCCCCACAAGTCAGGGAAGGCTTCTTTGTAAATGTTCACTAACACCAAAGAGTAGGCCACACACATTTATTTACACATTATTATGTGGACACAGAGTATGACCATGACAAAAGGAGGGCACATCTGGCTATACAGTTCAAGCAAAGCAATTAACACTTTGGAACGAGTTCAAGGTAAAGTAGTGGTGCAAGTTCCTTACCTATTAAATTGTCCACTTTTCTGTAAGTCTTATTTATGAATTATTTGACAAACAAAAAGGATAAAAATGAGGAAGTAAGATAAGTAAGTTCTCACTTATCATCATCCATAGGGTCTGCAACTAAGCAAAACGATGTATAAAGAAATCAATTTTTCTATAGGCTAATTGATAGAAACAAGAGTTAATTTCCTAGAGCATCTCACCAATGTTATAAGGAAACACACTGAGTGAAATGACCTTATTCGAGGACCTGCTGCACTAAAATAAGTGTTTACATAGGGAAGTTTCTAGGGAATGAAGATGTTCTACATCTTGTTTTGAGTGGTGGTACATGGATGGATACAACTGCCAAAGTTCACTGAATTGAACACTTAATATTCTGCACATTTTATTATATGTTAATTATATCCAGATAAAAATTTTAAATATAAGTGCCTATGTTCCAGTAACACTCACTATACCTACATAATGCATCCATACCAGCACACTGAAGGGTCCCTACTGTAAAAATATGCAAAGAAAACATTCATGAGGTCACTTCCTCAGTTATCCTTTACATAATGCAATATTTTCAAAAAGAATGGAAAATGATTCCTATATGATCTTCAAATACATTCTAGGAGCTTACAGCAAAAATACTTTGTGAGAGAGAAATGATATTGTTTTATGTTATATATGAGTTGACTAGTTATAATCTGACAGTAAAGTATGTCAGGCACTTGACTTCTTTGGTCTGGAAAGCCTTAATGTGGGCAGTGCTGGCTGGGAGTGTAGAGGGAAGAGCAACAAAATTGGTTTGAACTATACTGATTGCAGATGACATGAGCACATTGTTCAATTCAGGAAGAGAGCGATAGACCATCAGAGGTGAAAGGGTATTGGATTATATAGTCTATTCAACTCATTAAATCAATATAAAAATTGAGGCTCAGAGAAGGAAAGCCATTTGCCCAGGAACACACAGATGTGGGTCTTCTGGATCTCAAGTCTATTTCTCCTTCCAGTTTTGCATTACTCTTGTTTTAAATGCCACCTTCTACTAAGATTTTAAAGCAAATATGATATTTATATCTGTCCTCAAATTCCTACAAAGTAATATTTTTACCATGTAATATTGTAAAACATCTTCAGAAAAATGTTTTTTTCCCTGAAAATGGTTGTTCAAAAAATGTGTGTTTTTAAAATTAAGATAGCCTAGTGTTATACTCAATTACTCATGTTCACCTTCTTAGAAAGTACTCATGTATATTTTCTCAATAATAGTTATGGCTCTTGAAAACTCTAATTCATGTTTGCTGATATCCCATGCCTAGAATACAAGATTCTCAAAGGCACTTTTATCACCATAAACCCACATTTTTTTCCATTTGGACCTCAATGCTTCCTTTGACTTTGCTTCAGTGACTAAGCAAGTTATCCTATTCTCTTCGCTTTAAGAATTGGTAATGATAAGGTAAAAACCATAATTCCATGAAAGTAATTATTGTGTTTAATGAAGAAACAAACCAATGCTCTTATTCATATCTTCAACTCACTGTTCATATAGAGAGTGAGCCACAATGAACAAATGCTAATGGGATGTTCATATCCATATCAGTCACACTGAAGATGGGGGGACTTACTGCCCACAAGCAGAAATGAACCTACTCAGGAGACAGTGGTGGTTTTGGGAATCCCAACATAATGACCAACCACACTGGATTTTACTATAGTGACAGCACCCTGGAGCTAGAAGGGAGCTGAAAAATCATCATGCTTGTTAGAAAAAAAACCCCAACAGAATTCTTTTGAAATTAAATCTTATATGGACCAGGTCTTATCAAGACTTCCTGCACATGTGTATGCCAGGACTCAGCCTTCAAAAGGACCCATGGCATCTTTGACCATGCACATGGAAGGGAAAGAATGGAATAAATTTTGCTCTGGGTTCTTGTTTTTTCCTGCTAGCTTCAAAGAAGATTAAGCATATATATATATGTGTGTGTGTGTGTGTATGTGTGTGTGTTTATTGATTTTAGAGAGAGGAAAAGAGAGGGAAAGAGAGATAGAAACATCAATGAGAGAGAAACAGCAATTGGCTGTCTCCTGCACACTCCCTACTGGGTATCAAGCCCAAAATCTGGGCATGTGTACTGATCGGGCTTCGAACTAGTGATATGCTGGTGCATGGGAGGACGCTCAACCAACTGACCCACACTGACCAGGTTAGACTCAACCCTTTTTGAATAGGGCTGAGTCATGAAAACTGACTTATGGCCATTTAGAAGTACATAAAATTCTGGGGGCAAATTCCAAGTATACTTTATATATTTTAAAAAGATGAAACCATCTAAATTGCAGACATATTAATTAATCTGCTTTTCATCCCCCCTCTAAAGGTATCCTATCAGAACTATTTGGAGGCTGCAAGGAAGACTTGCTGTAATGTTCAATGTTTAGAGCCGATCAACAGCTGGAAAGGCAAACTGTTCTTCAGTGTGAACATTTCACAGTTCAAATCACTTAACAGATGTAAAATTATATGATAAACTTAGCATTTAGATTTTTTTATTATTAGCTAGAGACGATCTTCTTGGAAAATACATTTGATGTTTAGTACTTCTTGATGACTAAGGCAAGAATTTTTAAAATGTTCATTATCCTAAATAAAAATGTTCATTATACTAAATCATACTTTAATCAGCATAACGTAAGGCTCATAAGGCTCATTCAGGTTTACCTACAATTAACTAGACATTTTAAAGCACTAAATATACAAATTTAAAGTTGGTGAATGGATTATCCTACTGATCAGCCAACTAATATAGAAGATGAGCAGCATCAAGGCTAGAAATGATATCGGATGCAAAGTGAATATTCTATAATAGAAATTAATTGATCATTAATCATGCTGGTAAGAGAACTTTGAAGTCAAGGGAGGCCCAGGATCATAGGCTCAGAGGCAAAGAGTACCTCGCCCAGGGAGAGGACTTCGGACAGAAAGAAGCCATGCCGGCCACTCCCCTCCAAGTAGGAGCAAAGCGAGTGGAGAGGATTTACACGAGAGAAACAGAGGCCACTAACTAGACCAGTGGTTCTCAACCTGTGGGTTGCGACCCCTTTGGTGGTCGAACGACCCTTTCACAGGGGTCGCCTAAGACCATCCTGCATATCAGATATTTACATTACGATTCATAACAGTAGCAACATTACAGTTATGAAGTAGCAACGAAAATAATTTTATGGTTGGGTCACAACATGAGGAACTGTATTTAAAGGGCCAGAAGGTTGAGAACCACTGAACTAGATGGAAGGCAGATCTGGTGAGGAAAGATTAGTGCAATTAGGTCAGTTTTAACTTTGTTTTTTTTTTAATGTATTTTATTGATTTTTACAGAGAGGAAGGGAGAGGGATAGAGAGTTAGAAACATCGATGAGAGAGAAACATCAATCAGCTGCCTCCTGCACACTCCCCACTGGGTATGTGACCGCAACCAAGGTACATGCCCTTGACCGGAATCGAACCCGGGACCCTTGAGTCCGCAGGCTGAAGCTCTATCCACTGAGCAAAACCGGTTAGGGCACAGTTTCAACCTTGGAAGAAAAGAAAAAGGGCAACTTGATGCCTCTCATCAAGCACATGACTGACTTTTATAAGAGGCTTTAGGAAAATTAAGAGACAGCAAGAGAAATTCAGGTGGGCCTTTGGGGAGGGAGGCCAGGCAAGAGGACGGTGATCAGTCAGGGAATTAGAGGCCTGCATGGACCTGCTTGTCACTAACAACTGAGGAAATCTTGGATAAACATCTCAACCTCTGTAGGCCTCAGTTTCCTCATCTGTGGGGTACAAAGGTTGCAGCAAATGACTTCTGACATCCCGGTTCAAGAGGATCTTTTATCTAAAATAATCTGAAAAAAAAATACCCTCTCTCAAATTAGAAGGTTACTAAAAAGTGTCAGGTAAGCTTGTGGACACTCCATTTTTAATTTCCTTAATAAAAGACAAATGTTTGACCCAATGGTTTCTTGAGGGTCCCTCCCAACATTCTGGTTCTGGACAGGCTTTTCACGGAATTGCTGGCCTGCCACTATGTCCATCACTGCTGGAATAGATATGATATTAACCAATGCCTGGTCTATTGGAGGAGATGATGCTTTTAAAAAATGAATTACAAACCATTGTGGGAAGGTAAGAGTGGGCTCTGGAAAAGTTAGTAATAACCTCACTTAGAGCTCAGCTCCCCATTGGGCACATCAACCACAGTGTTCTGGCTGAGGAAGCTATGGGCTCTAAAAGTCAGTGAAAAAAATCAAAGCTGATATTTTAGAGCCCAAAGAAGGAAACTTAGCAAGTTAGTCATTGTTCTGGGCTAGTATGCTTACAATGGCTATTAGCCTTGCCATGCCATGGGGAGGTGGGCATGATGTACTATCTCATTATAAGTGAGGGGCTAACGTTCAGAGAGGTGAAGAAGCCTGCCCCAGGTCACCAGGGCAGACAAGGAGTTCCCCTTTTACCAAGCACCTACAGCGAGCTGACTCTGTCCTAGACACCATTGGACGCACGGGAGAAGCTGACACGGCCTGCCTAGACAGTGTACTTTCCAGTGGGGAGAGGGGGGAGCAGCTAATGATGAGGAAATATTTGGTAGTATGAAATATGACAAAAATAAGACCAGGGAATTTGACAGAGAGTGATTGAGAGGGTACTTCTACATGGCGAAGGGAAAAAGAGCTCTCTGAAGAGGTGACTGTTAAACCAAGAACAGAATGACCCAAGGCCCCAGCCATGTGAAGATCTGGGCAAGAGTCAGATCAAGTGAGCAGGAGGGAAGGGCGTGGAGTATATAGTGGAGATTCTAGACATCAAACAGAGTGTAGCTGAACAGGCAACTGATGGAGAAGAGGGGCCGCTGGGAAGCCGGCTGCTGCCTAATAAGCTCCTCTGTCTGCCAGGCTGTGGCAGTGGGTCGGCTGGCTGGTTTCATCCTTGTCTTTTAATGGAAGCAACGGGAGGGGAACAGAAGCCACATCCACGTAACACTAGCACCTGCATCTACAAAGAAGGAGAGCCTCATAGGAAGGCTGGGCACTGCAACTCACCACCCCGAAAGTTTCAAGTTCCTTTCTGCTCTATGTGCCAACCTGAACTCCCAGCTTCCCTCTGCCAGGAAAGCTCTGCAGCCTGCCGGCGCGGCAGCCAGGCCTGTGAGCCGCCGCTAGGTAACAGGAAGCCAGGTAGGGAGGGAAGGACAGCATCCCACTGCGATCTCAGCCGTATTTCTTCCACATGGCAAGTTTCATTTTGTTTAATTTAACAATAAACTCATTATATTAACTCAATTCAATAGAAGCAGCAGGGGGAGTTCTCCTAATTTAATCTTGGGCTTTGAGGAGCCTTGCTCAGTGCTAAAACAATGCCGTGCAGAGAGATTAAAGGGCTTGTATCATATTGAAAAAATACCTTAGAGTTTCTGAATGCAGCCTACCTGTAATTGAGGAACTAGGCAGCCCACTTCTGACTAAATCATCTGGTCAGAGAGCTAAACTCTGCAAGCAAATCATTCTTATGAATGATGCCGCTTTAAGGGTTTAAACTCTGAGAAGTGATCCAATTTGAAAAGGAGTTATTGGATGCACCCAGCCAGGGAATATAAATATCTTGAGCTTACCTATGCCATAAAACTGGTTTTCTGTAAGTCATCTGGAAATGCAAGGATGTAACTATCCAACATCCATTACTCTATGCATCCATTATATAGCATGCAGCCAAAAAAAAAAAAGGTTGGTTCTGATTATTAAATATTATAAAAAATAATGTCTACACTTTATAAGAATCTTGAGGGATAAAAAAAGACTACATAATCTGCTGATCTGAAATCTGGAGATTCCAAATTGTCTCTCTCTCTCTCTCTTTCTTTCTCTCTCTCTCTCTCTCTCTCTCTCTCTCTCTCTCTCTCTCACACACACACACACACACACACACAATGGCTAGAGACCAAACAATGGATTTTGTCCCCAGCTGGCAAGAGGAATTAACACGCTCATTAATTAGGATCCCGTTTAGGCTGGTATTGAATGTATATGAATGCAGGCCCACTGGAGGATTCCAGCTGGGAGATGCCAACTTAGGAAATTCAAAGACAAACCAGATTTATCTCTGGCGTCCACATATGCTTAGTGTGGTCACAGTGACCATGTGGTCTTGTGTGTATCTATGAGGCCTGAAAACATTTATTTAATATATTTAATCAAGCACGTTTTAAAGTTTATTTAATGTTCTTTTCACTACAACATGCAAAACAAGGTCAAGTCAGGCATGGGAGGTGGGGGAGAACAGGGCCAGCTTTTAGGAAGAAATTATCTTTATCCCAGATGGCTTTTAGAAGAAAGAAATGCCGAAATGTGAGAAAAGGTACAGATAATAGTTCTGATTCTCTCCAGCCTCGGCTAACAAGGCCCAGCCTCTTTCCTGGTGGGAAGGAAATGAACAGGGAAACGGGATGAGAAAGGCACAGGCTTGGCCCTGGCTGCGGTGCCCCATCTCTCTCTGTCTCTCTATTTCAATGAGAAATCTTTTGTAGGGGGTCAAATACAGAATTTTTTAAGGGGAAAAATACCACAATCCCAGTGAGGAGGGACTGAAGCAGGAGGGAGTTCTGTCGCCGGTTTCAGATCTCTGAGTGGAGAGAACTCAGACAAGATGAGGTTTCAACTCTTTGCCACGTGAGAAAAAGCCTTCTCACCCTGCAATTTGCAAACAAGAAGGTCTGTCCAGGTTCAGGACATTTTCTTCTATTATTTCCATTCCTTGTTAAACATGTGCTTTGTTTATGGACAGCATTTCTTTCATGGAAAAGTAGAATTTGACAGAGAGAGAGGCGAGTGGAGAGGGAGAGAGACACAGAGAAAAATCAGAATGCAAATAACACAGCAAGCAGGCGCATCCTATTCTAGGGTTTTTTATGTTCAAAATGGAGTTTTATTTTCTCCACCTAAAAATAAGCCTGTGACCTTTTGTATTCCTGCATTGTGTATTTCTCTAGGCCATATGTATTTCTGCAACGTCCAGAATCCCAAGGCACGTCGGGCAGAGTGAGAGCTGACGGCTGTCTGGTCCCGGTCCCTGGCACTAAGAAGTACACCTGTCAGAGCAGCAGCAGCCAGGTTCCAAGAGAAAGAATCCAAGCTCTGGGAGGGCACTCTGAACCCCATGTTCTCTGTCAGTTATTGATTAAACCTTTTATGCACACACAGCCACTCCAGGAAAGCTGAACTTTAATTTTACTAGTATGTTTCCTACAGAAAAGAGATGGATACAGACTGTGAGTAAATAACACTAAGCACTATAAGAACAAACACCTGCATGCGTTTTCATTGTTAGATTTCTTTTTAAATCCAAAGAAGTAAAAAAAAAAAAAAAAAGAATGTCAAACCACTTATAAACAAAGAAATGCAAACTAAAATGTGTTGCACTTTTAAAATCTTACCTAATTAGCAAAGATGAAAAAGAAAGATAATACCAGTGTTGGTGAGGTTAATGCAAACATCTATTTAGAGTTGGAATATAAATGAGCAGAGTTTTTATTTCTGAAGTTCAATTAGGCAACCTGTGGGAAATGCCTTGCACCAAAATTGATTGCACTTTTAGCAGTTTATTGTATCAGTCACCTTCAGTTCATCACAGCGTTGTTTAGGAAGGAAAATTGTTGGGAACAAAATGTTCAACAATGGGACGACTGCTGAAGTCAATTGTGTTATAGTCACACCATGATTGTGATTGGAAGTCATGCTTAAGTAATGAAATGGATAAATGTTCAGAAAATGTTGCTAACCAAAAAAGTCTAAAAGCTATCAATCTGTCTATTATCTATCTATCTATCTACCTACCTACCTATCTATCATACTTACTGTGTGTGAACCATACTTGCATTATCTCATGTAACACTCACAACCCCATGAAGTCTGTACTGTTATTACCTTGTCATGGATAAAGATACTGGGAAGTGGGGGTACGGACATTTAAACCCAGGTAGAGCAGGTCTGAACCACACACACTCATTCTCTCTGTCCTGAGAATGAGTGTGTGTGTTCGTGTACATGGATGCATGCATTCTAAAATACTTGTAATCATGTCTGAGCAGTAGGCTCAGAGATGATTTCTGTTTACTGCTCAGTGCTTTCCTGTGTTTTCTCAACTTCTCCAATAAACATGTGTTTCCTTTGAGATGATATCCTATGATCATCTGACTCCTTGGGACCCGGGAGGATTCAAGAGGCAGCAGAAAGTGGCAAACAGATTTTTCCCGGATGGACTGTGGAGCCAGGCACAGCTGCTCACTCACTCACTCTGTGCCATGGAAAGTCACTTTGCCTCTGTATATAAAGCGAGAAATAAATATGCTAAGGCATGTAAAACCACCCCACGCAATACCTGCTCAATGAATGCTGTTCCCTTTTCTCTCACCTGTCTTCTGGAACACACCGATTCCAGGAGGGGCATTCTCCGACTCTGACCAATACACAGTTCTCAATGTCTTAGGGAAGACCCTTGACCCCAAATCAAAGGGAAATGTATTCTGCCTGAAAAAAAAATGCCTGTTAGATGCAACTGGACTTCCCTTCCCTCCCAAATGCTAGCCTTCTTTAGTCCTTGGTTTTTGAAGGTTATTTCTTTCTCTCTTACAGTGGTCTTCACAAGCTAGGAAATGTACATATATACCTGACGTATAACAAAAGTCCTTCCACAAAGTACATGGACACAAATAGTGTTAAGGGAATTAACTTCCAGAACCTCCATTTCCCTAAGACTCCTAAATTTGTCTGAGAATGTATCTATGTTCAAGGTTCATTCCAGTAGCCTCACCCACACTCTTACAATGGTTCCTACTGCATAGGAGAAAGATGTGACTCTCACATCACAAATCTACTCTACCACGTTGTCCAAAACTCTGAACAGCACTGGGGTTCCCAGAAAGGACCGATCTGATATGGGTTAAAGGTGATCCAACTGTAATCAAGGTGGGTAATAAATCCCAGGTATTGAGGGATTTTGTAAAGAGTTAGAAATAGTATATTTTGACCTGTTTGGGGAATTCAGATAGCTGGAATGGGGTGGTGAGAATGACCATAATTATGATTTCACAACCTCTTCTCTTCTATCCCTCAACTATTATTAGAGGACCCGTTAGAGCAAAGAGAGTCAATGAGAACTACTGTGCAGACTTACCACATCCAAGCTACAAGTTCATGGCTCTATAGCTCCATTCTTCAATCAGTATACCTCCATATGTCTCTGATAAATATTTATTGAATAATTCAAACTCAAAAAAAATATATGTACATATACCCTGTCCTCATAGAGCTATGTCTTAATAAAATTCTATGTTAAAATTTGGTTGTCACAGGGATGCATATTGACATATTTAAAACTATGTTCATTGAAAAATAAAGTCAGACCTTTTCTGACACAAAATAAATCTGACTTGGTTGGTCAAATAAATGATGAGGACATTTAGGGTATATTAACTATGCACTGAATGAACTAAATCTTCAGATCCAAGGATTGATGAATACATACTTAAAGGATGTGACTAAAGGATTTTTGCCATAATTACATTAAAATATTGTTTGGCAGGCAAAGATATATTGAAATTACCAACATTTCTAAATTGCTAACACTTTCTAAGTAGATCAAGTTAAGCAGCATGCCACTAAGTGAAGGAGTACATAATTTTTAGTAATTTAATACCGTGGTAAAGCCTTGCCATATACTTTTTGGTATATACCAAGAAAGCAGATGACTTTAAAAAGTGGTTAACAAACGCTTTGGAAGCCAGGTGCCCACAAATTCTTTGCTTTTCACAAAATCAATGAAAGACCTACTCAATTGACTAACAGAGAGGTCAATAAAGATTGCTATAGATGGTGGTTTGTTTTGGGGTTATAACTCAGAAGTTCAAAGACAGAAATGATACTGCTCCAACAAAACTCCATCTGTCTCATCACATACTAGTAGTCTGTAGATAATGTTTCTCATCATTTACAGCATAAAAAACTAAAACTAGGAATGGAACTGATGTTGAAACCTTAGCAATAAATATTCTTCCATGGGTTGAAATCATTAAAAAGAAAGCCCCATCCATCTCATTAAGAAATGTATTTCTAATAAATTTTTACTTCTTATATTTAATAATGACTTCTCAAAATGTTTAATACATTTGTTGTTTTATCATTGTAATGATAAACCAATTTAGAAGACTTTTTATTACTTAGAGCTTTATGATCAAGGAACTTTTAAAATGAAAATGTATTTAAATATTTTTTTAATTTCAAAGGGTTATAATAGCATTATCAATAAAAGAATTTTAAGCAGAAAGTATATAACATAAGGATAAAATTCCACATGGAAAATATAATAGAAACACAAGTTCAAAAAATAAAATGATGTAAAATTTTGATTGTTAAAGAACAGTTTGCTCATGTACTTAAAAATAAATGAAAGAGGGTGAATAATCACACAAAATAGTATTTAGATTCAGTTTTCTTTTAAAATGTCAATATTTATAATTAACCAGAAATCATATCCCTTGCAACTATTTAAACTTATGATGAAAAATGTTAAATGTCAAACTTTAGATAATCATGTATAAGGTGGTACAAAGAATTTTCAATTTGGGGGAGCTGTGAAATGATCAAAAAAATTGGAGTTCACTTTCTACTACATTTCATGGCTATCCTTTTTCCTTTATGAGACTCAGGAGAATGACATTTTATTGAGTTTAAGGGGGCTACAAAAAGTACTTGATCTAGTCCTTTCAAGAGATCTGACCACATTCCTGCAGCCACAGGCCAGGTGTTGGTTGGGTCTCCCATGTAAGTAGAGCTGGTGCTTACAGCACCTGAAGAGAAATGAGCATGAGGCAGCTCTGAGGACTCTGACTCATAAAAGCAAAGGAAAACTAAATGGTCCACCTGCGTTACTTAAAGCTATCGTCAAGTAATTTATATGTATAATCTGCAAGAATGAAAGAAGTACTATGGAAAAATTAACATGCAGAAATTCTCCCTTGGCCATATCTTACTATTTACCACCTTTTTAATGCTTTATCTTTTATTTCGTTAGACAAAAATCCCACAACTAAGTGCACTATGTTATTTAGAAAGTTGTGTAGAGGGTGGTGGGTATGTGAGGATAAGGTCAGTACCTACAGGAAGGTGTATATTTTTTTCCTCTCCTGAAATTGGTCACAAACTAATGGGTTAATCTTATCTCTAGACCATTTTTATTTTGACATAAAGCCCAGTGTGTATATACACTGACACCCAAAGAATTAAAAAGACTTGGAAATAAATGACATGGAAGGATTATGGGAGCATATTCAGCCTTTCCTCCTCTCTGCCAACTCTGACCAGGGGCAACTTCAAGAATAGGAAGTAACCCATTCAACAAAATTAGACAAAGGGTGTAGAAAGTACCAGGTCCTATCACTCGTCATCTTGAATACACCTTAGCCACCCAGAGCCTTGCTTTCCTTATCTTTAAAGTGGAATTCAAAACCGGCACTTCACAAGACTGCTGCAAATGGCAAATTAGAGTTGAATCCAAAAGAACATTATACATCATTATTGACTCATCACTTTGAGTCTTAAAAGCTTTCCTGTGCCAACACTTTTGTAAGAGCCTTGACTCGGTGTTCTCCATTCCATTCTCTGTCCTGATGTTACCTCTCTTTCCTTTTAAAACAGCCCATTTGGATAGAGGGATGGGTATAAATAGAGTGTTGCCACTGATGTCATACACTTAAGGCAAAAATTTATTATAGGGAGAATTCACATTGAAAAGAAAAGCTAGGCTTACCACCCTGGTTTCACTACAATGAAACAAAGAGCCAAGGCCCTGGGCACAGTTCTACTCTTAAAACAAGTATGGCTTAGTGTAGTCGGTCACTAAGATGAAAAATGTCTCTATGACACAGGAAAGAAAAATGGGCAAATGAATTCTCACATGTAAGGTCAGGACTAATCACCGATTTTAAGTCAGATGAGCTGTCTTAAAGCTGTAACAGAACCACAACGAGAAACAGAAACATCGGATTTGTCCCCGGTTTAAAACTCACAAATCCTGACATCCAGAGAGCCAAGATCACTTACCACTTCTTAAATTGAATTCAATACATAATGCCAAAGCTCTCTCTTGAGGTAATACATTATAAGCCCTGACATCATTAACCTGGACAATTGACGCATGAAAGGATCCTAATTCATTAATTTGATAATTGATGCTCATTGCTTTGGACATGGACTTCAACACTGTCAAGCTAGTGTTTTTCTGTAGGAAATAAAGACCAAAATAGAGTATGTAACTATGCAGATCTGGCCCAGGCTTGAGGGAAAAAAAAAAAACCCCACATGGGTTTTAAAATTCTCTGAACATGAAAATGAAAAACACAACTAATAAACAGTTGTGTCGCCTTTTAGTCTTTGCCCCCAACTGTATTGCTTCATTTTTAACATATGTTTAACTGCTATTTCTTATTAAACTCATATTTAGGCAGAGAGGAACAAGCTTACCACATATGCTTTGGGTTATACACTAACTATTCCCTGTCAGATGGTGAGTAACAAAGAAAAGACACTGGGAGAGAAGATGTATATTTAAATCTAGCTTATGAAAATGCCTAGCTTTGGGGAAGAAAAGCCTATACTTGGTAGAACTTGGGGTACTTTTTTATACAGAATTCTTTAAGGCACACTAGACATGGAATCTAACGTTATCTTAGAGAGTCTAGTAGAGTCATCCTGAGTCCTACTTAAAAGGTCCCTGTAGTACCAAAACGACCCCTTTAAGTGTCCATGTACTAGATGGTACACACTGGCTTATAAAGTTCCAGTGAAAATTAGTGGCCTGGTAATATTAGGATCTAGATGTAAGGGGTGCTGTGTGATACATAGCAAACAGTAAGAATGGCCCCTGCCTTTCCAGAGCTTGGAAATGAGCACTCTTGCTAAGAACTCCAAGATGAATTTAATCCTTGAGATGCTGCCTTCCCATCTGCTTTGGTTCTATTTTGCTGTTATTCTAAGACAATTATTTAGATTCCACACATCTTTCTTTTTTAAAAAAATATATCTTTATTGATTTCAGAGAGGAAGGAAGAGGGAGAGATAGAAACATCAATGATGAGAAAAAAATCACTGATCAGCTGCCTTCTGCAAGCCCTCCACTGGGGATCGAGCCCGCAACCCAGGCATACGCTCTAACCAGGAATCAAACCCTGACCTCCTGGTTCACCGGCTGACGCTCAACCACTAAGCCATGCAGGCCAGACAACTACACATTTTTCTTGATTAAACCAAGCACCTTCACCCACATCATGTCACTTAAACACTCTTTAAGGCTTGTTATAATTATTTTCACTTGATAGAAAGCAATCTGATTAAAGTCAAGTGATAAGTCCAAGGTTGTGCAGCGAAGGGGCAGAGCTATGAACTGAACCCAGGTCTTCTGATTCCAAATTCAGTGTTCCTCCCCTCTCCTCATTCCACTGCACATACAGCTAGCTTCCTGTCTTTCTTCTTTATCTCCATTTCCTGTTTCTTTCCTTCTCTTCCCACTATCTGTACCTTTCACATTCTCTTTCTTTATCTCTACCCTTCCTTTATAAGCAGCCATTATCTCATTACTCAATCTATTTCTGGCTGCACAGGTATTAAAGTTTCTGAACCCTAAGGAAAGATTGGAAATTTCAGAAGAAATTGCAATAATAATGATATCCTAAAACTAACGATGTCAAGACTAATCAAATGATAAAAGGCTTTGCATTTGTTGTTTGTATGTAAATGTATAAATCTTATCTACTTTACGTGAGTAGTGGTTTGAAATAAAAACTGTAATCTAAAGAGGAAAAAGAAGTGGCATTCCCCTCTATTTTCTCAAGGGAGATATTGGGAAAAATACTCTTATTGAAAGTATATTTGCAAAAGCTTTCCCACACACATAGGCACACACACAATACAAGTATTAGCTACTTGACACGTACAAAGCAGATTGAATTACTCCAGCCATTGCTCGGTACCTGGCATTTACTACGGTCACTTGAGCTATTCTGCTTTATGAGGGTTTAACCCCAAGCAGAGTATGTTTAGCCAAGCTTGCTACAAGTGCCCACTTAAGGATTCTCTCAGCAAACAAGAGGGAGCATTCTTCAGCTAGAGTTTATGCTGGGGAGCCTCAACAGGAATGAGGCATTAACTTCCAGAGAAAGTGCCAGGTTTTCTCCACAGTTTATCTCAATTTACATCTCTATCAAAGAAACAGAAAGAGCTAGGAGACCACCTGTTCCAGCCACTGGCATGGAAAGCCTGGCTCTGCAGTCCAAGCTTCCCAGGGGGGCAGTTTCTGTTCCCCAGAGCTGACCAGGAAGGGCTGGGGGGATGTTGCTAACAGATTACAGAGCACATAATTTAGGTGTGGCACCGCCACCATACTTACTGTGAGCCTGCCTCAGTGTCCCTACCTCTAAAATGGAAATAATAACAGCATCATTCTCACAGAATTGTTTGGAGGGTTAAATGAGTTCATTAGCACAGATCTTAGAACATGTGCTAGAAGATGGTATTGAGTACCCAATAAATTTAGCAGAAAAAAAATCAATGATTTCCCCATTTGTTCATATGAGGACACCCACTCTGGTACAATGATCTTTGCTGACAACCTTCTGCCTCATCCCCAATCCCATAAATACTAATGTGTACGCTGCTTTATTCCCTCCCAATCCTACCCTTTACCAACATGATAACCAGATAAACGAATTCGTAAGCCGCCTAATGTATTTTCTGTCCCAGCTATAGGAATGCTGTAATTTAAATAAAATTCACATGTCTCAGGAAGATCCTTAAGTAATTGCTTTATTAATGAAAATTTCAGGCAAGCTTGGAAATGTTTTTGGAGCAGATATCCCTTCGCACGTACCTGACAGATACTATTTCACTACACCAGGTGGTCACCTAACTTCCTGATTAGTCTGCTCCAAATATTAATCACCACTGCCAGCAAATAGCATCTTGGGATGACACACTTCCCTGAAATCTTTCTGGAGACACATCATCAATTTGGTGTACTGAGCATCAATTTGTGAGCCAGGGGGACTGAATTCTAGTTCCACAGCCGTTGCTTATTTCCTGAGTTGCATGTGACAAGTCACTTTATTTTTTCAAGCCTCAATTTCTTCATCTGCATCAGAGGAACAATAATATGTTCTCACATTACTACAGCCCCAGGGTCAAATCCAGCCTGCCACCTCTTCTGGTAAATAAAGTTTTATTGGCCCCCAGCCACGTCCATCTAGCACTGCTTTCCTGTGTTACACAGCAGGGTTGAGTAGCTATGACAGAGATCCATGGTCCTCAAAGCCAAACATAGGAAACCACCTGCCCCTTTCCAGAAAAAGTTTGCCGACTCCTGCTCTGGAAGACTGTGGTTAGAAACCAATGAAATGATGGGTCTGGAAGTGCTCTGTAAACTGCAGCATTTGGGTGAAATGTACATTTTTATTGCTGCCTTCTCGATGTTTATAGGTAATTAGTGTGCCCTTCACCCCACAGCTGCAGTCCTCCCAGCTAAGCAATCCTAAACACCTTGGGTCCTGTCCCATTGGCTCTGTTTTCAATTTCTTTGACTTTGTTACTGGGAGGG
Source organism: Myotis yumanensis (assembly GCF_028538775.1). NCBI lineage: Eukaryota > Metazoa > Chordata > Mammalia > Chiroptera > Vespertilionidae > Myotis > Myotis yumanensis. The sequence goes on along the minus strand of NW_027223752.1, from coordinate 54,890,596 downwards.
GTATTTTTGGACTTGCTCCAGTTCCTCCTGTTCGTTTTTCTTGTAAATTTTAATTAATGTATAATATACTGGGAAGGTTATTATCTGGTTCTCAAGTGAAATCCAAGTTAATATAGTCAAGAATGGAGTTGGCTTTTAAAATAACAGCTCTATAATGAAGCACTCTTGGTCAAGTAGAAAGAGCATGATCCAAAACCAGTTAAATCATTTACTAACTGTGAATACTTGAGCGAATTATTTAACCTCTCTCAACCCCAGCTTCCACATCTATAAATAGGAGAACAAATTACACAGAGCTTAGAGAGCTACTGTAGAGATTACCACAGTGCATTTGTCAATAAGCTGATTTATGCAGAATGCCCTGCACACAGTAGGTCCTAGGACAAGGCCAGGGATGTCTTCCTCACATGGTTGACCAAGACACGTTTCTACCACTACAGTGCTAGGATCACTTTAAATTTGGGAGTCCTTTTATTGGACATAAGTATCCTGCCTTACATTTGTCCCTATTGAACTTCAAGTTGCTTTTGATTTATTGAGGTCACTTTGACTTCTATTTCTGTCTTCTGAGGAGTTGGAATTTATGCCTTTCTGAATTTGTATTCTGTGGACCTCATTTCCAAAGGATGAAAGAACAGGAGAAAACCCAGGCTAACTAGGGTTATAAGGTTAGCTGTCTAAGGCAAAATTAAGTGTAGATGTGAACCAATTATTCAAAACCCAATATGACAAAAACGTTTTGGCTTGTTACTATCTAAGCCTTAAGAAGCAAAATATTTTCCTCTCAATTTTTCACTCCACACCTCTAACTAATACAGACCAGACCAAGGGGCAGAAAGACAAATGGGCAGTCAAAATGAACAGCACAATTGGGGGAGAGGAATGAGGAACGTGACTTTTCTTCCCAGAAAGAGCTCAGGTTTTTAGACCTTGCTGCCTTACCAAGGTTGGCTTTGAGATTGTTTTAATCTGAGTCATTTTATCTACTAAAACTTAATGTTTCTGCTCCATTTTCCTGTAGCATTTTTGATTCTAGCATTCACAATAAGCACCAGATCTCCCCTCTAGCCTGAAACTCATTAAACTACCGCAAAGTAAGTTATAAGCACCTCATTAATTACCATCATCAGGAGAATTAGTGTGCCTATCGATAAATATTAAAGTTGCAAATTCTCTCTCTAAAGAATGTACTTGCCACGCACAGGTGTGGGACGCCTTTCTGCCGGAGACAGATCTCAATCACAGAAGACGAGGAAAGCCCCGACGGCAGATTCTATTTTAATCCACAGATTTAGGAAGGGGACTTGCCTGCCAACTAAGGATTAGCTTTTTTCCTTAGAGTCTTGCGTCTTTAAAAACCAGCTAAACATGCATATAAAAATGTAAACTGCCTAAATCAGCAGTGTGGGAATCATTTCAAATGCATTGACAAAACCACTCATAAATTGAGATATTAACTCAAAATTTTTAAAGCAAAGAAAAATTAATTGCATGGAAAGACACAGTCAAGTGTCTGGAAAACAGGCTTTTTGCTCAACAGGAAATCTGTAATTTTCCAATAACAACAATGATTATACTGGTTAATATTTGCTGAAGAGTCATGCTATACAAGCCACTGTACTGAGATCTGCATATGCTCACCTGCCTCCCCACAAATCTGGGAGGTCTGTACTATTATTACTCATCAGAAGTGAGGCTTCAAGAGGTTGAAAATGTGCGATAGATCACAAATGTCAGTTTTTAAAAGTCGGCTGCATCCATGGGAAAAGAAGAATATTCTGAGAATCTGCTCCAAATGATACAAGCTAATTTCATACTTGTAATAGAGCCACCACAACCTTAGGTTGTATTAATGGTAGTAGAGAGTCCAGGACAAGGGTGGTGATGGCTTTGCCTAACTCTTTGGACCACAGCATCTATCTGGGGGTCTGTGTTCAGTATAACAAATGGGATATGGACAAATCATGGGGGAGGTGGCTGAGAGGGTGGAGGGACTTGAGTCATGACACCTGAGGAATGACTGAAAGAGCTAGCTTTGGTAGCCTGGAAACAGAAGAGTACCAGGCTTTGAGAAGGATGGCTAACAGTGCAATCTACACTAATAAAAGAGAAAGATGCAAATTGACTGTACCTTCTCGACACCCACCAGCCAATAAGGAGTGAGTATGCAAATTAACCCAACAAAGATGGTGGGTTAATTTGCATACACAGTCACCGAGCAGCTGGGGGCGAGGCGGGACACTTGCGTCGACGATGCAGGCATTCTGCACCACTCCAGCTGCTCTGGGCCTCTGGGCAGTGTGGGAAGGTGGGAAGGCGGCTACGGGCTGTAGTGAAGGCTGTGCCAGCAGCCAGGGGAAGGAAGGCCCATTCTTGCACGAATCTTCATGCATCGGGCCTCTAGTAATAAATAAGAGCACTGGCCTGATTTCAAGTCTCACCTTTTTTCCTCCTATTTGTGGCAATATGTGGAAGAAGTTATGTAACCTCTCCAAGTCTGAATCTTCTCATCTCTAAGGTGGCAGTACTGTGACACCTTACCCTCAGGAATTAGATGAGGATATACTAGTATAAGTAAAGCACTTACCCTAGTACCTGGCACTCAGAAAGCTCTAAGCAAATTCTAGCTACTGTTATTTTTGTTTCTATCCTTGTCATTCTTACGGTTCTGAAAACACAACAGCAATTTCCAAAAATCACTGCAGAAAACTGGTCTCCTGGGGTCAGTAGGCGGCATGCCAATAAAGGTGTCCATGGTCCCAAAGGTTTGGGAAATACCAACTTAGATTTTTATTCTAGGCAGTGTAGCTTTGTAAGAAGAGGTAGAAGTATATACTATATATACTAATTCAAAGATCTGTTTGGTTAGAACCATTTTTAAAGAACATTCCCTGGAAGGAATATGTGTTCCCCAGAACAAGCTTTGGGTCCCATGACTACAGACGGGCCAACACATCCCAAGCTGTGTCTACCACTGTCTGATGTCCCTCACATGCACTCCAGAGTCTGCTTGGAGGTTTCAGGACCCACAAGAGGGAACAAACCTGGGAGGTGGGCCATTGGGCAGGTTGTAATAAAGGAAATGTGCCTGGTGGATGCAAGACATAAGATGCAAGAAGCAGCTTGCCTTAGCCAGCTTGGCTCAGTGGATAGAGCACCAGCCTGTGGACCCAAGGGTCCCAGGTTCAGTTCTGATCAAGGGCACATGCCCAGGTTGCAGGCTCCATTCCCAGTAGGGGGCATGTAGAAGGCAGCCAAACAATGACCCTCTCTTATCATTGATGCTTCTATCTCTCTCTTCTTCTCTGAAATCAATAAAAATATTTTTAAAAAATTTTAAAAAAGGAGCAGCTCATTCTGAGGAAGCTGGTGGTACAGTCCCCTTGTAAGAGCTCACTGTTAAAGTAAAATGGCCCAGATAAACCTGAGATTCATTAATGAGACCTGGAAATAAGGTTGCCCCATGTAGATTCATCCAGAGACGTATGAATGAATAAAGAAATGAATGAATATTTTTATTTCAAGGTTGTCCCCTGTTTTAAAACACATCCTAAAAATCACATCATGATTATTACCACTGATTATCTCTATTGATAAAATTATAAACAGCATCAAAAAGAGTATCATTTGAGCCTTTCTTTCCCCAGTGGCGTGTATTGCATACATGAGACCCTTGTGATTCCTATGTCCTCACTTGTTGGCATAACCTCAAGGGCTCTGTTGGAATGTGTTACACATAAACAAGTTCCAAATGAGGGAGATGCGACAGAATCCAGGACAGGCTTTGTGTAGACATGGATTTTCACATGCTCATTCAAAATATTTGCTGTCAACTGTACTTGGTTAAAGTGATTGTTACATACAGCATGGCTAACTTTTTATGTAAATGAAATGCAAATGTATGCAATGTTATATTTAATGCAGATGTAGCAGAAAGTATTAAGATATGCTGAGAGCCTAATTAGGTCTTACATCAAAAACTATATATAAACTTGACTCCAATGTCTCAGAAACACAAATTGAGTCTAGAAATCCCAGTTTGCAAGCTTAAAAAAAAAGAGATGTACATATATATTTTAAATTGTCGTTCTTTTTCTTCTCTCTTCTCTAAGACTGGGCACTTAAAAGGATAATCTTGGACAGATATTTCAGATTGAGAGTGGGGGGTGTAGAGTGGGTGGGAAATGAACAAGTTTCTTTCTAGCAAAAACCAGGAAGCAAGAAAAGAAAATCAACCACAAGCCCAAGAAAAGGCAAAACAAAGCTGTCTTGTGCTTTCCGTTTTCGTATTAAAAATGATGACTTGCCAGAAAAGCATATTTTTGCATTTATTTCCATTTCTAACTGTCTCAGAGACAAACACATGTGCATTCCTCCCTCATTGCTGGGGCAGATAAACCTTATATGAATCCCAATTCCCTGAGTTCTCTGTGTTGATCATTCCGACAGGGCGGAGCCCAAGTTTACTGTTATCTAAGGGGTGAAAGGGTTGACAAAGCACATAAATATCAGAACAAGTACCGAAGCAGCACACTCAGCCTACATAATGGAACAAGCCCTTCCCAAGCATTTAGGAACATTGTTTACATAGAAAATTGGAGAAACTGCTCAACTGCCTTTCCCATATATTATGATGGATCCCCCAAAGAACTCTCCTATGGCATGCTTTGTTAGGCCACTATATTTCAGGCATAGTAGAAAAGTGTGAAACGGAATATTTTTATATATTCCGGAATATTTTTATATTTTCACTAACTCAGAGGAGCCCCGCCTTCCCATTCCTCAGCCAGATGTAGGGGGCGTAAGGTGACAAGTTCCTGAGGCCTCTCTGGCTCAGCTCTCGCTGTCACTGCCTCCTGTGCTCAGAGGCCAAGAGCCTCAGGGACTTACTGCCTCTTTCATTTAAGGAGCTTCCCCCCCTTTACCCCAGCTGTTAACATTCCAGGATTGCTTTAGGAATCAAATGAGGGAGGAAAGGCTGCCAAAACAACCTGGAAAAGTATCTAAAATAGTTCATAAATGTAAGGTACCATGGGTATCCAAATTGTGAGGGGTTGTGAGTGTAAGGTGAAGCACACATATATTCTACATTGCTTGTATTTATATACACATCTGTATTTGCATTCATATATATATATATGCATGCATTTGGATACTGAGCTCATATCACACATAGGTATAGGTACCCATGTATAAGTAGATGTATATATGAATACAGTAACCTCAACCATAGATTTATTACACATATGAGCATGTATGCGTATGATATACTTAACTACATTCTCATTATTCATATTTGCTCATTAGTACATACTCACATACATATATGTGTCTCTATGTGCCAGTTCACCTGTGCCCTTTGCAATAGTGAGTCCCTGAAACGACCTACGACTAAATCTAGACCTCTGTGTCCAGGCTGAAGGGCTTACAGCAAGCAGAGCTTATCCAGCTCTTTTCCCCTCCGAGTTTCCATCCCTCTTATCTACTACGCCCTCTGAAAGGAAAGATCTTTTTTAGTTCTGCTAAGATCCCCAAATGCTCTTAACATCTCCAAAGCCATCTAATACAAAAGGACCCAGTTGCTGCGAGGCACAGAATTGCACTGGCTCCGCAAAGCATGCCCAGCGGAATACATTACACAGCCCAGCACAGCACAGCGCTTTGGAAATGGATATTGCCAGCACTACTCACCCCAAATTTCTAGCATTATTGTGATAACCCCATTTGTTCTCAGGCTGTGCTTCCCACATTCTAAAGTAACATTTTCCCCATATCCGTCCTCATCATGCCCTTCCTTTCAAGAGGAAGAACCTCTTCCTCTGAGTCCCTCCCCCAATTCATGTGATGATCCCTGGTGTTGTTTGTCAGTCACTTATCTAGTATATAGTAAACCCCACTATCTACTAACTAACCATCTGTGAGAATTTAAGAGACAAGATTTGCATCTCAAACAATTAGAGGCCAAGGGAAGATTCAGTCTCAGTGCTGAGTGGTTTGGTTCAGATGGTAACCACTACTGATGCTCAGAAGACACAAAGAATATTCTGGGCTGGCGTGGTTGGGAAGAGGAGGAAACTGAGCAATCCTCCTGTCCAGCCCACCCCCACCTTTTCAGGTGCTCCTCGCAAAAGAATAAAGCATTCTGCTACTTCAGATCCCCCACAACCCCTTCCTTAACTTTGTGTATCTTGCTTTGCCTCTCCTGCACTGCACGAACGAGGACCGATCCTCTGTGTGATGTTCCCCATGCTGTCCTCACTGCCCTCTCTATGGCGAGCCAATCACCTGGTGATTTCTGCCTCTTTTCACCTCTATAGCACAGCACACTCCCGGTTCCCTTCCCACTTCTCACCAACTTCTGATTTCTTCTTTGGCTTCAAGTAACTCCCATGGCCAACATACTGACCTCTGACCCCCTCCTCTCCTATATCCTTCACTACCAACCATCAAAGGAATGGCTAACTTCTCTCAGGAGCTGTGAAACCAGCTCTGAAGGCCACATCTTCCTTCAAAATTCCACTGGGGCTTCCACCGTTAGAGTCTACCAGTGGGAAATGCTTCAGTGCGTCTTTTTGCCCCCCCCCCCCCCCACCTTTTTGGCTCTCACCTTAAGTCAGCTTCCAAGTATCACCTCCACAAAGCTCCTCACACATGTCATATTCCACCTCTCCCACCACTCACAGTCAGATCTGCATCCATCCACCCAGGATGAAGGAGCCGCCTTTGTCTCAGAAGTGAGCATCTTGCAAGGGGAAATCACACACACTCTGGACACAGATGGGCCAGGAGTCCAATTCAGAATTGCTGCCTCTTCACAAAGTGACCTTGGACATTGACTTGGTCCCTTTCAGGCTCAGTTTTATCACCTCTAAAATGTAAATGGGCTCCTTACTTATGGCTTATTGAAAATAGCAATGCCTGGCTATTGTTATGCCCACCAATGTCTCCCTTCTCCAATCCAGATGTTCCCAAAGCCTTCACCCTCACAGATTCTGATTCAGAATATGCATAAAAGTCCCTTCAAATATGTATTTTAAAAAGTTTCTCAGGAATATTGATGCACAATTAGATTTTAAAGACTCTGTTCTAATCCATCATAGACCTCGAAGCCAGAATTACCTTCCTAAAGCATAACTCAAGTCATATTACACCCAAGCTAAGAAGACTTCAAGGGCTCTCTCTAGTTTTCTAAGGACATTTTGGCCCCGCCTCACCTATCTTCTCTATTTCCCAAATGGCATCTGATCCTTGTGCCAAATTAAATTATTTCTTGTTCCCTATCAGTTATGATGAATTCAGTTATAAGTATCAGAAACCCAGTGGACAGTGACCTAAATAAATAAACATCTCCCCCTCACCACATAACATGAAGTCTAAGGGCAAATGGCTTTGTACTTTGCTTCAGAGGTTGTACAAGGGCAGGGCTCGAGGCCTCAGTTGAAAATTCTCTTGGTCTTCCAAGAGAAAGAGCTGACAGCAGCAGCTTCAAGCATCAAGTCCATACCTAGATTCCAATGCAGGAAGCAGGAGCTGGCTGCACAGAGAGATTCTGTTAATCTTCACAATGACCCTGAGGTAAAAATGTTATTATACTGGTCTCACAAGTGAGAATACTGAGGCTGTGAGGGGTTTAAAACAGGCAGCCTGACTTCAGATCCTACAATCGAAGCCACAGCACAATACTGCCTTGCAAGGAACAACTTAACTACAATCTTCTCCATAAAGAATATCTTACATGCAATCCCCCTTCCTGCCTTAAACCCTCAGACCTACTTCTATGGCGAGGGCAATGGTATCACCCAAAGCAGGGCATGTGTGAGAGTGAACAAAAGCATGGTGGATTAATGATTACATCGGGAGGACGTATTGTCCCAAGCAAACCAGAATGTGACCGTTCTCCCTGCAGTTTTATCCTCCAAAAGAACACTTGCAGACACATCAGGTCACATCTCACTGGTGCAATGGGTTGTGTGGGCAGGGACTAGACATGAATGGTGGAGCATCTCCTGGTATGCTTCCCATGGAACTCTGCCCAGAGGAAGTGCCCTTATCAGTTAACTGTGTACTGACCTGAGGGAGCTTTGGAAGGTGGGTAGAATTTGCTTAGAGAAAGGACCATAAGGCAGCAGCTGTGAGGAGTGAGCTTTGGATATTTTTGTCTAAGCAAATTCCCTTGGAGTGGGCAGCTCTACAGTCAGATCACTTGTATTTAAATATCATGTCAACCACTTGTGGGGTCTATAACTTGGGACAATTCAATTCATTAGTGTGTTGCCTCAGTTTCCCTACCTATAAAATCATGATAACAAAGGCACTTAGCCTAGAGCAGGGGTGGGGAATGTCTGGCCTGCAGGCCATATAAGGCCCATGAAATCATTTGGTCTGGCCCTGCCAAGGCATTAGGGCTGAGTTAATTAAATTTTTGACCAAATATAGCAGGCTAATTTTCAAGTTTATAATTTTGTACGGCCCATGAATAATGTTATAAATATACAAATGGCCCTTGGCAAAAAAAGGTTCCCTACCCTTGGTCTAGAGCAGTGGTTCTCAAACTTCCTAATGCCGCGACCCTTTAATACAGTTCCTCATGTTGTGGTGACCCCCAATTTCATTGTTACAAATTGAACATAATTAAAGCATAGTGATTAATCACAAAAACAATATGTAATTATATACGTGTTTTTCGATGGTCTTAGGCGACCCCTGTGAAAGGGTCGTTCGACCCCCAAAGGGGTCGCGACCCACAGGTTGAGAACCGCTGGTCTAGAGGATGGTGGGAACCACTGTGCGCTAATGCATGTCAACTGCCCAACACAGAAACACTCAAAATCCTGGTAACCATTAATTCACACACATTAATTAACTGTGTAAATAAACATGTCTGAGTAAAAATGTGTGTGGTGATTGTGTCATGTGCTAAGATGTTTCAAGAAAGAAGGTTGGATCAGATGTGTAGCCAGTGAGTTTGACCTGAAGGGCAATACCATCTTCCCAACGCTTTGAAGAATGGAGTGCAAATTTCAGAGAGCCATCTTTGTTTTGGTGCCAGTACCATGCCTGGTGCCCACAGACACATCATGTTGCTGTGACATCAGCTATAGACTTGGCAAAGCACAGACACATAATACACTTAATGCCTTCTGTGTTGCAAGGCCTTAGAAATGCCACAGTGAAAAAATAATAGTAAAAATAAATAAATAAACAAATTTTTACAAGTCACAATAAAATTTATGGGGTTAAGAATAGATAGATGGGGATCATAGTCACAGCCCTGCCTTGGTAAGTAAAACACCTTCCTGTAATTGTGTGTTTTCAGAGCTGGGTAAAAACTACGACTCCCAAGGCACATTATGGCAAACCAAGGATGAACCGGTTAATCCCATGCTCAAAACATTTGTGGTTCGGCTGCCTAAACAGGGGGGCAAAAGTGGTGTGTTGAACATGAGCCTTGCAGTTTGTTTTGGGCTTCCACGAAGAGATGTAGGGAGAAAGCAGTACCCTTGGTGGGAACCAATGTTCAAGGAATGACAGAACCAGGTGTTGAACTTCTGCAGGGCTATGAAGAGGTGAGACTGTCTCGGGATCAGCTACCAACCTGTGAGAGGGCAAACCTGATGTTGGTGTCCCTGCACTATTCCATTTAAGAGCTTTGGATATTTCTGTCTAACCAAATTCCCTTGGAGTGGGCAGATACTAAAACAAAGGAACAAGCTGTAAACGATGCACCTTTATTCATCATAATCACAAACCTGACTTCTTTCCATCCATGATTTCCATGGGGTGAGAGATCTCATCACACATGCTGTCTTCACCAATAGGCAACTCTCAGTGGCTCAAGAAAAAAAGGAAAGCATCCAAAGTGTATACATGATATGTATAACCACGGTCCTTCCCTACCTACTTTGAGCAAACTCAGTTTAGACAGCCCAGTTACATTGCACTGGGGACCCATTAAATGGCCTCTAAAGAGTCTATGGAGGGGGAAAAAGATGAGGAATTAAAAAGAAAATTAATCAATGTTGTGTGCATGCTTGGCACTATACAAGGTTCCTGATATACTTCTGTTTACTTAGTGTGCACACCCCTACAGAGGATGGTAGTAATCCCAGGTGTTGGGTTTCTACATAAAACCCAAACTAAGGACACCACCCGAGCAAAGCACAAGCAAAATATGGGGCAAAACAATTTGATATTCTAAAGAAGCCATTCATGTAGCATGCATCTTGGGGAAAAAATAGGAATGTACCAGGTCTCCTTGTACTCACTTTCAGGTTTAACTTTTTTTTTTTTCACAACACGATTGCATTACATGTTTTTGCATTACAAACTCTAAGGTATTTAAGACCTCCAAAGCTTCAGCCAGGCCCTGCTTGCACATCTAATGATCTGAGCAGCCAGGACTCAGACCCAAGTCTCTGTGACTCTAATGCATAAAAATATCAGGCTCAGGATGCTCCAGAATGTTCTAACCATTTCCTCAGCATAGCACTACAGACGGGTACAAGATTTAACTTTACCTCAGACTTCTCAATTCATGAGACACATCTCCGTCCATATGTAAGACTGGGTATCACAGAGCCCTGTGAAAGTGTCTCTCCTGAGAGACCTCTCAGCACCCGGAGAGCCACTCATGCCCTGAACGGGCTGCTGGCCAAATTCCCAGGACCCTATTGTCCTTCAGTGACATGACTCAGGAGCATGTCCTCTGTGTTGTCAGCATAAACCCTGCTCATTCATGAGAGCCATGATCCTTGAGTCATGCCCTTAGGACTTTCCCCATCTTCTGGTGATGAAGAAGCAGCTCCGCCCATCTTCGTGACCAAGGATCAGAGAGAATATAAAGCTATTGGGTTTATAAAAGGTCCCTGGGCTGAAGATTTTAATTCAAAAGAGTCCCAGAGATGATCCTGAATTTAATAACAGAGAAATCTGATCCTGTGTAAATGAAGCTTATTAAGGTAAGAATTAGTGCTGACATAGTAAGTGGATAGATGAAAAAAATAGCAGGGGACGGGGGAATTCTCCCTGCCACCCTTCACCAAATGAGTGTCGGCAATACTGGAGGGGTTGACTTTTACCAAATGAGCATTGGCAGCACTGGCTGGGGTTGCCTCTGTGCACATAATTTGCCATGCCTACGTTCTTTCGGGCCCCACAGTAATGTTCCTAGCCGTGTATTTGAATTAACCAGACCCAGAGGATAAAACTTTCAAATTAAACACATTCCTAAAGGATTTCAGGCTCATTGTGTATGCACCAAGGAAACATAACATCCTAAAAATAATACATACACACAGAGAAGCACATTTTCCACAAACATTAAAGTGGAATATGAATTATGACCCAGCTCATGGGAATAGACATCTGATTACATGCAAAATGGAGCTTTTGTAAATAACATCAGTCTTTGTGAGCTACCACAATTATTATCAACCATTTAATTTTACTCCCTAGCAACTCATCCATCATTGTTAAAACTGTCCACTTTTGTTTTTTTCTCTTCTGATTCATGAGGCTCCCAATTTTATAAAGTTCACCGGTAAAGCTATATAGATTACTAACCCAGCAGCGACGAAGTTCACAAGATTATTAGATTCACCAAAGCACATGCTGCTTTGTATATGTGCTATTTTGGGAAGTATTCTGCTGGCGAATTGCTGGAGCAGCAGAATTACAATGGTAGCCATTCTGTTTGCTCTTTATATAAAGGAGTCATAAAAATGTCTCTAAACTTTTTAGTATTTGGGTATTTAAGAGCAAAGTGACTCCCAAGAAAACCAGGAATACTTCATCTCCTTGTCTCCCTCACCCCCAGAATTTGACACTGTGTCATGAAATACCATCTACAATTCCAGTTGGTCTATGTCAAATTTAATATGCTGGCCTCATAAAGAGTGAAATAAGTCACTTGCTGGCCTCACAAATTCTATTTCACAACAAAGTAATAAGAAATGTTTATCAAGAGAATTTAACTTTTCCAGTAGGCCTCCAAATTTGTCCTTCATCTACTCCTGTTTTAAACTCTTAAACACCAGACATAGGAAGTACCTGTGGCTGATAATTCTTTGTCTGCGTAGGAGTACTAGTTGGGACACTTGGACAACGCCTTAGAGTTTGAACTGCATCAGGAGTAAGCTTAGAAAGCCTTTTGGCCTGCAAAAAATGTTGTCAAATTTCCCCTTGCAGCTTCAAGGGCATTTGTCATAGTAAGTGAGCTAGCTGTACAGTACTTGGCTGAACTGAAAAGCTTGTTTGTTTTGTCTCTTCTAGTGGAATATGAGCCCAGTGGGGAAAGGACCATTACTATCATCTTCATTTCTGTGCTTAAATAGTATTAGGTGAATTAATATTCACTGCAATGAAGAGAAGAATATTTAAGGTAAGATTGCAAGTTTATATTTCTAAAAAACGTTTTAACTATCTAGTACCTACTTTCTTTCTAGTCTTGCCCTGGAAAAGTATTAACTGGAAATGCTGGGCAAAACTTTATACTGAAGCAATTCATTTGCACATTAATATCAAAACAGAAGAAATTAAAGGGGAGGTAGCATTTTCTGCGCCCTCTCCACCTCCCCTCCCCCAGGACTTAATTTGCACCATGCATTGGCTTGGAGTTTTATTTTGTTTAATTCAATCCCTACCTATACCACTGATATTGATATAATTATTCCCACTTTTAAAAATTAGAAACTGGGGTTCAAGGAAAGTAAGTAACAAGCTTAACTAAGAAACGGTAGAGGTGGGAGTTGAATCCAGATCCATCTAGCTCCAGAGCCTAAGCTATTTCCCCTGTTTTGTTACAACAAACATTTTTTTTTATCCAGGCATAATCATTAATAGCTTTTAATTTTCTACTATAATTCTGTACTTTAAACCTTCGAGTTAAAAGGGGATCCCAGAAATCTGAACAAATGGACAGATAGTATCTAAAATTGTGGTAGTTAACATGAGATTTGGAATTAGAAAAACTGTGGGCTAAAAAGGCCAAGTGACTTTTCCTCGCAAAGCCTCAGTTTACTCATCTTAAAATGGAAACAGCAATGCTGGGAGAATGAAATAAGCCTCCACACCGAAAGCCCAGAACACTGGGCTTGACCCACAGAATGAGATTCAGGCAGGGCGGCTACTGTCATTCCAGCTCACCACCTGTTCAAGCAACAGTGTTAACTGTACACTATTTCTCACACTTTAATGACAAAGAAGAAACACGCTAACACATATGCCCCAGACACTTAAAGAAGCCTGCCCCAGGAATCCCATTTCTCTTCCCACCTGAGAGTACCCAGGCCTTCTATCTTCACAATCAACGGCAATGCATTAATCTCAGCATGCTCCTCTGCTTTTGCCTCTCATAGTTACAACCATATTTTTGCAACTTAATTCAAATACAAACATACAATAAATACTGAATTCTGTTAATAAATACAATTGAGTAAAAGCGTGCTGGAGGCAAGAGGGAAGAACGGAATGGTTTATGGAACGCCCTTCTAATCTAAGGCACACGATAGGCCATGCCAAGGAAGTGCATACAAATGGTTCAAATATCTAGACTTCCAGAAGCAATCTTGTTTTAATGAATGGGATCGTGTTGCCACTCATTTAAGAAATATCTAGTAATGTGTCCCTACTGTGGCATGACCATGTGTTCGGTGTTGGGATACCATGGGGAGCCAAACACAGAGGGGGTCCTTGCCTCCTCTAGTCTACTTCTGGTGGAGAAGGGCAGCTTTAAATGAGATCAACACTCATGCACACAAACATCAAATTGCAGCTAAGAGAAATACTACCAAGGAAAGAAAGTTGGTGCAATGAAACTCCATCTAGCAGGATCTGGCCTAGCTAGGCAGGTCAGGGAAGTTCTCTGAGGAAGGAAAGCTTGATTCAAGATTTGGAGGTTGGCCCAAATGCCCATTGACTGATGAGTGGGCAGACAAAATATGATATAGCCACACAGGGGAATATTATTTGGCTTTGGAAGGAATGAAGTTCTGATTCATGCTACAACATGAATGGATTTTGAAAACATTATGCTAAATAAAAGAAGTCAGTCATGAAACACCACATATTGTGTGATTTCGTTTATATAAAATATTGAGAACAGGAAAATCTGTAGAGACAGAAAGATTAGTGGTTGCCTTAGGCTAAACAGGTAGGGGTGGGTGGGGTGAAGAGTGACTGTTAATGGGTTTGAATGAGAAATGATTGCTAATGGATATGGGATTTCTTGAGGTGGGGGGGTGATAAAAATATTCTAAAATTAGGTACTGGTGATGGTGGCAGAAATCTGCATATACTAAAAATCATGGAATATTATACTTTAAGTGGGTGAATTGTATGGTATGTGAACTATCTATCACTAAAGTTATTGTAAAATATTGGAAGGTTAGAAAGATAATGAGCGGAGGAGCAAGGGGGCCAGGACTGGAGCAGCAAGCACAACTGTAAAGACAGAAAGAAGGCTGATGTGGCCAGTGCAGGAGGATCAGGCATGAGATCAGGCTGAGGAAGGCAGGGGCCAGGCCACACAGGACCCATAGGCCATGTTCTTATTCATATCCTAAGTACACAGGGATGCCACTGCAAGGTTTTCAGCAGGTAAGGAAAATGAAACAATCACATTTTCATTTTAAAAAGATCATTCTGGTTGAATTAAGGAGAACAGACCAGAGAGTACATGTAAAGAGAACGCAGGAGGCTATGAGTGTCAAGGGCAAGGGTGGAGGTGGCACTGATGGGCACATTAGAAAGTTGTCTAAGATGCTAAATCAGCAGGACAAGGGGTTAGACTGGTAATCAGCATCCAAGTGGAGAAACTGGGGTGGGGGGAGGGGGCAGTTGGTTCTATAACTCCAGTGCTCTCTGACATGTGAATTTGTGAGTCACCTAAAGAAAGACAAGTAGAACAAGTAGAAACAAGAAGACAAAGGGGCCTGAAACGGCACTTTGAGGAATTCTGACACTTAATAGCCCAATACCACATAACTAAAGTTTAGCATAAGACAAACCCAAACTGAGGGTCATTCTATGAAATAAGCAGCCTATAACCTTCAACTATGTCAAGGTCCTGCAAGTCAAGGAAAGAGTTAGAACCTGTTCCACATGAAAGAAACCAAAGACACATCACAACTAAACATAATACACGATTCTGAACTGAAACTTTTTGCTATAAAGGGACAATATATGTGTTATACACCTTTTTATATCTTTATGCATAAAGAGATAAAGATGGAGACAACTGGTGTAACTTGAAAGTTGTACTGTATCAGAGCTAATTTCTTGATTTTGATGGTTATACAATAGAGAGGCAGGAAAATACCCTTGTATACAGGGATTACATACTAAAATATTCCAGGGTGATAGGGCAAGAGGTTGGCAACTTACTCTCAAATGATTCAGAGGAAAAGAAAGGTATTTTTGTTTTTTTGTTTTGTTTTGTCTTTAAATTTTATATTTTTATTGATTTCAAAGAGGAAGGGAGAGGGAGAGGGAGAGATAGAAGCATAAATAATGGCAGAAAAACATTGATCGGCTGCCTCCT
The DNA here is from genome assembly GCF_028538775.1 of Myotis yumanensis. Lineage (NCBI taxonomy): Eukaryota > Metazoa > Chordata > Mammalia > Chiroptera > Vespertilionidae > Myotis > Myotis yumanensis. The sequence continues at coordinate 54,875,058 of NW_027223752.1, read as the reverse complement.
GCATGCCCCCTACTGGGGATTGAGGCCACAACCAGGGCATGTGTCCTCACTGGGAATCGAACCATGACCTCCTGGTTCATAGATCAACACTCAACCACTGAGCCCACACTGGCCTGGCAAAAGAAAGTTTTTTGTATTAGTCTTGCTACTTTTCTCTAAGCCAGTGGGCATGTCCATTTGAGGAGAGCAGATTGTAGAAGACTAGGAATAACCAATGGTGCCCAGAAAGTTTCCAAAATGACTTGAAATAGTTGTGATGTTGTGTGAGAGAATGAGTTGATGAGAGAAGAAGAATAAGACTGCCCGGTCTGGGGTTCGTTATCAAGATGGTGCTATAGGGACAACAACTGTGTGACTTTGAACCACAGTCAAGGACTTAAAATGTAGCATTTTAAACTGATTCTTTATGTGCTATATATATCCAATTTAGTAAACATGTTTATTTCTAATAATAGATAAACTGTATATATATATATATATAGATAGATAGATAGATAGATAGATATATATATATAGATATTTTTTAAATATATTTTATTGATTTTTTATAGAGAGGAAGGGAGAGGGATAGAGAGTTAGAAATATCAATGAGAGAGAAACATCAATCAGCTGTCTCCTGCACACCCCCTACTGGGGATGTGCCCGCAACCAAGGTACATGTCCTTGACCGGAATTGAACCTGGGACCCTTCAGTCCGCAGGCCAATGCTCTATCCACTGAGTCAAACCCATTAGGGCGATAAACTATATTTTTAGGTTGTCTCTTTTTCAGTCTTATTTGAGAAAAATTCAAATGACCAGTTGTGAAAGATATTAGAAAAATATACTTTAAAACCCACAGAAGTTAAATTCAGTATGTATATATTATATGTGTGTATATGTCTGATACGTGTATACACATAACACACACACACACATATATATATATATATATATATATATATATATATATATATAATTTTAATAAAATACTACCACAGATTGTTTTAAAATATCATGGAAATACTTTAAGACCAACATAATTTGCTTTAGTAACTGTTCAATACATAGTTTTTAAATTAAGCTGAATTTCTTTACAAATTATTACCCTCTTGACAATATTTTGGCAATGAAAAAGAAAGGGTAAGAGAAACAACTGCTTAAATATATGAAATCCAAAATTGTTATTGGCCAACTGAAACTCAATTATGATATAAATAAAATTCTCTCTGGATATCAAACTCAGTGAAAAGAGATATTCACAAAACTCTATATTCTTTCCTTTTGAGATCTCACTGGTCTCCAGGTGAAGGGTACCTTTATTTGACACATCTTTATCTGGGATCTATAATGTCCATGAGACATAACGCCTCCAGTTTATTCATGTGAGTTACTTCTTTTCTGGCCTACACCAAATGGAAATACTCTTGATTTGGTTTTAGCATTAATGCATTTTTGAACTGACACATGACTTGGCTTAGCAAGCAACCAACTTCCTAGACTACTGTCAGTAAAGATTTGGAACACAATGTGGTTGTGTGTGCATTCTAAACTTGCATGTGTGAGGCAGTTAAAGACCTTCTTAGCAAATTAGATAAGAAAGGATAGGGTTCGAACTACATCTACTGAGTTTTAGGGGTATATGTGATGCACCATGAAATGCAAAAAATGAAAATATGTGTAGTATGATTCTAATTCCATGCCACCCGCCCCCCACCAAGAGAGCCCCTGGACACATGTGTCCATAAACATGTACATCTGTATTAGCAAAGCAAAAGATGTAAAAGAACAACAGTCTGTATTCTTGTTCCATCATGATGTGGGGGGTGAGGGCACAAGGGCGGAACCACAGAAATGGTTGGAGAACCTTCTTATTTAAAATATTATATACAGATGTTTTTGAGTAAGAGTTAAAGAAGTTCATAATTTTGTTCTCCACATCACCGACTTCCCTTCTGAAGAGTTGGAGGATATTTGTCCCTCCTACGCGTCCTGCCAAGAATGGTCAATTTATCACTGATTACCTAAACAGGTTTGTCTTTAAAACCGTGTCTTTTTGTGTTGTGGGAGAAATGCACTGTGAAAGGGCTATGTGTTAAGTAAGGCGTGTATGTCAAATTCAGCACATGCTCTACCCATGAAGCACACTTTAGCTAATTGACTGGTTAGCAAAATCACATGCAGAGTGCTTGAAACTACACAGGATTATAAAGATGGCTCACATCACATTTAACCAATTATGTTTACCATTGTCCTGGATCATAAAATAAGCTATAAAATGTGGTCCAAACATAATTCTAATGCAAAGAGAGTTACAAACAGAATAACAAAGACCCTCTTTCCCTCTACCCCCCAAATGAAATAGAAGCCTGCAAACAGAGGCTTTCTGGCCATGAAAATGAATCATTGGGAGATTTTGCTAAACATGCAACATTGAAAGTTAGAGAATAAAAATAATAAAAAACTTGGTTTCCAAGAAAACCACAAGCTCCTAAAAAGTAAAAACTAAAACTTTTATCTGTATTTGGTAAACAGAGTAGACCAAAGCATGCCTGCACCACCTTTTCAGATGACAACCACAAGGAGTTGAATTGCACAGTAATATAACCATGTTGGACCAAGTGCCAATGTTAGAAACATTCTGCATTCACAGTGAGTCACTCTGAAACAATGAAAAGAGGCAGGAGGAGCTTAGTTTGACAAACACTTAGGAGTTTTCTAACACAGCCCAAACCTCTATTGATTCCTACCCTAGCTTCACCCAAAATTATCTATTCATACAGATCATAAGCTAGAAAGCATTCTTTTCATTCATGGCCCATAGAGCAATACACAGGATCTTCCTGTACAGGGCCAAGGCAGCAGCTTGGGACAATAATTAAATGTGACATCACTAACATTTATCTATATAAATATAGCATATGTATATTATGATGATAGCTATCACTCATTGACTGCTACTATGTGTTAGGCACACTGCCGATTGCTTTGTATACTTGATGGTATTTATTCCTCAAACAGCTCTGCAAGGTAGGCATTATCGTTACTGGTTTCAGAGTTGGAAAAGGATTCAGAGCTGCAATTTGCTGCAAGTCCTCCAGCTGTTCAAACTGAGGGCTATCAGATCCTAAAAGTCCATGGTCTCTTGGCTACACCCCAAGGAGTCTGTGTGGATTTATCGCTAAGCCTGGGATGGATTTAGGCTCTATCCTATGGGTACAAGACTGAAGCGGCAACACAGTTTTCCATGCAGCAGGAGCGGCCTCAGGCAAGCAGGACAGAGGAGCCCTGAGTTTGCCTTTATGTTCCTTCTGTTCTGAGATTGTTCAAAGAGAGCTAAATCTTCCCAATGATCCTTCTAGTTCAGTTCTCGCTTGCTCATAACAAGAATGTGAAGCCCAACAACAGAGTATTCTCACAGAAGTATACCTTGAGAGCCCCATATTTGTAGCTTTATGCTCAAAAAAATAAGGCATGCTGTCGGACTGTTCAAATTTTAGACCTCCTGCCATTTCCTTCCTCCAAATCCATCACCAACCAAGTGAAGAAATAGAGGGTGATTCCTCCTTTATCACCACACTGCCCTGGACAAGTAGCTTCATGTAAACAAGATTAAACAAAACCTCCAAGCCTCAGGTTTGGTTCATTTATATTTATAGCTGTGCTGTCCAGTTTTGTCGCCTCCAGCCCGTGTGGCTATTGAGCACATGAGATGTAGCTACTTCCGTCTGAGATGTGCTGCAGGTGTGAAATACACACTGAGCTTCAAAGACTTAGTAAAAAAAAATGTAAAATATCTCAGTAGCAATTATAGGATGTTGGCTACGTGGAGGAAATGAAAATATTTTGGATATATGAGGTTAAATAAAGTATATTATCAAAATTGATTTCATCAATTTCTTTTCACTTTTTTTTCCCTAGCAAATGTAAAATTACACATGCCTCTTGCTTTATAGTTCTGTTGGGCAGAGCTGGTCGGGAAGAAGGCTTGCCAGCGCTTCGTAAAGACAACTAAAAGTCCATACCACATACAGTTCTTTTTGTTTTAGTTTAATCCCAGAAGAAAGAACTGTATTAAAACTGCAGTTGTATTAACTCCTGGGTGAACATACACTAAGGCGGAAAAAGGGAACGTAGGTGGATTTGAAAGAAGGAGTGAAAGAAAGGGAAGGAAGCCAAGAGAAGAAGCAAGCATTTTCTATTAAAAATGTAATTGTTGATCTGTTTGGTGGCATAAAGTGATTTCTAAAAGAATGCCAACAGCAAGTGAGAATTAAGTTTCTTCCTGATTCACAAGGTTGAGTCAAGCACAGTATCTACAGAGGCTATTCCTGGACCTTCTTCTTGGAAAGCTGTTGCCTTTGCAATTGTTTAGCTGATCACTTCTGCACGATAATTATAGCTCACTGTTGTTCCCCCTAAAAACCAATGACATCCATCCAAAGCATTATAGCTTACATTTCAGGGAATATTTATGTGATATTTATAGCCTGTGAAGAAAACCCTGGGGAACCGCCAGTAGGAAGGATTATTTATCAATTCCTCATTCTTCAAGTTTGAATTTTCTTGAGATTCATATCCAAAGGACATTTTATAATCCTATGTAATGCTAGTGTGTGTGAATATACTTTGGCATATTGGTCAACTTCAAAGTAAAATCTTTTTTTTTTTTTAATGGAGAGAACAAAACCCTGCTGATCCCACTGAAAACACAGTAGAAAAAAAAATCCACTCAAGTAGTGTTACATACTTGAAGAATTTTTTGGAGTTAGCCAAGAAAAATAAAGTAAAATCTAGGAGGAAAAACTGGAGTTTCCATTTCTGGATATTGTACTTCCTGGTGATATAAAAACAAAAGTTAATTCAGAGAGATTCAACTCGGAAGTTAGCATTGGATAAAAAACAATAGGAAATATTTAACTATGTGCCTATGTTTGTACACAAGTAGAAATAGATATAAACAGACCTTAATTAGCATTGTAGACGTTAATTATCTTTGTACAGTAATTGGAAATGGTTTTGTTCTGATTTATTTCATAAAGCTTACTGTGTTCTGTTAACAACTAATTTCCCCCCCCTCGCAGCCGTAATAGAAGGCTTTTACTGCACACTTTATTGCATCTGCTTCTCATTTCATGATCATTGTTCTGGTCTGTCAGAGCAAGCAGCTCTACAACTTCCCAAATCTGCAAGATTAAGCAAATATTTTGACAATGCCTAGATTTTTTTCTTTTTCAAAAAAAAACAGAACAAATAAAGATAAAAATAATTTTTTACTTACCCACACAATGTTAGGAGAGTTCTTAATTGAAAAAGTATAAAGAACAGGCAACAGTTACATGTACTTCAGGTGGGAAAATACACCGAGCAATTTCCTGTCCGATTTCACTTAAGAGACCTAAGAATCCTGTCTGAACCACACAGCTGGGGTTACAGAGCATTCCTGGACTGCAGGGGGGTTGCTGGACCCCTGGGGAAGACACCTGGAGGCTTTTAGATTGTGACTAGCTTCAAGAACAAAACAGAATTTTCCAGTTCACCTTGAATGACCACAGCAGGGAAGCTGAAAGATAGGTGTTTGAATCATTAAGATTTTAAAAAAATGTCTGTGCTACATGCAAAACCTCATGACTTTTCCCAGACAGTGGCTATGCCTACCTGAGTGGAAGCCTTTATAAGAGACTAGAGGCCTGGTGCATGGACTCGTGCACATTGAAAGGAAATTAATTAGAAGAAATATTTTAGAGGCTGGGGAGGTACTGCGGGAGGTTGGCTCCAGAGTGTGTCTGGCCCATCTCACCCAGTCCCAATCAGGGCTGATTGGGGGCCCTCTCACCCAGTCCTGATTGAGCCAATTGGGGCCGGCCGGCTGCGGAGGGGCCATGGGAGGGCTCCAGGCATGTCCGGCCCCTCTCGCCCAGTCTCGATTGGCCAGACCCCAGAAGCAAGCTAACCTACCAGTCAGAGTGTCTTCCCCCGGTGGTCAGTGCATGGTGCATGTCATAGTGACTGGTCGAATAGTCAAACGTCGGACAGACACTTAGCATATTAGGTATATATATATATATATTAAGGAGAGACAGAAAAGTTGGGGAAGGGAATAAGGAGAAAATCCATTCACCCATAAGCATTCATTTCTTCTACAAACATCCTAATGGTGGAAGGCAGAAGATAGACAAATAAAGTCAATAAAAACATAAAATATAAATTAATGCGGTAACTGTGAAATGACTTATTGTGATCATTTTGCAATATGTACATCTATCAAATCATTCAGTTGTACACTTTGAACTTACACAATGTTATATGCCAATTGTATTTCAATAAAACTGGGGTGGGGGGAGAAATAAATGCTAAGAGGTCATGGTGGTCCAGGGAGATGGAGACTCTGTGGTTGTCACTGGAATGAGGAAAATGGGTAGGAAAAAGAGCTTTAAGAAATAGTCTCTGCCCTTGAGAGTAGTTTAGGGAATGAGTTAGAGCAGCGGTTCTCAACCTGTGGGTCGTGACCCCTTTGGCGATCAAATGACCCTTTCACAGGGGTCGCCTAAGACCATCCTGCATATCAGATATTTACATTACGATTCATAACAGTAGCAACATTACAATTATGAAGTAGCAACGAAAATAATTTTATGGTTGGGCCACAACATGAGGAACTGTATTTAAAGTGCCAGAAGGTTGAGAATCACTGAGTTAGAGGGAGATAACGGGGAATCTGAGGTGAAAGTGAGGGTTAAATGAACTCCAGAGGCATAAGGTGAAAGTGAGGGTTAAATGAACTCCAGAGGCATAAGGTGGGAGGCTCTCCTTGGAAGCGACACATGGCAGGGAACATTTCTCCAAAAAGGCAATGGGAATCAAACAGGAAAAATTCTGCTAGAAAGACAGGAAAGAGGACATGGCATGGCTGGGAAATTATGGTTAACTGTTCTGTGCTTCGGTTCCCTTATCTTCAAAATGAGATAATGATAGTGATGTGAAAGAATTGAAGAATATGTGAATACTTTACACAGCACCAGGCACATGATAAGTGCTCAAAAAATGTTAGCTGCTATTAATAGAGGATTCACCTAAAGTGCTCTCAACTAATGAGCCAAATGTGGGGGGAGAAGGTAAGTTGAAGCAGAAATCCAACTGAACCAATGAATGAATACAGCTAAGCAAGCAAAAACTTGAATCCTTATTAGGTATCCTCCCACCATTATCTCAGGAGGTCAGTGTGGTTCTAGAAGCTGTATAGACTTCCTATACAATATGAACCTCCTGTAGCACAATCTTTCCTAACAACCCTCTCGGGCACAGATGCAGCTGCTAGGCAGCAGACAATGCAACTGAACCACCAACCACACATTCCACTTCCACTCTCTTACTTCGTGGGAATCCCATTAAACCCCAATCTCGAAAGAGATGACCTCGCAATGCAAACCCAGGTAATTCAATTCGACAAGCATTTATTGAACCCCTGTGATGTATCAGGAACTCCACTAGATGCTGAGGATGATATAAAGAAAGAAAAAAGAAAAAGACCCTGTCCTCAAGGATGTCATACAAAAGAGATGCAAGTAATTTTAAGGCAAGGTCGCCTGAATGAGTGCTCTAATAGAGGATGGAAGAATGACATTCAAACACAGAGGAAGCCGTAATGAACTCTGACGGGAGCAGTTAGGAATGGCTTCCCTGAAGAGCAGACGGAGCATGCCATTATGAGAGATCAATAAGGCAAGCCTAGGAAATTGTTTAATGACTTTTTCATTCATGGAAACAACCCAGAAAAAGCCTGAGGGACCATCCCTGTCTCTGCATTAACATGTGTGTGCATAAGATGGGATTACATGTTTGTTGTTACTGTAATATATCACATTTATAAAAACAAATATGAACATTTATCTACTATTCTGATCTTCAAACAGAAAAAATCCAAGAATACTTTATGTTTTTGAAAGCATACCCTTGAAGTTAATAACAAAGTAAGAAAGGCAAATGACTAAATGTCTCATGGACTAGGCTAGTGGGCCCAAGCAAAAGCCTGAGAAAGCCCGCATTTGTTTTATGTAGCAATGTAACGGAGAGTATTTTTTCTGTATATGTGGCTGCCTCTTTCTACTGGACTACAATCACTAATAATTTGTTCAGAACAGCACAGGAAACAGGTATTGATCACAATAAGCCACAAACACCTGCTACAGCAGGTTATGGTCTCCATGGAAACCCTCCAATAGAACCAATCTGAATTCAGTTTCAGAAGTAATGAGAGCAGATAATTTTACACTCAATCAATCACTGTCAGCCGCCGTTATCAGCCAATCAGTCATTATGTCAGTCAGTCGCACTTTCAACAAACTTCTTCTATGGTGTGGTCAGATGAGAATGTTTTGACATCCAGAAGCAACATAATCAAATTGGCTTGTCTTCCCTGGCAAGAAGCCATAGACAGAGTAATGCATTGTGTTTGCAAAGGCAAAAAACAGATAGGCCAACCAAAATACACTGTGGTTGTGAATTGTATGACACTTGAGACAGAGAAGTATTTTAGACCCAAAGGTCATATAATTTAATCCTTCCATTTAAACAAGAAGGAAGAGAGGATTGGAGAGGTTAAAATCTCTGCCCAAAGCTACACAGCTAACTGAGGATAACCCAAGACTAAATCAAGAGTTTTCTACCAGCCCAGTGCTTGTCCAGGATGTCATGCGCTGTTATTAAATGTCTTTTTTTTTTTTTTTTTTTTTTTTTGAGGCAAGAGGGTAGGATAGTTGAAGGTTAGGTTCCAATTCCAAAAAGAGAGCCCAGAGTCTGTGGGAGACTCCCAGGATGCTAGTGGGCTTGTGTTTGGCAGTTGTCTGGAACTCTTTTCTGTTTGGAGTTAGTCTATCCTTGGGCAAATACAACTTCCTGTTTCTAAGGAGGAACAAAAGACTTTGAAATACTACTGGGCTACCAAATCATTGTTACAAAATGACATTTTGATGAGTTTAGGGCAGGGCTATCAAGAACACATGGAATGAATTTCCCTAAAAATGCATGGCAGTGGGAGGTAAAATTTGAGGAGGGAAATCTGCTTCTGGCAAATACATCTGAGCTCTTGTCAACCTCAAACATTGGAAAAGCCACTTCGGACTTCTGAAGGACTGGAAAGACGTTTGTTTCACTGATCCTTCGTAAATGTAGGTGTAGTCCTGCAAATCCCAAATATTCCCAAGATTCCTCTGTATTATCTCTAAGAATTGCTTTATTAGTTTCCTTTTTTTTTTTCTTTTATACTGCATTATTGCTTTGCCCATTTCTCTGAGACAGTTTTCTGAGGTTGATATTCACATTCTTTTTGGTAAAATGGATCAACTTGATGGTTCTCAAACTTCAATGTGTATGAGACCAGAGCTGTTTAGGCTCCATCTCCAGAAATCCTCATTTAAAAGGTGGGGTTAGGCCCAGAAACCTGCCTTTTTAGAAAGAAGTCCAGGTCATTCTGAAGCACTTTCTCTGCCAATCGCCTTGAAAAACATTGGAAATGATATTTAGTAAAGAATTTGGGTCATTTTTTAAAAATATATTTTATTGATTTTTTACAGAGAGGAAGGGAGAGAGATAGAGAGTTAGAAACATCGATGAGAGAGAAAAATTGATCAGCTGCCTAATGCACATCTCCTACTGGGGATGTGCCTGCAACCCAGGTACATGCCCTTGACCGGAATCGAACCTGGGGCCTTTCAGTCCGCAGGCTGACGTTCTATCCACTGAGCCAAACCGGTTTCGGCTGGGTCATTTTTTGATGAAAGTTTTCTCATCACATTTCTTCCCAGCCACTTTCAAGTTCATGAATTGTACGTATCGTCTATATCACAAGAACACAGTTTAATGGGTATGATCACATGCTTTTGTACATATATAACCACTTTCTACTAGTTGTAAGTAGGCCTTTATCTTAAACTAGAGGCCCAATGCATGAAATTCATGCAAGAGTAGGCCTTCCTTCCCCGGGCTGTTGGCACTGGCTTCCCTCTAACACCCGGGACCCGGGCTTCCCTCTGTCACCTGGGACCCAGGCTTCCCTCGCAGCCCCAGCTTCATCCAGAAGGTCTAATTAGCATATTATGCTTTTATTATTATAGATAGGCAGGTGGTATATGGGACACCCACTCACCCCATCCAAATCTGTCTAAGGCAGGTGAGGTGGAAAAGCAGAACAGAGCCAGCTCCAGGCTTGAGAGGAGACCAGTAATTGCAGCAAGAGCAGTGTGGAAGCTTAAACAAGAAAGAGTTGCTTCATTTCTCTAGTCTGTTTGCGTGACCTCAGCTCAAGGTACCTATTTTATCCCTTTGCAAAGCACTGATATAAGGCTTTTGTTTGATTCAGAATCAGTAAATTTCCTTCTTAGCTCAGTTTTTGTCTTTCACTTACGTGTTTCAGGATATCTGATGGGCCTTGGAGTGTGTTTAAATGATGACAAGTATATTGTATATGTACTAGGTACAGTCCACGCTATAAGAACTCAGTTTTTTCCACCATTATATCCCCTGAACATGGCACACTGCCAGGCATATAGCAAGCACTTAATAAATATTTGTTGAACACATAAATGAATAAAAGAATGGATGGATGACTAACAACAAGTAAAAGCTCACCTGTCTGGATACTGTCTGACTGAATAAAGTTGGAAAGGTCCATAGTTTACAGTGTTAACCAGTGACTACTCATTTTTTCAAAGGTTGTTCTTATTGATTAAAAAAAACCTCTTGGTTAGGCATTGTTTACCCCATAAAAACCAAAAAGCAAATATAGTATTTGCCCTCTTGTAATCCCAGCTAGCTTACAGATTTTTCTTTGCAGTCTTCAGCTCATTTCCTTTTTGTCATGACTTAAACAGAAATGCCGTTAGAAGCCAAAAAACATGCAGACATTTGGGGAGTGAAGGAGAAGGGGGAATTGGGAAGGGGGATGGGAAAATTAATTAAAAACAACAATAAACTTCACCAAGGTATTTAGCAATGGGCACTCTAAAAACCTGTAAAGATTCAGACGTCTTTAAAAACTGTCTTTGCTTCACCACCACAGTCCTCCCTGGCTCAAGCCTCCATGCATCATTCAGATGAGAGGCAATCCTTGGGAAGTTTACTTATCGCACTGGTGGGTGTCATAGTCTCATACTAGTAACACACACACACACACACACACCACCTTTAAATTACCTCAAAAAAAGCAACATGAGCTATCAGAAAAATGAGGGAAAGATGAGAAATTAACCTTTGTTGAGAATCCATTGACAGTGCTACACTAAACTCTTCACATACAGGATCCCATTTGGTACTTACTACTTTCCAGGAAGTACAAAGTAGTATGTTCATTTTCTAGGAAATTAGGGCTCAGAGACCTCTGTCCCTGTGGCCAAACAGCTAAAGAACAGTAAAGCCAGGACCAAAGTAACAGCAAATATTTACTGAAGGATTAATCAATATCAGTCATTGTTTCTTGTGTGTTAACTATTAACTCATCTAGTCCTCATTTCAACCTTACAAGGTGGATACCTCCATGCCCTTGTTAGAGGTTACAGAACAAACACAGAGAGGTTAAGTAACTTGTACAAGGAGTCACAGCTGGTAAGTGGCAGAGTTGGGGCTGGAACCCACACTGTCAACTTTGGACCCTAATCTCTTAACTAGCACACCTAACCATGCTCTATAACAGGGTCTAGGTTGGCCTTTGGAAAAGGTTCTCTCCAGGATACAACTTTGATATATATTTCTAGATACAATAAAAAAAGCCATACCTCAACAACAGCCTCTGAGACTCTTCCAGCAATATAAATCATCTTTTTATTATATAAATAGATACACTATGTGTTTATAATTAAGGTAACTATATAATTTATTGCCCAAACCAAGACTCATCTGAGAGTGGAAGGATGCACTATAGTCAACCAAGCACTACAGTTGTAACTGGAACTGTCCCAGGTGAAAAAGGGTACCTGGTTACCCTACTAATGAATATGTGTCCATACACACAATTAGATATAGTCACTTTCAGAGACATTCCAATAAGATCAGCTGGACTACAGAGGTAACATTAAATGCCTTCTGACATTGTGCAAGCCCATCCCTCCTTCCACTCTAAGAGCTGTTGGCCCTTTCTTTACCTAACCCATTTCAACTTGTTTTCTCACAGAAGACTGTACGTAATTGGTCAGCCACGAGAGATTAATTTGTATTTAGCTGGCTGAGCAGACTCAATAGGGAATGGGGTTTGTGCATGGCCTGGCAGCTTCTCTTACATAAGCCTTTCTATCTACTCTTGACACTGTCCCTCCCAAGCCTGCTTCTTTGGGAATTGCCACCCAAGCCCTTAATTTACCTAATTTTTGCCTGCCTGGAGGAATTCTAACTTGTAGTTTTTATTTTCCTCGTGGGCCTTTTTCTTTTGAAAATGGAAATACTGGGCAAGACACAAGATTTCCCTTCTAAAACAAAACAGGAAGGAATCAGGGCATGGGAGTGCATGACAAGCAGGTAAACTCAGGACTGAGCTACATCAAGGTTATCTAGATCCTTCATCTCCTTCCCATTGATTTCAACTACAGTCAGACACAAAGGAGACCGGGCTGAGGGCAATCCAGGTGCTGCTGATGATTGAAATCATGCTTTACATAAATTAACTCATTTAATGCTCTCTCAGTTCTATGTGGCAGGTGCACTTCTTATTCCCATTTTAGAGATGGAGAAACTGAGACTTAGGGCAAAAATTTTGCCTGAAGTCCAACATCGGTAATTTGTCCCAGAGCTGACACTCTCGCCCACTGGGCCTTGACATTCCAATGCACAAACACCCCCAAATAACAATGTCAGAGACAAATGGCATTGGAGAGACCCATGCCTCTCACCTCCTCAGCTCAGTCCCTCCTCCTCCTCCAGAAAACACACACCCAGTACTTTGTAAAAATGAAAGGAGAGGTCAAAAAACTACATAGAGTAAAAAGTGCTATGTAAGTGTGAACTGTTATCAGTACACTAGCCCTTAAACGCTATTAGATAATTTATTTTATTCTAATAGAGCCATTTAACTTGGACATCAGGCACAGGACCTGGGCAAATTCCACCCATCGTGGAAATGCATCTTGTCCTGGGTTAAAGCCTGTCGCACAGTTACCTCCCAGGCTGGCAACATGTGCCACATCCCAATGTGCTGTCAGCAAGGATAAAACCTTCAAAACACTATAAAAGCACAGAGTACAGCGGATGGAGAATATAGAAGAGGGTAAAGTCAAGGAAGCAAAAGGATTTTATTTTTTAAATGTCCCCAGTCCTCTAACCTGGTCCCTTTCCTCTGATTGGCTGGCAGGACAGGTGGAGGTGGTGACTCATGAGCACGCTGCAACCTGCTCTCACTGCCCAGTTTCACCGAGCAGGTTAGAGGGTCAAGAGAATTTGCTTGAGTCGGAATTTGCTTCCCAAAGTAAAACTATGCTCACAGGGTTTGACGTCAGAAACAATCTGGAAAGATGACAAGAATGGACTGCAGACTCCTCCTCCCTCCCACCCCCACAACTCCCCATTGGAGTTTAAGGTGATTCCATTTTAATGAAGCAGGATGGGCACAATGTTTGGGATATAAAGGAAATCTGACCCACCCCACAGTGGGCAGCTTTCTCTGGAAGGAAGGAACTGTACCCGGGCTCTGAGCTTTCTATTTCATTTTTCACACGGGGTGGGAAGTGAGCTGGTCTAAGATTCATGTCATGAGCTGCTCCTCACTCGAGGAGACAATGTGGCCCTGTAACGAGAGCCCCAGGCCCGGTGGTGGTACCTTCTGCTCTTCACAGAGTCACTCTGCTGAGCTACCCAGTGATGAGAGCATAATCTGCATTGTCTAGTATGGTAACCAACAGCCACATGTGGCCATGAGCACGAGGAATGTGGCTCGTCCAAACTGAAATGTGTTGCAAGTGCAAAAGCCATACCTGATTTCAAAGACTTAATGTGAATATCTCAATGTTGTTTATATTGATTAAATGTTGAAATGATAATATTTTGGACATACCCCGTTAAAGTACACATTTCTTCAAAAACAATTTCACCTGTTTCTTTTTACTTTTTTTAATATGGCCATGAAAAAAAATTAAACTTGCAAAGATGGCTATCATTTGTGGCTCATGCCTTATTTCCACTGTATGGCACTGCTCTAGAGTCTTGACATCTGTGATGTGCTCCCTTCACCAGAAGCATCAGCATCAACTGGGAGCTTGTTCCACCGCAGACCCACGGAATCAGCCTCTGCATTTTAACATGACCCCACAGCAATCTGCATGCCTGTTAAAGTTTGAGAAGCACTGCCCGGCACACTATGGGCTCTTGAAAAGTACTTATTGAATGAACTAATGAGTTATCTCCAGGAAGTTATTGTACTCAGAAGATCTGGGAAAAGGGCAAGGCTTTTACTTCCTGACTTTCTCTTTACCTCATTAATATTGATGAGGTACTCATCAGATTAATCACCTTGCATTGTAGCAGACCCTGGACTCAGGTCTTGAGAAACTGTGGTCCTTGAGAAAGTGTGGTTCATAGATCCCAGGATCTGGTTGGAAATTTAGAATCTCAGATCCCTCCCCAGACCTACTCATTTGGAATCTGGATTACAAATAAACCCCCAGGTGAGTTGTAAGCATGTTAATGAATTAAAACTGGGGTGTAATGGACAGGGTCTCTCAATCACTCCATGGAAACAAGAAGTTGAGACCAGATGTGTGTGTGTGGAGGAGGGGGAAGCGGGGATTGTCTTGGTTTGATCCAGATGGTGGGGCAACCTGATGCGCTTATTCTAGGCATTGCCACTCAGAACACGCAGGTGATCACCTTAAAGGGGCAGCCAGCCACACTGTAGCCACCTTGCGTGCACCTGCAAGGATCGTCTCTGTTTATCCTAGAAAGGGATGGGGTCTCCAGCCTGCAGAGAAGTGACACAATGTGACTGGTCCTGGCAGCTCAGAGGGTCTTCTCTGACGCTGTGAGCAAATGGGGTCTGTTTGTCCTGATGCCCAGCATCTGCACCACCTCTCTTCCCGTCGGCGGGCACAGGGCCTGGGTCCCCCTCCAGAATCCTTCTCCGCACAGGAGTAGGCAATGAGGCTGGTTTACCAGGGAACTGACCTGTGCTCCCCGATTTTTGAAAAATTTCAAAAGAAAGACCACTCTGCTCATTCTATACCCACATTTCTCCTGAAGAGAACAACCACAAGTAGGAAGAAATAAAATGCTTTAAGACCTAGAAGTGCCTGTGGAGGGCCTGGTAATAGCAGCCTCCAGCGTATTCTCTGCCTCCTCGAAAGGGCGAGGGGACTGTTCCTATGAGTGTCTCCTGCTTTGCTCACCAGAAATAAATTAGAAGGAGGTGCTAAGAGTGGCCATGAAGAGCTTCTGTGAAAAGTCGAAGGCGCCTCTACCATTTTGCTGCAATGTTCCATGCAAACTGTGAGTTTTATATTTTTTGCGTGCCTGATAGTACACAAAACATCCTACTCCTTTGTTGCAGCATAATTGCTCGTATCCTGTGTAGGCCCGGAAAGAAAAGCAGAGGAAGCGTGGTCCTCTGGTCACAACTTTTTTCCGTGGTTTCCCAGCTGCAAAAACAGGGCATAGCCATTTATTTAGCAAGCATTTCTTACAAGCCCATTTTCCAGGATGGATCACCCTCACTGAGTGAGATACTTGTTCTCATGGTGACAAAATGACTAACTTTAAAACTCCCCACAAGGCAGAAGTGATTCATGTAATTATGTAACAGGAATTTAGAAAGGGCTTTGGAAAAAGAGAACAACGGATGCCCATCTCGACACGGAGATGAGCTGCGTTACACCCTTCTCCCACTGCCTCCCCTGTGGGTTGGGGCATGCGGCTCATTTCGGAGGAGGAGCTACATTCTTTCCGTGGACAAACACAAACGTACTGAAAGTGGTCACGATAAAGTCACGGCCTCAAATGAAAGTACGGATTTCATAAATGCAAATGCCCCACTATTGAAGAATATAGTAAGTTTAATTGTAGTGATTCAAGCTCCGTCCAAAAAGGGGCTCCCAGCATCTTCATAAGTGTGTGACCTACGTGTTCAAAACTGTGCTGAGTTCATCTTTGACACACGTTCCTCTTAACTCACACCCTCCACGGCCTCTTTCCTTTGTAATAAAAACAAAACTGGTATCGCTGGGTACATTGTATGCAGGTCAACTTTGCAGGGCTCATCCATAAGCCTTGGATAACATGTTCCTGAAGTTGCCTGGTTTCACTTACCCGAGTGCCCCCTTGGCTGCAGGAAAATGAGAGATAACCCTGTATCCTGCTTTCCTCTTCCCCCGGCAGCCAGGCCTCCGGGGAGGTCAGCAACTCAGCAAGGACCGGGGAAGGGAGGAAGGCGCAGATGTGCCTGATACAGGGTCTCCGCCCTGTAGGAAAAGGCACACGAGTGGGAGGACAAGACCCCGTTCCCTGGGGGAGCTGTGTCTCTTGGCCCTGGACCTCAAATCTCCTCCTGGCAGGCCTCACCCCAAAAGCTCAGAGAGCATCCTGGCCGAGCAGCCAACCTGTTTCTCATTATCCTGCTTGACGGAGACAATCTGCTGGCATGTGCAGTTTTAGAAATTTCATAAGCTCAGGACACAAGGAGACTCTGACGTCAATTCCAGCAGGAACCATACAGTCCCCTCGAACAATTCTCGTCTGTGTGGGAAGCCTAAGGGGAGGTTTTAAATAGGGGCTGGCATGGAGAGGAGGGGGGCTGGCTTCCTACATACAGTCTCTTCTACTTAAGACTTGGCTCTTCAAGCACATGCCACATCCTGGAGCTTAATGGGAGTGGGGACCCACTGCTGGTCTTGGAGATGGCCAAGGTCATCCCACTGCACCCACAGGATCGCCCCGTAACCTCCTCCTCCACACCGTGTCCCACTTCAGCTCTCCATCGTGCCTTTGCCTCGTGGATGAAGCTCCATCCATAAATTCTCACTTTGAAAAACATGCCCACTGAGGCCTGCCCCTTTGGGCACCGCTTTGGGTCCGAAAACCCTCCTGTCCAACACCATGTCTGCTGAAGTCAACCCGACCTGAGGCGCTGGCGACTCGGTGTTTTCGGAAACTGTGGAGAGCTCTCTGGCCACAATTCTCTTGTTGTCGTCAAAAGCAATTACATGTTTCAGATGATGAAAAGCACTGTCATGAAACGCTGGCACGGCAGCCAAGGAGACAGATGTATTAAACCGCACGGCTTCTAAGAACTCCCACTTACGCTGGAGCTCAGCACGGAGATGAGGCTGCGATACACCCTTCTCCCACTCCCTCCCGTGCGGGCTTAGAGCACGCGGCTCCTTTCTGATGAGGAGTTCCATTCTTTCCACGGACGAATTCAAATGTGCAGAAAGCGGTCATCGTTAAGCCCATGTCCTCAAAATGAAAGTAACAATTTCATAAATGCAAATACCCTACCATTGAAAAATATAGTAGGTTTAACTGTAGTGATTCGAAGTAAGCCCACATCAAAAACAATTCCAGCATCTCTAACTGGTGAGGTGAGGGCTAATGGTTGGCCTAGGAGATGTTAATTGATCTACTATAAAAAAAACAACAACACATACCCTGTGCTCACAGAAATAGGGAAGCTGTAGGTTAAACCAAAAGTGTTTCTTTTTCTTTTCTTTTTTTTTTTTCTTAGTTAATCCTCACCCGAGGATATTTTTCCATTGATTTTTTAGAGGGTAAAAGGGAGAGACAGAGATAGAGAAACATCAATGTGAGAGAGACTTGGTCGAAATCGAACCCTGGACCCTTCAGTCTGTAGTCAAACCAGCTAGGGCCAAAGGTATTTCTTAATTACAGGACTTCCCAGAGCTTTGAATATGGTAATAAGTACTGTGAAGTTACAAGACCCAAGTCAATATAAATGGATGTATTTCCCCCAAAACCTTCCTGATTCCTTCAAAGTTGAACATGCGGCGCTCTCCCCTTCTGTCCACCCTGAAAGCCCTGTTCCTCCCTCCCTCCTCTCATCATCCTTCAATGCCCAGCTCAGAGGTGGCCTTCTGGGTGAGCCGTCCAGCCCAGAGTAACCTTCCTTCCACCGCAGATGCTGTGGTGCTCGCTGTGCGATCGCCTGGTCAGCAAACATGAGCTGCATGTCAGAGCTTCGAGAACATTACATTCCACGCTGTGCCTGGGAGAAGGGGATGCTGGGGCATCCTACCACCTCGAGGGACATGCAGAGATCCAGCGATATTCCTAAGGAGGAGCCGCTATCACATGTGGTTACCTGTCCCACACACCTGTTTGGGCCGTTGTTCACCACTCCCTAGTATGGGCTTTGTTTTGCTATGTTGACCTGATGTGGCTTCCTCACAATAAACTGGAGTCATAATAGGACCTACTTCACTATGATGAGAAGTAAAAGAAACTCTTCATGTGAAGCAATTGGATGGTGTCTGGCAGATGGTAACTGTTCGATAAAAAGTAAGTTTACTGTTATCACAGGAGGAAGTGTTACGGCCGATACTAAATCCCAACAGTTTTGGCTCGAAACCCCAGGCAGATTTCACCCTTCCACACTCCTGTGTTCCTCCCACTGTGCCGCACTGCCTCCTGTTCACAACACCTGCTGGCCCCATGCCTGCGCCCTGCATTCACTTTCTCACATAATGCCTTCCGAGGAGCTTGTGAGCTCCCTGAAGACAAGGGCCACAGACAATGGCACGGTGCCTTTCTGTGTTGGTGCCAAAATGCTGTAATAGTCAACCAGAAAGTTATTCACTGCAGGTATTAAACAAATTCTACGAACCACGGGATGTGCCTCAATGTTGCAGCTTAAGACATTTGTTAGAAATACCAACACCAGGAATGAAATAACTTTCCCCAACTGTATTCCAGAGAGCAGGAGTTGGCAATTTTTATTCCTTAAAGGGCCAGAGAGTAAATATCTTAGGTTTTATGAGCCACGCCAGGTCGGTCTCACTGCACAGCTCTGCTGTTATGTGAAAACAGCCATGGACAAGGAATGGATAAACGGATGAGGTTGGCTCTGCTCCAGTACAACTGAACAGACAGTGGCCAGATTTGCCCCATGAGGGGTGGTGTTCTGCCCCCAGCGATAGGGATGATGAAAGTGTGGGGCGGAAACTTTGCTTAGTGGCCAAATCAAAATGGTTTGCTGCATATTCATCCGAGTCTTGTAACTTCAGGGATGCGTTGCTGTAAACCTGGAAGTCTGAGCTCACGCAGCTGCTGTCTCAGCAGCAGCCTGGGAATGAGGAGCTGTGCTGAGCAGGTGCCGGGGTGACGGACCCAACACGCAGCTCCTCTTCCTCCTGGAGTCAGTCCATGATCCCCTGCTGATGGAATCTTCAACCCGCCCAGCATGGACTTCATTGGTGTCTCTGGGTAGGCATCAGGTGTATCATCAAACCATCCCACTGCAGTCCCAAGCTGTCTGTAGGAGAGTAATACACCAAGGCAGCTATGCCACCTAGTGCTGCCTGCATGTACTGTTCTCATCCTCAAGAAAGCGGGAGAGGCTTCGGGGAGGCCTGGCATTTGCTATTTCTGGCCAACACTTTCCACATGCAAATAAAAAAGTCTGAATTCTCCACCTTCACTTCAAAACATTCCTTGTGGCTGCATTTAACCATTCCCCTCGAGGCTCATAGGATATGAATGACTTTGTGCTAAGAAGGAGCAGCCCAACTCTGTAGCACTAATTACCCAAGGATATGCCCCATGCACACACACCAGATTCTCCGCCCGAGGGCTACCGAATCGCTGGAATTCTAGCGGCCTGGCTGGCACAGCCTCATGCATCATGCCGTTCATCCTTCAAAAGGCAGCTACCTGTAGCAGTACCACTAACACTGTTTTCAAACAGTGGTTCTAGTATCATAAGATGCTACTATAATAAACTATGACTGTGTAGTTTCCCGTAAGGAAGAAAAACATCAGTCCAGGAGAGAAATGGAGGGGGAATGGCATTTATCAGATTGTAGTTTCCAGAAATGGATTTGCTTCACTAAATCAAAGACAGCCCGTTTCCACACATCATCACCAATTCGGTGGGAACCGTTCCAGGAACTCTGAGTGTATGTTTTCCGACTGGATAGTGGATTCCCTCGCTGACTGCTTCTAGTCTAGGTCATAGGTATTTCCATGCACTCCTATCATCTTCTACAGTTAATCAATAAGACAAAAGCACAGACGGTGTACAAAAAGCCCAACAAGGGAAGAGAGGCAAAGCTGAAGACTTCGGGCAGCATGCCACGTACATGGCAGGTTAGGTTGTACAAAGGTGTCCAGCCTGTGTCCTCCCTGCCTACCTACCTGTGTGCCTGGTACAGGATTACAGAAGGGACCCCTTTCTCTCACTCAAAGTGCCTCTTGGGAATAAATGCTAGCACGGCATAAAGTGTCCTAAAGAAAAATAAATCTCATCTTCATGCTCATTCATTTACTTTATACGATTAAAGCTTTAACCAGGCACATCACTCCTCCTTTGTCCCTGGAACACCAATGCCTGTGCTGTTGGGAAGAGACAGACCTGACTGGAACTATCAATCACTTGGTTTTCACCCAAAGCCAGAAAGTCTCAGCGCCCCGTATTTTAAAGCGCTCCGTGCCATGTACTGTTACTGTTTGCCTACAGCTGTCAGCTGTGAAAACATTCTTTTTTGGACACAAAAATCTGGCCTTTGCTCCTCTTCTGTCAAGACTCCAACTGACCCCCCACTGACAAAAAGGACAAAGGTCCCCTCTGCCCCCTCCCTGTTCAGACGTAATCAGCCTTGCTCAGGTGACCCCTCTGCAGCAGAGAGCGCTCAGCGAGAGGGTTCACTGAGGCTTTAGGATGCCAGCACGCAGGTGAGGCACTTAGTCACAGGTGGGCGGACGTGGGGAGGACCCTGGTGGTGCCCCTGTCACCACTGGCCCTGAGGCTGCTGTCCAGGGAAGCGCTAAGCCCAGGACATAGAAGCAGACTCCCGGCAACAAAGCTGGGAGCGCAGTCTTTGAGCACGCCTCTCGAAAACAAAACCTTTGCTTCTCTTTGAGGGGCTACAGGGAGACAGCACAGCGGATGGTTATTTTTGTAGCCAGAAAACAAGTAAAGTAAGAATTGGGCACATGTTCAGACAAATGCGCTCATGAAGACGCTACTCAGAATCTACCCAGCAGTGAGGCCTCAGCCTTTTTTTGTCCCTTTAACACTTCCCTAGCTAATACATCTATTCATCCTTGGGAAAGGTTTCCTTCAGAAAAATCAGTACTGAAGGGAAACGGGGTGAGGGGGACAGCTTACTGTTACTAGTTTGTTTCCTGCAAAGTTATTTCTTTAAAAGGAATCCTTTCCGGTTAGAAGAGACTGCTTTATATTTGTACCCCTGAGCTGCTGGGTGGTAGGTGTGACTTGGACATCTCCAGTTTGTTTCAAGCAGACCCACTTGGGCTGAGCACGAACAGGAAAAAAGCAACAGGAATGGCGGTGACGAAATGGGAAGTTTTCAGGCTGGGCTTAGTCAGCTTTCTCATACTTAGCTGTGGCGTTCATATCGATGGATGCAGTTTCTCCCAAGGACAGGAAGACACACATTGTCCCGCGAGGAGCAAAGAATATGGCAGGGAGCAAAAGTAGCCATCAGCCGTGCTGTCTCCCTGTAGCCCCTGAACACATTTGAAAAGCACTTCTCTTTTCCAGAAAAATGTTCTCCCACAGATGCAGGATTCATTTCTTCCACAGCCATGCTCTATTTCTAAAAGGTCTCAAATGATATCTGGGGGTCCCCTTAGAGATGGCAAACGGGGGTGATGGCGACCATGAGGCCAGGGCTACAGCATAAGGATTGGAATCCACTGCTTTTATATCCCTCAGCCCCTGGGGGCATAAGAAACACCCAGCCTTCCGAACTGGGCTCCAATCAATACTCAGTGTCCCAATAAAGTCCTTTCAATGAGTAGTTTTATATTTCCTCTCATTAACCAGATTGTTTTAAATACTCTATTTTTGAGCAGCGCGGGGCATCTGAACAGTGGGGAAATGGGGAAATAATGGGCTGTGTATAAAAAGCCCATATCCTCCAAGCTACGCTGATGAAGTCACGGAGGATTCTCCCTTTAACTTTCTTGCATGTAAAATACAGTCTTGCATTTATTTACCTGAGCTCTCCCCCAGGTTGGCTAAGGAAA
This sequence comes from Myotis yumanensis, assembly GCF_028538775.1. Lineage (NCBI taxonomy): Eukaryota > Metazoa > Chordata > Mammalia > Chiroptera > Vespertilionidae > Myotis > Myotis yumanensis. The sequence goes on along the minus strand of NW_027223752.1, from coordinate 54,852,889 downwards.
GCCAGCTTGACCCTGCTAAGCCTGCCCCTCTGTTCCCCAGTTCTTTCTCTTCTTTTACATTTGACGTGTGAATTCACCCTTTCTGCAGTGAAGTCAGTGGCGTGGATTTTAATGTCATGTTTTATGGGTTGGTTTTTATTGAAAACTTTCCTCACTCTTCGTCACAGCAGTTTATGGAGTGCATGTGGCTTCTCGGAGCGACCCGGGCCCATGTGGGGACTAACATTTATCTAATATTTCCAGAGTACCTTCAGCTACTCAGCGGAAGATCACTTCCTCTCCCCAAGGAAACACATCTGCCTTCTTACTTCTCGCACCACCTCACAGGCATGGCTGTGCAGGTGTTTCAGCTTCTTAAGGTGTTTCAGGCATTCAGGTCATCCACTGGGCCCACCGTACAGAACAATTTTAGAAAGAAAGAGGCTGCTCTGAGGACTCCAGCTGCGTTTTGAAAGCAATATTTAGAGAAGGCGCACAGGCAGAAAAGGTTGATCATCCTGAACTTTCATCGCACATCACAGTTTCCTTTCTGTATTTTTAGCACCATCTCAATGAAAGTGTAGAAGTGCACTGCCGATGTCTATAGGCAACAAACAGAATCATTAGGGGTTGAGGATGGTTTCAGAAAAAGTGGCTTTAAATAATTAACACCACGGCACTCTTCCCCCGTCTTCATCCAGCAGAGTAAATGTCTCCTGACAGGTGATAGCCCTTCATGTGAGGCCATAACTCTGGAGTGTTCAAGGTAACTGAGCTGCTATTGAAAAGCACACTTCCGTTAAATGCAAAGTCTCAGACAACCATAAAACACCCCTTAAATATCCAATTAGTTATCAGCTCACATGCATGAGAGACCCATACACTACTTCTGTGTGTGTGTTTTTTAAATATATTTTTATCTATTTCAGAAAGGAAGGGAGAGGGAGAGAGAAACAGAAACATCAATGATGATAAAGAATCATTGATTGGCTGCCTCCTGCATAGCCCTACTGAGGATTGAGCCCACAACCCAGGCATGTGCCCTGACCTGGAATCGAACCATGACCTCCTGGTTCATAGGTCGACACTCAACCACTGAGCCACGCCAACCAGGCACTACTTCTGTTTTGTTTTGTTTTTAAAGCAAAGGAAAAGAAAAATATTAATAAAAGCAAGTAAAAAATAAAAGAAATAATCAAGAAAATAAGAAACAATACTATCAATAGTGAACACCAGTTTTGAACTGTGTACTATCATTAATCTGCTGGCTCCTGATTACTCTTATGTGGGCTTTTGGATTCAGCCTAAATCCTATGGGAGATATTAACATCCTTCCGTCAAACAGAGAAACTGAGGTACAAAGAGGTTAAGTGTCTTGCCCAAAGGCAAAAGCTCTCAAATGGAAAACCTAGATCTCCAATCTGGGTCTGTCTGAATCCCACGTGCCTTCCACTGTTCATACATTGAAGAAAGCAAAGGGGAGACATTGAAGCCTGACCCAGCCAAGAAGATAAAGTCCAGGCTTATTCAGAGACATTGAATTAACCATATTTTGAGTAAATATGTGTTTTCCAGTCATTGGATCAACTACAATGTGATTCAAACTGGCTCTTCTGAAAGCCAAAGATACCAGATGGATCGTCTTTCAAGCTGGTGTTTTTGTCATCTAAACACAGTCCCAGAAATCAAAACAAATAGAAACATAAAAACCATTTTTTAAAAAATATGGGCAATCCCTACCCTAGAATAAAGGCAAAAAATGAAAAATCGTTACCAAAACCAGTCCTGGAGTACAGTAGGCCTCTTTTCCTGTTAAAAAAGGCAGACACCCACCCTGCTTCCTTCTCCAAACAGCCCCAATCACAGCTTGTGCTGAGTAGAGATAAAAATACCCTGATGTGGTCCAAAGGGCATCTGACAGCATTAAGCCCAGTCAACCTGCACATCTGCCTTCCCTCTGGCCCCTGAGATTTGCTAGGAGTGCTATGGAAAGGCGAGGCCTTTAGTGATCTGCACTGGACAAGACTTGAAATTAACCTTTTAGTGAATCTTTCGCATTCAATGTGAAACAACAGAACCGGTGGTGATGTGACATTTTTGGTAGGTGAGCACATCAAAGGCGCCTGTCGCTGAGGATCTCCCTGAACACCCAAGGGTATCTCAGGCTGCCAGCTCTCCTTAGGCTCGACGGGCGGAGGAAGACTGAGCAAGGCAGCCTGAGCAACTCACTGGATACTCCACATAGAAGGAAGGCATTTCCTCCCACTTCTCATTCAATTGTATGCACTTCATTACGCCTGGCTTTTTAATATTCAAGTGGAAAAGAGAAGAGCAGGATAAAAGACAAAGAATATTATTTCTGACTGCCAAGCCCCCAGATGGAGAAATTCATGCGCACGTGACTTCTGGGCCCTGCACACTCAACCTTGATCTCTCTGCCAGCACTTCTGGGCGGGATCATGTTTAGGATTCTCTGTTGGGAAGGCAAGTGCCTTCAGCACTTCCTTAGATGTCATGAAGCATTTTTAAACTGAAAGCACATGAATTTGGAGTCAGCATGCAACATTGTCATACGATAATGAAAGGAACAAGGAAATAATTATGCCCATCTCTAAGGCACCAGCCTTCTTGCGGCCTCATACTCAGGGTCTAATGGCCACCTCTGAGGCATAGATATCTGTAGAAACCTCTAGATTCTTTCTTTGTCTCTTCCAGTTTCCTTAAAGCTAGGAACTTAGGGGAGGAGAAACCACACAGAAAGTATCTGTCTTTGTACAAGGTCACCTTCAGCTCATCACTTACACTTGAAAGCCTCTCCCAGATTTATTAAAGAGCAGAGCTCAAGCTAATAGAAGGTGACTTGGAATCTAGAGTTCCCAACATTTCTTCATTTAGGAATCTGTCCTTCTGGAAAAAAATAATACTTGCTAAAATAGACCACTACACATAGGGAAGCTTAAAGGACAAGTATTTAATTATGATTCAAGTTTAAGAAGCAATTTGATGACAGATTCAGTGGTAGTAGGAGTTGCTACTGACTGGAGAGGATGTTTCTGTTGTTCAGTTCTATTCCCTAATGACTAGTAGTCAGAGAGGCCTCATGGAAAAGAAAGGACTTTAATTAGACCATGGTGGGACATCGGATGCCCTAGTAGGGAACAGAAAAGAGCAAAGGAGGAGAGAAGAACATACAAGGCATGACATGAGACCCTGAGGAAACAGTGCTTGGTGGAAGGTCACATTTACTAGTAAAGAGGGGAGAGGTAGATCAGAAAGGTAGGGTGCAACTATAACGGAGAAGATCAGGCTATGGTATGCAGTTTATCCCCAAAGCCATGGTAGTTTCAGTGACACAAAGCACCTCTTAGCCATTTGTTGAATGAGTGAAGGTACAGAAGATGAAAGCTCAGGAGTAAGGAAATGCTTTAAAGAACCTTAATCTTGTGACAGGGTCTGATTTAGATTGAAAGGAAGTCAGTTCAAGGTCAAAGAAATCAGCTTAGGAAGCAAGGAAACCATACAGGTGGGAGGTAGGAAGGGCCTAAGTCAGTGATGGCGAACCTATGACACCTCTGACACACGAACTCATTTTTTTGGTTGATTTTTCTTTGTTAAATGGCATTTAAATATAAAAAATAAATATCAAAAATATAAATCTTTGTTTTACTATGGTTGCAAAGATCAAAAAATTTCTATATGTGACACGGCACCAGAGTTAAGTTAGGGTTTTTCAAAATGCTGACACGCCGAGCTCAAAAGGTTCACCATCACTGGCCTAGGTCTAGGCCAGTGGTCAGCAAACTGCGGCCCCTTGAGTGTGGCTCTTCCACAAAACACCACGTGCAGGCGTGCACGTACAGTGCATTGAAACTTCGTGGCCACACTCAAGGGGCCAAAGAGCCGCATGTGGCTCGCGAGCTGCAGTTTGCCAACCACTGGTCTAGGCAATGGCAGAAGAAAGCAAGTGAGATGATCTGAGGAATGTCAGGAAAATTGCAGACTGCCAAAACCGGTTTGGCTCAGTGGATAGAGCGTCGGCCTGCGGACTGAAAGGTCCCAGGTTCGATTCCGGTCAAGGGCATGTACCTGGGTTGCGGGCACATACCCAGTGGGAGATGTGCAGGAGGTAGCTGGTTGGTGTTCCTCTCTCATCGATGTTTCTAACTCTCTCTCTCTATTTCTCTCTCTCTCTCTCCCTTCTTCTCTGTAAAAAATCAATAAAATATATTTTTAAAAAAATTGCAGACTAACTTGACTACCATAGGGTGAGGTGAGCTCAGGGTGAGAGGACAAGATGACTGACAACCAGTTAGTTCTTCTGGGGGAACCAGAAGAGTGACGATAACATTGACTGAGGCAGGGAACTCAGGAGCACTTTGTCCTGACTTCCAGGACCTATCACTTTGCATTTCAACCAGATAGAACACACTGGATTATCAGTATTCGGTGTTGCCCACTGGATTGTAAGCTAGAGAAGGATAGAGCCTATGTCTCATTTTCCTTTATATGTTCCAAGCTTCTAAAGCACAGCACCCAATACAAAAGAGGTGTTCAAGAAATAGCTCTTGTACGGGGAGGCTCCATTTGGGAGGAAGATGAGGGTGAATTTATGGCAATGAATGCATTTCTGTGGATGTAACTGATGCTGAAATTAGGGAGAGGTCATCTTTGACTTTTTTTCTCAAGTACCCTCAAATAATATACAGTTCCTCTTGCATCTTTCTTCCTAATGTCTATGAGTTATATCCTTTCCTTTCCTATGGCCAGATAAATGTTTCGACTACGATGAATTGGTCTCCAGAGGGCAGACAAGACAACCAGTAACTGAACCTCAGGGGCTGCCTCCATCTTGGCAGGAGGAGGAGAAAGACAAATATAATTTCCAGTTGTTTTAACAGAGTCAGGACATCTAAGATCCGTGGCTACCGAAGGAACACAAAAATGCAGGCCATGGAGCCATCGGCAGATGATCTCAGAAGATGGTCACTGTGCTCCAGCCAGTGATGTTTACTCAACTGTGAATAATGACACTTAATTGTCACTCTGAAGGACAGTTCACTTTATTTTGCAAAGAGTTATTCAAATTACCCCTATTTATCATAAAACCATTGTCTAAGCGGTTACACATGTTTCTGGAGGAACAGAGGTTTACAGAAATCTTCCTTCATTCAGAATCTGCTTTGAGATCACTATTGTGGCTGATAGCAACAGAACCTCTCCTCTGGTGGGGAAATCAGAGCCCAGGACTTCCTGCTATTCATGTACTACAATAAAAGATTCTTTTTCTTAATTTTCCTTACTGATTCTGTCCCTAAATAGGGATCAGTCTAAAAACTGGGACAAGAACAGAGAGCAACGAGGAGAAAAATTAAAGTAGATTCAAAACTCCAACAATTCTAACCAAGAAAAGGGGATGTGGTTACTTTCAAGAAAATAATCTATAAAATGTAAAAGATCAAAATGCAGTTCCACATTTGAAAAAAACAATGCCTTTCTGGTAAATGCCACCCTATGAGGAGTCCATAGAGGCAGAGGGGTGTGTATGTCACCTGATTAATCCTCATCGCCTGTGCTGGGTGAGGCTCCAGAGAAGGCCTCAGTAAGTGCTTGGTAAGTGAGTGATTGTAAACTTCCTGCTTTCAGGGAGAGACAGATTTCACATTTCCCAGGCTCCTCCACCACTCCTGGCATCACTACATATAAAATTTGTGATAATCACATTCCCTGGTCCCGTGGCATCCAGACTCCCCTTTCACATGTCCTCTTGGCTCACTTTTAACAATCCATTCAGCTCCAGCTAAGTCAATGGGATGTAGGAGCTGGCTTCTCCCTGGCCTGGTCCCAGGTGGTTGCCATGACAACACACCCTAATAGCAGGCACCTGACAAGGGCCTTCCCCTACACGTCAGGGCAGAAGGGAGTGCGGGAGACCCTGAGGCCCATAGCAGGAGATGAAGTGTGGAGATCCTGTACATAGTTGATAACATCTCTCTTGGCCACAGACCACTGTCAGCCGCTCAGTGAAACTGGGGACCCTGTCACTGAAGATTCTGCTTTCTCACCCAAAGAACACCCGGGAAAAGTAGCTTAGGACGTGTCAGTGGTCACACTCATTCTTTGTATTAAAACAAGCAAAATAAATAGAATCTGGCATCAAAGACTACTTAAAATATCCAGCTGGTAGCCCTAGCTTTTTGGCTCAGTAGATAGAGTGTCGGCCTGCAGAACAAAGGGTCCTGGGTTTGATTCCAGTCAAGGGCACGCACTTACCTCGGTTGCAGGCTCCTCCCTGGCCTGGGTCCTGGTTGGGGCTTGTGCAGGAGGCAACCAATCAATGTGTTTCTCTCACATCAATATTTCTCTCAGTCTTTCCCTCTCTCTTCTATGCTCTCTAAAAATCAATGGGAAAATATCCTCCGGGGAAGATTTTAAAAATAAAATAAAATAAAATATTCAGCCAGTATCTAAAAGCAGGTATCTCCAGAGTCATTATGAGGGAGGAGCTGCTTTCTTCCCTCCTGGATTTTGGCAATAAAGGGCATGGCAGGAAGTGTGGATATCCGGGTGATGCTGGTATAAGTGGTAGCACATCTGTCATGCGCTGATGCAAGACCTGGATTGTCTTAGTGGGTGTTGGTGGCACAGGGTACATAAGCTTTTGGACTCATACCTCATTCTAAAGTACAATTCCTAGACTTTACATGTTCTCTTGCATAGCCCTAAAGCTCTCTATGATTTATCTCTACGTATATTGAAAATCATTCAGATTTACATAGCCTTTTTCTAATTGCAAGACTTAAAAGGAAATTTACTGCTTGAGTTGCTGTGCACAAGGAGCCTGCAGAGTAGGGTTTTATGCACCACTGTATCAGTACCTTGCATATAGTAAGCACTCACTAATTGTTAATGAGTGGAATAGAAATGCTAGAGGTGAAGCCAGCACCAGCACCCTGAGGGGCCCTGCCACCTCCTCACTAGGTCTTCTCAGCTCCTTATGCTCCAGAGTGCACAGGGGTGATGCCACACCTTCAAAGGGCAAAGGCTGTGCCCACATACAGGCTGGTTGCTGCACAACCACAGAATTGAGGAGATGGCCACGGGCCACACTTCCCACCTCATGGCTATTTCTTAGCCCCTTCCTCAAGATTCGCTCAGGTCCCTCTCCCCACCCTCCTGTTCTCAGCTACCTACCCCTTCTCCGAAGCACCACACTGTTGATTCTGCATTTCATTTGGACCTTACTAAGTAGCCCCTTTTACATTCTGAGATGATAAGCTCCCAGAGTGCCATGCAGTGGCTCCCGGCCAGTAATGATGATGGTCTCAGTCCCTAACCCCAAGCAAGTGGCCCAGATGCTAAAGAAAGGAAGAAGAGTATTCATTCTCCTCCCTTGGCTGGAAAGAAGCATTTCTCCGGATTGGTATTTCCCTGGAGAGGCCGATGGGAACCCTGAACATCAGGTCTGGCCAAAAAGATAAAAAATTATAACCAAGCACAGAGTGGAAGCTGACTAAGGTCAGCACAAAGCAGCAGGCAGTGAGGAGGGGCGCTCTGGCCCGGATGGAGTCAGGGAAGAGGTCTCAGAGGAGGGGACCTTGAGCCAAGTATTGAGAAACAGAGCAGGGAGGATGGTCAAGCAGAGGGAACAGCCTGGAGAAAGGCATGTTTGTGACTTCGACTCTCAGATGAGCAGCCTGGAGGAGTCCCTGGGCAATATATATATATATATATATATATATATATATATATATATATAAAATTTATTACATATATATGTAATAAATTTATGCACTCAGTGCCTCCATGGCATTCATACCTGGCAGACAGAAGACAGCTCCGGCCCAGAGAGAACATGCTAGACTATTAATATTCTACCAAAGTAACTTGATAAAGCAAAAACTTGTGTAATCTAGAGCCTGGTGCACATTGAATGTTGAATACACTTCATCTTTTATTATCTCAATGTACTGAGTAATTTAGATAAGTTTGCCCAACCTTGAATCTATACGAAATAAATTTTTGTACATCAACATGATCTACTAACAGTCTGCTAAAATATAAAATAATATCCTAGAATCAAACTGGCCTCGTTGAAATCTTTGGTTTGCTACTTACTAGTTGTATCTCCTTGGAAACATTCTTAAAAGTTTCTAAAGCTTCATTATTCCCATCTTTAATATGGGCTATTTACCTCCACAGGTCTGCTGAAAGGATTTGATGGTTAATGCATATTTGGGGTTTAGCATATGGCATGTTATCAATAAATTTTCACTTTTGTAAATATAAAAGAGTAAGAACACTAAATGACAACTTTTCAACTTATAAATCCCAGGTGGTTCTAAATCAGGTTTCCTGAGAAAAATGACCTGGTGTTGTAGAATAAAGAAAGAGCATGTTTGGCTACTGGATATGGAAAACACCAGGTCCTGAACTACCTGAAGTTTCGGGCACATCACTGCACCTCGCTGGCTTCCCACTCGCTTCAGAATACGGCTTTGGTAGAGTTACTGCTGCATAGTCACAAGGCCCTTCCAGCCATAACATTCTGGAGTCAACCTCGAAGGCATCTGTGATGGCCATGGTCAACACAGTACATTTTATAAACCACTATTAGAGTACAGAGTGAAGGGACTGTTGGACACACCATGGAATTAGCCCTCTGCCTCCAGGGTGGGGAGTTTCTGTGTACAATTATGCAGTCACTTTCTGAGGGAAGGTATCAACTCACATGAAGTCATTGAGAAGAACCACAGTTTCCACTTAAGAAGGTTGTCCAGATAATTTTAGGCTGTACCTTTTCAGCACCAATTGCGTGAAGAGTTTTTTATCTTTGCAATATCTGGGTTACCAAGGGCACATTTACATGGCCCATTCCTACTGGATTGATATTCCATTGGTGAGCTACATCCCATTACTTGGCTGTAGCCAGTGCTCCCACATAGCTTAAAATTCTAGTGCAAACTTGAATGAGAGTCATCTGGGGAGCTTATTAAAAATGTAGACCCCCTCCCCTCCAAACTGATGTTGCAGGTCGATTAGTGGAGCCCAGGGATGTGCCATTTTAATCTGATATTGGTGAATCATGTTGTGAAGATGACTCTCTGAGTTCATCCTGGATAGTTTGGGGGAGACTCTACGGATGGCTGAGTGACCCCACCATTACCTGCACTGAGGTTTCTGTGCTTTCCTTGTTGCCAGGCAGCAAGAAAAACCTATGCACGATCCGCCCATCCCCTTTCCTAGCCCAGAAGTGGAATTCTAGAATTTCTAAGATGCAAGTCCACTTGGGAGTAATACACATTCCCCAGGTTCCCCACCCTAGTCCTTGTCCCCTCATACCGAAGGCTGCCTCTCTGCCCTGAACTAGTTACTCACTCTTCCCAGTCTCCCACTACAGAGACTAAAAAAGAATCAGTGTTCTCAAGCGTGGAGAATGAGTCCTAAGGAACTGAGTAAACCATGTCCTTAAGGCTGCAGGATGTTTCACAAATTAACAGTAGTGTTATCATCTGAAGTACTATTATTCAGGTAAAAATGCCTGTGGTCAGACAAATAAATGCTGGGACAAGGATTTGACAACAGTGTTCTTATTTGGCACTCTACAGACCATGCTCAACATTCAGGCTACCAAGTCTAGGTTCACAGTCATGCCCTCCATGATCTTATAGTCTTCATCCCATCTGGTCTCAGCTTTCTAAATAAAGGGGATGAGGGTATGTGTTTGTTTGCCCTCACGTGGCACATCTCCAATCCCTCAGCTGCTCAACCCCTCTCAGAACTGTCCTGGGCTTTGTCAGGTTGTTGCTAAGGTGTATCAGTTCAGCTGTAAATTGTATAATTAATGGCCAGAGACTTGCTTTTACTTTCTATCCCAGCATTGTCCATGACTACATCCAGTTTCTATCTCCCTCGTGGAACACAGCCACATTTTGCATTTTGATCAGTCTTCAGAGAACTGCCTGCAGTGATTTATAAACCTGTTTGCTGGGTTATCACCTACTAGAGACCCGGTGCACGAAATTCATCTCTCAGCCCGGCCTGCACCCTCTCCAATCCGGGACATCCCTCTCGCAATCCGGGACCGCTGGCTCCTAACCGCTCACCTGCCTGCCTACCTGATCGCCCCTAACCACTCTGCCTGCCTGCCTGATCGCCCCTAACCACCTCTGCCTGCCTGCCTGATCACCCCTAACTGCTCCCCTGCTGGCCTGATCACCCCTAACTTTTCCCATGCCTGCCTGATCGCCCCTAACCACCTCTGCCTGCTGGCCTGATATCCCCTAACTGCCTCTGACTGCTGGCCTGATCACCCCTAACTGCCCTCCCCTGCCGGCTTGATTGCCCCAAACTGCCTTTGCCTTGGCCCCCAACATCGTGGCTTTGTCCGGAAGAACGTCTGGATGTATGTCCAGAAGACGTCCGGTCTAATTAGCATATTACCCTTTTATTAGTATAGATAATTCTGGCTGCTCATCTTTGAGTGCAATTGGAGGTATTTTTTCCATATGCTTTGTTCATACTGATGCTCGTCTGCCTCCTTTGAGCACACTTGCCCATGACATCTTAGTATTATGAAATATCCGGAAGTTTCACTCCACAGGATTGTATAAAAGTGTTCAACTGTATCAGCCTAAGCAATGTCTAAGGGCCTGTATTGTTTGTAGTTCTCCATTCAGAGAAATAACATTGTCTCCCATCTCTAAGACAGTCTCCATCTGACACTGTTTCCTCTGATACCATGTTCATTAACAACTATGGTGAGAGGAAATATCTGGAAAAATTCACTTTGTCTATTATATTTATTTGCCAAATTCTCATGATAATTGCTCAGTTGTTCCACATTCTCTGACATCTCTGACTTTGACCTCAGACTTTAATTGTGTCGTGCACCTAAGTCTACACAAGCAAGGCAGAGTAAGTGGCTGGCTGGCCCATCGTCCTGTAAACCTGAGCCATCATTTACTCAAGGCAGACCATCCTGGGAAGATGGGATTACCCTGCCAACTTCAATACCTTCAGTTCTTGGGAATAACAACAATAATGCATGGATCTATCTGTGTAGCCCTATCCTTTAGTTTAGCTCATTCAGCTTTAGATCTACAGCCCATCATCCAGTAAAAGAGCAAAATTGTATTGGGCACACAAGCAGTTAAAAACTTTCCTCCATTGAGTAAGATGCAGAAACAAGTCCTCTTGAAAATACAAAGAGAAATTAGTCTGATAATGAAAAACCACTGAAAGCAATTTACATGCCATTCCCCTGACAGTATAAAACTCTTAATATGCTGTACATAATTCAGGGTTGGTCTTTTTCTGACTCCTCCCTTCTAATCATACATCTTTCTCGCAGCAATACTGACACCTGAATATCTTTTTCTCAGTGTGTCAGGGAGATATGCTGTAGCAAATAGAGCTATGCATTGAATGGAGCTAATGGCTTGCATTGTTTATCCAATGGAAGGCCTCTGGTAATTTAAAAATAATGTTAATCAAGCAGTTGTGAAACCAAATATTCGCAGAATCCAACCACTTGTGTAAAGCCCAAATTTGTTGCTGTGTGCCTTTAAATAAACAAACTACGCAACTGCCACAAATAAAAGGGAACTTAAATGGTAAAACTATTATTTCCTTAGAAACTATGCAAACCAAGGGAAAAAGTTTTGAAAATATAATTGAGTGGAAGATATACTAAACAGGGAGCCATGGTATCCCAAAGGAGAGAAAAGCAAAAAGAAATTTCAGAAAGGATAACAAATTAGTTTAGCAAAGTCACAATGAGAGAGGGAAGGCAAAAATAAAGGCAAAGGATGCAGCGTCCAAGGAAAGAGGAAGGGGCGAGTGGAAACAGCTGGAATTGTTCAGCTGTGTCAACATTCGGCTGTTTCACAGATTGACTAGCAAAGTGTCATCTGAAACCAATTACATTCCCAAAACCCCACGGACCCAGTTCATAACATTGATTAATCCACAATGTGAAAAAGTCCCCAAGCAAAACTAGAACAGCTGTCAGCCCTTGGAGCTCAAAAAACAGCAATTGCTTAAGAAAAAAAGAAGAAGAAAAGCTCCTCTTGAAATTTTGGGGATTTTTCAGAAGGTATGCCTACTGAAAGAAAAGACAGATTTAAAACTGCTCCCACCCGGGTCTCTTTGAGAACTGACTATAATTAGAAAAATAGGGGTCATGTTTAAAAAAACCCCAAAGTCCATTCCACAAAGGCCTCCAAGTCTGAAATACCTTGTATCCTTCTGCTCCCTGCTGGGAGTAGCACTAGGCATTTCATTTTTTAAAAAAGTATGTTTATTTTTTTCCTTCTCAAATGCTTTAACCTATCTCCTTTGCACCAATTAAAATGTAGCTATATTTAATATACTCTCTAAAAATATATGTTTTAGACCTTTTGTTACATTTCACAGACTAGAGACAAAGTCCTTTATTTGCAAACATTAACCTGTGCATGAGTCAAACACACAAATGACCACCGCACCCCTTCAATGTGACCACTACCTGGACAGGAGCCTATAAAGGTGTTCACAAAGCTTTGGTCTTGCCCCGAAGCTACGCAGCCGCAGGTCCTGCAGAGGAGACTGCAGGTCAAACAAGTGGCCATGGAAGGCTCCTTAAGAAGTCTCAATTTCGCCTGGCTGGCATGGCTCAGTGAGCGGCGACCTGTGAACCAGGAGGTCACAGTTCGATTCCCAGTCAGGGCATATGCCCAGGTTGCAGGCTCAAACCCCATCATGGGGTGTGCAGAAGGCAGCCAATCAATGATTCTCTCTCATCACTGACTGAAATCGATATATATATAGAATCTCAATTTCTGCAGATCCTGCCCTGAAATCTCCACAAGACTGCAGAGGTTGTAAGAGTCTTTCATTCTTTGGATGAATGTTTTCCACAGAAATAAAACATATACTTATTTATTTGTTCACTCACTTAGTAAACTCTGCATCAAACACAGGGTTTCAGGTTTCAGCACTTTTGTATATGGGTAAACCAAAACTTAGAAAGGTTTAGTGACCTGCCTGGGGCCATGCAACTAGTAAGTGCTACAGCCTAGACTCAAACCCAGGGCTACCTGATAGCTAATTCTGGGTCTTTCCAAAAATCCATTTTCTACATTATAAGATTTTCATAAGCTAGCTTGGGAGACCAAAGCATGCAAGATATAGTTCCAATGGGGAAACACATTGCAAATTACCAAAAAAAAAAGTGTAGAATCTGGACTTTAAGAACATAAGCTCTTTATACATTCAGATTCCACTGTGCTTTGCTCCTCCTGTAAATACCCCATTAGTAATCTAATGGTCTCCTCTGTTGAAATGACACCCTGTAACAAGTTTTATAATAGGCTGATGCTTTTCACCCAGAGACTTATGCTAGTGGCTGGTGCCACTAACCAGTGTTACCAGGATCAGATTTTTTTCTAATTCAAACCATTCAGAGAAATACAAACCTTGACTCCACTGCAGCATCCTTGGATTTGAAAAAGATTAGAAAGGAAAAGAAAAAAAAATCACAACCCACAATGTACTGCATCAGGCAAATGAATCCAGGGTTATTCATTGTCAGATCTCAGAATTGAATGATCATTGTTAACGAGGGCAACAAGTTATTTCAGATATTAAAAAATACTAAATACAGTTCTCCAAACAGTAACAACATCTTTAGAGCTTTGCAACAGGAAACATGTGCCCTGAGTTCTGAAGGATGAGAAAAGGGAGTGGGGGGCAGGACACGCAGAAACAGAGCAATAAGAAACAATTAGCCTCTAGACAGATTCTGTGATTCTCTCTACTGTTTTCCCCCCTACAGAATATGTGTAATTATTGTGTTTTTTTAAATGTTCATGATGTCACAGATAAAGAACACCAATTGCTCCCAACAGAACTCTAACTACAGTACATGTTTATAAGAGCAAATTACTGTTTATACATGGACAGGGTTGTAAATGAGGGGAAGAACATTGCAAATTATATGTTACTGAATGAAAGCCAAAACATTTCCATTTCTTTCCTTTTTATGAAAATATATCATTACCTGCATCATGCCCCCTTCTCTCAGTCCCCTCAGTGGACACTGGCATTGATACGCCTACAAGAAATACAACAGTAAGTTCATATTTTCATGTTATGATTTTAGAACATGGGATAACATCCAAAGTGACGGGTACAAGCACATCACTCACATTTTCATATTTCAATCTACTCTAAGAATCATTAGAGCAGAAAGCCTATAACTTAAGTGTTGAATAGGGATATCATTTGTCCCAAGAGCTACTCAATTCTTTGACCTTCAAATAAATCTATACTGGAAGGTGTACCATTGAACAGCAACAAAAAAGTTGAGCCTTAAAAGAACCCAAATGAAGTTTTGTATAAGATGGGGGTCTTTGTACATTTGGATTAACAGAAATTTGACCATAAGCTACATTATTTTTATTTTCATATAAACAATTCTTATTTTATAAAGCCTACCTGTACTCCCAGGTACTAATGGAATACCAAGATTAGATAGATAGATAGATAGATAGAGCTATCAGGCTATCATATGGCCCTAAGGAGGATTGAAAGATCACACTAATAGTATCTTTCTCATGGGTTTTAATATTGTTTTGAGGATTAAATGAGTTAGTGCATCTTAAGCACAGGACAGGGCATGGACCCTAGGAAAAGTATTGGAATAATGTTAAGTGTTCAAAGTCAGTGTTTCCATTCCATTGGGGTCCCAGGGGAAGTGAGTTACAGGAATTTAAATCTGGGCAGTCCCAAGGTGGTTTGGAGCAAATAATGGCTTTTATAAAGATGTGGCTTCCTATCCGTTTCTCACCTCCATCAGATGCATCTTTTCTTAATTGGCTGCAGAAAAGAAGTGGAGCGAGGTAGGCAGTGCATGGCTCCCTGACTACACCTGGCAAAGGCCTGGAATGGTCCCTTCTCCCTTGCTTCTTTCTGTGCTGTACATGGCTCCTTTGAGCAGCTTGTGGAGATTGATATGTTAAAGAGCCTTTGTTGATTGTAAGGCAAGGAAGAGGGCAGTGGGCAGGTGTACTGTTTGTGACAACAAGCTTCCTTACTGCTCCTGTTTTATTTAAAACCAAGACAATAATGAGCCTGTGGGTTTATTAACAGCTTACAACCACATAGACTCCATCAGGGTGAGGATGAGTATTAAATGTTGTCTAGGCCCACTCCCTCAGCACTATCACTCATTGCTCAGTGGTGCAAGGTTCTCCCGTGTCCTGACCTGCCTCGCAAACGTACCACTGCTTATATTGCTGGGCTTGACTTGCCTCTACCGGAGGGACTCAATGGTATTGGCCTAGTGGATTTGTGGAGAGAGTCGAGAAAACACAGAACAGAAATTATCAGATATCTGACAATTTGTCAGGTATCTGATGTAAAATACAGTCAATATTAAATAGGAAATGAGCATGTTGCCTCCCCAAGCTACTTCCTTCGTCAATACAATTATGCTTCACCCATCTCAGATGAGGAACAAGTAATCCATGGTAGGCATACTTTAAAAGGAAAACCATTGGTGTTTTCTGGAGTTACTGAAATGTTCCCCACCCCAAATGCCAAACTGCTAAATTTCAAAAGGCATTCCCTGGTATCATTGTTTTCCAGAATATCACGTAGTCCCTCAATGACTTTATTTCTTACCACCAAAGCTCTGTCTTAGCACTCGTAACTGAGGTTCCAGTAGCTTCCTGTTCTAGAACAAGACCACCTACAGAATGGAGCCTAGGTACAGATTCGCAAGGGTGTGCTTGCTATGATCACGAGGGGCAAAGGGTCCCAGGGCCCCCCACCTCCCAGCACACTTTGATCTCACTTCTCCTTGGGAACTCATGTAAAGATATGCCTGGGCCTTCTCTGCTTTGCTGAATGCATTTACACTACCATTTTCCTGCAAACCTAACAGGAACAAGACTGGAGAATGACAGCAGTGATGTCCATTAGGAAAGCTACTGGAGAAATTAAAACTATCCACTAGTCCTACTAGTCGGCAGAGGATCTGAATAGACATTTTTCTAAAGAAGACATACAGATGGCCAAAAGGTACATGAAAAGATGCTTAAGATTACCAATCATCAGGAAAATGCAAATCAAAACCACAATGAACTATCGCTTCATACCTCTTAGAATGGCTATTACAAAAAAGACAAGAGCTAAGATATGTTGGTGAGGGTGTGGCAGAAAGGGAACCCTTGTGCATTGGTGCCGTCAGCATAGAAAACAGTGTGGAAGTGGCTCAAAAAATTAAAAATAAAAGTACCATATGATCCAGCAATTCCACTTCTGGATAGTTATCTGAAGAAAATAAAAAACACTAACTCAAAAAGATAGATGCACCTCCACGTTCAATGCAGCCTTATTTACAATAACCAAAATATGGAAACAACTTAAGTGTCCATTGATAGATAAATGGATAAAGAAAATGTGGTACATAGAAATAATGGAATATTATTCGGCCATAAAAAAGAAGGAAATCTTGCCATTTACAACAACGTGGATGGATCTTGAGGGCATTAGACTAAGTGAAATAAGTCAGAGAGAGAAAGATAAATACTGTATGAGCTCACTTACACGTAGACTCTAAAACAAACAAAAATAAAAACCAAGCTCATAGATACAGAGCATAGACTGGTGGTTGCCAGAGGCATGGGGTAGGGAGGTAGAGGGTAGGGTGGGGTGGCATGAGGGGTTGGTGAAATGGGTAAAAGGAGTCAAAGATAGAAACTTCCAGTTATAAAATAAGTCCTGGGGATGGAATGTACAGCATGGCAACGATAGTCAATATACTGTATTGCATATTTAAAAGATGCTAAGAGAGTAGATCTTAAAAGTTCTCATCACAAGAAAAATATGTGTAACAATGTATGGTAATAGATGTTAACTAGACTTAGTGTGGTGATCATTCTACAATGTATAAAGATATGGAATCATTATGTTGTACACCTGAAACTAATACATGTTATATGTCAATTATACCTCAATTTAAAAATTTACAACATGAGAAATAGTGATCCAATTTAAGTCATTATGTGTGTCAGGGACACTTAATAAATTAAAGTATTTCTGATGGCTGTTTGGAGAAACTTTAAAAATATATTCACAAGCCATCCATAAAAAAAATTACATAATTTAAAAAATATAGCCCTGGCAGGTTTGGCTCAGTACTTAGAGTGTCCACCCATGGATCGCAGGGTCTCAGGTTCGATTCCTGGTGAAAGGCCCATATCTCAGTTGCCATTTTAAACACCATCCCTGGTTGGGGCACACGTGGAGGCAATCAATTGCTGTGTCTCTCTCACATCAATGTTTCTCACTCTCTCTCCTCCCCCTCCGCCCTCCCTTCCACTCTGTCTGAAAGTCAATGGAAAAAAATATCCTCAGGTGATAATTTAAAAAAATAAAATAAAAAATACATACATTGAGCAATTGAGCACCAACTTTATACCAGACACTGCCCTGAAGCAGCCCAAGGTCCACTGAGTGATTCAGACATGGAAACAGACAGGGTACATGGGCAATCTTTCTGTTACTCCAGAAAGAAATCATTATTTCAAAACTAACCCACAGGTAGCACATATGCAAATAGGCCCAAAGACATTCTTGGGCAGAAGCTTTGTCCAGTGGCCTGAAATTGATTCTGTTATTAAAATGCCTATAAGGAAAAACCATGTCTACCAATTCTTTATAATTTATCAAAATAACCTTCCCCAATTTATCTCCATCCCCATAGAAAGGGATAGAAGTTCTTAATATTTACTGTATTGTTCAGGGAAGGTGAGTAAAGGTGGCAGACACCTGGAAATGTTTCTCCCTGTTCTAAGGCCCACCCCCTTTGCCTCAGTGAGGTTTCAGTCTTGGTGGCCATGCTGGGGGCTGACACAAACTCACAGCAAAGCCATGGGCTATTTTAAAATGTCCAGGGCCACACAGTTACATTTGTCTGACAGCAGAGACTACGACCTTAAGTTTTTTGAGACCAACAGTGAACTGCTAGGTATTTCTCTTGGTCTAGGGAGTGACAAAGTTACTGACCCACGAAGGTGCCGTGAGCTGAGAATGTTTGGGAGCCTTAGGAATACGGGAGGAGGACCTCTCTCCATCAGATCTCGGTGTCCTCAGCAGCAGGCTTAAGAGTGCCCCTACCCTTCATCCTTGAAGGGAGCTGCTAAGGGAGACTTAATAGTTGTTCGTCACTGTGTGACATGTCACATTGGGTTTAGGAAGAAGCAATGGACCTGCCAAATCACAGTGAGAGAAAGGATGCCCCTCAAGCATGTATGTGCTCAGTAAATGTGAGTAGTAGCAGTGAGTGGAAGGGGGATGGTTGTGATGATTATCTCTAGCCAGACTTAGTTGACTTGAAAAAATGTAATCTGTCTGAACCTGTTCTTTTCTCCTTTTTACCCCAAGAGCAGATCTTTGCAAGGAGCCATGGAGCTGAACAAAGTTGAGTTCATCAGTCTGAGTTACAATACATATCTAAAGAAGTATGACAAACTCAGGTCTTATCCATGGCACTTAGGGCTGCCGGATATGTCTGCTCAGAATCCTAAAGTCCCATTGGACAGACAGAAAATAGAGATAGGTGTCTCTAGCCAGCAGCCATGTTCACTATTGGTGAGTGTTCACATAGTACCTCCAGACAAGTAGAAATGGGAACCCGGGCAGCAATGAGCAGAGTGGGAGTTAGGACACCAGGGGGAGGGCTCTCAGGATCTCACTCAGGAAGGCTGGGGTGGAGGACAGGCTCCAGGCCTCGCAGGTGGGCAGGTGGCAGAGCACCAGTTTAAGCAGAAGCGCAGTGTGGTGACCGGGCCCACATGCAGAGACTTGGGTGGCTACAGTTTATAAGCTGGGGGTGGGAGAGGGCAGGCCAACAGCAAAACACACTTCAGGTAACACTTAGTAGTAGGACTAGGGCTTCTGATGTGCTGCCAGGTTATGCCAAAAGATGTGGCATCCCCAGCATTTTAGACCTAGCAGATCCACCCATTCAACAGGCCCCACTGGCTTGTGAAAGTAAGTAGCAAACACCAGCCCCATTGGAAGCATTCATCCATAAGACCCCTCCCCTATCCCCCCCACTTCTTTCAATGAGTGCTTCATCCTAATGATGATTCTCATTATTATTTCCTTTTGACCCCACCCTATCTTCCATTCTCCCAACTCCCTTGGAATTGCCTCAGCAACCAAGCTGAGCTGGCTTGCTACTCACCCTGCTGGAGAGCCCCATCCCGGCCCAACAGGCAGGAAAGAGCCAACCCTGCCAATGAGGGTCTTCAGGACCTGCCGCTAGTCATGGCATTGAGGGACAGGAGAAAGGAAATACTAAAGTCATACGAAACTGCACACCGATAAATCATTAGTATTTTCAGAGTGTTTGCTTGGCTAATGAGGGAGGAGGGAACCTTTCTCATCCTCTCCAAGGGTTTGTACTACAGGGAAGGAGGATTTCTGCCTGACAGAGTACAGAGTTTGAGCATTCTCCTATTTGAGGGGAGTCTTGCGGGGGTTGCCTCAGACTTGCATTTCTACCCTCCACTCCTTGCTAGCTCTCCCAAGAGAGGGGCTGCCCAATGTACTAGGTTGGAGGCTGGCCATCACTGGGCCATGATCACAAGGGGCAGAGTGGCTGTCCTCTTATGCAGCTGTCTAGGCTCACCTCCCTCTCTTATTCAGGTGTCTGTACTGGGAAGACCCAACTCAGGTCCCTGCCTTTGTGTGGTCATCACACGCTGACCTCGGTCATGCCTGAGGATCCAGCTGGTCGTATCTGATTGGGCACCTGGACACAGAGTGTGGCCACAAGGTGGATATGGGAGGTTCTTTTGGGCTGACATGATTCAGCCCTGTGTTCTACTTCCCCTTACCAGAGCAGCCCTGCCATGTATGCACAGTATGTAAATGCATCAGTTTAATAAATTAACCAAGTATTTTGTCCCTATTGAGCTGGAGGGGCACCTTCACCCAGGAACAAGTTTGGGGAAAATCCCATCCTCCATCTCAATTGAGCAGAACGTCCTGTGAAACAGCTAGGGCACATATAATTAGCTCCACTTTTGAGATGGGGGAACTCAGGTCCATCTAAGTTTAGTGAGGTTAATGGATTTTCCCAGAGTCCCAGAGCTATTGGACAGCTGTGCCTTGACCTGAGTCTCCTACGACTGAACCTCCCCTCACTGCACCACAGCTGCTTGGTTTTGAGCAAGAATCAGTGCCCTTCTCTGCTTCAACAAGCACACTCAGTGGAGAAGGAAGAAGACATTCTCTAAAGTAAGCATGGTCCAACATTACACCCACATGGTCTTGTGAAACTTGAGTTGCCAGGGAACCCCAAAAGTATCCAAAAGAGACAGCTGGGAGGCTATGTCAAAGGTGTCCTCTCCTCAAGGAGGCTCAGCCCTCTTTCCTCTAGTCTCACTCATACCCAAGGTCTCCTCTTCAGAAGAAAGTCATGCACATGCATCAGAATCCCCTGAAGGCTTACTGATGCCTGGAGTGCTGGCTCTCACTCCCAGAGTTTTGAGTGTAGGGCCAAAGATGTGCATTTCTAACACATTCCCAAGAGGTCTGCTGCTGGTGGTTCAGGAACCACCTTGGAGGACCACTGGCATGTGCTTTCTTTCTCTACACACAGCAGATACTTACTGGGAAACATCAAGAAAGGTGCCAGCTGATGATCTAAACAGAAAGAGTGAAGCCACTTGTCTACAGCTCTGTTTTAGATCCCGTGTGGTGTAAGTTAGATTAAAGACCCTGCCTCTAAAGATAGACGTAAGTCATGTAGACATGCCTAGAAAGATGAGACTGCCGTATCCCAATTACAATAAATCCGCCCAGAATAAAACAAAGGGCTGACAATGGAGATGGCCAGCTTTCTTGGGAAGATTCAGAAGTTGGTGCTTTCTGATTTTCGGGGCTGCAGTCATCATGCCCTGGACAGCTGTGCCGCCGTTTCAACTGTATTTAATCACAATCCTAATGTCAGATTGAGCTGCTCAGACCTAATGGCGTGTGAGTCCTTGACCACCATTGAGCTGCTCTGCCAAGAGGCAGGCTGCAGAGGCGGTGACAGGAGTGGGTTTCAATGCGAGGGACTCTCGGCATCAAAGATCTGCGAACTGTTCAGCTACACAGAGGAATCATCCGAATAATGATCATTTTTCACTCTACCCCCTCCCTTGCTCGTTCGAAGAAAGAGCCCTTAATTGCTTCTTGAACTACACACAAGTGGGCCGTTGACTGCCACTGTAATTCAGCACGGAGAAGCCAGGAAAACTCTGAAGCAGATTTTGTTGAGGCAATGTCTTCAACGGAGAAAACACGACAGCAGAATCAGCAGGCACCGGGTACTGCTAAGTAGAATGAAATTGTCTTAAAGAACAGCTTGGGATACTGTCAGCAGTTGAAGTAATCTTTAATTGCAGATGACACCAGGTGTGATCGGGGGCTATGATTTTTACATGGGGAGGGTGTGGGAGGGAAAAGGGAGAGAGAGCGAATGAGTAGACATATTTTCAGAAGGCTATCACATTAGGGATGATGTAGCAGACTTAGATTCAGATTCCTAATGAAGAAGACACTGTGTAAGGAAACCAAAGAATTCTGCATTCAGTTGTTTGCTATTTTTCATCTTCCTTCATCCGTGTCTCAGATATGACATTACATCTTGAGAAGTGGCAATCATTTCCTTCAGTCTAGACTGCACATACCGAGACAGGGTTATGGACGAGATGAGGCAGAAACTGGTTGCCCACACTGCCCAGTCCACAAGCCTTTCTGGGCAAAGTCATGGCCACCTCCATACAGTCCTTCGTTGAAGGGACGAGAAAGCAGTTGTCTGCAACTGAGAGCCGACTGCCAAATACATGTCTGCTGTAGATCTTTCTCTCCATGTTTATCTAAGGATGCAGACCTTCTGAGGAAATCTTTTCAAAGACCTGCCCTCTCACCTCTCTCTGCTATTAAGTCCCTGAAATACAAGTAAATGCCCAGCACTTCTCTGAAGCCTCCCACCCACTCCATGTGGAGGAATCTCTTCGAGTGCCTTTTGCACCACCCTATTCGGCAGCTCTCCCATGAATGTATCTCCCTTGCTGACTACTGTCCTCCACATGGTGGTTAAGTCACATTCTCAAAAACACGGAACTGCAACCTTGTTTGCAAAGCAAGCCTCAATGAACAGAGCAAGCCCTGGGAAGAACCTGATACTTCCTAGTGAAGCAACCACTGCATAATAAGAAAAGGAGATGATGATAATTGGCATCTATTGAGTACTTGTTTTGTGCCAATCCATACTAAGGGCTTTAAACAGCTTCTCTCATTCAATCCCAACAATAACCCATTCCACAGAAAAGAAAACCGACGCACAGATAATACTAGTAAATGAATTGCAGACGTCACAGTGGCAGTGGTGCACTCATGATTTGAACCCACATCTCCCTGAGTGCAGTGTCCAAGCTCACACTGTATTCAAGGCCAGAAACCATGCCACAACCAGGGCACATACCACACTGGGACAATTTGAAGCAGATTGTGGGTTTTCATCTATCTCACAGAAGCAATGTCTGCATGGTGGGCAATGAGCTGTTGTTCTTCATGTGCTATTTCAAAACTTACAGACTCTAAAAGGTGAGCTGTTTTAGCCTCACTTACACAAGACAACCCTGAGCTGGCATGACTGAATAACTGGCCTATGCTCCACCGGTGATAGGTGCAGGCTTCCCACTCTGCCCTCTCATCCAAGATCCCCTTATTAACCAATTACAAACTTATTATCGTGTTCCCTCTAATAGTTAAAAAAAAAGCCAACTCAAATCCAGACTATTCTAAGACCATACCCTTGAAGAAGCTATATACAGTGGGGCCTTGACTTACGAGTGTCCTGACTAACCAGTTTTTCGAGATACGAGCCGTCTCTCGGCCCATTTTTTGCTTTGAGTTGCGAGCTAAAATTCGGGTTACAAGCCAGCTTCAGATACCCCACTGCTAGTTGGCACAGCGAACGTCACAGTGAATGCAACAACATCAGCCCAGCATCTCGTGTCTCACTTGTTCACTTTAAGATTTGACATACGAGTAATTTGAGTTATGAGCTCCGTCATGGAACGAATTAAACTCGTAAGTCAAGGCCCCACTGTACTCTGAGCAGCAGAAATGGTGCCACCAATTCATTTAGATGTTGCCTTCAAATTCTCATATAAAAGGTACTCACTTTTAAAAAAGTGATAAAATTGAAATTTATTAATAGATCAGTTAAAGAGATGTGAGTGACTTATTTCATTACCAGGTCTTAGGTGCAGTGTTATATTATTCCTCTCATTTATAAAACTTTCCCATGGCATAGACTGATTCTATTTCCCTGGAACAAGCTATGCTCTCTCCATCTCCAGCATCATCATCCCATTTGTATAACTGAGTGTCATACGAGGATTTCAAGGGTCTCTTAGGAATAGCTAAATTTCTCAGACATCAACTAGTTCATCGTTTGCTCAGTCACCTACCCAGTTTCAGAAGAACTATTTAAAAATGCCTAAGTCCAAAGGTCACTGTTAAGTTACTTCTACATTTGCAAGAAGGATGGGAAGGGAACACAAGGCAGAGCCCCACTTCCGTTCGCAAGTATTTATGGAGAAGGTATAACGTGCCTGCTCTGTGGTGGGCACGGCAGGGCTACCTTAAGAGTAACCCCAATCCTCAGCCTCACAGAGCTGGCAGGGCCTTGAGAAAGGAAGCCACTCAAACAACACAAAGCTAAGTATCAGGTGCCCATTTGGCCTGGGCACTTCAGCACAGTGATGCTGACAAGCTCATGTTCTGAACCCGATCTCTTCTGAGACCTGGCTCTGTTGCTTTATTTACTGTGCAACTGTGAACATGTTATTTAACCTCCTGAGGACTCAGTTTCCATTACTGTAAATCGAGACAACAGTATTTATTATACAGTGGGAAGGAGTTAGCAAATCTTGTATGTAAGGAGGCTAGCTTGTGACCAACATGTTCCAAGGATTATGAAAGCCAAGGAGAGAACACAGTTGAGGAAATGGAAGCTGGCTCATCCTCCACATGGCAGACAGCTCAGGAAGCCCTTACTTATTCAGAGCTTCCCTCTCTTACTTCTCCAGGATGTTGCTTGGTTGCACCTTCCCTAGCTCTGAACTCCATGCACACTTCACTTGGTTAACCTCTATTCGTCCTTCAGCCTAACCTCAACCCCCATTCCCATTTCTCCCTGAAACTCCCACTCCATCACAAGAGTGATGACTCTCCCATATGCTCTCAAAGCACCTAAGCTCACCTGTATCTCTGAACCTGCCACTCGCTTCGGAGAGTCCTATTTGCTTGCCTACACCCCCTACCAGAGTGTCAGAAACTGGAAGGCAGGACCATGTGCCAGTGCTCTCTCCCCAGCTCCTAGGACAATAATGGATGGCAGCAGGTGGTCAGGAACCATTTGTGCAGAGGATGAATGAATGAGCGCAAATAGATACCATGTCCAAACCTGCACAAGTCTGTCCTAATAAAAGTAGTGGCATCAAATTCTGCTGTCCCGGCTTGTGCCTGATGTCATTAAATCTCTGGACAAGAAGTAGAGATGGTTGCGGTGACACTTGCAGGCCTTTCAAGCACAACATCAGCTGCCTGACCTGCACACGGTGGGTACAGAGCACATTAGGAGGCTTCACTGGCTGACTCTTGACGAGTTTGCCAGTTGCTAGGTATAGGTGTGAATGGAGATGTGATTCGCATGTGTATTCCAGCGTCTGGCATAAACACATGTGGAAAGAATTCGAGTTGGTCAACTGTTAGTAACAATATCTCCTTGCTCTCCTGGGAGCTGTCTCAGATTTTGGCTTCATCCCCGCCCCTGCATAAAGAGCTGCGATGGGACTGCAGCTTCTAGAATTACAACCATTTTGTCAACTTGTCATTTGACTCACTGTCTGGCTGGTATCTCTCCCTCTGGGTCCGGAGACATTTTGCACAGGAAGAAAGCAATAAAGTGAACAGTCGCAGGGCTGCTGAATTCTCCCATCTTCAAAGGCCTTGCTCTGTCCCACAGCACATACATATTTCGGGGAGGCACCATGGAGAGCCTCACATCTGTTCCCTCCTGCACTGCTGGGAATCAAAGCTTCGATCCCCGCGAGACGCTTTCTGAAGGCCGGAGGGCACTGAGCCATCTTAGCCTCACTCCCTTGGCGAGCTTCCCTGCCTACATGAAAATACCTGAAAAGGCTAACTTTGTCTGTTCCTTATTGCCTTAAAAATAACAGTACTCTTAACCTTTAGGGATTTATATTTGGAAAAGGGAAACGAACTAGATACAGCTTTATAAAAAGGCAGGAGGGTGAGTCATGTTTTAAAACTTATTTATAAGTTTGGAACCCAAAATATATATATTTGCAGATACTAAATGTGAACTGATCTCCTTAATTACTTCTTAGTGTGTATACTTTCCTTTGGTTATATTTTAGTTTTCAAATAAAACCAAGTGGAATCTGTAGCAGGTGCTAAAAGCCTACCTGATTAATAGAGTAACCAAGATTTACAATCAGTAATTAGTTAAAACTAGCCCTGAGAATAATAACTAGAATTCTGGAAAATTGGGAGACAAAAGATCCGTATTTAGATGGTGGTTTTACCACTCCCCTCCCTAATCACTTCCATATTGTGGGGCTCCCACATAGGGCTTCATAGGCTGGCTGTGATGATCAAATGTACAACGGTTTTGTAAAGGCTAAGTTTTGTAGGAACTCAGATCTTTCTAGTTCCTCATTAGGACTGAAGGTCAAATGGCAATGGGGTTGCTCTCTTGGGGGAAAAGGTACACCTGCATATTTTAAAGTCATACTTATAAATAAATTTCCTCAATTATTCCTTTATCTTTCTTTAGGATCCTAAGAAAAGAGGTAGAATTCAAATAGCTGACTTGATCAGTTTAATACTGAGCCCATGAATCAAAAAGTGTTGTCATTAGAAGAAACTTAGGAAGCATCTAATTCTTTTTAATTGGATTTATTGGGGTGACATGGGTTAATAAAATTACACAGGTTTCAAGTGTACAATTCTATAATGTATCATCAGTATAATGTATTGTGTGTTTACCACCCCACGTAAAGTCTCCTTCCATCACCATTTATCCCTTCTATGCCTTTCCTACCTTCCCACCCCCTTTCCCTCTGGCAATCACCATACTGGTGTCTGTGAGTTTTTGTTGTTGTTGGTATTGTTGTTGTTTTAAGAAAGCATCTCATTCTAATGCAATCTCCTCATTTGGCTGATGAGGAAAGGGAGGAGGGAGGAGCTGAATGAATACCCCCCCCCCCCACGTCCCTCCCCCCCAAGACAGAGAACCACAGAATCAGGTTTGGACTGAAGGGCTCCTGACCTCTTGGGCACTCAGAATCTTCAGTGCTCCATGCTAGACAAAACCTTTTTTGCCCAGCATTCCACTGGAAGCCAGCAACTGAGACCATACAGTGTCCCTTTTTAAAAGGTGTGGCATTGGTGTGAAAGCTGTGTCTGGTGGCTGAGGGTGGTGCCTGACTGGTCACCACAGGACCTCTCCTCTCTGTCCCTCCCCAGTAGGCAGACAGGGCTGATGTTTCTTCCCCTGAGGCCCGACATGGCTTCCCTCTCCACCCCCCTCCCAGCGTCTGAATGGGCCATCAGCTTTACTAACAGTGACCATGTTATTAAAATTCCAGGCAGCATCCAGAGGGGAAGGTCAAGATCAAGTTCCCCAATCAAAGCCATGCACTCCCACAGACCTTCTGGGATAGGGTAATTAATTTCTTAGCCTCTCCAAATCGGAGGCTGGAAATCTATGTCCAAAAACCCAACCTATTTCACAAAATCCTTTGGTGCAGGAAAGGCCCAATTTAAACAGACCCAAATAACCCAGAACACACTGTTGTCGACACATCTGTTGCAGTGTTTGCTCATCTGGAGAAGGATTCTGTAGTGCTCTAGGGCTTACGAGAAACTCAGAAAAGGCAAAGAAAGACCCCTCAGCCCCACCTCCCCCACCTCTCCCTGCTTCCTCCTGCCTTGTGGGGATTGCTCCTCTCCAGGAAGTAAACTAGAGTCAACCCCACTGTGCAGGACAAAGAGAAAACGGGAGTACACAGACTCTCTTGATCATCAAGTCCTCCGAAAGCATGAAGAAGAATGGAGAAAGAAGGCAAAAAGAGTCATTTCTGTTTGGTTCAAAGTGATAGTAAGAGCACAGGCAAATACCCTAAGCCACCCCTGCATTGGAAGCTGGGGCTGTTCCCACCCCTCCTGGTATAACCCATAGGTGAAGTCCTGTGAAGCCTGGGACTTACGGGGTAGGAGTGGGCAAGAGGCTCTCCAGCAGGGAGAGGAGTCTCTACCACCAGCCAGCAGGGGGAGGCAGAGGGGGATGAAGGGAGCTCCCTCACCTTAGATTAGTGATGGCGAACCTATGACACGCGAACTCATTTTTTTGGTTGATTTTTCTTTGTTAAATGGCATTTAAATATATAAAATAAATATCAAAAATATAAGTCTTTGTTTTACTATGGTTGCAAAGATCAAAAAATTTCTATATGTGACACGGCACCAGAGTTAAGTTAGGGTTTTTCAAAATGCTGACACGCCGAGCTCAAAAGGTTTGCCATCACTGCCTTAGACCTTCCAGGCCACTCCTCTCACTTGAACTTTCTGCCCAGCCTCTCAGTGAAGGCAGACAAATTATTTCCTCTGTTTCAGAGAGCTCCGGTCTATTAAGCTCTCTCAGGGTTCACTGGAAAAGCACAAGGTTCTCCCAGACTCCATTAACCATGTCTGCGAGAGCCCATTGGGCTGGACATTCACCCAGCATGGCAAGAAAAAGCCTTCTAGGTACCAAACCTGGGGGACCCAGAGTCAAAAGGGGGGAAGCAAGTTCCACAGCCCCTCTTGGAAAAGCAATCCACTAACTTGTTGAGGTCTTGTGTCGAGTCCAAGGATAATCACAGAAGATAGATAATGTATTTGACCTTTTCAAGAGGTGCCTAGATATTGGGAAATATCTGACACTTTCCTTGGGACTTGCTGTATCTTTTTCGGAGCGTGTGTGTGTGTGTGTCTCATTTTCTAAATTTCAAGTCTTCCATTGCCAGTTTGAGTTCTCTTGGCAGAACCTGCAAGTGTTCTCAGTAACAGATGCTTGGAGGAGAAGGATGCTAGCTCTGAAACAGAGCAATGCGCAGAGTTGGGAAAGCAGCTGCTCCACTCTAGTCACTGTGTATACAACTTCCCCCAAAGTGTTTGGGAAACAGATCACTCTGGAGCCCATACCACCTATTCAGCATGCAGGCCCTTTTAGTTCCGCTCATCCTTGCTTCCCTATGCTGTTTGTTTTCTGCCATGAGTTTCAGCAATCTGTCTGTGTTGTGTGTGCACACACGTGTGAGTGTGTGTGCATGTGTGTGTTTCCCTCTCCAGACTAGCTGAATTATCCCCAAGTGACTCTTAATCCTCAACAGTAATCCCCAGTGATTGCACTGACATGATGATAAGGGGGTGCCTATTCTCCTCCCACCCCTCTCTGTTCCCTCCCACCTTATTGCTAAGCTCAGCCAAGGATGTTCTAGGGGGCTGTTTATTTAAAAGAGGAAGTTCAGCAGCAGGGTCACCTGCTTTTAAATGGAGAGAGGCTGCCCAGGATAGGAGGAGAGCTCACAGTCACAAACTTCCATTTTTCCTCTAACCCCAGTACCTCTCCACCATGGCCTGCATAGTGGTGGGCGGACATTGGTCCCAAGTCATCAATCTTTTCAATGCCCTTGGCCTCCCTGCAATCCACCTAGATGGGCACTGTCACTGAAGAGAGCTCTAGACCAGCTGTTTCATGGTGGGCAAGTTACCTGCCCTCAATTTCCACAACCCTAAAAATGGACTAGACAGATCTTCCTGGTTAGTGACTCAAACAGTACTTCTCAAACTTTGCTATGCACAATAATCATCCAGAGACATCGTTAAAACTGTTGTTAAAAGATCTTGTTATAAGATTCCTGGGCCTGGCCTGGCCTGTGAGGAGTGGTTGAGCATCAACCTATGAACTAGGAGATCAGGGTACATGCCTGGGGCTTGATCTCCAGTAGTGGGCATGCAGGAGGCAGCCGATCAATGATTTTCTCTCATCATCAATGTTCTATATCTCTCCCCCTCTCCCTTCCTCTCTGAAATAAATAAAAATATATTAAAAATAATTTAGGTGACTTAAAAAAATGATTCCTGGGCCCACCAGCAAAGATTATCGTTTAACAGGCTGGCCATAAGCCTGAGAATGTGCATTTCTAACATCCTTCCTGGTGATGCTGATGCTGCAAGGACCACACTTTGAAAATCACTGGCCCGCAGTCTCTTCCATCTCAAATATTCCACTGCTCTATCCCTGAACTCAGTGGCTTAAGAGAAGTCGGGAAGATTTGGTTCTGGTCTTATGAAAATTTCCACAACGGGCTGCAAAGGCCACAGGCCTCTCCCACACTTGCAGTTTTTCTCTTGTCCCCAGTTCCTGCTCAGTCATTTGCAAAGACAAGCAGCAAAGACAGGGGTAAGGAGTGCTGCTGGCTTAACTTCAAGCTGTCAGCAGTTGCTACACCTGTGAGGGCAGCTTGGAAACCATTTGAAATTACAAGATGGAAACAACCTGAAATAGCAAAGAAGGAATAAGAATAGATTATATAGGCTCCACTTGCCTCGGTTGTTATCCTGGGTCATATTTTTGCAAACTGCATAAGTCACCTGGAAAGGTGCAATGCAAATTTGGTGGTCTCATGCACTGTTTGGAGAGGCATAAAAAAATAACTCCAAAGCAATAGGAAAAGAAGTATTAAAAGGTAAACTCTCAGATATTTACCTTGCTCCAAGCTCTATAATCCTTTTCAAACTGCAAAACCAGACACCTTTCTGCTGTTCAGCAACCTGACCTTCACCTATGAGATCTCTGCAAATTCTTGCATATGTCCATTCTCCCCGAGTTGAGGGGTCCTGTCTGAGACAGAGAAAGCCTGGGCTGGTGATGCTGGGATTATGGCTAAGAAGGAATTCTGGTTCTAAGCTCCTTCTTTGCAGATGCCTAAATATTTCTGCCCATCTGAACATCTACTTATTCAAATGCAACAGAGCTCATGCTGAGACGGAATTTTAAAAGTGAATTTAGAGAAAATAATTCAGAGTACTGTCACCAGACCTGGGTGTTTCTCAGATCCTCTCCTTTTTGAAAATTTTTGCTGCAGTAAGCCAGTTACTAGAAATGTATTGTATGCATTAGGTTAACTAAAATCAAATAAATATTGAGAATCACTGCACTAAGATAAAGAATAATATTTTTTTTACTTAAAATATTATACTTTAACTTAAAATTTGATCTGACCTCTTTAGAAATTATTAAGTGGAATAGGAGCCAGATAAGAGGTCCATTGCCAAAAAGTCTAAAAACATTTTATGTTATAAATTTCCCAATAGCTGTTTGAAAAATCTGCATTTGTTTCAATCGGGGGTTATCCCACTGCCTGTTTTTGTAAATGGAGTTTTGCTGGAACATGGCCACTCTCATCTGCTAGCGCATTGTCTACTGTCACTCTGCTACAATGGCAGAGTGGAGTAGTCACTACAGAGAGCATATGGCCCACAAAGCCTACAATATTTACAGAAAAATTCTGCCAAGCCCTGGTTTAAATAACAGGGAAGAAATAATGGCAGCAATTTAAACCTTGAGATGGGATACATAACATGCAGACACCAATCAATTACCTTCTAAATTAATTACAACCTGTTGGATCAAAAACACTCTCTGCCAATATCAGGATCCATTCGTTTTTTCTGGCTCTCAGTAATGTCTCCAAATGTAAAGTAATAACGCTTTGAAATTTACTCAGCTGTTCAACAAACTTTTGAAAGCCTATTCTATCCAGAGTGCTAAAATCAATCTAAGTACTGAAAATTTATACGTACGCCATTATCCACCAAAACAACAACACTAAAGCAGAGCCACACTAATCACAAATTTCTGCATGTGATTTGAGTCCTATAAAAACAACATATGAAGAAGGGGGCAAATTGGGTGTTTAGAAGCCATAAGTCTGCAGTTGGCAGATTAAATGCCATCTTAGATAATCACATCTGATTGTCACTAACGTTAATATATGTCAGTAACAGGCGAGCGCTGCACACCAGAGGTTAGCTTTACTGCTCATATGCAGATGTTTGCAATACTGAATCTCTGCCATAACCCTGTGGGAATGGCATTTTTTATGTGTTCTGTAGTGAATTTATGGCCAGGGAGCCATAAATGTTATAGTTCTTCAAACCTTTTGCTTGTGGAGATTGTCACAGTGCCTGAAAAGTAGAAAGGCACAGATGTCTCCTATTAGCAAGCCATTTCCAGACCCGTTTAAGGATATAGGCTATGCCACCTCTTGACGTGCAGGTGATCTGGACTACCCATGCGCCCTGAGTAAAATCTCCCACGATCGGTTTGGTTCAGATCTGCAGAGAGATCACAGGGCCTCTGTGTGCCAGGCGCTCGGCTAGTGGCCCTGAGATGAGGCCCTTGACCTCAAGGCATTCACATATTGGCCAGGTGAGAGGCCACACACAGTATGACATGGAGAATGCTACCACAGGGCTGACAGAGTGCCCCAGGAGCTCTGAATAGACAAGAGCAGGGGCAAAGCCAAGAGCGCAGAGAAGAGTGCTTGCAGGAGGTCCTGCCTGAACCAAAGCTTGAAAGATCGGCAGAAGGAACAGAGCGGAGGAAGTTCTGTGTGTGTGTGTGTGTTGCTCCTGCAAGATAAGAACAGGAACAAAGCCACCGTTACAAGAAACAGGATGGTTTCCTCCCAGAATGTCCATGACATTTGCTAATGGTGTGGCATAAAGTGGCTGGGGCTGGTGGGACCCACTGAGGAAAGAGAATGGGCCTGGGAGTGAGACACACTTTGGTTCAAGTTCTAGCTTCATCATCTGCTAGCTGCGTGACCTTGAGTAGCATCCAGAATCTCCAGAATCTTTAGAGTCTTCATTACTAGTGTGCACCTCAGAGGGTTCATATGAGGATCAGGGAGATAATGGCTACGTCCTAAGAGCAAAAAGAGCTACTAAACTGGTAACTCACAGCAAAGTCACCCAAGGAGGAAACACACTCATTCCATATAGCAAGAAAGGGGCTTTTATTTATTTAAGAATTGAAGAATTTTTAAGAATTCTATGGAGAGCCTCTTCCATCAGCACTGAAAATGATGGAAGGAGTCATTTAAGAGAGAAACTCAAAGGCGGAGCAACGCTGCTTGAATCTCCCCTTTTCCCAAGTCGTTGTCACAAAGGTAAAAGAAACACTGTCAGGGAGACGATGAATCACAAATGCAATTTTCACTGTTTAAAATGGCAGCCCCATGAGCACCTTCCTGATGGTGCAACCCAACGGAAGCTCTGCGCACACCCGTGTCCCTGGGACCGCAGGGTGCAAAGCCACTTCCCCTTGAAATAACACACAATCCGCGTGTGACACGCCAGGAGCTACATGACAGATGCAATGGTTCTTTCCAGAGAAATGAGTCAGTACCTCAAGCATAACAAAAAGGATTAATTGAGAATTTTCTGTTAACACGAGCTGTTCCAGTTTCTCTTAGGGAGAATAAAAAGCCCCTCATGATTATGAGTAGATGCCTGTGCTCTGGGAAAAGTCAAAGATTAGCAGCTACTCTTCACCAAGCCTTCCTGGATTCTGTGTGAGAGGGAATTCCCCAGAGGAATCACAGACCTTGCTAACTTGGGAAATCATGTCGTTTCTTGCAACTATGGCTTTTGTTCACGTTCTTTGTTGCATGAACAATACATGTGTGCGTGCATGCACACACGCAGAAAAGGGAGTCATCATGCCCACAGGGTTGAGAAACATAGTACAAAGTGGAAGGGGCACCTTGCACATAATCTGAATACCAGGCCACCCTGGGAGGCTCTTCTGAGCAGTCTCCTGGCCGAAGCCCCTAGGGCCCAGGAAGAGAGTCTTGGTGTGGCCACAAAGGGGAAAAAATTCCCCCTAATCAAGACATTCTTCTCCTTCAAAGATTTCAGAGCCACACTTTTTATTTGTTTGGTTTTTGCTGGTTTGGTTGTGTGTGTTTTTTTGTTTGGAGGAGGCTAGACCTATCCAGCTGCAGCACAAACCATCACTGCAGCCACTGGGTCCCTGGGATGGGAACTGGCTTGCTGGGTCCCTCTGCAGCCTCCCACTCACCCCCCCTCCCCCCTCCACTGCAATGACAATCAGGGGCCCAAGTATGTCACTGGGGGAGCCACTGCCTTGTTACATTGCTGGTGCACACAGCTTTCCAAAGATGAATGGTTAAAAACATATTCCTATTACCATACTTGTGGTTATTCTGAAGGTGGATATAAATAAACAAGTGACCCCTAAGGGCAACCCCTAACTATACAGCCTGGGGGCTGGAACTGTCTCTCACTTTAGTCCTTGCCTCTAACTTTCAAAGCACCAAATGGGGCTCGCCCAGGGTTTTCTCTGAAGTGACTGTTACTGCTAAGGAAACTCTCCATTCTTGATCTCCAGGAGGCTACAGAAGGAAGGAGTTTTTCCCTGGAAAGGGGTGAGGTAGGGTGTGCTCCAGACATGAGTCAGGGTCCTGGGAACTAGACCTTTCACCAGTGATCCTAGGTAAACCACTTTCAGGACCTCGTGTTTGTCTGTTTGTTGTTTGTTTTGTCTGTTCATTGAGGTGTTTGGACCAACTAGATAATCCTAAAATTCCTTCTAGGTCTAAGTTTACTTCCATGATACTAAGTGAAAATCAGCCAAATCAAGTTGTCCCTGTGTAGATATGAGTGAGGCAGTTGCCTACACAGCATCATTTTGAAGGCTCTGAAAAAATACCCAAGCCTCCACCGGGGATCCCTGAAAATCTTGCCACCTCCTGAGTCTTGGATGAAAGACTGAAAGCTGCTAAAATGTACTCATTGTGTAATCTTGGAATGTGTGACCACTAACCCATTGTCAGCCCCGCTGTCATCTGCAGGAAGTAAGCTATCTAATCAGCCAGCTAAAGGTTAGGTAATGTTTGTTGGGGCAGAAGAGGTCTTAAATCTCCAGCCCAGGTGACAACAGCCACAATTCATAGAAACTGAAAAGTCTAAAGCACTGGACAAGATGGGGCAAGAGACATGCTCTTTAGTTAATGGAAACCCCAAATCTTTCCTGCGAAGCTGGAGTCCATGGTCTACAGCTCTTTGTGATCTGACACTGTAATTCGCCTCTGTTTGAACCTCTTGTCATCCCCAAAATGCCCTCCTAAATTCACCGCCTCAACACACAAAGTCATTGAGTTTCAAAACAGTCCCAAACGGTCTGAAAACCTCGCAATAGGACTAGGTCCCTCCTATTACCTAAAATGGTCCGCTGTTCCATTTGCACAGGCTTTTCTTCAGCAGATTTACAAGGTAACATCTGCTTCAGAAACAGATGTTTATGCCAGAATTCTCTTCTGCTCATTAATGCTTTTCCGGTTAACATCTAACTATCTCACTCATTAGTTCTTAATAATACTTTTTGTATCTGAGCCATGCCAGATCCGCGCTCTGTAGAGCTCTGTATTATTGTTGCTTCTGTTGCTGTTGAATTACGCTGCTGAATAAAGGAAAAGTAAAAATAAGCCCCTCTAAGAAGGCTGCTATGTGTCAGAGCTCTATCTTTGTGAACTGAACAAGCTGAAATCAATTAAAAGTGTGTGTTCAGAGAATGCATCTCAGCTGTCTAATTGCACCACCTCTGCTTTAGGGCCAAAGTTTGACTCCCTGCCAAATTGCCATCAAAATGGGAGTCCATTAGCACAGCTACACGGCCACTGCCTGAGCCCGATTCAAGGGCTTGCTTAAAGGAGGAAGCCCGAAGCCCCGTGTGCTCCAGGACTGGGCGCACAAAGACTCCCACTGCCCAACAGGACACCACAAAGCCCCCTGGGAGGAGGGTCCCGGGGCTGAGTACTTTACCCCACCCAATTTCCTCAGTCTGTCATAGATTAACCACAGGCAGCAGTCCAATGATGTTCTCTACTGATCCACAAGCAGTTTCACATTAGCACAACTCCTTGGAAAAAAGCCAAGTTGACACACCTTTGTGAAGTGGTGCCCCAGATTGCTAAGTTAGAAACCTAAGGACTATTCCTACGGGTCCATATCCAATCAAAGAAAAAACAAACAAACAAACAACGTAAGCTTCAGTTTTTCCTGATTTGTAATGCAATGGCATATACTAAAATGTTCTTTGAGACATTTTTATAAAACACTCCAGGGAACGTGGGCCAACACAATGTATTGTTTGGGATCAGGAGAAAGAATGCTTAATAAATCATCGACAATAGTTTCCATGGTTACAATAAACGTGTAGTCACCTATATTGTTTAGCCTGGTGTGACCAGTCCTACAGGGAAGAAATAATCAAGAGTCCTGTTGATAAGCAAATATGAAACTCGTTTAACTTAAAGGAAGGCTGGCAGACTATCCCCCCAAAATGAAATAAAATTGAAACTGAAGTCTAATCAAACCAAATTCACCTCCACACTTCACCAGAGCCAACGTCTCTAGGTCCCTATGAACTCCACTGTGGCTCTATAACATGCTCCATTATTTTTATAGTAGGCTCTTCCTTTTCTGCCTAAGCAGCTGCTTTTCAACAAAATTACTTGGCAAACACTGCTCTATCAAGTATAAATCAGATATGCTACTCTGGAATCTAAACCCACAAAGAATATTCTCCATAACACTGCATAACAATGAAAAATGGAAATACTGCATTATTGCTGCCAAAAGAAATGGAAAAATATGAATGAAAATGATCACTGGGTGTGTCTTTCATGAGATTCCACTTAAATAACAGTCTCCATTTACTTCAATCGCTGCAATCGGATAAGCTTACACATTGCAAAATGAAATAAAAGCACATTTTAGGAGGAAATTAAAATGTTATGAACTGCCTTGGGTGGTGTTGGCACTGTGCAAAGAATGGTGAGTACAAACCACAGTCAGAACCTCTTTCCCCTCCAGTCAACAGATACCATCTGAGGTTTTGAAGCAATGCACTAAGGGAATTTAAACTGGAGATTTGGGGACTTCTCCACAGCTCCTTTCACCAGATAAACCCCTGTGAAAGCAAGAAAACCACATAGGTGAATGATGAAGTAGGTACAGACCTACTCAGACATTCTGCCTCCAGCCCTTTTGCCATTGAACACTCCCACCTCCAGCTTCGCCTCCTTCACTTGTTGCAAACACTGGGGCTTCATTCTCCTGGGCTTCTCCTTGTTTTCTCAGACACTGGTTAGATGGACAGCTGATATCTTCCTCATGTGACTCAGGTCACAACATTCACTCAGTTAGTCCAGGAAGAGATAAGTGAACAAAATAGGGCAATGTTCTTCCTGCAGTAGTAGTTTTCTCAAATCGCAACTAGAAAGAAAGGTTCCTTTCCTATGACCAATTTCCCTTCATTATGAATGTATTGGGTGCCAGTAGAGACCATCCTGGACTCAGAGCTTCTCCAAGACACAGCTCAGGATCTGGAGTCTGCCAAGGGCACAAGCCAAACAGATGAAGTAGACACATAGACACTATCTGGGCATTATCCCCTAAGCCTGGAGACCCAAACAAACAATGCAATTCTCTCTCCACCACCAATGGCCAACCTGATGATTTTTTTTCATCCTTGTACTCAGAAGTTACACTGGACAGTGGGGAAATGCAGAAAACCATTTGGGAGAGTGACCTACACAGAATAAATTTTACGATATGGTGGTGACTGCAGTTGAGTTGACGATAAGCCAGAGTGCTCATCTGGACTTGTGGGATCAAGGCTCCTTCTTCCTTTTTTGTTTTATTAATCCTCACCCAAGGATATTTTTCCATTAACTTTTTTTTTTCAGAGAGAGAGAAAGACTGGAAGGGAGAGGGAGAGACACACAGAGAGAGAAAAATCAATGTGATAGAGACACATCAATTTGTTGACTCCAGCATGCATCCAGACCAGGGCCAGTGATCAAGCCTGCAAGTGAGATATGTGCCCCTGACCAGAATCGAACCCAGGGCACTTCAGTCCATGGGCTGACACTCTATTCACTGAGCCAAACCGGCTAGGGCTATGGCTCCTTCTTGAGGAAAGCACATTTCACACCAACCCCTGGGAGGTGGTAACTGCAGCAAAGCTATTCTCATCATGACCAAAAAGTTGACAGCCATCTCTGAAGCTAACAATCTGAGAAGGTGAGGAAGGAGCAAAGCATACTTTCTCTTGCTCCACGAGATCTATGTGCCATCATCCTATACTCCCCGTCGACAGAGGTCCAGAGCTCCATGAAATGGGGTTTGAACAGGGAAATACTGACTGAAACTGAAACAGTATCTCCCACAGAGGACAGAGGGGAGAACTCCACACTTCCAATGGCAACTCCTATGAGGCACATGATGGCCTGAGATCTTGACCAAGGTCAACATAGCCCAGGGCTGTGCCTCCCAGTAGCACTTGGGCACGGAGAAAGCCTCATGCTGGTGAATTTCGCAGGTGAAGGTGTGATATTCATTGGTAAGACCCAGCTTTTTCTCCTAAGGATGGAGGATCAAGAGACATCCATTCCTGGGGTGACCATTCCTTCGGGTGAGTACACAACAATACAGAGACTTCCATAGATTCCAGGGATCTCTGAATATTGAGAATTCTTACCCACAAAAAGACCTGCATATTTAGATGGCTGAGATCCACCCTCCAGTTACAGGAAGCAAGAACAGGCCATTAAGTTGGCCTCAAAGTGATATCTTCCACTTACCCACACTAATTAATAGAATATGACTACAAGGGAATAACTAACAGAATCTATGTAAGGGATATTTTGGCAGCTGCAGTCTGGTCTGTTTTAAGAGATGATGGTACAGAGCCCAGCTTTTTCTCTGCCCCACTTCCAGATGATGTCCAATCCACTGACAAACCAGGAATGTGGCTCATGTTCTCAGACAAGGAGCCTCCTTGCAATGGGCTCTCAAACAAGATGTGATAGGGTCCCCAAAGGCATCAAGCACACTTGTGCTCAGGGCTTTATGAGGAAGACAAAGACAAATTAGGCAAAAGATCAGCCCTCAGGGAGCTTACCTTCCAGTAGGAAAGATAAGACAGATAGATAAATAACTGTTTTAAAGGCAGAAAGAGATAAACGTCATAAAAGGAGATGAATAAGTTATTCTCAGGTCAGATAGGAAAAGGGAGATATTGTTTGAACAACTAGCAGGTATCTAGGGCTGGGCGAGATGCTGGGGATACAATGACAAACAGGATCCAGTTGTTAACCTACAATAACCTTACTGTAGAGGAAGAAAAATAGAGAATGCTATGATGCCCCAGAAGTGAGAGAGGAGCTCCTTGGCCTGAGTGAAGGAGAATTCACAACAGGTGCTATTTGGGCTTGTTATTGAACGATGAGCCCCCATTTTGCCAGGTAGAAAAAAAAGAATTCCAGGGAAAAGGCACTGCATATCCTTGAGGGTCTTATTTTTCCTACATCAACCTTGATCCCTCAGTGCCCAGCACAGTGCCTGGAACACTTGGGCACTCATTAAAGGTTGCTGAATGAGTCCAAGAATTCAGGGCATGGATCCACAGACTGCACTTTGGATGCAAAGCTATCATCAGGGCAGTCACTGGTCAGACCCTTGTTTCTGAAAGATTTTCCCAGTAATCTGGAGCAGCGGTCGCCAACCGGTGGTCCTTGAAGTCCGAAAGGTTGGCGACCGCTGGTTTAAGGAAATCTTTGGAACAGCAGTCACCAACTGGTGGTCCACGGACCACTGGTGGCCCGTGAGGTCCGAAAGGTTGGCGACCGCTGGTCTGGAGAATGGGAGTGAGCTGGCTTGCCTGGGAATTATCGAGAATTCCTGCATCGGAGAATGCTGCAAATGGTCTGAGGAGCAGGGAGGACTGGGACATGCCGATAGATCATCACAGAAGGCCGTTTCCAAAAGTATTTCAAACACTTATAATAGGGATTTGTTTACCAAAAAGATACTCTAAAAATGATTTATTAAAAAAAGAAGACAACACCTTTTCAAAAGTTTATTTTCTGGAAAGAAAGCACATTTAATAACATGTGTTAATGATTTTAAAGACAGCTATGTACAAAACCACTAATAAAAAGACTGATACAACTATACAAGGTCAGTGGCTACCCATCTGAGGAATCCTGGCAACTTTGTAAATATCAACTCAGGCTGGGGGCTGGGCCCGGGTGACAAATGCATTTTCCAATTTCATGGAGAATGAGATAAGACGGCGCCAAGGTTGTGCAAGGATACAAAATCACATAGCGCATAAACCAGAAGTTTTAAAGCAGCAGAACCCTTTCCTTGATACTTTATGCAAAACCCAGGAGGCAAATCAGATATAAAATAAGGGTCCTTGTTTGAGATGGAGTCCTAGGAGCTTGGAGACCCCAGGGTCCACTGTTGCCTGTCCCCCCCTCCTCTCAGAGGCAGCCCTCAGAGGCCCTGAACAAACACCCAAGGAGTTCCCTGGGTCAGAAAATTCTCGCCAAAAGTCAGAGAAACTTCCAAACTGGCCCATCTTTTCCATCAAGGACCCAGCTCTCATGGATGACAAGATGTACCCCAAAGGCATCTGGGTTACTTCCTGCTGATTGTATAATCACCAGGAGGCTTGGAATTATGAATCACGGGCCACAAAGAAAAACTCCCAGAGTGAGAGAAATGAGAGTAACAAAAGATTGGCTCCTCTCTCTGAGTTCCAGAGCTGGGATTCTGCAGATGACACACTGAGGGCCCAGGGGGCGGCACCTGGCCCAGGCCTACACCCATAGGGGAAGGGGGCAAGGGGCAGGGGCAGTGGCAGAGCCAGGCCTGAGGCTCCAAGCCCCTCCGTGGCTCGGGAGTGGCTGTGTACACCAGCCTCCCTTGCGGAGCTGCAGCCTTCTGGGGCAGCATGGGAATTGGGCACATTCCATATCTAGCACGCCCATAGAAGTACACAAAGCCGTGGCGTGTGGGGTAAATCCAAGGACATTTTGTTCCTTAGCAGAGACTGACAGGCTCATTTAGTAGCAACAATTCACCATCCACAAAAAAGTGCTGAATCTCACTTACAGACATAGTGAAATTCAGGCAAAAAGACGGCCAAATAGCACAGGGAGCTATTTTAGACGTGCATATTTTAATAGCATAAATCTTTATTTTTTCTTAACCAAATAGTCCCGCACAAAATTATCTGTTGCAACACAGGCCCTGAGAGCGAGGCTGTAATCCCCATTTCAGAGATGGAGAAACTGACAAGTGCAAGCTCCCTGAGCAGGAATCTTCCTGACACACAGCCGCCCGCCCGTGGAGCTCACACAAAGAGCTTCCACTGTCAGCAAAACGCAGCCTCCGAGTCCCCAGGGGAGGCGGTTCAGAGTCATTAAAAATTGGTCCTGCCCCATCCCAAAAGGACATCTGGATAAATAGGCACTGGGGAGACATGACTAGCAGGCTTACCTGAGGAATTTAATCCAAGGTTGCTTTAAATTCACAGTACTTATGCCCTGGTCTGCGCTTTCCCTGCTGATGGAGTAGCAAGTCTATAAGCACTTCACGGAAGAATTTACCTTACATGTCTTTCTCTCAAACCCTGTCCAGGAAATAAAAATTAAAGCCACTAACTGTATAAACCACCCCATCTACACAGCCTTTCCCCATTTTTTTCTGATTTTCTTTCCCTGATCCCCTTTTAAATGGATTTCACACTCTAAAGGTTGCCAGGCTGACATCCTTGGGGACCAGTCCTATCCATTTAGATGCAGGATCCGCAAAAGATGCTCAGCCCTTCTGCACACAGACTCCACACAGAGGTAAAGGAGGGTGAGAGGGGAGGGACGGCGAGAAGTATGTTAGCCCCGGTGCAGGGCTACCAGAACCCAGGGGCAGGCCCGCTGAAATGCACCATATGC
Organism: Myotis yumanensis; assembly: GCF_028538775.1. Lineage (NCBI taxonomy): Eukaryota > Metazoa > Chordata > Mammalia > Chiroptera > Vespertilionidae > Myotis > Myotis yumanensis. The sequence continues at coordinate 54,811,889 of NW_027223752.1, read as the reverse complement.
TGTAAGAGCACCTCTACTCTTATTAGCAAGGTTTCTTTGAAATAGAGAATTATTTACTAAAAGACATGGATTTGAATATTCAGCAATCTCTTGCATTAAATGCAATGGAGTAAGAACAAAGCTCATGAAAAACTCCAAACTCTTTCTTACAAAGGCCTCTGCAATTTGGTTGGCTTATCCTTCAGGCTCATCTCTTTCCCTTTCTCCCTCCCGCAACATCCTATATCCCAGCTGCACCATTCCTGGTGCTTTTCTTTGTCCTGAACTGCCCTTCTCTGAAATGCCCTCCTCCAGACCACCCCTGATTTAAAAGCCCAGCTCTCTTTGGCAGAACCTTCCCTGACACCCACCAGCAAATCTCCCTCTAGGTCACCTTGAAACCTTGCACCCTCCTCTAGGCTGGCTTTCACACACAGTTTACAATTACTTAGGTAGAGCCAAACCCTCCCCTACCCCCCCAGCAGACAGGGAGCTCCTTGACATCACTGGTAATGCCTAAGTTATTGTTGTGTGGTCTGGAAAACGAGGGGAGCAAAGTGCCAGGCACATAGTAGGTAGTTGAAAATGCATGCTTAAAAAAAAAAAAAAAAAAAAGAATGCACTCATATGCTGACTCTGCAAAATATACCATTTGAGAGGTACAGTGGTATGGGCAAAGAGTTCATTGTAATAGAAGACAATCTCAAAAGCCCTCAATAGGGGGCAGTATAAATAATATGTCCTCTTTAGGGAAGACCATGCAACATTCATAGAATGAAGCAGATCTGTATTGGACATGGACAAAGGGGATTGGAATATTAGCCAGAAAATTCTGGAAAAATAAACAAGAAATTCTTAGTGATAATTACCTCTGAACCGGGGCATGGGGGGGGGGGGGGTGACACTGAGGATATGAGAGGTTGAGTTTAATATTTTCACTTTATGTATTTTCCTAAGTGTTTGCATTTTTAAGTATATGTTTGAAATTTTTATAATGCATAGAAATGCCCTCGCTTGAAGTGGAATTTAATCCTAAAAGTTTCTAGGTTAACAGTCCTCTCAATTAAATCCATCAAGCAAATGAAACAAATGAACTAAAATATCCTTGAATCTCTAATGTCCTTGAAAAGAAAAGACAAATAAAATAATGAAACCTGTTCTTGGGCGCTCATGAAGTGCTTTCCACTGTGCTCCCCAACCAGCTTCTCTCTGGTGTGGTGTTTGGGAAACGATGCCCTGCTGGCCTGATATCCGGATTTGAGTTGTTTTTACTTGATAAATATTTATCGGGCATCTCCCACGTAGAAGGCACATGTGCAGGGCATGGATGCAGAAGGAAGAGGGAGTAGCATAAGGCCCCGGCAGCCCACGGCTCTCACTCTATCAGAGGCAACCGGCACCGAGAATTAAAACAAGGCAGAATGTGAGAAGTACTATAAAAAGGAAAAAAGCAAACAGGAGGGGGAGTGATTCCAAGTGGCGAGACTGCGAAGGATCTTGTGGAAGATGAGATTGGAGCAGGGTCCAGAAAGACAGGTAAGACTGACCAGCCGGAGACGGATTGAATGAGAGAGGCGGCTGCCTTGTCTTGTGTGCTGTTCTGCACATTGAAGGTTCGGCTAAATATCCAAACTCTAACAGGCTTTCTGCATGCAAAGTGAGTAATAGGAATTGCCACATGCCTGGAGTAAATCCAAACTCTTTCCCCCAAATGGCAAGCCCACATGTCCCCACCTTGCCTCGTTGTTGTCCAACCTTTGGTTCCTGCTGCTCCCTCCCCTCACTGCGGCCACCCTGCCCTCCAAGCTCATCCAGCTCCCAGGACTTTCTACTGCTGTTTCCCCTCTGCCTGGAGGATAAATGGCATCAGAGCGAGGCCACTGTCTCATCTACAATTGTATCCTCAGTGCCTAGCACACAGTAGGAACTTAATCTGAAGAAAATGCATGAATAAAATAAAGCTTGAACTAGCCAACAAATGTAATGTAGAAGCTTCCCTTGGATAACTCACCTGGATATACATTTTTTTTTACATTTTAAATAACTCTGGCCAGGCTAAAATCACTCCCCCTGCCCTAAACCACAGGACTATGAGGATTAAGCCTGATACACTATGACCATTCATGCCCAGCGTATTGTTGCAGCTCTTACATGCAGGGTCATCTCAGTCCACACAAAGATTTGGCATTTCAATTCTTGCTCCTGCTCCTCCCTCCCCTCACTGATACTCAAGCCAAAAAAAACCTCAAACAAACAAACAAACAAAAAACCCACAAAAAAGAAATAAAACACCTTTTGGATAGTCATAGAGTCAATAACTGTAGGAACTAAGACTCGAACCCGAGCCCTCTGCCTGGTCTAAATCCTATTGGCTTGTACTAAAACCCCAGCTGATCTGTTGGGCTTGGAAGATAATTGTTACTCCTATTCTTCACAGGATGCTGTATGGGGCTTCCAGTCTGCAATTACCCAGGAAGATTCAGTGAAATGTATCACCAAGAAACTGTGGTGTGCTTCCCCTACAAACAGGAAGTGCTAAGCGAGTTTTGACAATTCCTCCTATAACTCCTCTTGATTACTGTTATTGGAATGTCTAAACTTTTAAAAATAATAAGTACCACTTAGGAGCAATTGTTATTTTAGCTGCGAATTAAGATCATAAGTCTTCTGTTTAAAAGGCAACCGCGTGTTTAACAGAACACTTCCAAAGGCGCACGGCTGTGATTCCCTCACAGGCAACGGATGCTTGGGTGGAATTTTTCATCTGCAAATTAGGTTAGTTTATGGCGGAAAATAAAAAGTCATCATCAGACAGACCAAGAAATGGGGCCATTCTTTACCTGGAAGGAGCAATTAGCTGAAACATCTGTGGGGAAAATTTCTTGAATTTTGTCGGTTTTAAAAAGCTTTGAAAGAATCGCTCTCAAGTCTCAAGGACACACCTAATTATGGCTTACCCCGGTGGCCACTCACAGCTGCCTGTTTAGTCAACCTGAAGTGGGAGTTGCAGAAACACCTTGAATGAGGCCACACCCCATGAGGAGTCAATTCCATCCAGCATGTGGTTCCAGCTCACAACTTCCCTGTGCAGGGCTGGGCCCCTTCACTTACGTAATCCTACCTATACATAGGCAGGTGCCCTATCTACGAAAGGACAGTCTATCTTGTTCTCTGCTAAATCCCCCCACAGGGGACGGGACACTTTCTTGGAACATTACCTCACTTGTTTAATTTTCTAGATAATTAGGAAAGATAGTAGGAGAACGAGAACATTCTTCATAGTTATTGGACATTAGTCTGCTCATCAGATACAGGTTGGTTTTTCTTTATAAATGTTACTGATTACTTCAAAACGAACACACACACACACACACACACACTCCAAGAAAACCAAAAAAAAACTCTTTTCCTCAAGACTGTGTATCCAGTAGCTCTGACCATTTTCATTTCCAGCAAGTTGGGTTCGTTCCATTTTTAGTGGCAACTCCTTCAGGAAACGCTCTTTTAAAACCTGCGTTTGGAGAAATGAAGTTAATGGGCCAGAACTGGTTTATCATGAAATACTCATCAAGTCAGGAAATAAAGTTCAAACCCTCTACCCTCAGGTGAAGGGGACCCGTTGGTAGGACACTCTCAGAGAACTATCTTAAAAGTCATTGTTTTAGTGCGTGAAGAAAGTTCTAGAAGTAGTAAACTTGGATTCAGTACTATTGCCTCTTGCCATCTATAATTTAAGAAAGGGGGTAAGACATTTAATTCACTACATCTAAGAAAATGGTCAATCATGTTAAATTACATGCAGAATTCAAGAGAGCCAGGAGTTACCTCCTCACCTCGCCCCATCAACACCTAATTTTTAAACACTCTCCTAATTTGTAATAGCATTTTGGAAAGCCAGAAGGACTGGGGTTCTATATGAAAGAAGCAGAATGGTTTGCCTCTCTCCAATCTAGGGCTCTCTGTACCCAGAGAAGGGGCCATTCATTCGGAATGAGAGGCCTCGCTCTCCCAGCGGGAGCTGGACAATGACCCACACCTGCTCTCCCAGATCCTGGTTTCAATACTCCTTACCAGCCACCACACTACCTGTCAGCAGTATATGCCCACACGTTACAATGAACTAGATCAATCTCAGTTTACCCCACACTCCTTACAGTTTAGGTCAGGGGTCCACAAACTACGGCCCGCGGGCCACATGCAAATACAAATATTGTATTTGTTCCCGTTTTGTTTTTTCACTTCAAAATAAGATATGTGCAGTGTGCATAGAAATTTGGTCATAGTTTTTTTTTAAAACTATAGTCCGGCCCTCCAACGGTCTGAGGGACAGTGAACTGGCCCCCTGTTTAAAAAGTTTGAGGACACTTGGTTTAGGTTAATGTCTTTCTGATGAGATTTGGGAATGCTTAATCACTGCCCAGGTCCATTGATTCTCACCATCTTTAACTTCAGAATATTACACTTAATAACCTACCTGGAACACCAACAAGAGACCGTGGATCCAGGCCACCTTGTCTATAGCTCTATTAGAATATTTCTACTGAGTGGAATATTAGCTTATTCTAAGACTGTCTCTTCCAGCAGAATTCCCTTGAAGACAGAAAATATACCTTATTCTTGACTTGCACACACGTGTGTACAGTGAGCAAATTAATGAATAAATGCTTAAATTCTTCTACTTGGAAGCACAAACATGGACATAACAACCTGCTATAATACATTTATTCAATCATTCATTCTTTTATTCTATCAATATTTAAAGTGCACAGGAGACATGGAGAGGAATAAAACAAGTATGGCCTCTGCTCTTAGGATGTTTGTGATTAATGGAGGAGACAGAATTTGAACAAGTAATCACACAAATAAATATCCAATTGCAAACTGTGACAAAGTAAATGAAGAAAAGGAAGGGCAGTAAAGGACCTTGAGACACTGAGGAAGGGATTATATTTATTCTGAGGTTGGAAGAATGAGTAGGAATTAGCCAGGAGGAGAGAGAAGGAGAAGACAAAGTTTTCTAGGTACTGGGAACAGCATGTGCAAAGGTCCTGAGGTGGGAAAGAGCTTGCTGTTTCAAGGAACTGATAAGTCAGTGTGACTAGAATTTAGCAAGAAGGTGAAGCAGGATCGATATGGGGATCTAATTTCTCCTTTTCCCTGAATGTCCTGAAAGTATCCTTATTTAAAAATAACAAAATGAAATCAAGCAAAGCTTTGCACATCAGCTGAAGGGTTTTAATTCTGTTCTCAGGTCAACAGAAAGCCTCTGAGCAGGAGAGTGACAGGACCAGATCTGCATTCGAAAAGGACGTTCTCCCTGTGATAGCCTGGGGGAGGAAAAAGCAGGATGTAAGAGCAATCGTGATTGGCCAGAGGGCCACTGGAAGTCAGTGGGGCCGCTGGACAGAGTGGGGATGAAGGATAGGTTTGCTATGATGTTGGAGGTAACTCTCAAGGTCTTGGGTGATGGATTTCATATGTGGGCGAGGGCATTCTTCAAGCTACCCTAGACCTCCAGGGGCAGGCTTGGGATGGGAGAATTGTTTGATGATGCACATTAACAAGCCCCAAGGTGTCCCCCTGGGTCCCAGTTCCGGCACAAGCTGCACACACACTACCCCAGCCCTTGGCACAAGGTCCTACCCTGGTCCAGGTCCTGGCCCCACTGAAGGAAGCATTCGCTTGAGCGAACCAGGCACTGGGTCTTGTGAACAGATGTCAAGCAGGGTGCACCCCTCCACCCCTGGGGTTTCCATATGAGAAGCCCCTCCTCCACCCCGCCGACTTGACAAGCTCAGTTTTGCCAATGACTGACTCTCAAATGTCACACAGACAGTGAAATCTAATCTCTCCTCTTCCTGGAGTGGCCCATAAACATCCTTCCTTTAAAACAACCAAATGAAAGCCCTGCTTCCCACTGTGAGTTCTGGCCTTGGCTGCTCCAACTGTCAGGGCCACCGCGGAGGGCCTATGGCCTCCCAAGCTTTCCCCCTGTGCTGTGTATTCCGCCTGCTCCACCCCCTGACATGCTCAGCTCTTCTTCAGACACCCTTTGATACCCATTTCCCTTTTATATGGCCCCCACTGTCGAAAGCACAGTTTGTTTGTTTTTTCCCTGCTGGAGACCAATCCAAATTCTTCTGCTGCTCACCCCCACCCCTGCATCCTCTCCTAAACCCCAAGTGCTCACTCCTCACAGTCCCCAGCCTGCATTCCACAGCGCCAGCCCTACTCTGCGAGATGCCCCCGCTTTCCCTTCTGTTAATATACAACAGTCCTCGCAACCTTTTCTTGCTTGGCCTTCTCCCTTCCGTGGTGGAATTTTACAAAATCAGATCCTCCAGTTAAGGGACCAGATGCTTTCCTAAGAGGGACCACCAGATGTGTTTCAAAGCCCCAGCGAGAGACCCCATTCCTCTACTTCAGAATGAGCGTGTACTCTGAATCCAAATGTCTCTTAATTTAGGATGCTCAGTGGATTACGGCGACACAGAAAACTACTGAGTGCCTACTGTATGCTTCGCAGAGAGATCTGCATAAGAGGGAGCACATCTCCCTCCCTCTTAAGTCCTCCACTGATTTCAGGTGGGGAACTGGAGATGGGTGCTCTGGAGGGGAATATGGGGAGGAGGAAGCAGTGTTCGGGCTAACCACAGGAAGGCACAGGGGGGCCCTGGCTGCCCTCCCCTCAGGGGCAGGGCTGAGTACTTGGCAACAGAGGACTGGCACTGAGCTCATAGGCTGGGGGTCGGGGGAACCATAGCCATGACTGCAGCCGCCTGATAATTGAGAGTTAACTGGATGCAAACTTGGGGTTATCCAGCAGCTCTTTTATCTCCTCCCATCCCTCCCTCTTAGTAAACTGAGGGCCAAGAGTGACATCCACTTGCATGATGAAAACCAGGGCTTTACTTCAAAGAGAGGGTGGTGCACCCAGCAGCAGAGCCCTCCCCACATGGAGCCGGCTGTGCAACACAACCACCATCGCAGACACCAGGGCCACAAGAAGGACCACCAGGGCCCAGCACCCGTTCCTTCTCAGTGCCTGGGCCTCTCCACACTGCGGAGACTCCGCCTGCCACTGGGAGGAGACCTCCGAGATCCAAAAGCAGCAGGTGCAGATGGCTCAGAGGTCCATTTTAATTCGCAGGGCATTCCCACTGCCCTGCCAACTCACCCTCAGGCTGATGTCCTGGCAACGCCCCTCAGAACTGATCCCAGACACTGCAGCCAGCAAAGAACTCTACCAAGGCAACACCAAGATCATCTGCATGCAGGGGAGAGGCCACCCCATCCTGCCCATTTACACAGGCAAATGTGTCCTGAGGCTGGGACCCAAAACGCCCTCTGCAGTTTTATGGAACTGAAGAGGAATGACAACAAACTCAGTAAATCAGAGGAAGGAGGAAGGGTCTTTTCTCTTACCCTGATGCTCACACTCCAGTTACAAAATAATTCCTAGCTTGTCTAATATCCTTGCAACTCCAGGCACCCTGAGTCCAGAAAACTTAATTCTGTGCTAGAAGAAAGGCGGATCTTAGATCAACACGGCTGCACTTGGGCAGGTGGGAAAAGACACACCTGTTCTAATCTCCCCCTTCCACACTCACCTGTCATCTTCCTGCGCTTCTTCATTGCCAAACCAGCATCCCTCTCATGGTTGGCTATGCACAAAATATCCTTCTGTTCTCCCAGTCACATCAAAGCACCTTCACGCTATGCAGACAGGTCATCGAGGGAATGAAGAAAATTAACAAACCCACCTAGGTTATCTCTATTAAAATTAGCCCCTCAGCCTGTAGGCTCTGTCAGTTTTCCGCAGAACACAAACTCTGACAAGTCTGTTGGAAACTCTTAACCTTTCCGGGTTCTGTGGACAGCTTGCAAACACAACAGGAGGGTGGTGCCTTTGAGTTCTGTCTTTTCCTTTGAAATAGAGGAGGTATCAGCGTTTGGTCATTAGCAACTTTCACATTTATCTTCATCCCCCTGCTCATCACACAGGGCCACCTAGGGAGCATGCAACCACTTTACTGAATAAAGACTGATATCTTTCAATCACCTGTAAGGCCCTGGTAAGTTTTAGTTCTTGTCTACTTCTCCATTCATATCTTACCCTCATCCTCTGTTAATATAAAACAGTCCACCCAAACTCTTCTTGCTTGACCCTCTCCCTTCTGTGGTAGAATTATACAAATTCAGGACCTTCAGTCCCACTAAAGGCTATCTCCTCAATTTTCTAAACAGGTCAAAGTTCCATCTGCCGCAGGGCCTTTGCATATGCTATTCCTCTGCATGGAGTCCTCTTCTCATTTAGTCGTTTCTCATCCTTGGGAGTCTTAACTCAAAAGCCACTTCCACAGATGAGGAAAGGACTTACATTTGCCCTCTCTTATTCTTAAACATTTATTTTGATATACATTCCACAGTTGGTACTTAAATATAGTACCTATGAAATTTAACTAATCTCTATTTTCCCCACCAAAGTTTCATGAGAGCTGAAACAATGTACATTGTGTTCCAATACAAAACTTGGTACATAATGATGTGCTCCAAGTGTTTATAATTAAACTAATTAATTAATAATTTGATGTCATTCCTCAAGTTAAAAATTTTCCAGTGGCTCCCACAACATTCTGTGAAGTCTGAAATTTTTCAAACCCTTCATAATCCCACCAAAAGAGAGGAATTCAAGATTTCTTATCAGTCCCCCAAAGGTACTCTCCTCTCCTGCCAAGGTCATTGCCTTGGTCATGGCTTTTCATCTGAAATTACTTTTCTTTCATCTGCCCATTCAACCCTAGTTACCTATGAAGGTGCAGCTACATAGCAGGCTACCTACTGCAGTTATACAAGTACAACCCTGGATCAAAGTCCTAGGTTCAAATTGTGCTTTCACTATTTACTATTTGTGTGACCATAACCAAGCCATTTCAATGCTCTGTACTTCTTTTACAAGATGGAAAAAACAGTTTTTATAAGACTATGGAGAAAGTTGAATAAAATGGCATTTTCCAAGGACTGAAGACATTTCCTGGCAAATAATAGATACAGGGTGACCACCAGCTCTCACCACACAAAACACTTCCATTCTTCAAATTAGCCCATCATAAACTAAAGTCCTCATGCCTAAAAGCTGACATACTGTAGGAGCAGCATGGGCCAAGTTCATGTACAAAATTAGTTGCCAGGAAAATCAAGGATTATTGTCACTAGCTGGCACAGAGACTCATAATAGGCACCTGGGTTCATTCCCACTGGGGTCCAGCAGAGGTGGGCCTAGTCTCTGTGACCACAAAGCAGCTCATGTTACAAAGATTTCTTTCTCAAAGTGCCCAACAAAATACTAGTTTCAATCAAAGCTTAGCATTCTGTGATTATGGCCATTTTGTTCAATAATGAAGAGTATTTAGCCAGCATCTGCTCCATGTTCAACATTCCAGTAGAAGATGCAGAAATATTAAACAGGGGCTTTTCCCACAAGGCACTACTAATAGTACAACCCGAGAGAGAAATGCCTTGATAGTGTGAGACAGTACAGAATTCAGTGTTAACCTAGGAGATACAGGCTAAGTGCAGAGGAGAAAAAGAATCAAAAGAATCATTCATCCGTGTAACAAACATCTATTAAGTACCTACCAAACAACAGGCAATGATTATTTTTTAATTTAGTTTTAGAGGAAGAGGAAGGGAGGGAGAGAGGGAGAGAGGAAGAGAGAGAGAGAGAGAGAGAGAGAGAGAGAGAGAGAGAGACATTGATGTGAGAGAGAAACATGGATTTGCTGCCTCCTGCACGCTCCCTACCAGGGACTGAACCTGCAACCTGGACATATGCCCTGACCAGATAATCAAACCAGCATCCTTTAGGTGCATGCATGACACCCAACCAACAGAGCCATACCGGCCATGACAACAGGCAATGATTTTAAAAAATCAATCCATGACTACTCTTCAGGCCCTCATAACACTCACCACCTTTGGTTCCCCCTCCTCTCCATCCATCCATGTCCTGCTTACCCATCAAGGCTTTGGTCAGATCACATCTCCCCCATGAATCCTTCCTTCACCATCCTGGATCAGTTCCACCTTCCCCCATGCACACCTTATAAAAATGTTGTATTTGCATATTGATTTTATTACTCTTTCAATAATGCTTGGCCTGTGCTGCTAAGCACAGTCATCTTTTATTGCATAGCTCTACTTCCCTTTTTCTCAGTTCATATTTTCTGCATCTAGTTAAGAACTCCAGGAGGCCATGGGCCCTCAAATCTTCTGCAGATTGAAAATGAATGCATTTTTATTTGAGTCAAAGTAGGTCTTTGTAGGAGCAACTGAAAGCAGACAAAGGGGGTAAGGATGGCAAGTAAGCTTTATGGTCAAGGAGACATGTGCCGGGTTCGGTCCTTTCCTCAGGCCCATTTAAGATGGAGTCTTCTTGGAACCCTTCCTCCCCTCCTACACAATCTTCCTGAACAAGATCACTGAACAGCCAGCACCCGCCCACCTGGACCCTGGCCACATTCATTCCCCAAGTGGGCGTAATTACTTGCTGCATCCAATGGGCTGGAATCACCTCTGCTTGCTCCTAATACACCCACCAACCAAATCTAAATGCACAGGAAACCACCGACAGAGAAGAACACGAGCTATTTCTGCATGACTGGCTACTTGAACAAAGTCACAAAGGCCTCTCAATGCAAGTAAGACCATCTAAGAAGGAAGACGTTTAAAAATCATTAGTGGCAGCTTTGCCAATATGTACAAAACGAGAGCACTTTCTCTTATGTTTAAAGGAAGTCCACTATTCTCCATTTCCCAGAAAGCTCTTTGTTCTTTTTCTCTAAATTATTCCTCACCTTGGGCAAGTTGGTAGGAACGTGAGAAAAATTACATTAAATCAGTCATCCTTGAGATCAAAATAGATTAGGGCAGGGGTTCTCTTTCTTTAAAATAGCTCTTCAAAGAGAAAGCAAAAGAACTTAAGGGAAGTAAAAGTTGTCAAACACCCTCAAGCACTTTAGAAACACCTAAGATCTGCACACTATTGATATGTTAATTAAAATTTACTTTTATCTAGGATAGGTGTTTGCTGGTCATGGTCCCATTACCCTGTGGCACTTTTGGCTTCTTGAATAAAATTTCATTTCTTGAAAAACATTAGAAAAGTCTTCCTCTTCTCTATGTCAGATCGGCTTCCACTCCCTCACTTCAATGTAGAGACTTCATTCTAGTTTGCTAATATTACACAGCCGATGACCAGATTCCCAGAGAGAACATACAATCCACGAAGTTCATCCACTACCAGCCATCCATCCACTAGATCAGGAACCAACCACCCCAGACAAGAGAAGGTGAAAGTTAGATTTTTTAATAGTGAGCGGTTAATAACTGTGCTGACAAGCAGCCAGAGAGGGGCCTTCCTAGAATTTAAAACATCTAGAGAAGGGAATTCTGCCAGCATAATCTATTTCAATAATGCACAGCCCTCACTGCTGAAAATCTGTCCTTCTACTAAACATAAATCCCATGGGACAGTTTAACTCGGATTCTGTTCCAGGAAAGATGCCCTTGCTGGGTTCTCGAAATTTCTTCCTTGCACTGATCTTAGAATCAGGAAAGAAGGTCATGCGAAACAGGAAACTTAAACCATCAAGTGTCAAAACCAAATTTAAAACTGTCTACAAGTGTATTCTGAGTTTGAAGTGAGTCAATGGTATTTTATGATATTCATACACATTTTTTTTTTTTTTTTTGCTTTATGGGAACACAACACAGCTACGCCCATTCATTGTCACATTGCCTTTGGCTGCTTTCCTGCTAGAGTGGCAGGCACAGTGTTACCCACAAACCCTAAAATGTTTACTATTTGGCCATTTACAGAAAGAGTGTGTAGATCCTTGCTACCACCAAAAGGTACCAAGAAATGCACAGCATCAAAAATCTATAATAGCCGTAGGCAGTTTGGCTTAATGTATAGAGCATCAGCCTGGGGACTAAAGGCTCCCGGGTTCAATTCTGGTCACGGGCACATGCCTGGGTTGTGGGCCCGACCCCCAGTTGGGGGTGTGCAGGAGGCAGCTGATCAATGATTCTCTCTCATCATTGATGTTTCTATCTCTCTCTCTCCCCCTTTCCCTTCCTCTCTGGAAATTAATAAAAATATATTTTTAAAAATCTATAATAATAAAAGCATAATATGCTAATTAGACTGGACGACCTTCTGGACGAACCTGCAGCAGCGGGGGCCAAGGCAGAGGTGGCTGCTGCGGGTGGCAGGTGCCAAGGCAGAGGCCCCGGCAGCTGGGGGCCAAACCCCTTACACGAATTTTGTGCATCGGGCCTCTAGTACTAGCATAACTCCCAAAGAGAACACTTTAGATATCTTAAAAAACTGAGGCCAACTGTTGTATGATTAATTCAACAGTGGTCATTATGAAGTCCTCCAAAAAACCTTAAAATCACTTTGCAACACCTAATTTGCCATATTTGACATGCATCATGAAAAATTAGGAATGTGCAATCACTTCCTATAAAAAGCAGTAAACAGCAGCACCATATCATAACATTAACAGATAGCCATAGGCACTGTGCCAAACAGGAACACATAAACATGAGGGCAGGGTTTGTCTGCTTGTTTCACTGTTGAATCCTCAGTGCTTAGAACAATGAGTAGCCCTGTTCTAAAACAAAACAAACAAACAAACAAAAATAAACAAAAAACTTTGAGTTCAAGTCCCAGTGTTGGTAAGGATGAGGAGTGATGAAATCAAATACATAGCTGGTGCTATGGTAAAATGGTAGAACCATTCTGGAGATTTGGCTGTTAAATAAAAATAATTAAGTAAATGTTAAATGTTTGCCTACCCTATCAACTAGAAATTTCACTCTTACTAGTAGATATTACTCACAAGGATGAAAATATTATATATCTCAGAATGCTCACAGCCATTTATTTATAACTAGAGGCCCAGTGCACAAAAGTCATGCATGGGTAGGGTCACTAGCGTCTGGTGGCTGCCCTCTGCCAGCTAGAGCCTTCCTTCATTCCACACCACCCTTTACCCTCTGGTGGTCAGTGCACATGATAGTGAGAGGTTGACCTCCCAGTCAAAGGGACAATTTGCATATTAGGCTTTTATTATATAGATAGCCCCAACCTGGAAATATTCCAAATCTCCCCACCAGGAACACAGGTAATTATTTGAGGTTAGCCAATCAGTGTAATGCTACTTAACAATGGAAAGAAATGAGCTATGAATAGATAAAAAAAACATGGATGGATCTCATAAAAATGATGTTGAGTAAAAAAAGCTAGACACAAGAGAGTACTATATGATTCAGTTTATAAAAAGATCTAGAACAGGCAGAACTCATAGATGCTTAAAAATGTAAAAAATGTGGTGCCTCTGGAAAAAAAAAAAAACTTCACCTGGAAGTGGCACAACAAAACTTTCTGTGGTACTGGAAATATTCTGCTTCTGGCCAGTGCACTGCTGGGTCATTGTATTTATTAAACTCATCAAATTGTGCACTTAAAAACAAAAAAAAAAAAGAAAAAGAAAAAAAACATTACCCCCCAAATATTTGAGGGATGAATAGAGGCTACTCCTCACAAAAATGCCATGGAGTTTTTGCTGGTATTAGGCAAAGTGGAAAATGGAGACTTGAAGCCAGGTGTTTTCATTTTCTTGATACTTATATCATTGCCCCTGTTAACATGTGGTTCAGTCAGAAAGCCCTGTTCCAGCCCATCTTGTTTCCAATTCAATAAAGACCCTTTGGCAATGGGATAACTAACTGTAACCTGATTAAGTGGTTAGTAATTTTATTGGGGTTGATTTATTTAACACTGTATTAGAAACAACAATAAAAAATTATATATATATACACACACACTATATATAGTGCTTTTTGCCTGTAGCATACACAAAATAGTATCATTGTTAAAATCATAGCTCTGAAAGACTCCTCAAGGATCACATCTTCATTCCATCAATGCTTGCTATGTGATCTTGGGTGGCTCAGTTTCTTCATCTGTAAATGGGGACAATTACAGTACCCAGCAAAGAGGGTGTTGCACAGTTACAGTGCTTGTCACATAGTAGGTACTAATATATACTTGTAGTGACTTTTATTATATTTACCTAATTCTACGAGTGGAAAGATAAGAAACTGGCCCCTGAGGCAATTAGTGAGTAATATAATCTAATCCCATGTGTTGGTAGAGCTGATGGTTAGAGACTACAATCATCTATAAATCCTAGAGCACCCCCCACCCATACTTCCCTTGGTTAATTTTATCCATCCTTCATGTATGAGCTGAAATGTCACTTCTCCAACCAACCCATTCTCAGACTGGGTCATCATCCACCGACAACGCCCACACTCCTGCATTGCCCTTCCACAGATTCATCACTCTTGTACTTGCTTCTGAGATAGACTTTCAACCACTCGTGTGCAGCTGTTTGCTTCTGTCTTGTCTACTACAGCTTCACACAGGAGACTTCTATACCTGCTTGTGGACTGAATGACTGTGCAGTGTGGACCCCGAAGGAAGGAGAGACTGCTGTGCTCTTAAAGTCTGTAAAGAGGTGGACCAGAGGCAGTGAGAGAGTAAAATGAAGAATGCTGAACTGTCTGTAGGTCTTGGCAGTATTTTTTTTTTTGTGTGTGTGTGTGTATGTGTGTGTGTGTGTGTGTGTGTGTGTGTGTGTGTGTTTAAGGTAAGAAACAACAGTAATATGTGATTTCTAAAAAAGAATGTACAGAGCTTGTCCTCAAATCTCAAAACCTCCTTTACGTGGCTATGGAGGATGTCTAGTAGGGTTTCTCTTTTGTTGAGATGGAAGCAGAGGTTATTGGCAAGCACCCCACTGGCTGGGAACTGGTCCCTTTCCACATCTCTGACAATAACCAGAGTACATTCCTCAAGGAGAAGAAAACTTTGAGAGGGAGATTTTCTTTTTGCCCAATGTTGATTTGGTGATTAAAGGCAATACTATAAAATAAACTTTTACCTCTGTTAATTCAAATATGGCTCTTGATTTGTAACTATTCTTGTCAAGATCATCCTATATAATAAAGAGGTGATATGCAAATTGACCATCATGCCCTCACACAAGATGGCCGCCCCCATGTGGACACTAGAATGCTGCCCCCATGAGGTCAAAAGATGGCCGCCACAAGATGGCCTGCAGGGGAGGGCAGTTAGGGGTGATCAGGCCAGCAGGGAAGGGCAGTTAGGGCCAACAAGGCCAGCAGGGGAGGGCAGTTAGGGGCGACTAGACTGGCAGGGAAGGGCAGTTGGGGGCGATCGGCCCTGCAGGGGAGTGGTTAGGGGGTGATCAGGCTGGCAGGCAGAAGTTGTTAGGGGCAATCAGGCAGGCAGGCAGGCGAACAGTTTGGAGCAAACGGTCCTGGATTGTGAGAGGGATGTCCCACAGGGATTGGGCCTAAACTGGCAGTCAGACATCCCCCGAGGGGTCCCAGATTGGAGAGGGTGCAGGCTGGGCTGAGGGACAACCCCTCCCCCCCCCCCCCGTGCACGAATTTCGTGCACCGGGCCTCTAGTTTACATATAAGTATCCAATCTCTTCCTTATGCTCTCTACTGAGCAATTGTTAACTTCAGAAATCTTGGCTCTCACTAAAGCACCAGGGTTCTCTGAAGAGTCTCCTCTAAGTCTTGTTGCTCAAGATATTATCAAGTATGCTCATATTCAGGTGAAAGCATAAACCTTGTCTCCATTTATCTATCAGAAATAGACATTTTTAAAAACTAAGGAAAAAGGATGAGTCATAATATGCAATGCAAATGAGTGTATTTTATAAAAGGGAAAGAACAAATTATAATCCCTTTGGCATACCATTCATTAAGAAAATTCTTCCTGAGGATTATGAGTTTTAAATCATTTATTCATTCATTCAATGTAACTAATATTTGTTGTGCATTCAATTATTCATCCATTCATTTCAACTAACTTATCAAGTACGCTCTATGTGCAAGGCTCCTGCCAGGTGTGGGAGTTTGAGGGCTTGGATTCAACATGTACCTGAATGACTGTACCAGGGGAGGCAGAGATGACATAACGTGTACTGCTCAGAGTGTGCCTTGTGGACAGCGCTGGTCCCCAGCCTGGTTATTGCCAGTCTGGGACAAGACAGAAAGCAAAAGTAAGCCTTGAAAACCTTCCACATAAATTTGACAGTCTAGTTTTATGTCTGGTGACTCTCATAATACATAATTGGGGCTTGCATGTTTTAATTGCTTTTTTCTTTTTAATTATATCTTCTATGAGTATTGCTCCACAGTGGACTGAAGGTGGAAGAAGTCCGAGGAGCCTTGCTGGAGGAAAGGGTAGGTGCACAAAGCCCAGGAGAGGGAGAGCAAGAGAGTGAGAGCACTTGCAGTCTGGCAGGGAGCCGGGGAAAGGGGTGGCACAAGAGCAAAGTCTGATTCAACTACTGAGATCTGGAGGCAGAGACAGGAGAAAAGGCCTTTTGAGGCAAGGTGAAAGGTGGAGGGCAGGAAATGGAAGGGCTTCTACAGGTACAGTACATATTTAGGGCAGGTGAATAATAAGCTAATAATAGTGGCTAACATTTATAGACTACTTACTGTGAGCTGGGCTCTATGCTGAGAATTATCTCATTTGTTCCTTCTAACTACCTGCAGGGACAGTGATTTGTGAAAATGGTTTCCTGACAGACGAAGGCTATTCAGGCAGAGGAGAGGGTGCACCTTGGGAAGAAGGGGAGACAGGGCCATTCACAGGCCGAGGGGCACCAACTCCATGGCCTCAGGCTGGATGAGGGTGTGGGACGGAGCAGATTTGTAAATATTCTGTTTAAACCAAGGGCATAGAGTTGTCCTGCAGGTTGTTTGGAATGGTGATAGGAGCCTACGAATGAATGGGCAGGTGAGCAACAGCATGGACTCCCCAGGTCCAGCAAGACCTTGTTGCTGCAGACCCCTTCTCAGGGACCTTGGGGCAGCTCTGCTGAGCTGGGCTGCATCTGGCATCTGACCCCCGATGAGTAGTTAGCTCACATCACATGGGCAAGATTTGGTACGTCTGGCTAGTTAAATACAGAGCTTAATCTAAATTTACAAGATGTGTTTAAAAGCAAGCTCTGCACTTGCTTTTAAATAAGTGTGATGTCATTTGTATCTTGACTGGAACTCGGGCCTGGCTGCCTCCAGAGAGGCCAGAAGGGAGGGAGACCAGCACAGTGGGTTGGGGCCAGGAGATAGAGGGGCTCAGGGTGTGGACTGGGAGCTGAGGACAGTAAGGACCTAATGCAGATGGATGGAGCATAAAAATCATACGGGATGCTCCTTACTGCCACGGAGAACATTCATTGACTAGGCAGGACAATACTGTGGGAAATGACAAAGTTACTCATGTGGCCCCAGGCAAGGTCCTCTGGAGGAATGAAAGACGGCCTGAAATAATAGCGGTCAGCGCTTCCTAAAGCAGGTGCCTAAGATGCCTGTAGTCATTTTGCAGACAGGGCCTTACAATGTCTAGCTAGCCCTAGCCAGTTTGGCTCAGTAAATAGAGCGTTGGCCTGCGGACTGAAGGGTCCCGGATTCGATTCAGGTCAAGGGCACATGCCTAGTTGTGGGCTCAATCCCCTGTAGGGGGCATGCAGGAGGCAGCCAATCAATGATTCTCTCTCATCATTGATGTTTCTATCTCTCTCTCCCTCTCCCTTCCTCTCTGAAATCAATAAATATATATATATATATATATTTTAAAAAATGTCTAGCTAGAAATTTCCTGAGCCTGCTTTGAAACAAGTTATATTCACAACATAATACATAAATAAAAATAATGTATACATATAATTTATAATATTTAAAGTATACGTATATACACATACATAAATTATATGTATACATATGCAAACACACACATATATAGCCCCCCACACACCTTTTCTTGAAATACTGAACGCAGAAGGCACATTTGGTCTGGACTGCTTACCAATTCGTGAGACACCTCAGCACATTTTTAAGATGTCAAGCGCCACAAAAGCCACGTCCCTGTTATTGTGGTAAACTGGCCATCGTTGCCAAAGCAAAACTATAGATAGAGTTAACGATGGCAGCCACCTACAGCTGATGGTTGAGGGCCAAAATCAACGTTTTCCCATCTGAAACAGGGGAACATTACTCACTAGGGCTGGAAACCGGTTCCTGCTCCATGAAGCTAAATTCCTATGGCAGCAAGACAGTCCCCACAGAAGACCTTAAAGCAGAACTGTCACTCCGCAGAGTTCTCAGTTCAGCCAACGCAGCTTTAGGTTTACACTTAACTGGGAGCTTGGGGAGGCTTTGGCAGAGGGGACTTAACTGGGAGGCTGAAACTCTGGCTCACCGCAGGGGCACCGAGACCTTTCCCTTCAAGTGCCTGGAGACTGATGTCACGGTCCCATCTATCCAATGTCACCACTTTCCTCTCCCCCAAACCCGGTGAGCTCTGGAGAAAGAAGCGAAGGGCTGAAATGTCAGCTCTCTGCCATGGCTGGCACACACTTCCAAACTCCTTCAGTGCTCCCGTGGGTTTCAGCTTTAGAAATCTTTTTAAGGAGAGAGACCAGGGAATTCACTCCATTAGCATCTGCCTGTGAAGGGGGGAAAACAACTATATTAATATGATCTTTAGCAGAAAAACGCCCTGCTGTGAGGCTTGGTTCTCAACTTTCTTCACTGCATCCATATTTACTAACCTGTCTGTTGCTCGGACTAAGAGAAATTGGGTGTTAACATTTACCTCTGTTGCCTGAAAGAATCGACCAAGTAAAACTTCTGCAGATGAATGCTACACCCACAAAATGGTTTAACGAGATGCCTGTCTGTAACCCCCTCAGATAAAATACAATGGGCTCTTCAGCGAAGCCAGGCATCCCAACATCTCGCTCTTGTCATGGCAATCAGCCCAAGTGGGCATACCCCTTCCGATTTCAAGTCCTGGCCAGCATTTGTCCACATGGACATGACCTCACACAACACCAGGGCCCTTGTTCAAGGGCTCTTTGCCCATGAGAACTCCTTTCTGACATCAAAATTTTGTGTGACTGCCACATCATTCAAGTTATAATTTGAGCCCATTAATTAAAAACTCTCACAAATTACTCACCAGTGCTTTAACATAAATAAATCCCAAGGCATTTACATTTATTTGCAAAAGAGTGGTGTAGACGATGTTCTGTGTGCAGTGGGCAGGCACTGTTTGGTGGTGGGAGGCATATGGGTTCCCACCCCTAGTGAAGACCAGAGGTCCCTGGAGTCCAGCACCCACAGGTTTGGAATCTCAGCTCTGGCCCAATGAGACACTGCTCTGTTTTATATCTCCAAAGTGCATGAAGGAGCTGGCTTTCCAGCCGTTTAATTTTGCCCCCTTTACTGGGAGGTTCCCTAGTAGGAAGGCTTTGTAATAGATATTGGAATGAAATGCAAATACAAGCCACATTCAAGGGCACCATTTAAATGAAACCCACACAAGGTCTCTCAGCAAACCACTGGCTTTAGAGGGAGCCTGGCAGACTTGAAAAGACAGGACACTCGATCCTGAACATGCCGCACCACACAGCCTCCTGCCACAGCTCTGCTGGTTCTGACCATGGAATTTCCAAAACAGACTCCATCCAACAAAGCCAAGAGCACATTTCTGTGGCTTCAGAGTGAAGTGAGGTTTCTCTTTACTACAGAGGGATGGCATTGCTAACTGGACCCCTTCCCCTCATAGGGTCGCAGTCTCAGAGAATTGGCCTCCCCATAGAAGCCCAACAGGAAGAGAAATACCTCCCCCTTAAGGTCCCACAGGATTTGGGAGGCTTACGCAGCATCCAAGAGCCTTGGGAAGGAAGAAGAAATTATAGTACCACAACTCTTCTGACTCAAGAGGACATCAACAATGTGGGCACCAGAACAGAATGATTCAGTAATTATTCCACATGCAACACCCAGAGGCCAAAAGCCAAGACGCAGTCAAAGAGGGGCTTTTTTGATGGAGTAGTCATGAGCTCGTTCCGTATAGGCAGAGAGAAAGGCCACTTGGGTAGGGTAGAAAAGAGTGAGCCATACGTAGGGGACACAAGGTAAATTGGTTGGGTGGCTCAAGGCCAAAGGAAGTCCCATCACCAGTGAGCAGCCTTTGTAGGCCAGGCAAGGCAGCGATGATCCACAGCAACCCACCATGGTCCTTCAACACTTCCTCAAAATCACTGTCTTGATGAAGGATGAAGCATTTAGCAATGATGGGCAAGATGAATTGGAAAGATAAGACTAGTTATAAGGCTATCATTCAGGTGTGATACCGAAGGTGTTAGAATGAAGATGGTGAATATGAAAATGCATATTAATAGGCACAGCTAAGAGAGGACCTCCCCCTGAGCCACTGCCCAATTATGGATCCAGTTTTAGGATTTCAGATGCAGACAAAACAGGGTGGGGGTTGGTCACATGCACCACTGACCTGAAGTAGGACCTACTGTGTCCCTCGAATAGCAAGAGGGCAGCAGTGGAAGGACCTCCACCTGTCCCTTCTCCTAACGATGCCACTGCACTGTCACCTACCCAGGACACTCCATTCCTGGATGCTCCATACCACGGCACCATTTCCTGTAAGGTGAACTAATAAGACAAGGTAGTAAAACAGAGAAATCGCTGAAACCGGTTTGGCTCAGTGGATAGAGCATCAGCCTGTGGACTGAAAAGTCCCGGGTTCGATTCCGGTCAAGGGCATGTACCTGGGTTGCGGGCACATCCCCAGTGGGGGATGTGCAGGAGGCAGCTGATTGATGTTTCTCTCTCATAGATGTTTCTAACTCTCTATCTCTCTCCTTTCCTCTCTGTAAAAAATCAATAAAATATATTTTAAAAAAAACTACAAAAAAAAAAACAGAGAAATCACCTAGATCTGTGGTCGGCAAACTGCGGCTCGCGAGCCACATGCGGCTCTTTGGCCCCTTGAGTGTGGCTATTCCACAAAATACCACGTGTGGGCGCACGTACAGTTTGATTGAAACTTCGTGGCCCATGCGCAGAAGTCAGTTTTCGGCCAGGGCGAGTCTATTTTGAAGAAGTACTGTTGATATTTGGCTCTGTTGACTAATGAGTTTGCCGACCACTGACCTAGATGATTAGAAATATTGAAACATGAGATTTTCAGGTAAAGCTCCAAATACGCTCGTTTTATAAAGGAGGTGGCAGAGGCTGAGCCAGTGGCTGCAGGTCCCCCAGGCTCCCAGAGCGGGACTAGGTGGCACTGGGTGAGCTCTGTTCCTGCCTCCACCACTGACACACTGGGTAAGCCGAGAGAATTATGCTTTTTTCCTGAGCCTCTGATTGTGCATTTGTAAATAGAAAAGCTATAACTAAATGGCTCCTGGGCCCCTGCTAGCACTAACTTCTTGTGTGATCAATGCTTCTAAAATTGTGATGTGTCCAGGTGGGGAAGTTCATTTACCCCCTATCTGGTTTATGCTCACTTAAGGGAGTGATTTCTTTCCTCAGAGGCTCTCATCACGCCCATTATTCGGAGTGAGCTGCTTCCTGGTGTGCTGTCAAAATACATCAGCTTCAAAGACAAACACACACCTTTCAATTCCTGGCCAAGATGGTTTACTGTATAATTTATGATAATGTTAAGTCTGTTTCTCATAAATGTTAATGGTGCCACTTTTTTTTTCATAGATGGGTAATTCTCAGAAAAGCAGCTGGATGTTAAAAGTTACTTATCTTTTTTTTTTTTTTTAACGACATAACTGCCTCAGCCAACAAATCCGATTAAAACAAAAATAAAACTCCACTGGGTTGCAGGCACAAGGAGTCTGTGAATGGCAGTAAGTGAATCCAAATAAGACCATTCGAATATTCTATTCTCATAACAGTTTATCTACCATGATTTGGTTAACTTCCCATTCACAGACTGTTCTCCACATTAAAGTATAGATATTAATAGAAAAGAAATTTTTAATCCAGGTTCTTTCAATTGCTGACTTTGTTGTTCATTAGTGTTAGTATAATGCAATATGCCCATGTGCCTCCCAAATTAAACTCTTCCCTGCTAAAAATATTTTGCCATTAAGTATTCACCCTTTTCTCATTTGTATAATTAGCAAACTTTAATTTGAAATAGAAATGCTATCTTTTATACAGAATTATTTTGACTGCTATATGTGTTTGAGGCATTTTCTCTGACATTGGGATGCTGGGTTTTGAAATCACTCGGATATTTCAAAGTCATTCCCTGACAAAAGACGAGCCAATAATTTCAGTTTAGCTCCTGCACTGGGGCTCCTGGAATGGCAAATTTTCTGTTTTGAAGCATCACACAACCCATCAAAATAAAAGTGTAGGTATTCTTAATTATTGCTGCTGTGAAATACAATAGCAACACATGCACTTTAATATAAAGTGATTTCAAATCCACAATAAAACAGCCAGAAAATCATATAAAAGAATTTAGGTTACATGTCCTCAAATGCGCAGGATACCAGGGTTCTAGTCCTCCTCCACTTGATAACTCTGCAACCTTCCTCATTTTGTTCTTTCATTCATTCTTTCCATTCCCCAAAGACACATTGAAGTTGACAGCAGGGTACCATGCTGGATACTAGTCATAGAGAAATGACAGAAGGTGGTCTCTGCTCCCCAAGGGCCCACAGTCTGGAGTGGGAGGAGGGAGATACAAACAGATAATCCTACAGTGTGGTAGGTGCAGCACTAAAGATGCACAGAGAGCATTAGTAGTGACAGTGGGTGGTAGTGGGGGATGGGGGGTGGTGTCTGGGTTTATTAAAGAAGGTGATGCCTCCACTGAGTGTAATACCTGCCCTGGCTTGGCCTCACAGACAGGTGTGAGGCTCTCCTAAGACTAAGCCTGAGAAAGGGCCTTGTGAACTAAAGCACTGAAGGGCGGGGCTGGGATTATTTCCCAGGTGAGGAACAGAAAGCTGTAGCATAATGAATGGGTGCTTTGGCATCTCTAGCTATTAAGGGAAACATCCAAACCTGATTTGGAAGATGTTTTTTAAAGATCCAGTTTCAGCCGATTATCTCTATCTCATTTGTATTTACAGAGGACTTACAATGAAAGGACTACACATTTCCATTTCGCAGATGAGGACATGCAGGCGCATGACCCGGAGAGTTAGGGAAGACTCTGCTAAGAAAAAAAAGAAATGAAAAAAGCCTCAGGCGAGGTCCTAGAATGCTCAGGCCTGGGTGGTGGGGACAGCAGAGGTGGCGCTTTCCTCCATTACACGCCCCTCAAGGGTACACTCCTCCTGCCAACAATGGAAAGAGTCATTTTCTCTCCTGTTCCCTTCACAAAAGCAAGTCAGAAAGGAAACAAAATGCACATTTAAAACTCCCACAATATTTCTGAAACACTTCTTTCTGCATTTCTTTCCAAGGCAGACAGAGGAGGTAAGAAGGCCCAGTTCATCTCTCATGTTAGGCTTGGCCCTCACGTGCTTGTCCTGAGCCACCATGATACAGGCTTCAAGTGCGAGAGGAAAAAAAAGGAAAAGGAGGAATCTGTGAGGGTTGGGTCCTTGGAAGACACTGTAAACGAGGATATGAGCTGGAGCTGGGTGAAGTATGGGAAGATTCAGGGCCCAGAGTAGGAGGTTGCGACCTCTGTGGAACAATCACCATGAGGTGCAGGGACAAGCACTGGGCTTACCCAGGGGAAGGGCATTTCCCAGAGATGTGCTCAGAGGTGATGTGTGATTAGGGCTTTCCCCACAAGGGCCACAATCAAAAATTAGACTTAACTGCACCAATCCCTCCCATCACAGTTCATTCTTATGGCTGAGCAGACTGTAGGGGTGCAGCAGAGTTGACCATTTATTCGACGTGGGTTCAGTGTGCTCACCCTGGGGACACAAGGAGCCAGAGGAATCCAGACTGTGGGCTGGAGGAGCTCCTCGCTCTGTGGAGAAGACAGACATCTACCCGCTACTCTGTAGTGCAAGGTCACCTACTGAGGTGTGCCCAGATGCTGGGGCACACAGAGGGCAGGGACCAGAGCTCTGTGAAGCAGAGATGATGGTAGAGGAGAGCATGGGCCCAGAGCTGAGACAACACACAGGACATTTACGAGAGGGAGGAAAAGCCAGTGTCACATCCCATGTGGGTGGCCATCTGCTTGGGCTATGGATCTCCGCCCTAGCTGCCCACTAGAATCATCTGGACAAAAAAATACAAATGCCAAATGTCCTATATGTTGATAGGGGTGGCGGTTACCTGGATGTATTCTTGTGTAGAAATTTGTCCAAGCATATGTCTGACATCTGTGTACTTTGCTGTCTTAAACCACATTGCAAAAAATGTTAATGCTGATTCCCAGGCTACAATCCAAAGCAATTAAGTGAGAATCTAATGTGCAAGGAGGAATAAAGACCACGGTCCCAGGTGGAGAATTTTTTAAAATCTTTATTGTTGAAAGTGTTACATAGGTCCTCCTTTTTCTCCCATTAACCTCTTCCAGCCCGCTCCCTTCCCACCCTCCCCAGGACCTCACCACCCCATTGTCTGTGTCCAGGGGTTATGCATATAGTATATGCATACAAGTTCATTGGCTGATCTCTTCCCACCCACCCTCCCTGCTTTCCCTCTGAGGTTCAACAGTCTGTTTATGCTCCTATGTCTCTAGGTCTATTTTTGATCATCAGATTATTTGTTTCATTAGATTGCACATATGAGTGAGATAATGTGATACTTATCTTTCTCTGATTGGCTTATTTGCTCAGCATAAAAACCCCATCACTTAAGGGCAGCAAATATTTTTTTAACAGGAATCAAAACCTTATATTCCTCTATCTGCTAGAGAGAAATTAGTAAAAATTTATTGAGGATCCTGTTCGTGCTGTTTTTAAAACACACACACACACACACACACACACACACAAGCATTATCTCTAATCATTTAACTTTACCTTGTAAAATAAACTAGGTTCTAAGAGTCCCATTTTAAAGATGAGGAAGCTGAGGCTCAGAGAGGTTACTCCCTTGCCCAAGGGCACAGAGACAGTAAAAAGCAAAACTGGAGGGTGGGGCCTGTGTGCAGTGAAGGGATGTGTGTTTCTCCAGAGGAATCCATGCATTCATTCTGAAGGAAATGCCTAGATACCATCAAATGACTTGGGAGCCCACCACTCTCTCTGACTCAAGCTCTAATAACTTCTCAAAGTGGGAGCTCTTTGCTGCTACAGGAACAATTTCTGCAAACTAGTAAGCCTGAAGTCAGCAATGATTAAATTGCCCCTTGAAGCCCTTCGCCACTTGCATGTCTCTTTGTCTTTGGGGTCTCATCTCAGCAATTCATTTCAGCTTCAGTCTGCACCCGAATCTCCAATCTGTCATGCCAAGGGCAAGAAGAGATGCCCTCCTAACAAGACTCTGGGCCTCGCTGGGGCTGCCTGCAACCCATACTTCCAAAGACTCAAATTCCTCATGAGCAGGTAACGAAGCTCACAGGAACAGGAGAAACTGCACAAAAGCAGAAAATGACAATTCAGAACACACGCCCATTGAGTGACAGCATTAAGGAAACCCTCAAAGCCCTTAGCAATGGAGCTGCCAAAAGAAAAAGATGACTTCTTATTAAAAAAAAAAAAAAAAAAAAGACCCAAGTAGAAGTTATAATAAGGATCCATATACATCCTGCAGGTTATGAGAATTACTGCAGCGTTAGAAGTGATAATAGCGTAATGGCATCTAGTGCATATGAAACCCCGGACAATATAAGCTGGGTTGCCTAAGCATAAAAGCTAATACTGCCTAGAAACACCAGGGAAATAAGATCTGAATGTAAGAGGGAAAATATTCACTTGGTATTTCGGGATCACCTTTCAGGACGCTTGTAGGAGATAAACAGTGTTTCTGGATAGTGTCTCAGAGCTCTCTGCCCTCACGGAGCTTCTCTCTGAAGCCAGGCTCGGCTCAGTTCTAGCATAGGTCAGATTTGAGAAGTTCTGGAGGCTGTCAGTCCTTAGCCCCCCTGCTTTATTTCTAAGATCTCATAATGGATAATGGAAAGAGGAGGAGAGGGACTGGGAACTAAGAGAAGCACTTGAAAAAGGGCAGTTTGGGAAAACTGCATACCTACCGTCTTTCCTTAGAATCTAGACACAAGAACTACAGAGCTAGAACGTATTCAATGTGTCCACTCCAAACTCCTGATTGTAAAATGGGGAAACCAGGCTCAGGGCAGTGGAGTAATTTGCTTGTGGTAATTAAGCTGGCTTCCTGGATGAACGGAGTCTAATCAAGTCATAACTTACATATGTACATGTGGCTCCATAACACTTAAAGCCCATGCCCAGATATGATGTCATGAATACCCTATGGAGGATGTACCTTTTCTTCAGGTGGAAAAGCCAAGACAGAGGATCTGATCCCCCCAACCGCCCCACCCCCAGCTAACAAAGCCAGCAAGGGGCAGTTCTGGAAGCCAGGTATCTGAAATCCTTCTCTGGTATCCAGAAAGCTGTCCATCTTAGGTGTGTGGCTAGTAGGCAAAGGCACTATACCAGGCTTCTTTATTTTTATTTATTTATTTTAAAAATATCTTTATTGATATCAGAGAGGAAGGGAGAGGGAGAGAGAGATAGAAACATCAACGTTGAGAGAGAATCATTGATAGGCTGCCTCCTGCACGCCCCACATTGGGGATCGAGCCACAACCGGCACATGTGCCCTGACCGGGAATTAAACCTGGACCTCCGGGTTCATAGGTCGATGATCAACCACTGAGCCACACCGTCCGGGCTATACCAGTCTTCTTTAGTTTTGATTCACCCAAATGGAGCTAAGCCATTTCTCCCTGCCCACACCCCAGTTGAGGGACACTGCATTACTGGGTAAATATATTCAGGCTGCTTCAGGCACACGCTGTCCTGAGAAAATTGAGACAAAGGGCTGAGGATGGTTGGGCAGAGGCAAGAAGCTGTATTACAAAGGTACATCACTTTCATATTCATTTGCACATTTTTCCTCATAAGAAAATTAGGCTTTAATGTAACCTCAATTTCAGCCTTGTTGCTTTATTGCCTAAAGCCCATTAGAGAGCTATTTCCCAGAGCCAGAACTTAAGAGTGGAGGTCAGGAGGCTGGGGTTTTAATCTACTCCCAATGAGACTTCTTTCCTGGGGCTCCCCTCTTCTGTCTGGCTCTGCCCTGCACTTGGGGGGATGGTGCACCCTACATGGGTAGTGAGGATTTTTCTTAATGCACCAAAGGCTGATTAACTGCCAACCAGCATGTGTGTGTTGGAAGGGAGGGCACAGAGCTCTCACTGACTCACAGATCAATGTACCTCAAAACATTGCAGCTAAAACCTGCAAATGCATCACCCCAGGTGACAGAGAGCAGGTGGCATCTGGTCTGTGTCTTCCCCCTCCTCCTCCTTCCCCTGGGCTAAACCAGGGTGTGAAATCCACTTTAGGGTGCATATAAAGAGCCCCTAAGGAGTTTCCTGTGGCCCAAGACAGCCCTATCCCCCCAAATTCCTCAGTTAAAGCTATCTGCAGACCGATCTGGAATGTTCCAGGCCCCTGGATCTTAAACTTAAATCCATATAGAAAGCACTCACCTCTTCTTAAAAATGCTGATGCTTGGGCACCCCCTCACTCCATCCCTCCAGACTTCGATGTCATTGGTCTGGGTTACAGAATGGGCAGTGGGATTTTAACTGCCCTACCCTGCCCCTTCCTCCCCAGGTGGTTCTAGCATGCAGGCAAGTGTGAGAAGCTCAGTTCTAGCGTAGGTCTAAGTGAGATTTCCCAGCATGCCTCTGATCTAGGTCTTTCCACCATCTGTGTCCACCCCTAAGGAGAAGTTGGGACAGCTGCAATCACACTGTCTACTCCCTACATTCTCAAGGCCAACCTTCCCAGGCACTTGACACTTAGGATGCTGGTGAGAAGGCAGGAGCAACATTTCGGACTGCTTCAAAGTCCTCCAGTCTCTGCTTAATCTACTAAACAATATGCTTATCAGCCTGAGCCTGCCAGGAGTACAGGCAAACAGCCTTCGGAGGCTCTGCGTGGGAGGTTCCTTACCCCCAAGCACCCAGCGCCCGCTGGCTCTGCTGATTCCCTTCAAAGCACTTTTCCCTCACAGCTTCCCCAGGCCAGGCTCCCTCCTCCTGGCCCATTATGCAGCCTGGCCTCCCTACCACTAAGGTATCAGCTTCTTTTCCTTTCAGCCATTCCCTTATCAGGGCTCAGAGAAAATGCAAACACTAGGGAAATACTATTTTTATATTCTAGTGGGTGCTTATAATAATTCATGCTGGTCGGTTTTGTTTCCCATGTATCGGGATCCCGACTACAGTCTACCTCCAGGCAGGAACAGAATGGATGCAATTGGAGGCAGCGACCCCGTGGAGAGGGTAGGCTCTGCCAGCCTCCTGTGCCAATTTAGTACCCTCCGGGCTGCTCGGAGCAGAGTGTGGTATTGGCCTCACAGGCCTGGCTTCTCATGAAGAAGCTCAGCAAGACCAACAGCAGAAGAGGCTGAACTTGAACTTGGCTTTCTAGCCAGAGCATCTCAAGAGAATCATCCTACAGTGTCTGACATGGGTAACATTAAATACCTTGCCTGTATTTATTTAACCATTTTTAACCCTCCTTTTGCTTTTTTTCTCAGCACCACTTTTCCCTAATTCCTTTACTTTTAAATTCCTGGGAGCAATAAGCCCTCATCCCTAAACCAGGCAGGTACTGCCTTGTAATGGACCAAAACTGACTGCCTCTCTGGGCCTCAGTTTCCCCTGTGATAAGATCACACTTCACCAGATGACTGCTAATCTTCCATTCTGACCTCACATGACTCTAAGACTGTAAATCCTTTTCATCCCATAATAATCTTTAGGTATTCGTCTAGCATCTAATCCATAGCAGGCATTAACCCTGTTATCTTCCCTTATACGGCCCATCCCTGTCCATCCCTGCCACCCCCCAAAATCAAGTGTGTGTTGGGGGTTGATGGGGAGGAGGGGAGAATCAGAAGAATTTAATTTTTTCCCTATTATTGCAGCATTGGTCGTATGAAAATAAACTAGCTATAATATAGAACTGCCTCTTTCCCCCCACTAAATGTCATACTTTACATATATTAACATTAGTATTCATATCAAAAGTCAACCACCACATTATTTCAAAAAGCACATCTTTTGAGGGCAAAAGGGACGAGGGAACCACAGCATGTGACATTAAATACTCTCTCTATATTTCTGTGAACTGATGGAGTTTTGGCAATATTCTTGGTATTGCAGATAGAGAGGTATCAGTTATCAAATTATAAAATAGGGGATTGTTGCTATTGTTTCTATGCAAAGCAGTCAGTCTCTTGATTACTGCTATTAGATTACAAAACACAAATGTATACTTCATGATTCTGAGTGGTGTTCACACGAGGGGGCACAGAATGTCTACTCTTTTGTTTGAATCCATGCTTATTTCAATTACAACATATCAAATCATTTTGTTAGTTAGATTATAATAAATGTGTCATATTATTTGATCTCAAATATTCCCTTTTGTAAAAATAGATTAGAATGCAGTAACTTTGTTATACTATTTTAATAAACTAGAGGCCCAGTGCACGAAATTCATGCATGGGGAGAGGTGGGGTCCCTCAGCCTGGCCTGCACCCTCTCCCAATCTGGACTGCTCGGGGGATGACCAACTGCCAGTTTAGGCCTGATCTCACAGGGGGGTGCAAGTGGAGGCCCCCCCGATGGCCCATGGGTCGCCCCGCAGAGGGAGGCGATCAGCGGCGGTGGCAAGGGCGGGACCGGTGAGTGGGCGGCGTCAGGCCAGCCAAGGAGGGTGCCAGTGGAGGGGCCCCAATCACCCCACTGGTCACCCCATAGATCGGCCCTGATCGCTGGCCAGATCTAGGGACCCTACCCCACCCCCGTGCATGAATTTTGTGCACCAGGCCTCTAGTACTGTTATAATTTTGCTGCTTTTTCGGTACTTCCCCATTTCTCCTCCTTGTTGAATCAGAGCTACCAATAGGGATGAACCTAAAATTTCTATTTTCCATCAGAGCCCTGCTATCAAGTGCTTTTGATTTAAATATAATCAATCCAATTAGCACATTTTAAAAAATCAATTAGCTAAAAGGTAGTGAAAAACTGTCACATTTACTGTGAGCAACAATGTAACAGCATAGGAACTGTGGCACAGGATTCAGAAAAGCAAAATTTCATGTTGGGAAGCTACACTCTAATACCAACTGCCACGAGTATTAATATTGTGCTCTTTTTGAAATCTCACATTACATTAAATTACAGTTTTACAGCTGGGTAATGAGAGCTGGGATGCTCTCTGGTCACTTTCCTCTAGAAAGTCACTCTTCTGAGGCTATCTATCTATATAAAAGCCTAAGTGACTGGATGACTGGCCGACCGGCCAGTAGCTATGATGCGCAATGACCACCATGGAGCAGACGCTCAACGCAGGAGCTGCCCCTGGTGGTCAGTGTGCTCACACAGCGAGAACACTACTCAGCTGACAGACGGGCACCAGATGCGGCAGGCGCAGTGAGGCTAGGATGAGAGGGGGTGGCGCGGCACCCACCCCAGGCTTGGGCTCCTCCCCAGCCGCCTGCCACTTCGCGCACTACTTCGTGCTATGCGGGATCGACATGGACAGTGGGCTGGAGCCCAGTGAGCTGGTGGGTAAGGCGGGCTGCGGCGGTGTGGATGTCCACTGATCCCCACAGGCCAGACTGAAGGACCCCCCACCAGTGCATGAATCAGTGCATGGGGCCTCTAATCCTCTATAATAAAAGCCTAATATGAAAATTGTCCCCTCAGGTGGTCATTCAACTGGGAGACCAGGAGTTCAACTGCTCGCTATGATGTGCACAGACCACCAGGGGGCAGCACGGAACATGGTGGGCATTGGCGACACACTGTGACCTCTCGCTGCTACCTGGAGGCGGGGGTGACAGGGACAGAGGTGCGGTGAGAATGCGGGGTGTCTGCCAAGCTTGCTCTCACACTCCCTGGTACCCTCCCTCGGGACACCAGGGCTCATGTGCCAGGAAGTCCCCATGCTCACCTGCCCGGTGCCTGCAAAGACCCCGCCCCGAACCTATGCAGTGTCTTCAGGGTGAGCCGGGTGACAACCGCCGGGACCACGGGGGCCAGTCGGGCTCCCTGTGAGTTCTCGCAAGAATCGGTCTGTGAGGCAGGCAGGAAAGAGCACGCTGCCCACCTGGCTTCCATGCTTCGCCACTTGCGGCCGAGAGGCCCATGCTGCACCCAGGCCTGCTGGGTCTGGCCTAGCTCATTGCATCTCCATGTGGGGACTCTGGCGGGGCGCTGTGACTAAGGCGGAGGGGGGCGGGTGGGGGCACTACCTAGTGGTGGTGGAGGCAGGCACAGCGGGGCTGGGATGAGCGGGAATGGTGCAGTGCCTGGCCTGAGCTTGGGCTCCTCCCCAGCCGCCTGCCACTTCTAGCACTACTACATCCCTCAGGGGGTGTAGGACTGCTGGTTTCCGACCAAGCCCCACAGGGCTGGCCAGGCCTGTGGAGATTGGACTGAAACTGGCAGTCTGACATCCCCGAGGGGTCCCGGATTGGGAGAAGGCACAGGCCAGGCTGAGGGACCCCACTGGTGAATGAATCCGTGCACTGGGCTAGTAAGGAATGAACTGTAGCTATCATTTAACCACTCCTCCAGTCAACAACCGGACCTTGCTTTTCCAAAATCTCAAATCAGCAAGGGCTCTCAAATGTTTTTTATGATTGACATATGGAGACAGTGGAGAATACTAAATGAGAAATTATCATTATCGAAAGAGTTGTAAATCACAATTTACTACATATTGATAGAAGTCACCTTCTATTCTAGATGCCAGATACTTTTCCTGCCTCATCCTATTTAATGATCACCACATACACACCTGACAAAGATTGCTATTCCCACTTTACAGATGAGAAAAGGATCTTAAAGAGAGTAAGTAAGTTGCCCAGGGACTCAAGGCTAGGAAGGGCCAGGGAGCCTCCGGCAACTCTATACATAGCCTGAAACCCAGCCCAGGCTCTGTCCACCATGATGTGCCACTGCTGGGTGAGCCACAGAGAGAGAGAAAACAACCAAGAATAAAGTGACTTGGTTGTTAAGTCAAGAAACTCAGGCAAATAATACTGTGTGCATTTGAGCCTTCCAATATATTTTTGGTGGCGAACAAATTGCCCTGGGAGAGGCACTATACAATTTCTTTGGGAGAATTGTCCTTCTGTAGCAGCAAACTGGAACACACACATACTAAAATCAGACTGCAATTAAAATCCAATTATAAATATATTATGATATTAGACACCTACTCACGAAAGAGCCAGCGGGGGACCGTCTCTGAAAGGCAGTGTGTCACAGTCTGCACATGGCTTCCCTGTGTACTGCCGACTGTGCCCTCTGACCTTGTGTGTGTGTTAAATAATGCCTGGCAGCCTTTCTCTGAGCAAAGGACTTGGTTTATTTCTCATGACGGAGGAGCTTTAATAACACCATTACCAATTTACTCTGGAGGATGACATGTGAGGAATATTAAGCTTTCCTCACACAGATTATTAAACAAATTAAACACAGCATTTAAACTGGTGGGATTTTGTGTGAGGTCAGAAAACACAGGGTCACCAGAAATGGTTCATAGGTGACCTGCAGACTCTTTAGACACCTTGTTTAAAAACTTGTTACTTCACTGAGTTGTTTAGCAAATACTTATCTAAAGACACAGGCACTTATCTCCCCACTACCCATATTTTCTTTTCTTTTAACATGACGCACAAACCAAATTAGAGGCGGTATCGAAGGTGCAGCGTATCTGATGATCCGGGAATTTCCTTCTGGTTGCCTGCTACAAATGTGCACTGCTGACATTTAAGTTGACTTTTTAATTTGACAGAACATTTCAATGCCAGAACTCAGGCTTCCAATATTTTTCAACAGTTGTCTGTAAGTTCATTTGTCATCATTAATATGGGCCATTCAGACAGATCACCCAGCACAACTCCATTCTTCTGTCCAGCGCCAGCAAGAACATAGTACTATGGCTGGCTCTCAGTATTTTTAATTTATGCAAATGTCAAAGGGCCAGACATCGGACCCCAACAGTTTCTTTTTAAGCGGTCTGGCATAGACTATGTGTCCACGCTGTATGCACCAACTTCTTACAGCTATAGGACAGGTGCTAATTAATCTACCTAATTATGCAGTGAGTGGAAGAGGCTTACCCACAGGATTCTAAATCTGGAGGAAAAAATATGAAAAGGGAAAAGAGGGAAAATGCTTTTGGTTTCACACTGAAACAATTTCAGGAGTCAGCTTATTTGTCATGTCTCCTTAAATTGGATTGATTCCTGTGTTTCCCCTATATCACAATTGCTGTGCATGGGTTTTTGGTTTTTTTTTTCCCCTCCAGGGATACATTTAAAAAGCACCCATAAGAAATGATAAACTGACCTGAGAATGATTGGCTTACCTTTATTTTTTTTAAACTGCAAGTAAACAAGTAAAGCAAACCAAGCAGTACATAAATGTAAGATCAGCCCCATGAAATGTGTAAGACCCCCAGTGACACTGCAATTCCAGCAGGCTCCTGTTTGCAGTTAGCCACTCTCAGGGCTCATCACTGGAATTCTCTGGACACCCATACAAGTAAATAAAATTTCAGATACCATGAGCACAGACCCATGAGGTTGTTGATTATATTAGAGAACTCAGGGATACGGGAAGAGAAATCCTGGGGTTTGCAATCGACTTATCACCTATATTCCTTTGGTCTTTACAGCTTTTCAGGGGGTTGCAATGTCCCTTCTCTGGTTCTCAATGGCCAGGGACACATGTGAAAGTTGTGACATCTGTCAGGGAAGGAGAGAGGAGAACTACTTCTGAATTTCCTCCAGAGGAATCAATGCCAATCACAAGAGATCGATTCTCTCAGGAACAATTCAACAAGGACAACGCAGCCCACAGCCGGAGACAGAGAAAGTTAAGTGGTAAGTGATGCCCGGGAATGGGAACCGCATCTAGTCCTCCATGTGAAAGGACACCTGGGTCTGCCCATGACCCAGCCCCTTCTTCAAATGCCCCCGACCCTTCAGAAGATAATTTAGTACCATGAATTAAAATAGCTGAAAATAACTTTTTAAAAAATGAATAATTTAAGAATTCACATGTCTCGTTAACACTAAATGACTTTCCAGCTGGGCCGAAAATCAAAATCTGCATTTGGCAGTTTTACAAGTCATTATGGAAATATGTCTCCTCTTTATTTGATCTCCTCTATTTCTAGATATGGTCTTCACTCCTAGATATTTTCCTTCTCTGTATGTTAAAGAAGGCATTTAAAGAGGCTAAAAAAATCAGGTACCATTTGTGATTCGAAGGCAAAACAAACACGCACACACACACACACACAAAACAACAACACAAAACAATAAAATACCTGTTGATTTAAAATGTCAATGTTTTCGTGAAAACAGAATAAGTGAAAGAAGCCAGATGCAAAAGGCCACATATTGCATAATTCCATTTTATATGAAATCTCCAGAATAAGCAAGTCAAGACAAAGTAGTTTAGTGGTTGTCAGGGTCTGGGGGAGGGAGTATGGGGAATGACTGTTTAATCAGTACAACAAGGTTTCCCTTTAAGTGGGTGAAAAAGTTCTGGAACTAGATCAGTGGTTCTCAACATGGGGGTCGAACAACCCTTTCAAAGGGGTCGCCTAAGACCATCGGAAAACACAAATATAATTACATATTGTTTTTGTGATTAATCACTATGCTTTAATTATGTTCAATTTGTAACAATGAAATTACATCCTGCATATCAGATATTTACATTAGGATTCATAACAGTAACAATATTACAGTTATGAAGTAGCAACAAAAATAATTTTATGGTTGGGGGTCACCACAACATGAGGAACTGTATTAAAGGGTCGCGGCATTAGGAAGGTTGAGAACCACTGTTCTACATGGTCTTAGAGCTGGAAGAGGCTTAGAAGTCTTCTCTTCAACCCTCTCATCTCCCAGGTAATAAAAGAGAGGCCCGGGGAGTTAAAGTAAAGCATCTGAGGATCTGAAAAGACAATCTTTATGGTGGGCTCTGAATACTTTGATGCTCTGAAGATTCTGATTCTATGAAAATGGAAGAATCAAGTGAAGGCATTGTCATTAGCACCATGAGATGTTTTGGCAGAAGGGTGTGGTTAGATATTTAGAACTTAGAATTGACAGATTGGTTCAAATTGTGTTTTGCCACTTAGTAGCTAAAAGTACTCTAAGTAATTTAATTTATTTCGGCCTGGATTTCCTCGTCTATAAAATGGGGAGAAGTAAATCTATCTCTAATGTCACTAAGAGGAACATACAGGTAAAAGGTTGAACACGGGGCTTAACATAAGTTCTCAATACATGATGGTTGTTGGTGCATCACGTCTGTTGGAATTCACTGTAGAATGAGTTTTCCCTATACATTTCTTTCAACTTTTTTTGGGGGGGGGGGGGGGGGTGTTTCAACATGTTTACAAAAAATGTCATGAAATTCATAAAAAGTAGGTTAGGGCTTCAGGAAAAACAAAGAAGGGAAGGCTGGCGGCCATCTGCACAATGTAGTCATGGTATCACTCAGACCCAGCTCTGCCGTCACAGCTGAAACCCAGGTCTCCTGACTCCAAATAGGCAAGCTTTCCCAATGCTCCACACACATGACTAACCTCAGTGCACACAGTAGTGTTTCGTTCCTAGGATGCACCCACTACGCAAGCCCTCTGTGATATCCAGCGAGGTAAAAGGCAAATCACCTAAGAGCGAGTTCACTAGCATGCTGAGTGGGAAGACAGTGTGCTCTGCTTGGTCAGCATGGTCACACCATTTCTGAACAGTAGCTGTGAACCTGACAGTCACTAACACTCCTGCCTTTGCTTCTAACAGGGCCTATTTCCATGCCTCTCCAGATGACCTGATCCTGCTCAAGTCTCAGCAAAATGCCTCCACTATCTGCATACGCCCCCACTAAAAATAAATGGATACGATGACTTGAAACTCTTTTGATTCATCTGTGGGAAAATGAATCCAGTCTCTGCCAAAGAGTCTCCTAGCAGATTAGGGTGGTGCTTGCTGGGGCAGGGTGGCCCCACCCTCTCTGCAAGGAACAAGGCAGGGGTCCCTTAGGAAGCTATGCATGTATTGGTTGGGGTGGGCACTGAGTGCTTGCTGAGCAAGGACTGAGGGAGATTACTGGGTGCTTTGGCTATTAATTGGAAAGCTCAAGAAACTGGGATCAAATGACTTATGCTATAAAAGTAATATTACCAAGAGCAAACATGCTCTACCGGTTATTCCCGGTTAGACAGTAACCTAAGCACTTTACATATATTATCTCATTAAATACAAGATGAAAGTCAATGTTCCAAAAATTCAAGCCCAGATTTGGTGCAGTGGGAAAAAACGCACTGAGCCACAGCTCCCAGACTGACAGGGGAGTCAAAAAGAGGGGTGCAGGACTAAGCAAAAGGACACCTGACTCCTCAATTCTGCCACTAAATGGTTCTAGGGTCAGATACTTGTCTTGTAAAATTTCATCATTGGCAAGTCAGGAAATTTCCATTTGGAAAAATAGGCCTTAGGTGGATGCTGGGACTCTGACGCCTCATAGATCTGGAGCATGTGGGGAGACCTCACATCCCTCTGGGCATTTGCATCACCTCCCTCTCCTTCTCCTTCTAGCTTTCCCTCTCTCTTTTTAAAAGAAATCAGATGTGCATTCAAATCTTTAAAAAAAGAGAAAATTTACTCACTAATCTGTGTGTTTCTGTATAAAATAGAAGTAGAAATTCATCTAAATGAATAATTCAGAGTGGTTTACAGAAACCATGCCATCCCAGAAAAGTAAATTCAATTCATCTTAATTTCCCCAAAGTATCACCATATTAAATGCTAGTATAAATACATGTCAACAGGAAAATTACTAATGTTTTATATCTGAACGGATGTTTGAATGATTAATAAACCATGCCCTTGTCACGACAAAACAAAGACAATTCAGCAAAGTGTGTAGGTTTGATATTCCTGTAGTTAACTTTTTTCCACAATATAATACACTCATCCTTGTCCCTATTTCATCGGCATTGAGTAGCCCAGTTCAGACTTTTTCCTTGTTTCCAATATTATCTTTAATAATCTCCTGATACTGCAATAAATAATGTCAAAGATGAATAATGAAAATGTACATTTCAATGTGCTATAATTACAATTCTAAAACACTGAAGTGCAATAATTAAGGGCTTGTTCTTTGGCAATTATACACATAAATAGAATTTCCTTTGGCTTTGGGGCACATTCTGTTGTAACAGTACTGCTGCCAGAAATGCAAACAGCTGAAAGAACAAACACAGATTTACCTACTGTTCTATAAATAAGGTCAAACTGTGCAGCTGGCGGGGGAAACACAGCCCATAAGTTTGGTACCGCCGTTCACGTGGTGCATTTATATGATTGACCTGTATAAGTGTATGCTGTTGTTACTGTTGACACTTTTATAAATATAAAGAACGCTCTGAATAAATCTGGCTATATATCTCTTTGTATCAAAATGAAACACTCCACTGTTGTGAAATCTGGCAGTTAATAAAAATAGCCTACTTTTTATTAGATTCTTCCAACTATGGGAATACAATAGTTTAATACTAACTAAGCATGCTTCACAAGGTAAACTCTTTAAAAGTACAACTGTATATACTATCAAATGTATAAAACAAACACTAGCTTTGTTCCTTATCCCCAAACAAGAGTTGTCTTTATTTTGTAAGTACTATTTCCAAATGATTAATATATATATATATATATATATATATATATATATATATATATAAAATAATGCCAATCACCTAATATGGAAGGCTCTGGATGGTAACTGTGAATGCCCCGTGGGAATGGAGAGAGAAAGCCGGTTCTGAACACCTTCCTGAATCTTTTAACTGTGGGATAGCTATAAATTTAAATTGCATAACTCTCACAAGACTTAAGGTAGTATTGTCATAACAGTGCAATAAGTTAAATTTGTCCTTTCAGCAGGTTTACATAACCATCTTTGTGTGAAAACAAAACAAACTACAACAAAATGACCCAAAGCAAGAAGAATCTGGAGAAGCATATATCAGGATTAAGAAACCCAGCAAATGGAAGGCTGCTGATTGATCAGAGAGGGAGGAGGTGGTCAGCAGATGGTGGAATGTTATGCAAGCCAGGGAAGAGGCTGAGTCAGAAGTGAGAGTGGCCAGGGAGAGCCCAGACAGACAAAAGGTCCATTGGCTCCAGTGGAGGTCCTCTCAGGCCATGACTGCCTCTATGTCAGCTTCTCTTCTCTGCTCTTCTCCAACCTGAAACTAACCAGCCATTTGTTGAAACTGACTGGTTGCTCTGGCATCCTATTAAGGTTCCCTTTTAGTTCCAGGAATCTGGGAACCTTTGCCTTGATGCCCCTCTTACCCCCGTTTTCTAAAACCTACCCTTCCTCCTACTGCATCATCAGGTTCAATGAAAATAATCTCTAACTGTGGCAAAATACACTGAAATTCCTCAAATTCATTTAGGGAGGCATCTTACCTAAATGCAACTAAAAGTGGAAGCCAAGGTGGTTTGTTGAAACCACTGTCCGGTTTCTTTTAGGATATGCCTGATTTCTTGCAGGCTCAGGCAGGGAGGTCACAGATTTCTGGAACCACAGAGCAGCCCCAGACTTCTTTCCTTCAGCATCAGACCTCTTCTTTGGTACTCATACTTAGCACCCTGATTTAGAGCCCTTTTATGGTTCATTGAAACTTTCTCTCTCTCCCTCAAAAACCTTTTGAGAACTGGCGTGGCCAGGCCAGTCTGGAAGCACAAGATAGTCTGCTGGACTTGGAGGGCACACTGATGATTAGCAGTCTTAGCACACGCTGGAGAGTTTCTTCATCACTCGGGCTTGAAAGAGATTTCCTTTCCCACAGAGTTAGCATGGATTCTGCAGCCTATTGCTGGGCTCTGAGGACCAGCTCCTGCCTCACTTTCTGTGCCTCAGTTCCCCATTCACAAGGCCAGAAGATAATAACAGTACCTCACAAACTCTGTAAAGCAAGACCTAAAGAATACATGTAAAGCACTTAGAACAGGACCAGAGCAGACATTCAACAAATATTAACCCATACAGAACTGAGCAAAAAAATCCTGTTCTCAACCCTTTGCATAGGAATAACACAAACTATGCAAAGGTCTAGGTTTGATTTATAAAAACTGTAAATGCGCATTTCATTTTAGATGACCAAACCCATATCCCAATTTTCAAATGTGACTCGGGCCTTTTCTAGTTTTCCTTGGGCCAACAAACAAAACATAAGCAAGTATCTGACAGGTGTGCTCACACCTCGACACTTTTCAGGGTTTGATGGGCCTTCAGAAGAGCAGGCATTTTCCTTATCAGGAAGTCACCACCCCCCATCCTTCACTGATTACAGACTCAAGAAATGTGGCAACAAACCTCTGTCCTGAGAGATTTCAGGAGAACACATCAGGGAAGGTTATTTTTCCCTAGGGCGACAGAGTTGAAAAGGTGAACAAATATTTGGTCTATTAGGAAAAGTACATAAAAAGAATTCTATCTGCTTAATCGAGGGGAGTAGGTTTTTATTCTTAGGTGTCTTTATAATTACTCAATTCGCCCCTTGGCTTTGGAGAGTGCACATGAAAGTCAACACTCTTGGTCAATAATTAGCTTCCT
This sequence comes from Myotis yumanensis, assembly GCF_028538775.1. Classification (NCBI taxonomy): domain Eukaryota; kingdom Metazoa; phylum Chordata; class Mammalia; order Chiroptera; family Vespertilionidae; genus Myotis; species Myotis yumanensis. Next base: position 54,772,111 of record NW_027223752.1, on the reverse strand, counting down.
TTTAAAGATGAAAACCCTTCATAGTGACAGAAATCAAACCAAAGGACACCAGACTGGATCTGAGACCAGAAACTGGAACTTGACGAGGAGATACATATTTTATTTACATTCGTTTTCAACTACAGGTAGGATGGATTAATTTGTGAAAGGAGCGAAATGTCTTTGTTGAAACTTAACATCCATCAGTTAAAAACATCAGTAAAAAATTAGTATCTTTGTTCCTTTTTAATCTAAAAGCATTCAAACAAGAGTCTTGATCAAAGTCACTAGTTTCTTATCAGCTAGAATTTATCTGTGCTATGTACTTCCAATGCTTCAGTAGAACTCAATTTGTGCATTTCTTGAGGTAATTCTTACAGACAAAATCAAGAATCCTTATAAATCACAAAAAGGACCCTCCTTCCCCTTGTTTTCTAACAATAATGAGTTCACTTTCTTCTTTATGTTGTTTTATTTCTGGCAAATGTACCAGTTAAATGTTTGCTTTAACAAAACTTTGTGTTGTCTGTTTATATCATAACTTTATATATTCCACTTATAGCAAGTGCAACCTACCACTAAAGCCTATTTTGTTCCTCAAAGTGTGAGAATAATATCTAAGTGTGAGAGCTTTTCTCACACTTTGATGCTATTCTCACATTTGTAACGTCAGAGACTTGTATTTCCACATTTAAAAGACTTAAATAAAGCCTACCACCAAACCCTAATACCATGTCACTACAAATGCCAGCACATCTCTACCTGTAAGGGGTTCGCCTGGCACCAGGAAAGCAGAAAGCAGGACTAGTAGAACCGAACCATGGGTGGTGAACTGAGAGAGACAGTTGAAAGTGACAAACGGGCCCATTAGAAAATCTAGGAGATGCCAAGCACCACGAGGAGCCAAACCTGACACATCATTTCAGATTAAATAAGAGAGACAACCCAAACATGCCCCACTATGATCTTTATTTATTTATTTATTTATTTATTTTATTGCTTAAAGCATTACAAAGGGTATTACATATGTGTCCTTTTTTTCCCCTGCCCTTGACAATACCCAGGCTTCCCCTACCCCCCAGTCTCTTACGTCCATTGGTTATGCTCATATGCATGCATACAAGTCCTTCGGTTGATCTCTTACCCCCCTCCCTCCTGCCCCCCAACCCTCCCCGGCCTTCCCGCTGCAGTTTGACAATCTGTGTGAGGCAGCTCTGCCTCTGTATCTATTATTGTTCAAAAGTTTATAATGGTCTCTATTATCCATGAATGAGTGAGATCATGTGGTATTTTTCCTTCATTGACTGGCTTATTTCACTTAGCATAATGCTCTCCAGCTCCATCCATGCCGTTGCAAATTGTAAGAGTTCCTTCTTTTTTATAGCAGCATAGTATTCCATCGTGTAGATGTACCACTATGATCTTGACCCAACGGGCCACCTCTCTTCCAGCTCTGTCTGAGAGATTAGTACAATCGACAACCCGTAGTTGGCTATCTAAGTTGGGTGAAGAAGTGAAATCTTTTGTGAGGGGCAGGGGGATAAATAGCTTCTGACTCCTCAAGTTCAAGAAAAAAGGGGAAAGATCTCTACACTGCACTATTCTTGAAAGGCTGTGGAATGTTTCTTGGCCATACAAGCTCAGAATCTGGGGCTGTCATTATCATCCCTACTCTCCCCACAATGATTTGCCCACAAAACCATTTGGAGAATTTATACTTTTCCTAGTTATTATTTTCCCATATACTAATCCCCCCATTTTCTTTCTTAAAGGTGAAGTGATGCCTATGGGCACTGTTAACCAGCTGTTACACTTGACTCTAGAGATGGTCCCATTTTAGTGGTGACGTTCACAGTGGAATAACTTTGTAACTAGTATCTAATGTTTGAGATTTAATCTACAGTTATTGACAATCCTAACAAAATCGTTGTTGTTTTTTTTAATTAAAGAAAAAATAAAGAATACAATAGATTTCAATGAGACAAAACAGAATGGGTACCTTGTCACCACAAGACAAAACTGGGGCAAAATATATTTTATTGCTTATAAACAAACAATACATGAACACAGTCAAAAAAGTTCTAACAATTTATTTGGAACAAAAAGAAAACATTCCCATTTATAATAGCATCAAAAACAATAAAATACTTAGGAGTAAATTTAACCAAGAAGGTGAAAGATCTCTATACTGAAAACTACAAGATATAGATGAAAGAAAATGAAGAAAACACAAATAAGTGAAAAGGTATTCTGTGTTCATGGATTGAAAAAATTACTGTTGTTTAAATGTCCATACTACCCAAAGCCATCTATAGATTCAGTACAATGCCCATCAAGATTCCAAAGGCATTTCTCACAGAAGTAAAAAAACAAACAAACAAAAATCCTAAAATGTATATGTGACCACAAAAGATGCTGAATAGCCAAAGCAATCTGAGAAAGAACTACAAAGCCGGAGGCATCACACTCCCTGATTTCAAGCTATATTATAAAGCTATAGCAACAAAAATCAAATGATATGGAATGAAAACAGACACATAGACCAATGGAACAGAATTAGGAGACCAGAAATAAACCCATGCATATACGACCAACTAATATTTGACAAGGAAGCCAATAATACTCCATGGAAAAAACACAGTCTCTTCAATAAATGGTACTAAGAAAGTTCACGTGTATAAGAATGAAACTAGTTCCCTATCTTACACCACTCACAAAAATTAACTCAAAATGTATTAACGACTTCCATGTAATACCCCAAACCATAGAACTCCTGCAAGAAAACATAAGAAAAAACCTCCTCGATGTGGGTCTTGGCAATGATTTTCTTGGATATGACACCTAAAGCACAAGCAATAAAATAAACAAGTAAGCATCAAACTAAAATGCTTCTGCACAGCAGAAGAAACAATCAGCAAAATGAAAAAAACAACCCACGCAAAAGGAAATTCGAAAACAATATATCTGATAAGTAGTTAATATCCAAAATATATAAAGAACTCATATAACTCAATAGCAAAAAAAAAAAATCCAATTTAAAAATAGGCAAAGAACCTGTATAGACATTTTTTTTTCCAGAAGAAGTTATAAGAACAGCCAACAGGTACTAGAAGAGGTGCTCAATATCACCAATCATCAGAGACATGCAAATTAAAACCACAATGAAATATCACCTCACAGCTGTTAGAGTGGTGATAATCAAAAAGATATAACAAATGCAGATGAGGATGTGAAGAAAAGGAAACCCCTGTGCACTGCTGATGTGGTTATAAATGGTGCGGCCATTATGGAAACACTATGGAGGTTCCTAAAAAATTAAAAATAGAACTATCATGTGGTCCAGCAGTTCTATTTCAGGGAATATATCTGAAGGAAACAAAGACACTATATGGAAGAGATATGTGCATTTCTTGTTCATAGCAGTGTTATTTCTGTCAGCCAAGACAAGGAATCAACCTAAGTGTCTGTTGATAAATGAATGGATAAAGAAGTTGTGCATACATACAATAAGGATTTTTTCAGCCATAATAAAAGGAAAAGAAAATCCTGCCATTTTCTACAACATAGATAGATGGTATTATGCTAAGTGAAATAAGTCAGACAGAGAAAGATAAATACTGTATTATCTCACTTACATGTGGAATCTAAAAACAAACAAAAACTCATTAAAAAAATATCAGATTTGTGGTTACCAGAGGTGGGGAGAGAGGCAGGAAGAGGAATGGGATGAAGGCAGTCAGACAGTACAAATTTCAGTTATAAGATAAGTAAGTCCTAGGGATGTACTGCACAACAGGATGACTAGCATTAACACTACTATGTAACATTTAAAAGTTAAGAGGGTTGATCCTAAGAGTTCTCATCACAAGGAAGAAAAACATTTTTTTCTTTTTATTTTGTGTCTCTAGGAGATGATGGTGTTGAGTAATTGTGGTAATCATTTCACAGTATTGTAAGTCAAGTCATTATGCTGTACACCTTAAACTTACACAGTGATGTACTTCAATTAAATCTCAATAAAACTGAACAAAATAAATAAGACGATTCATTCGAGCAGCAGAAAGGGCAGTTCTCCAGATTAAAGTGTTTCAATTAATATGTAATTCAGAGACACCAGGATTGATGAGCCAACCGAAGACAGGCATTAAGGATGGTGATCATCATAATCATGGCAATTATAACACAATGCCATTGTACATAAATCACCTGAAACTCTGTTCACAGTGCTTGATGTTCAGGATCTTCTCTCTCCCTAAAGTTTACACTCTTAAAATGATGCTCAGAAGTATGATGTTTGTATTAAGTCCAATATCAAGAATGGCCTCAGCTTTGCATGACATTTCCTGGATTTGCCATGTTGTCATCCACCCATCCCTAGAAGGCACAGTTTAGCATCCAGTGACCAGAGACTAAAGCTAACAGCAGTCCAAAGAGGAGGCGCACATATCTCTCCAGACCCAAATAAACAAGGGCAACATTTCCCAATATAAATAAAAAGATTCCAAAGAAATCTAGGCACCTTTACTCTAATACTGCCTTCTGGATACCACAAACTGACGTGTTTTATTTCTCTCCAGGCTCTCCATCACTCATTTCATCTGCAGCGCACACAACACAGGAAATCTCAGCAACTACAGTCACCAGTCCCTGGTCTAACTTCCAAAACTGTTCTCTCTCGAGAGAGAGTGGCAGCCCAAACCTGAAGACTGAGGTTCAGCTCCCTTCTGTGTTTTTGAATATTAATTTTCTTAAAGAAACCGACCTTGAGCTCTTTCCGGCAAAGTTAATAACACACGTGTTCTCCTTTGTAAAATGCCCCCTTTTCCTGGCAGTGTGTGCAGGCAGCCTGGTGCAGCCTGCAGTAGAAGGAGGCATCAGCCTGCAGTCGTGAATGAGGGAGCTTGTTCAGTGTGCAGGGCCTTTCCAAGTGCAGACACTCTCCTGAGCTACAAGGAGCACCTCCTCTCCCTGCTCAGAACAGAGCTGAGCACAGTGAGCATTTTTTAATTTAAAACGTGTGCTTAGATGAGTGCCACTCTTGCTGAACAATCAATTTGCATCACGTTAAATTAACACAGTAATGAACAGCTATCAAATTACACTTTTCATACATTAAATTTAATGATAAAATAATAGGTAGTAACAGGTTACAATTCTGACAAATATCACACAATCAATAAATCCACTCGACAATAATGAAGAACTTTAAACATCCCATTTCCTGGGCAACAATCTTGAAAGAGGAGCATATAAACTGAAAAGTTACTGTCCAGCAGGGCACCATAATTAGCCTGGAAGCAGAAATACAAGGGGCAGTTAACCTGAAGCATATGGTCATAACGAACTTTTCCGTACTTTATTTATGTTGAGTCACTTGGAGGAATTTAATACAGTAACACCTCTATTTTGACATGCTGTTTTCATAGTGTTCATTTTTATGGTAAAAAATGCTAACTCGCCTGCTTGGAATAAGACCAGAACAAAGGTGGTAATTATTGGTAATCCAAGAAAGTGAGAAACATATGTATTTGATTCTTAAGACTCATTTGAGTTTTTAAATTAAACAACAAGATTTATTTTTATTCAATTTTTTTTCTAATTATCTATGTGCATGAGACATTTTTTTTAAAAAAAGAAGCCCTTAAAAAAAGTGACTCACATAGACGTGGGCTGGAGCTAGCTGGTTCCCTGTATGCTGAATGATGTATGAGCAAAAATATTCAGAGAGCAGACTTCACAGGGTGTGAAAACTTACTGCTTCAGGTTGGCTGTCATTGTTCCCCCGGGGCAAAGAAGACCACTCTAAAAATGCTCCAATTGCAGCAGTTGCCTGTTCTAAGCACAGATTTTTGGAAATCCTTTGCAAAATGTGTGAGCTTTTATAGCACAAGAAATCCAAGTCCCTTCATGCCTCAAAATCAAACTAGTACCACAGCAAAAGCTTGGGAGCACAGACAGCGGAGCTCCTGGGAGAGGAGGGGAGGGTCTTGCTCTGCAGCCTAGGCTGTCTATGGCACTGTTGTGTAGCTCTGATGTGAAGAGGTACTATTAGGGGGAAATTTTGCTAAGTAAAAGAATCTGCAAATGGTAAGCTAACCAAAGTTAAAAACTATTTTAATTGCAAATTCTCGGTCTTGAATATGCTAATGTGCACTTGGAAGCAAGGAAGGGAAGGGGAGACACAGTAGGTAGGCTTTTCCCTAACTAAACTGACCAAGGAAATATTTCCCATAGAATAACTGTAACACCCTCACCCACCACCAGTGTTCCAAGGAATTCAGTTTGGGTAAAATTTTGCCTGAAAAGACCCAAAGTCTTTTTTGCTTTCTTAAAAAACTAAAACAAACATATCAACAAAAATAAATAAAGGAATAAAAAATTGTATTGCATGAAGTCAGACTAGGACAAAAAGGAAGAGGATCTTGGCATGTCCACATACAGATGAGTTAATAGAAAGCTTTTTGGTTTGCAGGTGAGATAATGTGACCAAGTTAACCCAGGGGCCAGCTCAGCTAGGAGCATGACAGTGACCTTCTGGCTTTGAGGGACTCCATCTCACTGGGGGAAGCAGAGCAAGTTGGAGGAACCCAAGAGCTTGATTCTTCAGTGAGACAATCTCCTGCTCACCATTTTCTTGACGAAACCCAGAAACTCTCCCACAGGACAACACACACCTGCTGTCCTGCCTGGGTGGCTGCCAGGAGGGTCAAGTGGGACAGAGGAGCCTAATATCTGATGAGGGGAAAAAGAATTGAAAAAAAAGAAAAAAAGAAAAGATGCTCCCCCTAAGGCTTCACATTTTGTTTTCCCCAAATCCTAGCCTCTTTTCCTAGGTTTTCTTTCCAAATAGAGTTTAAAAAATTGGACAGAAAGGAATTGTTACCTGATTGAAAGTTTCTCTCACACGAGGAACGTTCTGCGAGGTGCTGGAGGACCCCGCCTGGCACTTCGCAGACTTCATTTGCACATTCTCAGTTGTGCTGCTATAAATGTAACCACCGGGATGCATACACATCCACAGTACACTGAATGTACAATGTCGAACTTATTTTTCAGGAGAGAAAATGTCTCCTCAACATGTCAATTGTTTCATTTTACCGGTGTCTGCTCACTTCCAAAAATACGAAGACAGAAGAAGAACCCTTGGTTCTGATTTCACTCCATTCATGTCTAGGCAGAAGGCCAAACACAGTGCCTAAAATTCTCTCAAGGCCACTAGGTACAGGGACTGCGCCAGTAAGTTAGGAATTATGTTGCATGAGAAGGTGTGCCTGATTGATAAACGCCTGTCAAAATTCTACTCATCCTAAAGACCCATTTTAAATGTCATCGCTTTCAATATCTATTCTATGATGTTTCCACCCAGATGTGAGCTCGTCCTCACACTTGAATGGTTCTCTGCTAGAATTCCAGAAAATACTGTGAGAGTGTGAAGTTAATGAGACAAGGAGACCATTAGACTGAAGTGAATCTAGTCCAATGGTGGCCTAGGTAAGCAAGCCAAAATCTAACCTGTAAATGCCTCAAGGTCTGAGGTCAAAACACTGAAAACAACCAATCACAAACAGCCATGTAGCCTTTAAACTTGAGCCAGTAGACAATTTCCTTTCTGCGCTTCCACACTTTCTGTACGTAAGTCTTTCCGCTGAGCTGCTTGCTGTTGGCGCAGTGCTCCTAATCACCGTCTGTTTGGCGATGCTAGGTTCAAATTGGTTTTAGCTCAAATAAACCCTTAAAATGTTGAATATGCCTCAGTTTACTTTTTAAGAATAGAAAGCAATGTAACCAGGAAAGATAAGTTCAAACGCTAGACAGAAGAGTTGAACTCACTCATATATGGACAAAAATTTCTCACAAAGGAGACGAAAACATACAGTGGAGAAAGGCAAGTCTCTGATAACCGGTGTTGGGAAAATTACAAGGCCACATACAAGAGAATGAAACTAGACTGCTATGACACCATACACAAACATTAACTCAAAATAAATTAAAGGCTTGAATATAAGACCTGAACCAATAGAGGCTTTTGTGAACTTGACTCCAAAGGCAAGGGAAGTAAAAGCAAAAATAAATAAATAAGACTACATCAAGTATAAGACTTCTGAACAGCAAAAGAAACCATCAACAAAACAAAAGGCAACCACCTGAATGGGATATTTGTCAACAATACCTCCCATAAGGGGCCAATATCCAAAATAGATAAAGGACTCAAAAAACTCAACAACAACAACAAAAATCCAAATAATCAGATTAAAAAATGGGCAAAGGATTTACATAAAAATTTTTCCAAGGAAGACATACAGATGGCCAACAGATATATGAAAAGATATTCCATATCAGTAGTTATTAGGGGAATGCAAATCAAAACCATGAGATACCACATCACACTTGTCAAAAAGGCTATTATCAACAAGTGTCGCAGGTAATGTGGAGAAACGTGAACCTTTGTGCACTGTTAAGTGGGAATGTAAATGGTGCAGCCACTATTAAAAACAGTATGGAAGTTCCTCAAAATATTAAGACTAGAGCTACTGTACGACCCAGCAATACCAATTCAGGGTATCTTCCCCCAAGTTTTGAAAACATTTTTTCATAAAGATATATGTATTCACTGCAGCATTAGTCACAATAGCCAAGACATGGAAACAACCTGAGTGTCCTTCAACGAATGACTGATACATACATATGATGGAATACTACTCATCCATAAAAAATGATGAAATATTGCTATTTGCGACAACCCAGATGGGTCTTGAGAGTGTTATGCTAAGTCAGGTGGAAAAGGACAAGAACTTTAGGATTTCTCTCATATGTGGGATATAAAACAAAGAGCAACAAACAGACAAAGATCATAGATGCAAACATAAGAAGGGAAAGAAGGTTATGGGGATGGGAAGGATGAAGGGATGAAAATGGATCATAAGGTGGTGAAAAAAAGTGACATTCAGTGTGAGCACACAGAATATAGATATGTAATGTTTTAAAAATGTACACCTGAAATTTATACAATGTCATCATCAACTAGCATCACCCCAATAAATTTAGTTTAAAACAATGGTCCTACCCATTGGAGAGGAGCTGGTGAGATAGGGAACCCCAAGGAGAACCTGGAATCTTGGTCAGGAGTAGCCAATGTGGGCCAGGGGTGAGGAACCAGGAAACCAAGAGCAGGGACACAGGGGCTCAGCTCTGGGCAGTGTTACCAGGAGTTACCAGTCCTTTGGCTTTGACTCTGGTATTCTAGGGGGATAAGGGAAGAGGAAACTACTGAATATTCATATTGAGGAATATTTTTAGTCTGGGGTTTTTGATAGTGAGCTGCCAGCACAAAATACACCAAATAACTTGCTAACTCCCTCAAACCAAATAAATAAATGAAAAGAGAGGCTGATGAAAACCTTGACAAGCAGCTTGTCAAAAAAAAAAAAAAAGAAGCTGTTTTTCACACAAGAAACCTCCTCTCAGAACCCCAAATCCTACGGACTTCCATTCTATTTGCTGTATCCTTATCTGTTAGTATCACAGTGGAAAAGTATAGATTGGACTCCCCCACCCAAATCCTTTGTAGTTTTAACGCCAAAAACTGCTCAAGGAGTCTTTTTATTTTTATTGATTTCAGAGAGGAAGGGAGAGGGAGAGAGAGATAGAAACATCAATGATGAGAGAGAGTCATTGATTGGCTGCCTTTCCACACACCCCACACTGGGGATCGCCCCACACTGAGGATCGAGCCCTCAACCCGGGCATGTACCCCGACCAGGAATGGAACTGTGACCTCCTGGTTCATAGGTCGACGCTCAACCACTGAGCCATTCCGGCTGGGCAAGGAGTCATATTTAAAAAGGCTATACTTAGAAAGGGGCACATATTGCCTTCTGGGATGGAAGCAAAGTTCATAGATTTTTCTTATGCACAATGTTCTTCTGTATATGTTATCAGGAATACATTTTCATGACCAGTTAAGTTTGGAATCAATGCAGAATTTGGAATGAAGACTTTATCGGGACAGTTTGTAGCTGGAGCAGTTTTAAGTCAATGCACATATTATTATATAAAAATCCTATGCCCTGTTATATGGTCTCACACAATTACTCAGGACTAGCAGCAAGAGAACAAGATATATATATATATATATATATATATATATATATATATATATATATGGCAAAATAATCCAATTCAATCCCACTGTCCAGCATGAGAAATAGGAAAGAAGAAACCTGAAAAAAAAAGGCTGTTTTTTCTTTAAATTTTAGAAATCTATTGGAGGAGTAACCTCAATAAGACTTTGTAAAGGATCCAGCCCCTTCAAAGATGTCAGACTGCTGAGACCGAATGAGATGGTATGAGGGCTTGATTTTATAAGCATAAAACTGACTCTACCCAGAACAGCCAGAGTTAGAAATGGGGAGTGTGGCTCCACTGGACACACAAAGGCGCCAGAAGCCTGCCTGATAGGTCATCACCTGCTCCTGGGGTTTAAGTATTGTCAGATCGCCCCCAAAAATAAACACAAACAGGTCACTTGTGGAAAACATAGAAAGAAGCCATCATCACCAATTTGGACTTGAGCTTGGATTGGCCAGACAATTCCTTAACAAAGGTTTGCTTTGGTGGGAGGAGAGTGACAGAGTCCTGGTGCCCAGCCTGTGAGTGCCACCAGGTGGATCCTGAGCTAAGTGGGGAAGGGGCAGGAGGCTAAGGTATGGTAAGGCCTCCAAATAAAGTATAAATGGGGGCACACAGGGTAACTGACATTTACCCTCCTCACATTTTGCCACAGGATAACAGTGCGAATATATAAGGATTCATAATTTCAGAGTGCACACAACATAGACCAATTTATAAAGGCTTTTTGTTACCCTAAAGATCTCCACGGTTTCTCTATGGCTTCCCAGAGTGTGCCAGTTGAATTCCACAACTCCCCGCCTTCATAGCACTTGCAGGCACATTTCTCAGCTCCCTAGCACTTCTTCATTCATTGGGAACACAGGCCAACCTTGTTTAGTTGTTTGTTTCTTTTTTAAATATATTTTTATTGACTTCAGAGAGGAAGGGATAAGGAGAGAGAGATAGAAACATCAATGATAAGAGAAAATCACTGATCATCTGCCTCCTGGACACTCCACACTGGGAATCGAGCCTGCAATCAGGGCATGTGCCCTGACTGGGAATGAAACTGTAACCTTCTGGTTCATAGGTCAATGCTCAACCACTGAGCCATGCCAGCTGGGCCATACCTCGTTTTATTGCACTTCACCGATAACCCAACTGGATATTAAATTGAAGGCAAGACCTCACCAACAAAAAGATGACTTTATTGTGATACTCTACTGCAGTGGTCTGGAATGAATGCACAAAAAAATGTATGTTATCCTCTCCAACGATCTCCCTTTTTCAGCTTGAACAGGACAGGTCCAACTTAGACAGTCAATACTGTAACTTATCAAATACTTTCCTCTAAAAACATATTTAGGGAACCACTGTAAAAGACACTGTAGTAAGCTGTTCCATGCCAATTCACATGAAAATACTTAAATATATATTCAGGAAAGAAAACTTCCAAGTTATTTTTTTTTCAAAACAGCTTTAACACTGATTCCTAACCTGACAAAAATAACCCAAGAAAGAAAATCCAGATCTAACTTATAAATAATGATGCAAAAATAATAACTCAAACATTAGCAAACAGAATCCACCAGCACATACAAGAATAACATAGCACAACCATACAGGGATGCGAGGATCATGCAAGAACAAGTATTGTAGCCCTGACCGGTTTGGCTCAGTGGATAGAGTGTCGGCCTGCGGACTGAAAGGTCCCAGGTTCGATTCCAGTCAAGGGCATGTACCTTAGTTTCGGGCACATCCCCAGTGGCGGGTGTGTAGGAGGCAGCAGCTGATCGATGTTTCTCTCTCATCGATGTTTCTAACTCCCTATCCCTCTCCCTTCCTCTCTGTAAAAGATCAATAAAAAAATATATTAAAAAAAAGAACAAGTATTGTACTTCTATAATTCATAATATTAATACATTAAGGGAGAAAGACCATATGATCATTTCATAGATGCTAAAAAGGCATTTAATAAAATATAAATCCATTATGACTGAATGTGCTAATAAAATAGATATCTATGAATACTTTATACAAAAAAGAAATATAAATATAAATATAAATATAAATATAAATATAAATATCTCTTAACTCAGAAGACAGAAAGAGGTTTAATGATGACAAATAAGCAGCATTCCCATTAAGACAAGAATGGGTATGACCAGTATCCTGTAATTTTAGGAGAAAGTCATTGTTACGGGCAGAATGTTTGTGTGCACCACCCCCAAATTCACTTGTGGACCCCTCAACCCCAGTGTAACTGTATTTGGAGTAAGGACGTAATAAAGTTAAGTGAGGTCATAAGGGTAGGCTGTGATCCTATAGGATGAGTCGTTACAAGAAGGGATATCAGAAAGCTCGTGTTTCAGCTCCTTTCCTGTCCCTCACATTGGACTTCAGCCTCCAGAATGAGAGGAAAAAAAATATCTTCTGTTTAAGCACCCCCAGTCTACCTGTTTAGTTATGGCAGCCCATGAAGAGTAATGTAGTCATGAATAATAAAACGAGAAAAGGAAGAAACAGAATTATTATTTTTGCAGATGATACATGTATGAATCTAGAAAACCAAAGACAGTGAACTGAAAATGAATAAATATTAAGAGACAATTAAGGTAGATGGATTATAAAACTAGCATACAACAATTAATAGCTTTTCTTACAAGACAAAAACTAATTAAAGATATAGAAGAAAGATACTATGTATGAGAGCGAAAGAGCAGACTTTTTCAAGAAGTAAATTTTAAAGTATATAGAATTCATTATTTTTTAAAAATCCTACAGTGAGACATAAAGAATGACAAATTAATGGAAAGACACACTTTGCTCATAGATAGAAAACTCATTGTAAATATTTATTTTCTCCAAATCACTTTATAAATTTAATGTGATCCCAGTAAAAACGCCAATAAGAATATTTTTGAAACTTGGAAAGTTAATTCTAAAATGCACACTGAATATTAACCTGCGAGAATTATAAGGAAATACAAGGTTATTAACCCAACTGGATATTAAAACATACTATGAAGCTAAAGTAATTAAAACAGTTTGTTATTAGCAAAAGAACAGTCAGAAAAATAGGACAAAACTATTTCAGGAACAGATATTAAGACATATAGAAATGTATTATATAATAAAGTTGGCATTTCAGATGTTGAAGGATGATGGATTAACCAATAAATACATTGGCACGATTGACCAGTTACTAGGGAGAAAAATAAGGCAGATTCCATTCTTGTCTTACATCAAAAAAAAAAAAAAAAAATCCCAGATGGCTCAAAAATGTAAATGAAAAATAAAGTTGTTAGAACAAAAAAATGAGAACATTAAAAAAAAAAAAAAAAAAAAAAAAAAGATGCCTTAACATAAGGAAGGCCCTACTAGGCTAGGAACAAAAACCAAGTGCCAAAATCACAAAAGAAAAGAAAAGAAAAGCTGATAAATTTGCATCAGCATGTGAAATGTTTGAAAGGCACAGAGAACCGACAACGTGAAAAAAAGTGACAAAGGCAAGATATCGGCAACTCATAGAGAATCAGCTAATTTATCCTAAGCAGAGTACCTTAAAATCATTTAAAAAGAGACCTCAGGCCCAGTGTAAAAATAAGTATGGTTAGTGTTGTATGTTGGGTAATCCTGGAAGCAGATTTAGAGATGGAGAATAGGGTGCTCACTGAGGAGTGTTCCCAGGATCAGTCCCCATGGGGGAAGAGAAGGAAACAGGTCTGCACAGATGAAGCTGGCTCATAATCAAGACCTCAAATGGCTGGAAAGGCAGCTCTGGGGCTGGGGTGGCCAAATGGGTAGCAAAGGGGTTGAACTCTTAAGGTCCCATACTGATGGGTAATTGGATATGGGTATTCCCAGGAAGGGAGTGAGACCTTTGGCTAGTGGGTTCTCTCCAGCTGATGGGATCCCCAAAGTGGGGCTGAGAGCTCAGTTCCTGTGCAGCCACTGAGGGAATGGCATCCTCTGGAAGGGCCATCTGGGTAGCAGGGCACAGCAGTCCCTGCCTTAGTGCCATTTCAGGGAAAAGGTAAGGCAAATGGCTAATCAACATACAAAAGGGGACTCAACTTCATCCACAACTAACTAAATGCAAATTAAAAACAACAAGGAGTACCATTTGTCCTGTCAGAGAAACAAAGATAAAACAGTTGCCAAGGCAGAGTTGTTAATATTGATCCTCTCAGACACTGTTGAGAGGAATGCGACAATTTGGCCTATCTCTCTAAAAGTGCACACACATCCTGGAACCCAGCATCTCCACCTCTAGGAATTGTTCCTACAGACAGATGCAATGTATATCCAAAGTACTTACAAAGCCTATTAAGACGGGTTACTTCTGGGGAGTCAGTCCATAAGGAAAGGATAGGAGCTGTGTTTCATCGTCTACCCTCTTATACTATGCTGATATTTTTTACTTTACAATCATAATGGTCAAGAGAAAATCTGAAAATGAAATTGAAATATCTACCTATAAAGATATAGTCTATGCTTCAAGACTTTTCTGTATCTAATAGATCTCTCTTTTTGTTTGCATACTGTTATAGCTAGAATATCTCCCGATTTCTTACAACCAATATCATAAACCTATCCCTATTTGCAGGAACCTGGATAAAGTCTCCAAATATATATATCTTCTGCATAGGAAACTATGCCAATTTAACTCAAATCCTACTACTTCTTAACACTTCTGGAAAAGGAGACTGAGTTGTTGAAATACTAAGGTGCCAATTATGCTAATTGGTACTCTAATATATATTCCAACCTAATTCTAAAAAGCCTGTGAGTTGTCTTATTATTTCTAACTTACCAATCTGAAAACAGGGTGCACAAAGGTTAAATGACCAGTTCTACGTAATCCAACTAAAAGTTCCCGAAGTCCAGTTTATAACTAGATGTTTAACTCTTTCTACCACATCCTTCTGCCTCCCATTTTTCTGTTGGCTTCCAAAAAATTTTGTAGGCAACCACTGGGAACCTCCATGGTTGGTATGATTAGATATAAGTGGCATGATTTCCATTTTAAAGAAGAAAGGACTGAGAGAAACAGTAACAGGCAAATGTCTCTTTCTAGCTCGGAGAGATAAAATTTCGCATGCCAGTCTTCCCCCTCCTACTATCTGCTTTTGAGTAGACTTGAATCTGTTCATAAACTCTTACTAAAAAAGAATTCAAAGTAGGTGGGATCTCTGCCCCAGGCTTCCTTTTGGGGTTGCCAGGAGGAAGAAGGCTTAGAGGAAACACATTCAGCCAAGAGAAGGAGCAGGAGTCCAGCACCATTGTTTCCCTTTTAGCTATTAAACTCAAGGCCAAGTCATGGAAACCGATGTATGTTTGGGTGAACTATTTGAGTCTGTGGGGAGGAAGGGAACTCACAAAATTCTGAGAGGAACAAAATCAAACAATAAGGAGATAAACTGAAGGATGCTTTTCTTAAATGTGGGGATGATTTAATGAGTTCAGGGACATTGGGTACTTGGAGAGAGCTCCTAAATAGATGAGGCCAGCACTTCCCAAAGGAAAATGGTTCGTGCTACCAAAAATTAGGCTTCACCAGCAGAAAACTTCTAAAAAGGGTTTTTTAATTGTGAGTAATCAGAGTAAGTGATGGATTGGTTTAAAAAATATATAGTACTGAAGACTCTGGACCTCGAGCGTGTTGTTAGCCAGAGGAGGGACGGATTGCTTCCGCCTCGCTGATACTGTTTATCATTTCTCCCGGACCCTTCAATGGCGATTGCTCTGTTTCTCACATGGACCATCTGTTGTCATCTGCATGAAGGATCAACATAAATCCCTACTAGTTGCTGTCCCCCGGAAATGCCCCCTCCGAAAGAAAACCAGAAATTGTTGCTGCTTTAAAACTCCAAGAAAGGGGGCTGACTCCAAATATACCTCTCTCCCCCCAGCGTGCAAGCAAGCATACACGGCAACTTTCATTAATAATTTCGAAAATGGATGCAGCTCAGCAACAGTTAAAGACTAATTTCTTCTGCTTTTTGTGCATTTACATAATTGATTCGCTAGATAATGCACTCTGCTTCCTTATTTAATAAACATGTTAATGATTTCAGACAATTACTCAAAACTGCCTACAAGTGTCTGCCTAAGAAAAGCAACACAAAATAATTAAAATGAAAATACACACCAAAAGGCCCATCCTTCATATCACATTACACACGATATTAAGTCAATATGTCACCCTGTCACCAGTCACTTGCTACCTGCTGTTATACATTTATTCAAATTCTAATGTATTAGCTGCAGAGGAGACATTGGTTAGACACCCAAGCGGGAGAACACACAGAGAAAGAGAATAAACCTGGTGCTTTGTCAGAGTACAGGCAGTGAAATATCAGCAGCAAAGGAGGGGGGGGGGGGCAATAAAACAAGGGCTAGAAACAGAAGGTTGAAGCAGACGTTTTCACAAGAAAACCCTCTCCAGGCGATTCGTGGCAGGGGGCTGGGGGGCGGGCAGTCACGGGGGAACTAAATGGATTCCATTTCCCCTGCCACCCCTGAGCGCTTGGAGAGCACCAGGCAGGCCAAACATCACAATAGGTCCAATGTGGGCAGATGCCTCCTGCATTCTGGCCATTTTCAAGCATCTTATTTTATTCCCCAGAACTTTCAGGAGTCAACCACAAAGCCAGGGCCTGAACCACAGATATTTTCACCAGCTGAGGGCACTATGGGGATGGGGAGGGGCCCTGGCGACGCTCAGGGGCTGGGCAGCCCAGACTTGGCCCTCCGTGGTGCTTGGCTGTCCACTTGAGCTGGGCTCTTTCTGCTCCTGCTGGAAGCCAAGTAGCTTGAGCACAGCAAGTCCCAGCCACCCTCCCGGACCCTTCAGTAACAGAGAGGAGGGTCACCTGACAGGTGCAAGAGGACACTGAAGGAAGTTCCAACCCTGCTGGAAGCTAGCTGACTCGGGTTCCGGAAATCCTGGCTCCAGCTCTTCCAGAAAACAGGCAAAAAAAAAAAAGGATGAAATTGAGGACAAATGGGCCTTCCATCAGTAACTTCTTATTCTGGTAGAAAGGGTGACAAGAGGAATAAGTAAGCAGGGAGGCTTTCTTAGCCAGTTGATCCTCTTTTCAAGTTTCAAGCCCAAGTGATCTGGATGGAGGCACTCACTGTTGCAGTTCTAAACCAGGAGGCAAGTATGGGTGGGGGTGTGGGTGTGTGTCCAATCTTAGGTCCAACCATGGTACCTAGGATGAGTCTGCAAGCTTCACCCCAATACTATGCAGAGGAAAAGGTGGGAAACATGGCTGGGCAGAAACAAGCACAGGTCATTCTGAATTACCTTATCGGGAAGGTTATAGTGAGCCACTGGGGATTTTAAATAGAGTGACAGGGACTGTTTGCTTCCTGGAGCCATCAGTCTGGCAGTGAGGTGGAAACCGGTGTGGAGGAGATGCAGAGATCAGTGAGGAGGCTGTCACATCAGTCTGGGTGAGAAGGGAACCAAAGACTTGGACCAAGGGCATGCAGTGGGGCTGAGTGAAGTGAGCAGCAATATGGGCCAAGAGAGGGGCATGGACATTCTGGAGTCAGGCCAGGACAGTGAGGCAGAAGGTGATGCCGGTCTCTAAGGGTCAGAGGGGAACAGGAAGCAGCACTTTGGGGGCCAGGCACCTGAGGTACATCCAGAACGAGGTGTTCAGAAGCTAGTGCTGGACTTCAGGCTTGTAGTTCCTGCTTTCCCAGATATCAAACAGTCCACTGGACTACGGAAGCAGCCAGAGAGGGACCTGTCACCTGAGCCACCACATCACCTTGCCCACTATCGCCAAGTTCTCCCTAGTTTCCAGAAACAGCCAAGGTCTGGAAGAGAAGGGACCTCTTCCTATTAAGTATTATTAAAATACCTAATAAATAAATTAATTCCAACCACCTCTCCCACCCCCCAAAGAAAGGAGAACAACAAAGGGTGGGAGGAACCACCTTATGATGTTTACAGCATTCTTGCAATTTCCTGTTCAATCCATTCAGGTCAGAAAGTGGAACAGATAACACTTTGACCAAATGTTCAATATTACTAAGAGGCCCATATAAATCTTCTCAGCAGTTATTTAAAATCAGATTATAACAGGATCATGTGGTCTCGCTAATCCAAGAGGGGAGGAGGCCTGGGTGATCATTTGTAATGGGTGAGAGTCTACCCAGCTGACCCTCTGAAGGCTGATTAGACAAAGGGCGCTCACAAGCCCTGCGCACAGTGCACAGACGCGAAGAGGAGAGGGAAGCTGCACCTGCGGATGCATCCATTTCAGATTCCTTCCTGCGTGCTTGTGGGACGGGACTCCTTGCCAGCTCTGTTAAGGCTTCACATCAGGCAATTTGCTCTGTTCCCCTTAATGCTTCAATAAATGGACAGAAACTACATTGGAGCTTGAAAATGCTGAGGTGTGGCTTATGTAACTCAGGAGTCAGGGACTGCATGTAGCCAGCTGACTCTGTTCCTGGCTGTCACCTCCAGAAAAGATTCTCCTGTCACCACCATCTTCCATGAGGAACTCCCAGCCTATGATGATTGTTCTCGTTATTGAACATCTGTGGGTCCACAGGGAGGAGTCCCCATTAGACAGTCTCCTACTACATCTCTGTGCTCAGCTCACCATCTATGGTCCTTCCTGTCCCTCTTCATCTACAGAGAATCCTTAACTTTGGTTTGAAACCTGGTTACCCCGAAGTCTTTCTCCTCTCCTACACAGAGGTAATGGGACAAGTTTCTCATCAAAAGAACCTCACTACCACTACTAGAAAAGAGTTGTTCCAGCTGCTAAGAAGATGCCATTCTCACTAAATCGTTTCTTTTTTATTTATTCATTTCCTCTTCCACTTCCCTCCAGAGAGGATTTGAAGGAGCTAATAGCAGATATGCCATAAACAAAATCAGCTCTGAGGAAAGCGATATTAGTATCGGCTCTCTAATCCCATAATAATCAATACAACTATTGAGATTCGACATGAACAGGTAGCCACAAGAAAAGGAAAAGCACTTAGGGAATAGCTACCTGTTCCTTAGGATCAGAAATAATGAAACATACCAATATCCTGGAGGGAAGAACTTCAGAGCAGCTTTCAAAGCACCGATTCGGGAAAACCAGATCATCGGATAAGAACTCCTATTTCTTCTCCATAATGTCCATACGACTTCATCCGTTTTATACTGTCTTTTCATTATTTGTTTGAGGAAAGAACTGGAAGAGGAGTCCAGAGTTCTTCACGTGACACCTAGTTCTGCCATAACTAGCAGGGGCATTAGGCAAATGGCCTCCCCTTTGCAGTAAAACAAGAGGCAAGAACCAAACATAGCCTTTCCAATCCCAATGTTATATGACTTATAGATATCATTGGTTTTTAAAGAGTTTAAGAATGTTGCCGAAACCGGTTTGACTCAGTGGATAGAGCGTCGGCCTGCGGACTGAAAGGTCCCAGGTTCGATTCCGGTCAAGGGCATGTACCTTGGTTGCGGGCACATCCCCAGTAGGAGATGTGCAGGAGGCAGCTGATGGATGTTTCTCTCTCATCGATGTTTCTAACTCTCTATCTCTCTCCCTTCCTCTCTGTAAAAAAAAAAAAAAAAAAAAAAAAAAAAAAAAAAAAAGAATATCACACCTGGTAAAACTCCTTTATATGTAGACAAGCAAGACTAAATCCTCCTTCTAAAGGAACTCTTAGGCATCATGGGAATCATTAGTCTATGATTCACTATGACAAGAGGCCACATATGACAAGAGTTGTTCTATCTTATTTCTTAGAAATAAAAGAAACACGCTATTAGAAAATCAGATGTGGCCTTCTTTGGTTGATCCTGTTTGGGCTTCTATAGCTCTACATCAATTGCCCAATTCTTTAAAATGGAACATGCAATTTAAAAATAATAATTTTAGAGCCATCACTTGCCCAGAGATGAACACACAGAGATAATACATAGAAGCCCCCCTTGTTTTGTCCTCCCTGTGCTAACACTATTATGTATAACAACCTTAATTTAAAACCATAGTCAAAAGAAAACATCCTAATGAAAAACAATTTCAAGCTAGAATTAAATCTGCCTCCTAGACCAAAATATACAAAAAGACTCTTGCTTATATTTTTAAACTTCATGTGACTTATTTAAACATTCAAGGTTTTCACTGAAATGAGGCACAGATGACTAAACTTTCATTTAGGCTAAATAGTAACTCAGGCAAAATTCTTCTGGTGCATTTGGATTTGTTTACATATTCTTCATTGAGATACATGGAAACTAGATTAACCAGAGGACCCATAGCTTTCTTTGGTTCTGTTTAAGGCCCACTGGTATGAAAAAGAAAAAGTGCTTGTAGGAAAATTGCCCTTTCTTTACTTCTAAGTAGGGATTTGTCATCATTACATTGCCTCAGTTGCCCTTTGGTGCTATCATCTTTAACTTGCACAGAACCATGGATATATGCAGAAGTTTTAAGTTCTTAGAAGGCAAAACGTCAACCTTATGGGGTAATAGTATACAGGCATCATAACTTCACAGATTATCTGGTCCAGGAGGGAAATTAAGTGACACACATGCTATAACCTCCTGCCCACTGTCCATAGCAGACATCATCACCTGTCAATCAAGGATAGCATTCATTTACTCTATACCCAAATGTGGCCTCTGATTTCTTTTGAACATAGCACAACAGGTAGTTAATACCAACTGACAGCACTTGAGGTGAAGGCTCTTTGCATTTGATTATGTCATCCATGTCCAATGTTGAGAAGAAGACACCAAACTCCAGGTTGGTTAAGGTGCACAGTTGTTAAGCAATGAGTCAGGACTACACCCTGACCTCTACATTCCCTTATCCAGTGTTCTTTCACTAGACTCCCAGTACAGTGTGGTACACTTAATGAGCAATCATTAAATGGATAAGTGAATAAATGGACATTTCCTTTGTGTTCTGGGGTGCCTTCCCCTTGTGAGAAGACGTGTATTGGAACAATGCTCTTAATTATTATCAAGCCATAATATTTGGGTACCAAAGGAAGATTGGTAGGCAAGTGGAAAATACTAAAACCCACTCCTGGATTTAAAAATACTGGAGCATCCATTATTACACATCTCATATTTACCAAACCAAATACCCCACAAGTTAAATCCCACCGGATAAGTACAGCACACCATTCCTGACCTTGCTATTATAGATGTGACACTTTGAACTGAATATTCTCTTCTCTGAGCACCATCATTTTCATTTTTAAATGGAAAGTTTCAAAGGTCTGACTTCTAACACTCTATTTGATGATGAAACTCAAACATTAACTTTAAATGCAGCACCTATTTATTAATAGCCTGCTGTAAGCATAGCTCTTTGGTAGGTGAAAGGCACAATCAACCAAGAGAATACGCCGACTGCCCTCCAGTTCCCATGTCCCCTATTAGCACATGGTTTGTCTCCCACCTGACACACTCATGTCTTAAACAAGGCCCAATTTACTTTAGAGTTGGTGAAAATAGCTGTTCACAGCCATCAGCTCTGCTTTCTCCATCAAGCTGCCAGTCAGAGTTGCTTGGCAAAAATTCCAGTGCTATTTCAAATGTTCTCTGCAACTCAGTAGTTTCTCTCCTCTATCTGCAAAGGAAAGCAAACAACAGCACCTCCCAGCCCCCTGTGCCCCCTCCACCACCAGTCTCCTGGTAGAGAATGATAAAACAGCGAAGGCAGCAGTATAAAAGTAAATTTCTAAACACATATTTTAAATGGACATTTTTCTGAAGCCAACACATTCCCTTAAAGACTGCCCAGTTCTTAAGTTGGAGAAACAGCTGAGCAACTGCCCAACTATTAGTAGGAGCCTACTAGAAGGAAGCAGCACTCTGAGACCTGAGGAAGGTGACAACCCAGTAGGAGGAAAAGAATCATTACAGGTCTAATAAAAATCAATCATATTTGTGAGCAAAAGTTTATTAGTTAAAACTTTGAAAATTGTATTTTATTGTGCTTCATTCATCCAATCAACAAATATTTATTGAAACTTATTATGTGCTCTGCACTAGGCTAGGGGCTGGGCTTTCAGCTGTGAACAGAACAGATGGACATTTATGACCATATAGAGTTTACATTTACATTAGAAAAGAAAACCAGGGAAGCAGTGTTTTGGGACATCTGTCCATCCATACACTCAGAGGTATTTGATAGGTAACTATTTTATGCCAAGCTTTAGATTAAGCTGGGAGCAAAACAAGACCATAACATCCAAGCACTTAGATAAATAAGTAACTCACTATAGAATAACAGGCTGCTCTAACAGAGGTATGGACACAACCCTATGGATAGAGAGGTGACCAGTGTTCCCTACATATTTAGGGGGAAGACACAAGTCTCAGTTGAGCTGGCCTGTGACAGATGAAGAGGAGTGCATGTACCACATAGGCTATGGCAGGAAAGTCATCCTGTCAGAGAATCACATCGGAGAGAGAATCGTGAGAGTACAGAGAGGGCTGGAAGATTCATTGGAAACCCTGAGACCTAGAGCACGGGTGGGGATGAGGAGGAGAGGATTCTAGAAAGACAGGCAGTGAGTCCCAAGGGGCTGGGTCTCAAAGCCTGCCCAGGAGTCTGTCCTTTAACCTGGGAGAATAGCATGATGAACCCATTTTGGGTTAATATCCTGTTCAAATAAACTTATACTACGTACTTCTTAAGTGGGATGGGATGGTTTGTCCCTCAGTTTTGATCCCTGTCCAATCCCCAGATGAATGAGGAAAATTTTGCTAATTATTACCAGAAATGGAAATGTGAGTGTGAGTGGCCCAGGCTGGACTGGGCCCAACATATCCAGAGAGCTGGTATTTTCTTCCATTCAACCACTTCATCCAGTGAGCAGCTGCTAACGCACTAGCTGTGCCAGAGAGACTCCATGGGTCTGATGGCTGTTAATGGGCTTTATTACCTTGTTGAGTACCTCAAACTCTAGTTACTAATTACAGGGCATCAATGTGAATGTTTGGCTATATAATTTTTGTTAATTGATTTGCATGAGGGGATTTGGGCATGACACGCTCTGAATTTTCTTCTGGCTCTAAAGCTCCATGACTTTTCTCTATGGCTACATGCATCAGTAATGACCTCGTGCATTCTGGATTGTGGGTTTCATGCATGGGCTCCCTCCTCAATTGCTCAGAACCTCCAGGAGCAAAGTGTTATGCAAGGACACACAATGACATGGAGGCCCAGAATGGAGTGGGACACAGCCATTATCACTCATTCTAGCTAGCATTTGTTGGTCTCTACAAGTGAGCAGATTTTGTAGGGCCAAGCTGCTTCCAGCCACTTGGACGTCTTGCCTGCAGTGGGTTCACACAGCTTATCAATATGAAGCAGGTGGCTCTGCTCGATCAGTGGATCACGTGCTTACATCCCACAGTTTCTAAGTAAACTATTCCTCCATTTGTCCCTCATGTCCCAGTGTCAAGGCTTTAACTCACCCCGTTCTCATGCCCACTTTAATGTTTCACCTCCCCAAAGCTCACAGCTCATTTTGAAGATATTATTCCCCAATAACAAAACTGCTTTACTCTTTGAATAACATTATGAGCATATCCTATTTATGAGATGGGAAAGAGATACAAAAGGAAGGGGCAAGATAGGAAGAACCGACAGATAAGCTGATTCAATCCTTACATACCAGACTTCCCTGAGGCCATCTGTCAAATGTTACTATACCAAGCAGGTTACTCAGACGCTTAGACACGTAAACTTTCTCATGCCCTGGTTTTCAAGGTGAAAACCACAATTACTAAGAAACTGAGCCTTAGCACTCCATCCCTTGCTGAACTTCTGGGCAACAGGACTGTGGAAAAATCTCTGGGATGGAAAGAAGTGGTTCTCACTGATTCTAGATGTGTCATAAGCCATTTGTGGGCACGAATAATACAAATTCTAGTCTTCAAATATCTAAACTTTCCTACATAAACTAGAGGAATAGTTATCACAAAATAAAGCCCCTGTTGCAGCCCTACATTCAGTATGTTTCCTCAAATGGGAAAGAAGAGAGCTAGGATACCCATTTTATCTATGACTCCATATGGGCATGTGTCCTACATAGAAATGTCATTGGTTATGTCTGCCATGTACCATGTCAGAAAACACATGTTGAGACCTCCAGCTGATTCCAAAGCAGAGAGTGAGCTGAGAAATGGGGAAAATGACCGTTATACTTCTTGCACTATAAAGAGAGCGTCAACCTGGGCAAGGAGATCTGTGGGCACATCAGTGATACAGACGCCATCAGTTCTTGGTTTAAGACATTGGAAGACATATTCTTTAGGCATGTGAACCTTAGACACACTGCCAAATCCAGCTCAAGAGAAGGCATAAAAGCATTTCCATATTATGAAGGAAAAGGAGAGAGAGTGAAAAAGAGAAGTTAAAGAATAAAGCTACAGAGTGGCTTTGTTCCCCTCTTTAAATGGATGCTGGCTGTTTGGGGAGTTGTGGCCTCAGGCATGGAAAGATCTTTGGAGGGGTTCTTGGGCTCTGTTAGGCAACACAGATCATTCAAATGGGAAAGATTAAGCAAAATACACTTGTGTGTAATGCCTGACAAATTCTCTTCTTCAGCTGTGCGGGGAAAAAATTCACTGTGTCCGCCAATGATATTAATTATCTAACCGGAGCAGAAACTTGACAAAGGCTCATGATGTGTTTAGATACAGAGAATGTGGTGAATCACTGGGCGCAGGTCTCAGGATCCAGACACCTCACAACAGCAGCGCCTTCCCCTCCCCACTCTCAAGGTGAAGGGAGACCCCAGCGAATGAATCAAGTCAAGGCAGCAATGGCCAAGAGTGCCTTGTGAGCTTTGTGTTCTGGAAAATGCAATTATACAGAGAAAGATGCCATTGATGCCTCAGAACCCAACAGGCAGTGTGTTAATCCAGCTGCAACCATTTACCCTCCTCACTCAAGACTTTTCTGGAAGAAATTCCCTGAAACTTCTGAAGAGAAAATCTCATGAGCTGCTCCAAAGCCAAAGGGATGTTCCTGTTCTTCATTGGGTAAAAAGCCAATTGCCTGTCACTCTTTCATGTTTGTTTTAAGAGAATAAAGTAGAGGAAAAGAGGGTAAAACAAGGTGGGAAATAGTCAGAAGAGAGGTATTAAGCTATTTAAAAATCTGCTCCTGTTACCCTTTTTCAGATTCTAGAGTTTGCTTTGTAATTTTTGCAAATGGTCCAATGCCCTGTGTGGAAGAGGCAGCTGACTGAGATAGTAGGATCCCTGAGTTGTTTATTTTAAGCAGAAAGGAATAAACAAAGGGATGTTTCCCTTCTCCCTCGTACAGGCCAGCACCCCCTACAGTATGTGAGTCATAAAATAGCTGATGGAGGAGGCAGCTCCATGGAGTCCTCAGTTCCTCTCTATTCATTTTCCCCAGAGACAGGGAGAGATGGCGCCAGAGAACAGCTCAGCAGGAATCTGTGGGAGTGAAAAGCAAACAGGAAGCCTGAGACCCTAGGAGGTTCCTGCTGTTTGGGAAGGAGAAAATGTTGGTAAGGATGGCCAACATTCTAAGAGCCATCACTTAGGTTTGGGTCCTGAATGCTTGACATTACATAGAAAGACCCCCAAGAACTGACTCATTCTACAGACCCCCCTATTTCACAGATGATGTTAAAGCTAAGGTGAAAAGAGGTTAACAAAATTGCTCAAGATTATATTTGTATTACTTAGTACTGGCCCATATCAAGGCTTTGCTTTTAAAAAGAATTTTCCAGAATGTAAAACACAGCCAATTTTTACATTCAGCTCAGCGCCATCTATCTTTTGATAGATGAACAGTTAGAAAAATGTTTGTATTGAAGATCCTAGGGACTGTCAGAGCATCAAGTCCCTTCCAAATGACACAAGCAATAGTATAATCAGTACATTTTCAAGATAGAACACAATTGATCCTTTTCCAAGCTTCAGAAAACCAAAAAACCCATATGACTCATGTTGTAAATCTTAAATAGAACACTTAAGCTAGCACAGTGGTCGGCAAACTCATTAGTCAACAGAGACAAATATCAACAGTACAACGATTGAAATTTCTTTTGAGAGCCAAATTTTTTACACTTAAACTATATAGGTAGATACATTGTTATTAACTTAATTAGGGTACTCCTAAGGCTTAGGAAGAGCCACACTTAAGGGGCCAAAGAGCCGCATGTGGCTCGCGAGCCGCAGTTTGCTGACCAAGGAGCTAGCACATGATAGGTTCTCAGCATATGTTTTTGGAATAAATACATGACCAAAACCAATTAGTTTGGCAAAATGGAAGTATATTGCAACATCTGAAACATACTTTGGGGGGGAGGGCTATGTCCTTTCTCCTCCCCTTACTCCAACCCCCCTCTATAAAGCCCATCTCTACGCAGGGGTTTGCTCTCTCGGCCACTTGGCTTGCCATTGTGTCGGCGAGTCTGGTGGACGGGGAGCTCAAGCTAGCTTGAAATACAGATTCTTATGCTTTTGCATCGGACTGGCTGGCTCCCTGATGTTGGTTTCTTGGAGATCTTGAAATCTGGGCATAACAGAATGTAAAAGGGAACTTCAATTCAGAGGCAATTCAATGATGGTCATAGGAGCCAAAGAGCTGTGTGATATTGGGGAGTTGAGTTAGCTCCTCTGTGTATAATCCATCAAGAAAAGAAGCTCTGGCTGGTTTGGCTCAGTGGATAGAGTGTTGGCATGCGTACTGAAGGATCCCGGGTTCGATTCCACTCAAGGGCACATGCCCAGGTTGCGGGCTCGATCCCCAGTGGGGGACGTGCAGGAGGCAGCTGATCAATGATTCTCTCTCATCATTGATGTTTCTATCTCTCTCTCCCTCCCTTTTCCTGGCTAAAATCAATAAAAATATATATTTAAAAAAGAAGAGAAAAAGAATAACTTTTCATTTTTAAAGTCATTTGTGTAAACTAAGTGATACAGTGAATACTAAACCAAATTGTAACATTGAAAATATTGGATAAAACTAGGTTCTTTGTGCTACACAAATACCATCTATTTGATTCTTGTAGCACTTATCCCATTGTTCTCAAATAGCCAAAATGTAAGGGATAACCCCTCCCCCACCCATCCTCCAAGTACTAGGCACTATGAAAGAGACTCGGCATAACCAGATGAAATAAAGAAAAAAATCCTTGCCATTAATTTGACGCAGACCTATCCTACTAGTGTCTATAGTGACAGACACACATTGGGCCATCACCCACTATTAGATGACTGTTGAATAAATGGGTGGAAAAATGCACATATGGATGAATGACTGGATGAAAATGAAAGCAGCACTGGGGCAAATCTCCCCACGCCTCAGCCTCACATCAGTAAAATTCCATGATCCGTGGAGCTGCCGAGAGCAACAACGTCAGGCCTCGGAGGCATGTGTATGCTCCTCAGCTGGAGCCAAGCCCCAACCCCTGGAGAGCATGAGGGCCACAGTCCAATTCATGGGGGGACATGCCAAAGCCCAACCCCAGCTGCACAGTGACTCGTAGGAAAACTCACCAAATTCCCTTCCAAAAGAGTTTGCCGTGACCACTATCCCAAACGAGTGTTGATCACATGTCAGGCTTGGAGGCCAAGCCCTTGTCCACAGAGTGTGGGAGGAACAATTCCATCCTGACAGATGTGATCTCCAGAGTGCTTGAATGACAGCATGGAGTTTTCCACTGCTCCAGGCAGCGGGGAACTACGTGCTGATCTGACTTGGCTTAAAAGGAGATCGTACAGTCTCCTCATGGAAGGTCATCTCTACTGGTGATCAGCCAGGACAGTTTTTGCAAATCCTGGACTCTCAACTTTCTAGAACCAGTGGGAGATGGGCAATCTTCAGCATTAATTGGATGTTCATCTTCCATTCTTTCTCTGGAGTCGCTAATATTGTTCACAGACACATTATGTTGACCTCCTCTATGTCTAAATGGCTAGGTAGCTCATTACTTCCCAGGCAGCAGTCCACTTAGCCTAATCAAATGAACACTTTTTGAGCCTTTGCTATATATATAGTAACTGCTCTCCTAGTGCCTTGCAAATATCCACTCATTTACTCCTCACCCATGCCTTTCAGGTGGGTACTATTATTTCCCCCAGTTTGTTCATGCAGTAACTGAGGCCCAAAGAAGCTATGAAACAGCTCTCAGTCTTGGATGGCTGTGGGAGCCGTCACGTCAGCTGAAACAATATTTGATGGAGGACTTGAGAGTTAGAAGAGCTCCATTCCGTTTTAGGGTGAGTCCTTCTGAAGCACAGTCTATGGCATTTGAAAGGTGGAGGCAGAGATGGAAAGGGGAGGGCCACAAGAAGAAAGAACATTCTCCACACTGCATTCACCTTGGTATCAGCATCTTAAGCCAAGGACAGAGGACACTAAGGGATGGGAATGACCCAAGTGTAGTAGGGTCTTTTCTCAGTCAGCCTCAGTCATTTTAAGATTAGTCCTCAGTAAAGTGCA
Source organism: Myotis yumanensis (assembly GCF_028538775.1). Lineage (NCBI taxonomy): Eukaryota > Metazoa > Chordata > Mammalia > Chiroptera > Vespertilionidae > Myotis > Myotis yumanensis. The sequence continues at coordinate 54,743,543 of NW_027223752.1, read as the reverse complement.
AGCATAGAGGACTTTATCTATAAATATATAGACAGACAGAGACATATGTAAATAGAAATAAATCAGGGCCTCTACCCCTTGTTAATTGGAAGATAACCAGTTCCTGCAGGCCCTCCTACACAGAGTGCAAGGGGTAGCTGAGCCCACATTAAGAGTTCCAGTTATTAGCCTTTCTGAAGGAAAAGCCACACCCTTTGAGACACTTCTCATAAAGAAGTGACTTTGCTTTTCCTATTTATCCATCTGCTCTTGCTGAACATCATTAAGACATTAAGCCATCATCTAACCCAGGTGATAAAATGAAACCATGAAAATCTCCTTCCTTTTTTTCTTATCACTTTATCACCTCCAGCTATTGCTTTCTTCCATCAGAAGCCCTTGTCAAAAACTGATGGTTATTGCATGCTAATTTCACCACAAATACCTGATCTGCATTCTAAGTAATTAGCAAATCCGGTAACCTGTGAGATGCTGATCTTTTTTTATAACCAGAAAAAAAAAAAAAAGCTTTTCACGGAGGATATTTTAGTTCAAGAACATTTCCAATTAGGAAACCTAACATCGTGTTCCAAAATACCACACTGTATTATTGCATTCATACATTTAGGTGACATACTGACTGAGGTAGCAATGTACTTTCACGTCAGTCACACTGTGTTTGAAATGGGGAATGGCAGCAGTATACATTCTGTATGTTTTACCAGTTCGGGCAGCTGTCCATAAATAGGGGTCAGCTATTACCTAATTCATTCAATGAGGTTGAATTTTCTACTGCGAATGAAAAGTATGTGTTTGTTCAAGTAGGAATATGTATGTTCACTGAGAAGTTTTATTTTGTGAGGATCTGAAGATGGGTACCTCCAATGATAAAATACAATCTACTTATATAAAAACTATGGGTGGTGTTCATCACATACAGACAAACAGCCACGACTGAGGGGAAGGAAGTCAGTCCTACAGGGGTTGTCTCGGCAAAGGCTGTGCCCTCCCCCAAGCTATTTCCCGGAGCTGTTTCCTATAAGGGCGGAGTTTGAGGCAGGAACCTGCCCTGAGAGCTTGGAGGCAGATCTTTCTAAAGTGTGCCACACCAGCACTGGGTGAACCTGAGTGGGGCGGCTGAAAGGCTTAGAAAAGACAGACAAGAGAATGAAAGCCGGGTCTCCAGGGTCTCCGTGGGATGCTGCTTCTCTGAAAGACAGCGACCACGCCCACAGCCAGGCCTTTATTTTATAGCTGATGCTATGAGGCAAAGTAAGGGTGTGACCAAGATGTTTACAAACATTCTCCTGGGTTTCAATCCTACTCAACTACATGCACCTGAACTCTATCAAGCCCACATCACTCAGGCACGAGGGGCCACGTGTTCGGACCATAGGTTCAAGCTTACAACTACAGCTGTTGGCTATAATTGTGCTGGGAGCGCCCTGCCCTCCAAGCTGGGACATGCACATGGCCATGAGAGGACTGTGCCCTCTCATCAGTCCAAGGCTTGAACCTGTCCAAACACTGTAGCAGCTCCCCACAATAAAGTTTTAATTCTGTTTCTTTGTTACTAATGTTGTGGCCCCACCCCATAACAAAGAAACAAAGGAAAATTTCCCCATCAAATTTCTGAATAGTATTACTCCTTCGGGAATGACGAGTCATAAATTAAAATTGAAAGTGGGTGCAATCATCATGCTATTGAGAAATCTCAATAGTAAATGGGGACCTTGTAATGGTACCAGATTTATTATCAAAAGATTACGACCTAACATTATCCAAGCTGAAGTATTAACAGGATCTGCAGAGGGAGAGGCTGTTCTGATTCCAAGAATTAATTTGTCCCCATCTGACACTGGTCTCCCATTTAAATTAATTCGACGACGGTTTCCCGTGATGCCAGCATTTGTGATGACTATTAATAAATCACAAGGACAAATTCTAGACAGAGTAGGCATGTTCCTACCTGAACCCGTTTTTGCACATTGTCAGTTATATGTTGCTTTCTCTCGAGTTTGAAGAGCATGTGATGTTACAGTTAAAGTTTTAAGTACTTCATCACAAGGGAAATTAGTCAAGCACTCTGAAAGTGTTTTCACTCTTAATGTGGTGTACAGGGGGATATTAGAATAAGTTTAATCACTTTATCAGTCATTGTTTGCATCACTGTTGTTTTTATATCATGTTTTTGTTGTTTTCATATCATGTGTTTGTCGTTTTTATATCATGCCTCTGTTGTTGTTATATCCTTTTGTTACTGTTTATTTATTAATAAATTTATATATTATTTTCATATACATTTTACTAATTTCCTTTCATCTCTCACATTTCTATTATAGAGAAAGGGCAAATAGCAATGTTAAAATGTCTCTGCTAATTAATTCCCTTTTTAAAAAAATATTTTATTGGTTTTTTTACAGAGAGGAAGGGAGAGGGATAGAGAGTTAGAAACATCGATGAGAGAGAAACATCAATCAGCTGCCTCCTGCACACTCCCCACTGGGGATGTGCCCGCAATCAAGGTACATGCCCTTGACCGGAATCGAACCTGGGACCTTTCAGTCTGTAGGCCAACGCTCTATCCACTGAGCCAAACAGGTTATGGCTAATTCCCTTTTTTTAAAAAAAAAAAATATTTTTTATTGATTTTTTACAGAGAGGAAGGGAGAGGGATAGAGAGTTAGAAACATCGATGAGAAGTATGGAGTTTCCTCAAAAAACTAAAAAGGGAACTTCCATTTGACCCAGTGATCCCACTTCTAGGAATATATCCCAAGAAACCATAAACACCAATCAGAAAGGATATATGCATCCCTATGTTCATAGCAGCACAATTTACAATAGCTAAGATTTGGAATCAGCCTAAGTGCCCATCATCAGATGAATGGATTAAAAAACTTTGGCACATCTACACAATGGAATACTATGCAGCTGTAAAAAGGAAGGAACTCCTACCATTTGCAACAGCATGGATGGAGCTGGAGAGCATTATGCTAAGTGAAATAAGTCAGTCAGAGAAAGATAAATATCACATGCTCTCACTCATTTGTGGATTATAATGAACAACGTAAACCGATGAACAAAAACAGATGTAGAGACAGAGAAGCATTGATCAGATGCTCAAAACTCAGAGGGAAAGCAGGGGAGGGTGGGAGTGAGGGGGAAAGATCAACCAAAGGACTTGTATGCATGCATATAAGCATAAGTGATGAATGTGGACAACAGGGGGTGAGGGTGAGGGCAGGATTGGGGGGATGAGGGGACATTGGGGGGGATAAGGACACATTTGTAATATCTTATTCAATAAAGGGGGGAAAAAAAGAAACATCGATGAGAGAGAAACATCAATCAGCTGCGTCCTGCACAGTCCCCACTGGGGATGTGCCCACAACCAAGGTATCGAACCCGGAATCGAACCTGGAACCCTTGAGTCCGCAGGCCAATGCTCTATCCACTGAGCCAAACTGGTTAGGACAATTAATTCCCTTTTAATGTGCATGAATTTCATGCACTGAGCTACTAGTTCCTCCATAATTCTGAAAAATCCAACTACCGAGTAGTAGACTCTGGATAGAAGTGACTGGTTCCAGTCCCTTCTCTGTGATCACCTGCTGCATGATGCCAGTTTCCTTGTCTATAAAACAGAAACACTAGTACTTACGCACATCAGACGGCTGCTGGGGAGAATTTTAAAAAGATGTGAAAATGTTAAACAAACTTAAAGCAATACACTGCATCAGCTCTCATGCTACTGACAGGGATCACTAATCCAAGAACCTGACAAGACCTAGTTCAAAATAGCAAAGTCACATAAACCTGCCTCCAATTACTGATGCTAGTACAAGCTGTTCCCCATTTATAGACATTAGTTTGTGAGGTCTTTAGCCTAAGGTAACATATGTAAAGTAACTGAGGTGAGAAAGAAAACTTTTTTAATAATTTGCAAGTTCATGTTACATTTCCTATTTTTTCACAGCATTGTTGTTTTAATGTTGAACCACATTTCACACTTGAGTATCTTATTATTGAGCTTTAATATTCAGTAAATAAGTTAGCTCTTATTATTACTTCAAGTAAATGTAAAAATCCCCTGAACAACAGCATTCTGCCAATGCTAAGAAGGAACATGGGTGAGGATGCAACAGGGCCTCATGTTTGGTTGGCAGCTGGTGCTCAGTGACTCCTTGGTGAAGGAATGGATGAGTGAGTTCACCACAGAGGTGATAAGAAGCATGGTGACAAGTGGGGAATTTCAGAACTGCATGCTATTTCAGAGCTATCATAATTGATCATAGAAAAGAGAGATCTCTCTGAGTGGAACTCTTGGGGGGTTTGGAAGAGAACTGTCTTCACAAATGAAGACATAAAAGTCACAATGCAGAGTTAGTATGAAGAAAATTATTTTTCACCGAAGGCCCAAACAAAACAATAATTTGTTCCATAAATGAATGTTTCCATTGGAAATCTGAGGAGGACATTTCAGGGGGGTGTACCAATCTAACAAGTGCACTGTGCACTGGGTGAGCACAGATCTGCTTTGAGCCACATTCTCATGAAAAGCCAATTGCAGCCCTGGCTGGGTAGCTCAGTTGGTTAAAGCATCACCCTGACACGCCAACGCTGTGGGTTAGATCCCTGGTCAGGGCACATACAAGAAGCAAGCAATGAATGCATGAAAAAGTGGAACAACTCTCTCTCCCTCCCTCTTTCTCTAAAAATCAATCAAGAGATATTTTTTAAAAGCCAATTGCATTACTCTGAAACACCAGGGCAGGACATTTGCTATGTTGGGGGGTTTGCAAAAGTGAGAGGCATCTTCTTACTCAGAAGTCCTATCTGTGAACTTGGAAAAGCCGAGCTGCTCTGAAGCAGTAGGAGAGAAGCAGGTGGGGACTTATGGACCATGGATGCCATAGAAACTCCCAGCCTCCCAGGCCCAGAGTGGTTCCAAGGAACAGAAAATGCCCAGGAACAGAGGTTTTCCTTCTGAATTTCTCCTACAGATTTATAGTGAATGGGCCAGGGAGCAGGAAGCAACTACCTTAAGCCAGAGTAGAACTGTACTTGGGCAGCATGTTATGAGGGAGATGGAATTTAGATTTCAGATTTGACACACCTAGATTCCAATACTGCTTCTGCCATTTTCTAGCTACATGAACCTGGGCAAGTGCAAAACCTCTGTGAGCTCAGTTGTGTCTTCTGAGAAATAAGGATAAGTCCCATTTATCTCACACACTGGAGGTGAGACCTTCATGAAATATTTTATGTGCATCCACAAAGCATGTGTTCCATAAATGTCAGTTTTCATCCCTTCCTATCTCTTCCTAATGTTTTATTGTTTTGACTGTATTTTATCTCTATTACTGGGTTTGGTCACACATAAGTACAAAAATAGAATCTCCAAAAGAAATCCTTATGTATTATTTGCATCTTTAAATATTAAGCATCTTAGACTGTGGCTGTAATGGAAAATTTAAATATGCTAGTTACATGCAATTTCTTCTCACATTGAATATTAACTTCAAATGTGTTATATATTTGTCTTTCCAACTACAAAGGCCATTTAAAAAGCAACAGCAACAAACAAGAACTCATGAGGTCTAAATAAAAATACAGTGATACATGTGGCAACAGTTAAATTATGGTACACCCATTACGGATTTTCTATGCAGCCACTGATAATCATGTTTTGAATTATTTTTAATCATAAAAGTAATGCATAAGCTGTAATGTATGATGCAGAAGGCAGAACACAAATAAATAGAAATGTATATATTTATACACTATATATACACAAATATGTAAAATTGGTTGTTTTATTATTATTGTTTTCTATTCCAATGAGCATATATTTTGTCTATAACTAGAAAAATATTAAAGATGGCTTTAAAAATATTTCACAGGTTAATAACAATAGGCTTCCATAACCTGTTAATTTGCTCTGAAATGTAGATGTTCCTTGCCCAATCATATGTACATGTCATAGGTGCCCTGGGTTATCAGCAGCCCTAGAGAAGCTGTGTTTAAAGACCACATGGTCCATGCCCTAACTGGTTTGGCTCAATAGATAGTCGGCCTGCGGACTGAAGGGTCCCAGGTTTGATTCCGGCCAAGGGCACATGCCGGGGCTGCAGGCTTGATCCCCAATAGGGGGCATGCAGGAGGCAGCCAATTAATGATTGTCTCTCATCATTGATGTTTCTATCTCTCTCTCCCTCCCTCTCTAAAATCAATATAATATATATATTTTTTAAAAAAACTACAAAAAAAAGACCACATGGTCCAGTCATCAGTTCTAGATCATTACATTGGTGAAGGCTTTGAAAAGCTAATTTTGCTCTTCATATAGCATTAATTGAAAATTTGTCAAAAGCAAAAGAAGAAATGCCTTGTGTGTATTTTTATAGAACCAGTCTTGGCAAAAGCCTGTCAGGCCACACACAGAAGACCAGACACGGGGCTGGATGGTTCATGAGTGAGATGTTGCCATTAGGGGCATTTCTGGTGCTGAAAGTCGGAAAGGCACTTCTGCACTAGGCTCCTGTGGAGGGTCTTGGTGGGGGGACCCAACAACTCTGAGTAACACAGAGGGGCCAGGTGGAAGCCAGCATGGCTCTCTTTTAGCCCTGAAGTTCAAAATCATTTTTATCAATGAACAGAATTCAAGAACTGGCTCACCTACACCAGCCACCTCTTTTTATGGCTAAAGAACCCAAGGTCCAAGATGCTGGATCTATAGACCCACACTTAGTGAACGAGTTGAGACCATAAACACAGTCTCCAGACACATCTTCCAGTCCTTCAGGAGCTGTATACAAGCTACTTGGGCCAGCTCCATAGCAGGGCTTTCTGCAACCAGTTTCCAGCTACTGTGATCCACACCACAATTCTTCAACACAGCACCAGACACTAGCCCACTATTACTGAGGCATTTGGCAGAACACAGAATTGTCTTATGCTCCATTTAATAGGGTCAGAATGGGTCTTCCAAACTATGTGTCACTCACTTTACCCAGAAGAATAGCTCATAAGGTACGGACCCGATATATGTTGGGTAGAAGTCAATGAATGACTGAATCAATGCCAGTGGCTGCAAGTAGCCAAAGCAACACATTCAGCATAATTAAACATCATGACTTCTCTCCATCGATTTCAGTGGGGTTTCATAAAAAAGCGACTTTCCATTTCCAATGATCTATGCCTCCATTTGTGTGTGTAAGTGCTGTGACAGGGCACCTGCTCAGAGGCAAGTCAGCATTCCAAAAGCCACAAGGTTTCAGGTGGTAGGACATGTGGAGGGTTCTAGAATCAGACAAGTTAGACAATGGAAGAAAATAGCACCAGCAACCAACACATTGACAGGACCTAATCTGCACGTAAAAACAAGTCATGCTTTATACTTTCAACTGGAGATGGGGTGGTGGGGTGGGGGGGGTACTGAGGGAAGAGACAGGAAATTGAGAGCAGATGTGTGGAGACCTGGGCATATAGGTGTCATACAAAAGCATGGTAGCTGGTCAAAGAGTAGAGAGAGCATAGCTGCTGGTTTTCTCTGAAGCAAAGATGACTTGCACAGTTTCTGATGGGATCCAGTGTCATCTTGGCATCTCAAGCCATCACACAACTTGCCTACAATCATAGATAACATTCACCAGGAGCCTTTACCTGCTAAGAACCGCAGCGAGTTCTTTCCAAAAAAGGGGCTGTTCTCTCCATGATTCACAAGGAAAAACTGAGTCTTGGTTGGAATCAAATGACTTGCCCACGGTAACACAGACAAAATTGATCCGAATCAGTAGGATAGAGGCTGGGCTCAATGAACTGCTAGATAATTTAAATACATATGTATCAGAAATAAACAAAATGAAAGATGACTGGAGATTTCTTCTCTCAAGGGAGCCTAGGAGTCTCCATCACTGGAACAACACACAGGTAGCCACATGGCTCCGTGACCGCCCTCAGATCAAACACATGTAGAGAGTACACTCTTAATTACATACTAATGTGTGCTTTTTCCGACTCTGAGTACAAGGTTTCATCAGCACTTTAGAGCCATTTCCCACATGTTATCTCTGCAGTCTTCAGACCCAAAAGTTGCCAGCACTTGCTGGCAGGCTGATAATTTCATAGGAGTTAAGCCTCTCCACTTCAGGCTAATTAGAGAGAAAGGAGGGAGGAGGAGCAGCAGAATAAATGACAAAAAGTTTGCCTTTTCCTGAACAATCACGTGTCATTATTTTATCAAGAAGAGTAACACAGGGAACACAACCTTGCCTGGCAGAGGTCCTGCTGTAATGAAAAGGCAAGAAGGATGTGTAATTAGAACAGCACTTCGCATGCTCTTAAATCCAACAAGCAGCTTGCTCCCTTGAACTTGCCCTGGATGGCCTATTCCTCCCAAGCCAGGCTAGTTACATTTTGCTCTACCTCTGACACATGATCACAAATTCTTCATCCGTGAGGTCTAAATTACTCTTTTCTGTACCAGGTCTGCAGAGTCTACAGAGGGTTCCTGATAAGAGTTAAAGAGATCTAGAAGCCAAGAGACTGATTTTTGAAAAATTAAAACAGAGGTATGGAGGTGTAACCGAAAAAAATAAGATGATTGCAGGTAATTACAGATCATTTTCCAAAGACGCGCCACAAAATTCTAAGTGCCCATCAATGCTACAGAATGCGGTGCCATTTATTATACAGCAGAGGCTCATTTCAGAGACAGTTTCTGATGGGATCCAGTGTCATCTTGGCATCTCAAGCCATCGCACAACTTGCCTACAATCATAGATAACATTCACCAGGAGCCTTTACCTGCCCCCGCAGGCTGGACCCCACCCTGCAGCTCCTTCAGGCCTTCCCCCGGCACCTACTGAGAGGCAGGTGTTTCGCTTCTCCCCCCAGGCCCTCCGCAAACCCCAAGAAGAAACTGGGGTGACTGCAAATAGCATTTGTGCGCTGTGCTGTGGAAAGAACACAGTCTCATTCTTTTCACCTTCCTGCTGTGTCCGCCTGGGGAGTAGCAGCCCCATGTTAACACCACGTCAAGCATCCAGTGGCAGAAGTCAGCTTTCCGCCAGCCTCTGGTTAGGAAAATGCCATCAGTTAAAAAATGAACTGTGGAGGCAACTCTAACTGTCATCCTTTGGGGTTACTTTTTGCTGGAATTAAAGCCCCATCTTCTCAACAGTTCGAAAGTGGCCATGTGCCTCTCAATCCCCTCTTTATTTCCAAAGCATTTGTGTGATGTTCTAGCTGCTACACCTCACCACAGTCTAGCCCTTTGTTGAATTCTTTCTTTGATCCAATGTCTTTATCCTACACTGAGGCCAGAGATTGGTGTTTTCAAACCCTCTCTTTTTTTTTTCCTAAAGCACCTTTACCGCAAATAAATCCCATTTTAAACTCCAAAATGTAAAACAGATTAAAGCAGAGTTGGGGGCTGGGGTCCCCCACCCCTGAAGAAACCCCTGTGGATCACTGAGCCAGGTGGTACATATCCCTGAAAGTGGAAAAATAAACAAGACTTGGGGGAACAGGAGATTCATAAAAATGAAAGAGAGGAAAGCAATGTCCCATCTTAAACGTGGAAGCTGATAACAGCCAACACATTCTTAATTGTCCGGGGCACACAAAAACATTAAACTCATAGGCCTGCTTTATAAAACATAAAAATACCTGCCCCTTAATACAGGCATTTTTATCACCACAACTACCCTCTTTTCGGTTTGTAGACTTTCAGCTTATAGATGAAGAATCTGAAGCCCAGAAAGGTTAAGTAACTTGCCCAAGGTCACACAGACCTAAGTGGCAGAACCTTGACGTTAGCCTCAGTTTGGGCTCAGAGACAACGGATGAGTAAGACACAACTTGGAATTCCACAATAATGTCCCCCTGTTGGCCTTCTGAGTCGGACCAGAGAAAAGGGCCAGGGCCAGAGCCAGGAATGGGAACACACAAGAGTGGGCACGGGAACAGGAGGACGTATAGAAGGAGAGGGAGGGGGACAGGAAGGAGAATAAGAAGTAAACCTTACATAGCACCTGGACTCTTCAAAGAAATTGCACATCCACTGATAACCATCATACTGCCTACAACACTTCTATTCGCTCAGTGATGTTTGACGGAGCCTCGTGGTACCCTAGAGTAGACGAAGGGCATATACAAAACCAAGCTTTACAGCCAAGGGACATGTGGTCTCAGAGAGGCCACCTTACCCAAAGTCACAGAGGTAATTAGAGGGAGAGCCAGACCTCAGGACTCCAGCACAGTGCCCGCCCCACCACAAAGAGGACAGAGCCTGTGGTGTGTTTATCCACAGCTACTTTGCCTGCCAAAAGCTAACATGGTAAAAAGGCTCTTTTCCCTCACTGTCGCCATGATTAGATTCCTTGCCCTCCCATCCTCAACCCCCTCAAACCCCTTACCAACAAACAATTATCTGAGCCCAGTTACACGCCCTTCTTAAGACCAGCCCTCCCTGCAATTACAACAGAGAAAGAAAAAGAAAAAGTCAAGTTGCCAGAAGATGTCTCAAATTGGCTGCAGTGACACAGAAATCACAGAATCGGCTACATCCCCAACTCTGCTTCCGTTCCGAATCCAGGCCTTTGTGTAATGACATCTAATCAGGCAGAGGAATCAGCTGAAATGAGGGCTTCTGTAAAAATCACTGCTCGTCTAGTTCTCAGCAGTTAAGTCTCTTAAATGCCAACCTGGTAGGAAGTAAGAAAGTTTTTCTCCTTCATTACAAGTCTCAAAGCCATTGAGTGCTCTCAACTTCGAGCTGAGCTAGTTGTATATTCCAGAGGATATACATGTTCTTTCTCTACCTGCTGGGTTTGAATGGTTTTAAGTAACTCGAAGAAGCAGCATCCACATCATTAATGACGCCCAAGTTGCCAATAAAATATTCAGTTCTTTATCCAGATATTTATAAACCTTTAGACATCTTTGGAGATGTAGATAACTTGACTAGGATTTGGGGCTTTGATGAAGTTTCTCTACCACCAGGGCTCTACACCCACTAGCCCTACAATTTGGCTGTGTGACCACTAGATGGTGATAGTGTGCCACAACCCAGAACCAGTGGGGCTGAGATCAGCGGACCTTCCCCAACACTTGCTATCTATCAAAGAGCAACCTCTTCGCATACACCTTACCGAGTCTTCTACCACATTTAAAATGTTACCTTTAGCAAAGCATTTCAATCATGATCTCTAGGTTAGGTCCCTCATAATCTGCAGAACTCAGCATCAAATCTTAAGCCAGGCATTGAGGGCCCTCCAAAATAACAACCACCCCACGACCCACATTCACCCCCACTAATCTCCTACACAGTCCCCATGTTTCAGCCACCCTTCAATTCATATTTCCTACACATACTCACGATGCAGAGCTAGACCCCACAGTCCCCACTCTATACATTGGCTCTTGCCCTTCTGATATGCTTGGAAATCCCTCCATGGCCACCCATCCTTTAGGTACCTCCAAAGACCTTTACTCAGAAAAACTCCTTCTTCAAAGGGGCCTAGAGCCCAAAGTTCTATTAGTATTTATAAATACATTAAGGATTGTTCCCTGTAGGAAATTTGTAAACTGTAGATTAGCAAAGGATTTTTAACAATAGTTCTAACTTCAACACTCAGAGGTAGCCACTTGATGGTATTATAAATTAACCTTGATGTTTTTTAGGATAAATGTGTGTTAATAAGAGCTGGATCACATAACCTGCTTCATCCACTTAGTTATATATCTCTTGAACATTTTCCCACATCATTAAATAGCATATGAGGCATTTTATGACCCCCCAGGAGAGGATGCCGTGTGACAGAAAGTACACTAGGCTTGAAACCAAAACATCCAGTTTCCATTCTGCTTCTGGCATGTACTTCCTAAGGCTGGGCAAGTTCTTTAGTGTCTCTGAGTTCGTTCTATGAAGCAGTGTCATGCCTACCTCAGTGTCTCTGACTGCCCAAGTGAGAGAATGTATGTGAATATGTCTAGCATGGAGCCTGCCTCAGAGTGACCCTCAATCGCTATGCATCCCTTTCCTTTCCACTTAGTGTGATTTCTTTCTCTCCCAACCCCCACTACTCTTTGTGCCTCCCTGTGGCTCTATCCTGCTGGTTCTACCTTAGAGGGATATGTGAAAATGCTGTATTCTTCCTACCAGGGCATAAGCAGACCCTTGAAGGTGGGTCTGCAGCCCCCAGCACAATGCTGGCTCCGCAGGTGGGCACTGCATGGGGCCTCCTTGAGCCTTAACCACCACTCGCCATTCTGAACTGTTCCCTTTTGCATCCCTGTACACAGCTTCAGAGAGAGTCTGGGCTTCTTTCAGACCCTGGCTTGACTTTGATGTTAAAAAATATTCAGTCTGGAGCTTGGCTCTTTAGGGTCCTGACGAAGTCGCGATGCTTGGCATCTCCACACTGTGGCTTCTCTCTTGGCAGCAGTGCTGTCGTCTCTCTGATCCCAGAGAATAAACTAGCCAGGTGAGCGGAAGGGCAGTGTCTTCCCCACCCCTCCTCCTCCACATAGTGACCGACCAAGTGCTTCCGCTGGGAGCCAGACCTCTCTGAGGCTTTCTCCAGCCTCGGCATTCTTGGCCTCATGCTTTCTTCGTTGTTGGGTTTTATTTTTCATGAAAAAGCACTTTGGACTCTTTTTTATTTTTTTTATTTTTTTTTTTTTTTATTTTATTTTTTTTATTTTTCGCTTAAAGTATTACAAAGGGTATTACATAAGTATCCTTTCCCCCCCCCCCCTTGACAAACCCCTACCCTCCCTTACCCCCCAGTGTTGGACTCTTTTTTAAACAGCTGATTGGTCTGTATTAAAGCTAAAGCCCATTCCTGCTTTTTCCCTCAAAGCCCCCAGAAACTGCCTTCCTTAAAAACTGCCTTAGAAAAGAGAGCCTCACATTAAAGTTACAGAACATTCTGGAAGGAAACTCATCAGATTTCACCACAAAGTTGAGTCTCCTGTGGACCTTACTCTCCTGTGGACCTTACTGCCAACTCTACTAGGCAAGTGAAGTGAAGCAGGTGCAGAAGGCAGCCCTGCTACGCACGGCACCTGCTCCTGGAGACGACGTGTGTCACCAGTTTCCCATGTGGTCTCTGGAGCCAGATTGAGGTAAGATTCCCTGTTGTGCCACTTCCTAGCTGTGCGACCCAGGGGGAGTTGCTCTGTCTTTCTGATCCCCATGTCCCGCTGTCAAATGTAAGACTCCCAGCATTGCTTTGCCATGTACATTGAAACAAATGCCACATCTTAAATCAACACAAAGGTGTTACAGTTCTGGATGGAGGAAGTCCTCAAATCATGGTGCTGGCAGGATGCGGTCCTTCAGAGCCCTAGGAGGATGCATAGTCTCCCTTTTCCAGCTTCTAGGGGCCCCCTGCAGTCCGGCCAATGGCCCCTTCTTCACCTTCAAATCCCTCTTGCCCTCCCTCCACTTACAACATCACCTCTCCTCCTCTACCTCCAACTCTCCCACCTGCCTCTTAGAACAGTGGTTCTCAACCTTCTGGCCCTTTAAATACAGTTCCTCATGTTGTGACCCAACCATAAAATTATTTCCGTTGCTACTTCATAACTGTAATGTTGCTACTGTTATGAATCATAATGTAAATATCTGATATGCAGGGTGGTCTTAGGCGACCCCTGTGAAAGGGTCATTTGACCGCCAAAGGGGTCACGACCCACAGGTTGAGAACCGCTGTCTTAGCAGGACCATGCTACACTGGGCCCACCGAATCATCATCTATATATGTGAAAGCCTAAGCGACTGTTTACCTGGTAGCTATGACGCGCACTGACCACTGGGGTCAGACGCTCAACGCACAGGCATGGAAACATGGAACAGACTGATGAATCTCAGAGGGGAGGGGGACGAGGGTGGGAAGTGATTACCAAAGATCTTATATGCATACTAGAGGCCCAGGGCATGGATTTGTGCACCGGTATAGTCCCTAGGCCTGGCCTGCGGGGATTGGGCCAAAACTGGCTCTCTGATATCCCCTGAGAGATCCTGGATTGCGAGAGGGCACAGGACAGGCTGAGGGACCCCACCAGTGCATAAATTCGTGCACTGGGCCTCTAGTCATATATAATAAAGAGGTAATATGCAAATTGACCATCACTCCAACACACAAGATGGCCGCTCCTATGTGGTCAAAGATGGCCACCCCCATGTGGACACAGGCTGGCTGCCACAAGATGGCCTGCAGGGGAGAGCAGTTGGGAGGGACAAGGCCTGCAGGGGAGGGCAGTTGGGGGGGACCAGGCCTGCAGGAGAGGGCAGTTGGTAGTGACCAGGCCAGCAGTGGAGGGCAGTTAGGGCCAGCAGGGGCAGGCAGTCGGGGGTGACCATGCCTACAGGGGAGGATAGTTAGGGGCAGCCAGGCAGGCAGGGGAAGACAGTTAGGGGAGACCAGGTTGGCAAGAGATGGCAGTTAGGGATGACCAGGCCAGCAGGGGAGGGCAGTTAGGGGCAATTGGGCTGGTAGGGGAGAAGTTAGGTGTCGATCAGGCTGGCAGGGGAGTGGTTCAGGGGTGATCAGGCTGGCAGGCAGAAGTGCAGTTGGGAGCCAGCAGTCCTGGATTGTGAGAGGGAGTCAGACATGCCTCGAGGGGTCCCAGATTGGAAAGGGTGCATGCTGGGCTGAGGGACACACACCCCCCATGCACGAATTTCGTGCACCAGGCCTCTAGTTCTAGAACAGCGGTTCTCAACCTTGACTGCACATTAGAATCACCTGGGAATCTTTTTAAAATCCTGATTTCTGAGCCTCATCCTCTGGAAATTCTGTTTCTTTGTTACTAATGTTGTGGCCTCACCCCATAACAAAGAAACAGAATTTCCGGAGGATGAGGCCCAGAAATCAGGATTTTAAAAAGATTCCCAGGTGATTCTAATGTGCAGCCAAGGTTGAGAACCACTGTTCTAGAATAACCTCCCATCTGCAGGCCCTTAACTGATCACACCTGTGAAGTAACATATTCACAGGTTTCAGGGATTGGGATATGGACATCATTGGGGGCTCATTAATTCGCCTCCTGCCCTTCTCTCATCGGATCTTTATAGAAATACAGAAAGAGAAGGCACACATCGTCCTCAGAATGCTGCCTGGCACCTGGCAGTGCTGAGAAGACATCAGCTAGGATTACAGCAGCATGTCAGCACCAGCATCGGTAGTTAAGAGAAGAGGTGGTTAATGCTTACTCAGATAGAGTGGGGCCATGTGCTTCCAAGTTTAATGGGAGCCAGAGGAAGTGTTATTGGGGCTGGGTAGTGCCAGAGACATCCCTTTATGGCTTCATATCCTTATCCTTAAAAACCAGTGTTTATTGGGCACCCACCAGGTAGCACCACTTTTCATTCCTCATAATAAGACTCAGGTTACACACTTTGTTCAGGTCATTCAACTAGTGACTAGCAAAGGCAGGACTGAATTCTCTTGTGTCTGACTCAAGAGCCTGTCTGTCCTCTCTCTGGGCACCAGGATGGGGTGAACTACTGGCTCCTATGCTCTCTGATGGGCAGAACAATACCAGGCCTACCCCCACACACTCTTTCAGGGCAGAAAGCAAGGGTTGTGCCTCTCCTGTGTCCCCCACAGCCCTTGTCATTTTTCCAGGAATAGGAGAACCCAACCAGTGCACCATCAGCATCACCTGGAGGGCCAGAGCACTAGGTCCTCGGCCCCTCCCCCAGACTTCAGCAGGTCTTAATTTGCATTTCAAATAAGCACCCTGGTGACACTGTGGTCCAGGCCCACTTTGAGAACCACTGCTCCTGAGAGATCTGGAGGTAAATCCATGAGAGGAGAATAAACTGCTCAGATGTGTGGGATCAATGCTCACTGGTCTCCACAAATGCTTTCCACGTTTTTATGTCCACAGGGCTGTGGGGGCCACTTGACTGACACTGCCCAGCAGAGGGATGGGGGTGACCTCTCCATGGAACTCACAACAACTCCTTCAAGTTCCCTGCTGTCGCTCCAGGTGGCCCCATCTGCAGCCTTGGCGTTATCACAGCATCAGAAGAGGGGCCGGGTCACCTGTGCTCCCAGTCTGCAGCTAGACCAGACAATGACATACAAGGGACGAAGCCTAACAGTGCCTTTGGAAATGAGGCAGCAGGAGACAGTGGCAATTTTTTCTTTTTTTTTTTTTTTAGGAGCAAAGCTTCTTCAGGCCACCAATCCTCAACACCTCCCCCACCAAAGTCATGAACTTGCTGGGCTTCAAGGAATTTAGGAGCCAAGCTCTCAAGGGTGCTAGTGGCATTATTTAGATGTGACCCTAAGGCTGAAGGGCATGCTCACTAGCATATTTGGGAACAGCTGTTGATAAAGATGTTAAGTTTTGCTCAGGGGACCAGTTGCAATGAGGAGCATTTTATGAGAACAATACATATTGTAGACATCTGAATATATTTCCATGAGAAAATAAGGATGAAGGAAACAAAAAGATGGTATAGTGTTCTTACACAGCCGATGAATATTTAATACGCTAGGGCTTATCTTTAAGGGGGAAAAAATCCCTCTGCAATTTTACACGTGTTCTACAATAGCAATCCATATACAAAATGACAAACACCACAGCCACCCATATAAATACCATGTATTTCATTATTCCCTTACTACAGTGGCACAAAGACCAGCTGCTACGTGAAGTATCATGAAAACATAAATTACTGGTTATAAATAGCGTATTTAAAGTATGAGGCCATCCAAAACTGGCCAGTTTAACATAGGCTGCCTAGAACAAGTCTGAGGAATTCATGGGCCAGGCAGGGAAACTCAGGCAGAATATTCAGATCATAGGAGAGCAGCCAACAGAAGCTGCAAGAGGGGCTCTCCACAGAGTGAGAGGGGACAATGCAGCCTTCTCGGGGGCCCAGGGAAACAATTCTACTTTCAGTTGACCCTTGCAACCCCAAAAGGGACCGATTCACAGACTGCTTATCACCACTATTTTTAACTTCTTGGCAGACGAACCCAGTGCAATGGGAAAATCGCCCAAAGTAAATACACACTCTCATTTGATTCTTCCCCTGACAAGTAATTTTCTACTATTTTCTGTTAGAACCATTTCCAGGATAAATCGTGCTCCAGAGGCAGAACTTAAGCATGAGGATCCTCTGAAGATCATCTATCCTAGACAGGGGAGGGAAGAAAAGGCGTGTGTCTGCTCTCTGCTCTAGATGCTAGGTCCAAACAAGCCCTCGGAGAAGCTTCCCAAACTTTTCACCTTTGAGGATCCTTTGCCACTATTATTCTGCCTCCCCGAGTTTTGCTACCACACAAAATGACCTAGGCATTTATAATTATTTTTCCATGAGGCAGCTGAATATGAATAACATTTTCCGAGAATTGTGTTTATGTGGAACCTATACACACATTCTCTCCTGGAATTCTTGCCACAATCCTATGAGCTGAGGACTGCTGTTAGCCATGCTTTACATATGGGAAACAGGACCACACAGGGGAAGTACCTTGCCTGAGATCCTGGAGCTGGAAGGTAGTGCAATGAATCCAAAACTCAGATCTGTCTCCAAAACCCATACTTTTAACCACTGCACTGCACTGCTTTACCTTCTCCATGTTAATCTCTGTTAACCCAGTTCCAGACCAAAGAAAGGACTAGTCAAAGTAGTTACAAACTTATGAAGGATAAATAGATAACTTGCCTTACACTTTCCAAAACACCCAAAATAGCTTGAAGAGCCCCATTAAAGTCTTCATGGTTCCCTAGTTGTCCTAGACCTCACCTTAGGAACCACTGACCTAGAACCACCTGATACCATTGGCAATGAGACTCTTCCAGGACCGAACAAAAATAGCTAGTTAAACATATTGCCTGATGCCCTGGGAAATAAAGTTAAATCAAGTCAAAACTCTGAATGAAGTTCAAGGTTCTTCTTGAATTGGCCCTCACTATCTTTTCAAATCCATCTTCCAGAACTGTGTTACGCACGGAGTCTGAATCAATAGGTGAGAGTCCTGAGAACCCGTACTTTTAGCAAGCTCCTGGGGAGATCTTCATTGGCAGGTTGGACTGAGAAACATTTCCATCTGATCATGACTATCCACAGGCATAACTCTAATCTCCTAAGTAACTCACCATTTTCTTTATTTTCTTTTTATTGATTTTTAGAGAGGAAAGGAGAGGGAGAGAGAGAAACATCAATGATGAGAGAGAATCACTGATTGGCCACCTCCTGCATGCCCCCCATTGGAGATTGAGCTGGCCACCCGAGTATGTGCCCTAACCAGGAATCAAAAACCGGGACCTCCTGGTTCAACTCCTGAGCCATGCCAGCTGGGAGCAACTCGCCATTCTCTAGGCTCATTACCAACTCTCTCAGTTTTGTGCTTTGCTCATGACCTTCCCCCAGCCTGAAATGCATGTCTCACCCTTTCCTCCCAGGCCCAGCTCAAAGGACTCCTCTGGGAAACCTTGTCTGCTGGCTTACGTTAGACTTTGCCACGTCCCACCTGTCTCCGGGCCACCCTGCTTACATTCTGCCTTTTACCTTGGAGAGCTGTTCCCTTGTCTGACTCAGTGGACAGTAGGCTCTTTAAGAACAGGACTGGTTCTTACTAACATTCTTTGCTCACCCTGTTCTTTGTATAGGCACTGGCCATAGAAGGTTCTTAATAAGGATTAACAGGTCTAATGTGTCACTGGAGACCAGTAGTAGCCACTGTACTAGAAAAAGGCTTCTTCCCTCACCTATAAATGGGGGAAAGGAAAGGGCCAGATGAGAGGCTTGTATGGGAATTAAACAAAGAGAAAAAAGGGGTGGTTCATGTTTCCCTTACAAATGTGATCCAGAATTATTAATGGACCAATGGCTCTCAGGAACTTGTATTTACTGCGATCAAAACTTCCTGTAATGAGCTCTGACATAAAGTTTTAACATTTGCATTTGTCATCATGACCGACTAGCTCAATCACACCTGAAAGGAAGCGAATGCCTCCTGAGCCCTATGGCACCTTCCCAGACCCCAGTGATCCTCAGCCATCCAAGTCTGCATTTTCAACTTGCATCTGTTCCCTGGGGGACAGATTTTACTGGTTACCAACTAAAGTTTATGGAGCACTTACTGTGTCCCAGAAACTGCAGCCCTATGTATATGCACAATATCTAATCTTCACAGCAGCTCTCTAAGCTATTATTATCATCATTTCATAGATGAAAGCACTGAGCTCAGAGAGGTTAAATAACCTGCCTCCAGTTGCACAGATAGCAGTGCTGGAGTTTAAACTTAAATATGTCTGTCTGGCAAGTCCATGTTCTTTACTACTCCGTTAAGTTTTTTTAACAAGAGGATCTCTATGATTTTACAGAGTATATGCAATGACATCAGAATGTTAGTGGAAGAAGGAAAGGCTCTGGGTCTATGCTATAGCTGCTGGACAGAGCTCCATCCTGAGGGCTCACTTGCCAAGAGCACAGAGCTCATCAGACAAAGGTCTGAGCCTGCCTGGGACCCCTCCAGGCCCTACGAGGCCACACTCTCAGTCCTAAGAACCCTGGACTCAAGGGAACCTGGCGCCCAGGCCTCCATGAGTAGAGATGCCCAGCTGCCTCACCAGCACAGCCTCTCATCAGGTTTCACAAAATCAGAACAGCCAAGGAGACTCTCAATATCCAGGGTCTCATTCTCTCATTTTGAAGATGGGGAAACTGAGACCCATGGTAGTTAGGTGTTTGTCCAGGTCACACAGCTAATGAACCACTAAGCTGAGGCTCAACCCCATGCTTCTTGCTGTGAGTCAGGCTCGTCTTTTGCCTTTAAAAAGAAAATCAGACACACAAAAAGCAGGATCACTGCAGCAGAAAAAACAGTAAGAGCTTACATAAAGGAAAAAAGTGTCCCCCTGGCTCAATCCAACCCCAAGCGCCTGCCCTCTAGAGAGGTTGGTATGTACAAGTCATACATCATCAGACGATTTCCTAAACTCATACACATGTATACAAACACCCCCCTATTCTTTGTTTATCAAAGGTGAACACACACATTCATTTCTGAAACTTTTATCACTTAGTTGAATATATTCCCAGGTCAACTAGACATGGTTCTTTCTTATTCAGTGATACAACACTCCACAGTCAGGAGGTTGCACGATGTGTCTAAACATTCTCTTCCTGGTGGGTAGTCCAATTGTTGGGTGTGCCTTCTGCTGGCCCCCCTAGTGCCATTTAAGTAATGAACTCTTCCAACTGTAGTGGGGAAAGGGTGTCCTCTAACTCGTGTGGTCTTATGTGGATCAAAATGAAAACCTGGTCTCCTAAATGCAGTGTCTAGGGGAACACTCGGTTTTCTGAGAGTAAGTTCCATTTCCTGGCACCAGATGGCCAGCACTTTAAGTAAACCAGTCTCTGGAAATGAAGTATTTTTACTGGTTGCTTAACAACCTGCTTATTGAACAGACTGAACTTGGGCAAGCCAATGTTTCCTCATCTGTAAAATGGGCAAAGAACAGTACTTACCTTATAGAGTTGTACAACTCATAATTAAGTGAGGTAATACATAGAAAGGGCTTCGCGTGGTGCCAGGTACGTAATAGCATTTACTAAAAAGGGCTACTATTACTGTTGTTATTGAAATTACGGATGGCATTCATACAAGATCAAGAGAGTTACGGAGGTTTTCATAGGAATGTTCAGGATTTCTACGTCTTGACCACAGGTGGGGTGCCAGCGAGTTGATAAAGAGGAAGGGAACAGGGTCAGTCAGCTTAAGATGGATGTTGGTGGCTGAACATTTAAAAAACACTGAAGAGATAATCCCCGCCCAGAACACTCAGTGTTTATCATGGGCCTTCTGTGAGCTGACAGAAGGAGCTTTGATGTTTAAGTCTAGAACATTACAGCACCCACAATTAAGGCTATTTCCAGCAAAGAAGGAGGACTTGCATTTCCAAATTAAAGTTAGAGCATCCAAGTGTCCAGGAGGGGGCTTTGAGGAAAATGCAATTAGCAGAGCAGGTAAGTGAAGACTTGTGTTTTCAAAAATCTGCTTTTAGAGATATGAAGGGGTTGGCTTTTTCACCCTACATCTCTCAACATGTTTGTAATTTGTGTGGTCTGCACACTCCAGATTTTGTTTTGAAAGGGGACTTTATAAATCACTGTACTATTGCTTCAAATAATTGAACCAAGGACTAATTTGTGGCTGCACACATGTTCACCACCATGTGAAAAATACTGCTGTCAGCACCAGGCCCAGTTTCTATCACATCACTGTTCGTACATTGCAACGTGCATCTAAATGTTGCAAATCTGGAAGGGGGAAGTATAAAGAATTAAAAAATATATAAGGAAGAAAGGAGACGTGAGGGAAAGAAGGAAGACGCAGAGGGAAAAACCAAGGGAGGAAAAATAATCATCCTTCTGTTTTCTTAGCCTTAACAAAGACTTCCAAGAGTCAATGTGTTTAGAATACTCTCGTTCTCTGTTAATGGCACTAACTGAACAACAACAAAAAAGAGCAATGGACCTAATGTGTGCTTTTCAAAATCCTTTGATTCTAAATCCATTCAGCTATAAATCTGGGTTATTACTTGAAAAGCTAGATATATCCTGACTTTCCTAAAGTGATGCAAAATATTCAATCCCAGGCCAAGAAAAATCCCAAACCAACCAAGAAAAGTCAAGGAAAATTGAATACAGAAGCTTTTGACTTGAATTATTCAGGTCCAAGGAAATTAAGGCTTTCATCTTTTCTCTCTAGTTAACTTTTAGAACATTTTAAATACTTTGCCCTAAATATTTCAAAATATATTCCCAAAGTGATCAAATTCCATTTTATGAACTGAAGCGTACAGATAAATATATCAATTTTGTCTAGAATACCAATACCCATTTCTTTCATGGATATTGAAAAAAATGATAGTACTGTGTCTATTAAAATGCTTCCAAAGTATCATTGGAAAAGCTTTTCAATATTTTGATTAATTTAACTCTAAAATAAATTATCCCAAAGTGCTTCTTAAAGAAAAAAGATACTCTCTAAGAAGAAACTATCAATGAGGATACCAATTTACCAATACACACAAAGTAAATTGGACAAGAAAATCTACTTTATGAATTAGTAAACGTAGAAAACAAGCCTACATATAATTAACACCAAAAAAAGAGCACAGACTACCAAGAGACATCTGATAAATAAAAACATCAAACCAATGGCACAGTCCTTGAATTACTAACTGTATAGAATAGATAAAACTTTTAAATTAGCTTTGGATGGTATGAAAACATCTGGGGGGGCCTAACCCATATTTCATGTTTTCCCATTTTCATTCCTCATCCACACATTTTTTCCTTTGGCTCAAAGAAATCGTAAGCACACATAGGTTCTAATGTGCATGCAAACCTCAGAAACACAGTTATGTGAAATACCCACAGATTAATCCTGAACTGAAATTCAGACAGGAGGTCATCAGCCTGCAGCTCTGCCTCCTCAGAGTCCTTTCAAGCCATTCCCAATGTTTCAGCATCTCCACCTTGTGGAAAGCGAGGGCATCATTTAGCTCAGCAGGTCCCACAAGAGTGGTCCATGGACCCCTGAGGGTCTCCAAGACTCGTTCAAGGAAACCCATGAGGTCAAAACTATTTTCATAATAATACTTATCACAAGAAGTGGAGTTTTCTAGAGGTTACATGACATGTATTATGGCAACAGACGGAATGCAGGAACAGAGCTGAGAATCCATCCAGCTGCCCTCTATTAAGCCAAACATAAAAGAGATTATTCATAAAATAAAAAAAGAAGGCCAATCTTCTGTTTTTGTTTTGGGAAATTGTGTGTGTGTGTGTGTGTGTGTGTGTGTGTGTGTGTGTGTTTTCATTTCAATGTTATTTATGTTAGGATGCAATGGGTTTATTATTTTAAAAATAAATGTATTTTAAAATATTTTCTCCATTTTCAGTTCTAATATGGAAAATGTCAATATATATAATTCCTATAAATAAAAGCTCTTGAAAGTCCTCAATAATTTTTAAGAGTATTAAGGGATCCTGAGACCAAAAAGTTTGACAACCATCAATTTGACACAATGCTTGACATACAGTAGATGATCAATACGTGTGTAGCAAGTTGACTGATTAAAGGGTTTTCATTATGATTTTTAAATATACAAGAAACTCCACAGTTCAATAAATGGATATGGCCAGGAAAGGCCCTGGGATGACCATCTTCAGGTCCTCCACATCTGCTTACAATGCAATTTAAAAGAAGATGGTACAAACACAAAGTGTAGAAAAAACAATATTGCATTAAAGATAATACAATATTTGTTTTGCATTATAAGTATGGCTTATAGACATAGCAGGTAATTAAAGACAAGTAAAGTAAAGGCGGGTAGGTATTAGTACAAATAGGTTCTAATTCTAAGTGGACTTCCTTTACCCATCCTCTCCCCACTTATTTCTCACTTCAGAGAAACAATATCTTCTATGAATTCAGTTCTACTAAAGCAGTGTATGAGAATGTCATACACAGGCTAATTAAACTATGCAAACCCTGCATGCTTCAAGTGCTTAGAGCCCACAAGGTCCTGGGCTTGTCTGTGTGGATCAATTAGTTACCTCTGTTGGGTTCCATGGCCATAGTGTTCATGTGCTTCTCCCAGTTTTCCTCCGAGTAATGTCTTATTTCTCTTGGAAAATCCACTTTGGACAATTATGTCCTCCATAAAGCTTTCCTTGAATTCTCTTTCCCAGAGAAGGTTAACATTCCTTCATCTATCCTATCTCTATACTATGCACACACGTCTGTGGCAGCAAGTAGCACTTGCTATTGAAATTCTTTCTTTTCACGCTCTCCCTGAGTAGACAGGAGACTACTTGAAAGCGGCCATGTGTCGCCACCTGCATGTTCTAGTACCTGTCACAGTGCCAAAACCTGGGAGACACTTCACAAACCCACACCAATTCTAGTCAGTCATCTTACAGACACATAGGACAATTACCAGAATTAAACTAATTGCAAAATAATAATGAGGAAGCAGTGAAATTCCATATTTTTCAGCCCAGTTACAAAGCCAGGAGGTGTGTCCCAGTGATGGTGAGTTAGTCTTGCCATGCTTGAGAACAGAGAGCAGTCTGCGTGAAGAAAGCCCCCTTATAAATAAAAACATACCTCCTGGAAGAACATCTAGTTCTTTCATCCTCCTGAAAGGATACAAATTGCAAGTGACATAGGCAAGTATTGCACATGATGGATTAAAGGAAGGTAGGAACTCACAAGGCAGAAAGCAGGACCAAAGTGAAAAACAGTCAATTAGCAGAAAAGGACTGGAGAAGGGGGGAAATCTAACAAACTGGAATGTTTGTGCAACATCAAAAATGGTTGGGAAGTCATGCTCCACAGTCAATCGGAGCTTTGGTGCCACCTTGTAAGTGACATGCCCATCAGCAAGAACACACTTTCATTAGCAGAACAAAGGCAGAATTTGTTTGCCTAGGATTATCTTTGGCAAAGAAATGGGTAAAGTGGGTTGTTTCCTACTTTAAGAATATGGCCATATGGTAGGAATTAAGATGTTGCTCAGACTCTAATATGGAAGAGCTGTCTGCATACTTCCAAAGGAAGAGCCGATGCCAGTGATACCCAAAGGAAATTTGAGATTGGGTAATGACAGGCAATGTAATCTCATGAAAAGCTACAGAAAGAAAAAGTCTCTTGAAGCACGAAGAGCTTGTCCATCCTTACAACCTGACAACATAATTGGGTATGTATCCTTTCGTTAGACTTTGAAAATAGCAATTTCATTCTCATTTATTAGTCTGATTTCAAACCACCTTATTGAATGTCTCAATTATCAGAGAGTCCGAGGTCATATAACACCCAGACATTCTCCATATCTGTTTTATTTATAACTCAGTTTTCCTCATTTGAGCTAGAGTCTTAGCCCAGGGGGAAATCCCACTATGCTAGAGCTGAAAGTCACCCCAGGAGTGGACTAATCTAACCCCATCCACTTCAGGATAACTGATTCCAGACAACTCAAGTTCATTGCCTGAGGTCACACAGCCAACGACTATCAGAAACTGACAGGGCCCCAGGTCTCCTCTCCTCTAATTCAGTGCTGTTTCCATGATACCAAAGCAAAGAAGTATAGATGCTCATTTGGAAATGGGCATTTGGACAAATTGCTAGCCCCAAGCACCATTTCCTCCCTACGTAAATAAAAAGCAATGCTTTCCACCTGCCACGGCCACCCCGAAACATCCACTGCAGGTGTTTATCCCCTCAAGCCAACTGTGGGAAGACGGAAGATGGAAGACCAGCACCACCTCAAAGCAGCGGTGTTGATTGTAAAAGCTGCTTGCTATTAGATGAGCCAGGCACAGGCTGAACATGGTCCACGCAGCTGTCTAGGAGAAACGGGCCCTTTGCCTCACCTCAAAGTGTCTCCCCAAAGTGTTTGTTGATTGCAAAAGGAAAAATAGTTAAGAAGCCTGGCAGACACTACCTTAACTAGGGGGTAGAGGTTTGCATCCCCGGAAATGGGATAAACTGATGTCACGTTCCCCTGATATGATGTGCTGGGAAGGACACTTCACCTCTGTGGTCTTCCCAAAAATGCTGGCCTCCACTTAACCATGACATAACCCAAGCTTGGGGACATTCTATAAGCTACCTGACTAGTGCTCTTCACAGAGTCAAGATTGTGAAAAACAGGGGGAAACCCAAGATATGTCACAGATTGGAGGAGATTAAGGAGGCAAGAAAACTAAATGCAAAGTGAGATCCTGGATTGGATTCCGAAACAGAAAAGGGACACTAGTTCTGTGCCAACGTGAATTTCTTAGTTTTGATCATTATACTGTGGGCATATTGTGGGGGGTGTTACATTTGGGTGAACTGGTTGAGGAATGGGCAGGAGCTCTGTACTATCTTTGCGACAGTTCTGCATGTCTAAAATTATTTCAAATTAAAAAAATGTTTTAAGTCGATCATGGGTGGGCAGGAGACACAGCTGAAGACTGTCCAGTCCCTCCTCTCAACCCCTTATTAATTTTTTATTCTAATTACTTGTGTATCTAACTTAAAAATGATAATGCTTTAAGGGCAAAAACCAGGAAGAACCTTTATTACTGCTAAGAGCACCTCATCCTATGTTTTCCACAAAGTAAGTGCTCAATTAAAAAGTTGGCTACACCAAGACATAAACAACTTAAGTGTCCATTGATGGCTGAATGAATAAAGAAGTTGCGGTATAAACGGAATGGAATATTACTAAGCCATAAACAAGAGGAAGATCCTGACAAATGTGACAATATGGATGGACCTTGAGGACATTATGTTAAGTGAAATAATTCATAAAATGACAAATACTCTATGATCTCACTTATATGTGGAATCTAAAACCAAACTCATAGAAAAAGAGATGAGAGTAGTGGTTACCAGTGGCAAGAGAAGGGAGAATCTGTAGGGGAGGAGGGGACTTTGAAGAAGGTGATTAAAAGGTATAAACTTCCATGTTTAAGATAAGACACATCAGCACTAGGGATGCAATGTACAACAGGATGACTACAGTTAATATTGCTAGATGGTATATTTGAAAGCTGTTAAGAGAGTAAATCCTAAGAGTTCTCATTACAAATTAAAAACACACATTTCTTGCCCTGACCGGTTTGGCTCAGTGGATAGAGCATCAGCCTGCGGACTGAGGGGTCCCAGGTTCAATTCCGATCAGGGGCATGTACCTTGGTTGCGGGCACGTCCCCAGTGGGAAATGTGCAGGAGGCAGCTGATCGATGTTTCTCTCTCATCGATGTTTCTAACTCTCTATCTCTCTCCCTTCCTCTCTGTAAAAAATCAATAAAATATATTTTTAAAAAAAACCACATTTCTTTTCTATATCTATATGAGATGATGGATGTTAACTAAACTTATAGTGTTACAATACTAGTATATGTAAGTCAAATCATGATGCTATAACCTCACACTTACTAGTATACAGTGCTGTACACCAATTATATCAACAAAACTGGGGGGAAATGTCAGCGACATGAATGAATAAGTTACACTCAATAGCCCCATGCTGTCCTTTTCATACTTCTCCTCCTTGCATTCATGTCAGACACACATTACCTTGTCTAAACCTGCCCATCCTTGGAATTCACAGAGAAGGGGAGGGTTCCCTGGTGCTCCCACACCCCTCTGCCCTAACACAATGAGTCTTTCACCTGGGGCTGACCCGACAGAGACATCTCCTACTACAGCCCATCCCTGTGACTACAGAGCTCACAAACCCATCTCTGCACAGCTGCTGTTAGATGCACCTGCTTCCCATGGATGAGCTATACGCATTTAGCTGCATTCTATCATTTTGCCCCCAATCCCTCTTTCCACGAGTTAAACATACAAACTATCTTTGCAACCATATTTCTGTCTCTTCACAGGATCCAACACAGCACACTGCTCTCATCCACTACACGTCTAAAAAGCAAATACTGTTTAAAATGCTCTGTGCTCTTCGCCTAGATTACCCTTCATCTCCTTCTCAGTCTGAAAAGTGTTCCGGCGTCCTCCCAAACTTTGTGAGTCTTACCATCTCCTCCAAGAAGCCTTCCCCAAATACCCCTTAGCATTCCCCGAGAGAAGGCTCATCCTCCTTAGAATGAACCGCTTCCTGCCTGTGGTGCCTCTGCACCCGATACATAATTCTGCCTTAGTACTTGCAACACACTCTGTTTTAATTACCTATTTACACACCCATCGCCCTGGCTATAACCTGCACATCCCATGTGTCTGCCTCCTTATAAGGTTCCTGGGTGCTGGGAGGCAGAGAATGGGGATAAGTCATTTTCTGATTTAGCAAACATTTGTTGTATCACTGACTACATGCCAAGCACTGTCCTAGGGATACACAATAAACAGCTGTGACAAGGGCCTACCTGGTTTCTGTGCCTCAGGCTCAACAGAATCTCAACTCCTCACCACAGCCCGAGGCCTCACCAGAAACTGCTCCACAGTCACTTCCTCTCTGATCTCTTGCCACACGTACCTGGAAATGGCCCGATGGACACCCACGCTGCCACCACTCGTGTTCCTTGGGCTGCCCCCTCTCTTTTTCTACCGGAAAAACTCCTAAACATCCTTCCACACCCAGCTTTAACCTTCACCCCAGGGAAAACACAAACGCATTGCATTGCTTGGTATCCAAACCAAAGTTCTCTATGTGGCTGGCCCCTACTAGGATGTGGACAATTGCCCATTCAAGAATTGTCTGCAGAGCACAGTTTCTTTGTTGAATTTAATTATGTAACTCATCCTTGAAGCGTTCATGTGCATCTGTGCTGCCTCTTTGACTGAACTATAAGATCTTCCCTCCCACTTGCATACATGGGTCATTTAAAAGGATGTGGTCCTGCATGACTGAAGAGCAAACACCATCGGGTACAAGGAAGTGACAGCATCAGGATGACACCTGTGGGCTAGCCGCTGGTGTGCATCAGAGTCAGCTGGGAAGCTTGTGAAACATGCAGGAGCCCTAGCGCTGCCCCTGCTGATTCTGACTCAGAGGACCACAGAGAGTTCTAGAAGTCTGAGGTTTCCACCAGGTCCCTGACTCCTGCCAGTTCACTGTGCTGCTCCCCAAACATGAGAACCACTCAGTCACCCCGGGGTCTGACAAGTGCAGGTCCCCTGCTCTCCAAGCTCCCTCCCTCTGGGGTCAAAGGTCAGAGGTGATGTCCCAAGGAGTCAGTGAGAGAGAGAAAGCTCAGGGCCCCATGTGCCGGCTTCTCCCAGGACCTGGCTCCCCATCTGGGAGGCCGCGGAGAGGTGACTGCATGAAGAGAGCACACCAACTACTTATCTGCACTCTGAGAAATGCCAGCGAGTTTGAAAGGCACTTTGTCCAATTAGAAGTGTGGAGAAATATCCATCCTGCCCGTGACAGAGATGAAGTGCTGCTTTCAAAGGCGCTGGTGGCAGCCTGCCAGGCTGAAGGAGCCCGCGATTCCACACCGAGCCAGCAGTTATTAATTAGTTTTATTAATGGCAGGTCTTTAATGCAAAATGACAGAAGGAGAGAGCAACTCTCCCCGTCACTGCTCAAATACAAATTGTCCGGATTCAGGCTGTGTTGTTCCGCAACCTGTACAGGCGGCCCGCCGGGCGAGCGGGCGGGAAGACGCAGCCAGGAGCCTCTCCACACAGCACAGCCCGGGCTATTAATGGCCTGACAAGGAGGCCCGATTCCCCCCCCAAGAGGCTCCCCCGGGAAACCCAGCGCTTTTAATTATCAAGGAGAGCAGCCTGGGAGGGAGGATGGGGAGGTCTTGGGGGGACCGAGAGCAGGGGGAGAGGATGCCATGGGGACAGAAGGGCCCCTGTCACCCACACCGGCCACAGGCCTCTGCGTGGAGCTGGCGCTTCCAGAGGACAGTGTGGGGCTACTCTGCTGAGAATCAGTCTTCCACTGTCAACCCGTTTTTTATGACCATTAATCACATTTGTATTTATAAGCACTAAGACAGGATAATCAAATCTCATGCTTCAAAGCATATGTTTGTCACCACAGGCATAAAAGGAAGGAGGAAAAGCGTACAAGGCTGCACCTTTGGCGAGCGCTGCTGTTTATCTGGTCGCTTCCCTAGCAGCACCCTGGGGGCTCCAGAGAACATTCTGTGAGGAAGAAGACAGAACTGCCCTGCTGCTCGCTGTGTCAGGGCTTCTACTTCTCCCAGTGCTGGTCTGAAGGCAGGAATTTCAAGCAAGTCCCCCAACAGGCTCCCCCTCAAAGCACACCTGCCAGCCCTGAATTCCTCAAGGCCTCCCAGACCTTCCTCCTCTGGCCCAGCGAGGGAAGGTACTGACAGGCTCCGGGCCATGCCTCTCTCCCTCATGCCTTTTCTTTTAGCAGCTGGGACAGTCCCTGTGGTCCCTGCAGCTACCCTATAACCCAACCCCCAGCTGCCTATGCTTTACAGAGCTTTTCCACCCCACCCACCGTAGCAGCCTTCCTCTGGACCAGGCCAGAGATGAAGAACTTCTGGCAAGGGCCAGGTAGTGACCATTTTAGTCTTTGCAGGCTTTTCAGTCTCAACTCTGCCCTGGTGGTTTGAAGCAACCTAGACAACATGGAAGAATGGGTGTGGTTGGGCTCCAATAAAATTCTCTTTCCCAAAACTGGCAGTGTGGTAGGTTTGACCCAGGCATTGTAGTTTGCTGACTCTCACTCTAGAGCAGCAGTGCCCAATACAGGAAACCAGGGACTGATAAGTTCTGCAAAACTAGACGGGATATTTCAAAAATTCTGACAGCAAAGATACGTTTGCTTTCGCCACAATAACATGGGCTAACCAAAATCTCTTCACTGGAATTGTACCAGCTACTTGTTTTGATAACTACCTTACACTGGGATTACAAGTTGGGAAATATTCAATAATAAATAAGGTGGATGATGAAAATCTTTCAAAACATGAGGTCTATAATGGGGGGAGGGCAAGTAATAAAAGTGAGCCCACTGTTTAGCAGCAAATAGGGCATCTCAAAAGCATCTCACACTACGCGTTTCTCTAGGCCAGCGGTTCTCAACCTATGGGTCACGACCCCTTTGGCGGTCGAATGACCCTTTCACAGGGGTCGCCTAAGACCATCCTGCATATCAGATATTTACATTACGATTCATAACAGTAGCAACATTACAGTTATGAGGTAGCAACGAAAATAATTTTATGGTTGGGTCACAACATGAGGAACTGTATTTAAAGGCCCAGAAGGTTGAGAACCACGGTAGGCAATTCCCTAAAGTCGCTCAAAACACTTCTGATGAAGCAGGACATTGCCTCCTAACACGTGAGTAACTCAGGTCAGTGTGAAAAAGCCTGGCCACCCCTGTCCACATCAAGAGCTAATATTGGGGGTACTCACTGAGAAAGGAAATATTTTACCAGCCCAGCAGAACCAAAGGCACTACCAACCCTGTCTCACATTTTCTACAACAAGATAAAAATATCCACAACATTGGGGAGAAATGAGAGTGAGGAGAAAACAACAGCAAGGAGACCTGGTTCTCTGGACAACCTGCTGGGTAACAAGTGGCAATTCACTGAGTCTAAATACCACATCTTAACAGGTGACTCTACAATGTTTCTTGAATGAATGAAATCCACATCCATGATTGATGTCATAAAAAATGTAAAGATGAATATGGGACAATCTTTGCTTTCCTAGGGTTAATGGTATAATCATGAAGCCCATGAAAGGGTGAAGACAAACAACACATCTACATGCAGGCACTGTATCTGCGGATTCCCACTAGCATCCTTGGACTCTTGTCTTACAGAGGGTCTCCTCCAGCCTGCTTACCTGTTTCCCCAGCTCCTAGCAGAAGATTTAAAGGATGGTGGAAGAAGAAGCCCTATGAGGCCAGCAGCATGACAATGTACAAACAAGAAGGAGAGCTACTGCCTAAAAGGGTCTCAGACACTAAAGATAGACTACCTATAGTTATTCTCGCATTGTTTGTACTGAAAAAAAGAACTGCAAACAATGTACATATTCTTCAACAGGGATGAATAAATTAGTGTATGTCTATACTATGGGAAATTTTGCAATTCTTAACAAAAAATCAGATTTATATCCATTGACTTGAAATGAAGTCCATTATACATTTAAAAATGTATCAATTCATCACCCCAAAAGCCTGCTGAGGCAAATTCTCATGCATGTCAATAAAAAAGATTTCCTCTGTCAATTAGTACTTGGCCGAGAAAACAAAATCATCGTGTACTGCCTTAAGAATATAGGTGTGCTCAACATAAGATTGGGAAACACACACAAAAACAGCTCTGACTCCTCATGCACAAAGGGTGTTTTCCCATTACCAAAGGGATACCAATAGGTTCTCTGAAATCAAATGTTTGACAGGGTGCAAGGAGAGCATGGTATCTGGTGAAAACTAACCTAACATGACCGTTACAGAAACATCTCCTGCACAAGGTGAGGCCCACTGTCAGATATCAGAAGATGCTTCTACTAAAAACAAAGCCATAAAAGCTAACATAAAGAAGTCGGGGAAGGCCTATACATCACCCAATGGGTATACTACAGAACACTTGCACATACGCATGTTTGTGTATATGGGAGTATAATTTCATATATAATTTATATAAAGTATAAATAATTTTGTTTGCATATATGAATCCTATTTTCCCACTGGTTTCCTTTAAAAAAAACACACAAATTCCTGATTGATCTTCAATAGTTCATTACAAACAACATAGTTTTGAGATGCTCAGCCTTTCGGCAGAGAAATTAATAGTCTATACACAAAGACTAAATGCAGCAGGGAGATATTTTGTCTATTTCAGCTTTCATCTGAAAAGCAGTGTTGTCTAGTGGGAAGAACTCCATCTTTAGAGCTGAAGAGACCTTTGCTGAAATGCCGGCCCCACCTCTGTGGCTCTGGGCAAAGCTCTGAGCCTCTGTTTCCTCATCTAAAAATAGGCACCACAATAGCACCCCTTCTTCCCCCCCCCCACCCCCCCGCACAGCCCTCATGCAGGATGGAAACCCACACATGAAGCATCTTGGAAGGACTCTCAGCACAGAGCGCACAGTAACTGTTACCCACATCATTATTTCACAAATTGATATTTCTTAAAGGAAAGCACATCCATACCACCATCGTTCTCATCATAGCAAAGAGAATAAAAATCACTTCTGATCAAGGGCACACCTCATAGCTGTGAGTGAAAAGTAGAATGGGAAGAGGACACCCCCAGGCAGCCCCTTTCTCGTTCACTGAGATGTGTCCTAGGATATTAAAAGGCTGGCTACTGTATTTCTTAGGCTGTGTCCAAGCCTTTGTAAACAAAACCAGTGCTTCTCAGATGAATATGTTGTCAGCCTTTAAAATATTCATCTGCCCCTTCTATTCTTCCTTCTAGCAGAATTGAGAGAGTGGCTGCTTATCTGGGCTCTCTCCAGACATTAGAAACAGTGAAGTGGCGCTCGGGCAGACATTCCACAAACACTAACCCAAGGACAAAACCCAGTGGCCCGAGTACAACTTTGTTCATCAAGGGAGCTTCAACAAGACCCAAGGCACCAATGGGCTCATCCAGGAACCTGCTTCCCCATATTCTGTAGTCTTGCATCTGTTCCACAAACCTGGTGGCAATGAGAATATTTAAAAATCAAGTCTGCTGAGTGCTATCAGGTCTGAATGCCAAATACCATTGCCATTCAAGCTTCACTTCTCCCAGAACGGGCTGCCCAGAATGAAGATTACAACCGCTGTCGGACTCAAGCTGAACCCTGTTTAATGGTGCACAGGTACTTAGGTTGATAGCCAAGGGATATGTGCAGCTCTCGGGGGGCCGCTCTCCATGGAGCATGTTGTGTGCAAACAGAGGTCATGTCAGCATGTGTCGTCCTCAACCAGCACGTTGCTATTAAGTAAGTGCTAACGTGCAGTTTCAGCAATGGTGATTTATTGAGGAGGGTGGTGTGAATAATGCAGAAGACTTGACCATTGGCCTTTAATTCCTCTCATTTAGACAGGCTGCTCTTCACCGTAAGACAGTCATTCTGTAAATTAATGTGTTTTATTTTAAAAGTGATGTGTTGTACTGGCTCCTGCTTAAGGGCATATTACTCCGGATTGCCGGTTTTCTAACCAGGCTACAAGGGATCCAGCCCACTGCACCCGGGGTAGAAGAGAAAATTTAAATGGGCCACAAAAGAAGATAACATTTACCTTCCCTATCTGAGGCCCACAGGTTCACCACAATAAGGCATACCTGCTACAAAATATGGGGAACCACGCACAGTAACTGGGGCCTTGTCTGTAGCTCAGCACTGGGCCCAGCCTCATCTACCTGGAAGCACCCCAAATACAGGTGGCTCTTTACTTCTCTGAGATCCAAAGCCAATCAGGCAGTGAGTCAGTCTATTGCTTTTCCTTGGTTAACACTCAACAAGATTTAGGGAAGGAATGAATGACTGATGCACATGCTTACCATTTCACATCCAAACCCACCATGTTCCCATCCACAGGATGTGCTTTGGTGAGCAGAGACTAAGTCCACCTCCCAGCTCTGTAACTCTGGCTATCAGAGAGCTCCAGCAAGCCCCTTTGAATCTCAGAGTGCATGTTTTCTAATCCGTAAAAGAGCGCTAACATGGGGCTGTTGTGATGTCAAACAGAAGATTTACCCGTGGCAGTGACTGGCAAATGGAACAGTGTTTGTAAATATCAGTTGTTGATATTATCATCTTATAACGCCTTGGCATTGAAACCTTCAACAACTCTCAACTACCAAGAGATAATAACAACCAAATCCCCAGCCCAGAGATCAAGACCCACCCCAGCCCATGTTCTCTCTCCCACCTTCTATCTTCCTCCCTCCCAATACGAATTATCGATTCCAACCATTATGTTCTCATTAATTCTTGAACACATTATACAACTCCCAATCCTTATACTTTAGTTCACATCACCCTGAAATACTCATGTCTTCGTCTCAACTCAGCCTATCTAAGTTCTATCCATTCATAAGCCAATAATATATTTTTGGGACCTATTATGTGCTTGCTCCACAGGATAGGAACAAGACCCAGGCTGGCTACTGACTGAATACAACCCCTCCTAGACACAGTTAATGGTGCTGGGTAGGGTGAGGGTCACATGACCCAATCTGAGCCAATAGGCATGTTTTTAAGGATGCATATAGGTCCAGGGGAGAGGAAGTTACATAAGCTTATTAATTCCCATGTTTTTGGTAGTCTAAGTCCGGTTTGTCTCATGTCAACTCCAAAGAATGTGAGCAATAGCAATATTAATAGCATTTCATTTGAATGTAAAGAAACATTATGTTAATTACTATACAGATACATATCTTTTAATGTCCACCTTTACAGTTATAGACGTGATGAGATTCAGAGTGGTTCAATAATTTTCCCCAAGGTCACACACGTAGTGATGGTGCCAAATGTCAAGACCCCCAGCTTAATGCTCCATTTCCACCATATGCCGCCTGCAGACATTAACCCTAGAGGATGGCTTTGGGAGCGTGGAGGAAAGTTTGCTGGCGGTACAGTGACCCCATTTTCAAGAACTTGATTGGAAGGGGCTCCACAGAAATTTACTATAGCCAGGAGGTGTGAACCTTTACAAACCGCACCTCTCACTGCCCTTCACTCACTCTTGTAGGGAGACCAAGACTCATAATGAACGGCCCGTGGGAAGTGCCCTTAAGTTCAGCAGGAACCAATGAGAGCACTCATGAAATTCCTTCAAGTCCTAGAGCAGAAGGTAAATGGAAGACCTTCCAGAGATGTGTGACTCTGGGTCCTTCCAAAGTTCCCAGAGAAGAAAAAAAAATGCACATGTCAGAAGTAGGGGGAATAGGAACAAACCAACATA
Source organism: Myotis yumanensis (assembly GCF_028538775.1). Classification (NCBI taxonomy): domain Eukaryota; kingdom Metazoa; phylum Chordata; class Mammalia; order Chiroptera; family Vespertilionidae; genus Myotis; species Myotis yumanensis. The sequence continues at coordinate 54,708,149 of NW_027223752.1, read as the reverse complement.
TATTTCTTGTATCGACTTTAAATGTGTAATAATTTTTAGACCATATTCCACATAAATGATTTCATAGAAAAAGAAACTCACTGTTTATTTTTTCATTGTATTTTTGAACTAACCATTGGGCATTTCAATGTTGTTAAAAGGGTTTGCTCAACATTATTTCATCATGACCTAAGGTATGGAGGTTATTAGGGACTACAGAGTATTTGTCGAAAGCACAGGTAGTGCCACACTGCCTGGGTTTGTATCCCAGTTATATAAAGTTTTCAACTGTATATCTCTCTAAGTTACAATTTCTACATCTGTAACACAGGGATAATAGCAGGGCCGTTCTTGTCCAAGTGCTGTGAGAATTAAATAAGATAGTACAAATAAAATGCTTAGCACTGTGCCTGCCAAAAAATGTTAGCTTTTTTGTTGTTACAAATAGTAATATTGTTAATGTTATTTTCATGTCATCAATTATTAGTTTTTGTAAAGCAGTGATTTCCTTGGGGTCTACAGAGGTACAGAAGTGGGTTTACACCATCCCGAAGTGACCTCAGGTTGTTTTATAATTTTTTTCTGCTTTCTGTAGTTCTTTTGACTCTAAGATTTCAGGCTGTGAGTCACTACAGCTGTCAGCCTGCATATTATTTACATTCTGCCTCCAATTTACAATATAGCCGAGCTTGTGAGAAACACGCATGAAACAAGATTCATACCATTAAGCTTTGCAGTAACTCTCTTGGCCACTAGAGGTCTACCCTTCATTCATGGGTTCACTGCTCTGTTGGGCTTCCCAGAGGTCCGCTGGTCTACCCAGAATTCCATGTTATAACAAGCCAAACCACATTAAGTAATGCAACTATTTCCTTAACTTGGTATTCAGAGATCTCCACTAAGGGGTTCCTACCTACATTTCTAACCTCCTATTCACTATGTACCATATACAAACTGTCACTCCCAAACAAGTACATAATTTCATTGTTTTCCAAATGGTTCTTAGGACTCTTCATTTCTATGCCTTTACAAATACTGTTTACCCCCACTTATAAGCAACACACACACACACACATACACACAAACACACACACACACTCCCCAATGATCTTTCCATCTATCTAAATTCTTTTCATCCTTCCATGACTGGTCCAAAGTCCCATTCTTCATGAAGCATTTTCTGCATTTCAAATTACTGACAATAGAGCCCCTCCTTTGAACTCCCTGAACTTTAGGTCTATGCCAATAACTAGCCAATGAGTCCCAGCCTATTTGTGACACAGCTCACATTATTACTTCGTACCTCTCTTTAAACCAGGACATATGGATGCTTTGCCTGTCCAACTAGACTGTAAGCTCCTGAAGCCACATATGCCTTTCTATCCCACATGAGTGTCCAAGAACAATAAAAGCAATGTATGCCATTCATTGAGCACCTGATATGTGCCAATCACATTGCTGGTCACTCCATAATCTTGATTAATAAGCCCATTAAGATGGATATTTCCATTCCCTTCGTAGAAATTGAGTCTTAAGGATGTAAAATTACTTGGCCAACCTCATTGCAGGTAATCCAAAAGCCAGAATTAAAAACCAGATCTGGTCATAGCCAAGCGGCTCAGTTGGTTGGAGCATTGTCTCATACACAGAAAGGTTGTGGGTTTGATTCCCTGTCAGGGAACATAACTGAGATCATGGGTTCAATCCCCCGTTGGGGTCGGAGTGCAGACAGGAAGTAACCAATAGATAGATGTTTCTCTCTCTCTCTGTCCTTCTCTCTCTCCATTTCCTGCTCCCGCTCTCTCTCCCTTCCTCTCTCTCTAAAAATCAATAAAAAACATATCCTCAGGATTTAAAAAAACAAAACTGATCTGCCCCTGAGGATGATGTAATTTTGCTCCATTAAAATCATATGTATTTAGCATTGCATATAGTTCCTCCTTGGTAAATATTTATGAGTTGCTTAAATAGATAAGAAGCAGTTTGTATCATATATCTGCAACATTACAGGATCAGCCAACCAGTGGCATGTGCCCCAGTCCTCAGAACCTGTGTGACAACCTAGGCAGTTCAGCAGTCCACCCCACAAGCCAGGGATGCTTGAAGACTGGTCACCTCCTCCTCCAGCTGGGGTGGCTCTGCAGGGCACTATGCCTGCCCCGTCCCGCCCTGGCCCATTACAGGTCATAAGGATCTAATGATCTTCTAGATGAGAAGTGGGGAGGAGAGTCACAGAGCAGTTACACAAGCAGCACACAAGGCGATTACCAGAGAGGACATGGGGCTGACATGCACATTCCCCCTTCTAGTAGCTTTACAACTCTGATAGCTAATGATTCAGTTCACCAAAATATTATGAAATACGTCGCAAACAACTGGATCTCATTTCAAACAGCATAAATTAACAAATTGCACATGTGCACACAGCATCTGGCAACCTAATAATTAAGATATTTTAAAAAGTCACCTAATGGCACCAAAGTCAGGATAATGGGATAATTGTGACAGTGTTTAAAGAAATTTAAAGACACATAATCCAGTCGCCCATGTGGGGCAGCAAACGGAAGGCTGCTTTCTCGTAGTCGCTTTGAGCACCGTGTTTGGATTAGCACGGTGTGAAAAGCAGCAACTGCTGTTATGTAACTAAACCCTGCATATACAGTTGTCAGTCTGGGTAAATTTAACTCTGCAGGTTTAAGGCAGAGCCTGCTTGCCAGAGCAGAACTTAGGAAACAACGAAAATTTAAAGATACATTGCCCCGTGGACCACAGGAGCTGCCCAGACAGCCAGGTGGAGAAGGCTGGCGCGGCTTGCCTGCGCCATACCAGAGCAGTAGCCCCCCTAATAGGTGGTTTGAAAACAATGAGTACTGACAAGAGCATGGTTGTTCAATTACAAAGCTGTCTGCATTCCCCCTCTCCCTACATGGCAGGAAAGGCACTTAGGGGGCCTCATGTCCTTCGGAAGGAAAGGCGCTGAAACCTAGAATCAGGGGGAGGCTTTAATAATAGGCTGCTTGACAATGAGAACAAAGTGGGCCCCCGTCCCCAGGAGAGGGCTCCACCATTCCCAGGGCCAGGCGAAGCCTGCCAGGAGAGAGCTGCGGCCTGGGTTCCGGGGCGGCCCCTGCACTGCTGGTCCTGTGTCTCAGGAGGAGCCCCCTCACCTCCCTGTGCTTCTCTCAGGTTTGCCACCTGCAAAATAAGGGACAGGGGCTAGTGCTCCAGGATGCCCTTGCAATTCTCTCATTTTTCCCCGTAGTTTTATCGGTGGATCTTTATTCGTTATGAGCAAGGACTAACTCTGCGGGGAACCTCTCATTCTAAACTGAGCTATGTCATGTGAGGCTAAGAGAAGGACATTCACTGGGAACTGTCAAGATGTCAGAACCTATAAATCCACTGGACCATGTTTCCAACCCTCTTCACTCCCTAGCAGAACTCATTATGAAGCAGGCTTGTCCTGGACTGCATCCAGAAAGGCTTGGTGAAGTCAGTCTCGACAAGGAGGTGTCTACTCATAAGATGTTCTCCCCAGGCCTATCTCAAGACCTTACGGGAAAGGGTACGCCCAGGGAAGAGCCCTTCACCACATCTGAAGACAAGCTACCCCAGTAAGTTCAAGGGAGGCTTAGGGCTGCGATGAGTTGTCTGTTGTCTGTTTTGTGTGATGTGAGGGACATAGCTTAGGATAGATTGGAAGAGAAGCTGAAAAGGCCCAGCATTGAGATTTTCCACCCTTTTGTCCATGCAACGGGCCAGATTACACAGGGCAAGTACAGAACTCACCTCAAGCACAGAATTTCAAGGGTGCCAAAAACATCAGTCATCAAGACAAATAATATTTTAATACAATACTTTTAAAGTTAATGTCAATGCACAAAAATCTTATGAGCAAAATATCAAAATTTTAAATAGAACAGCAGTCTAGTAATGACCAGATTCCTTTAAGAGAGGTCTGCCCTGGCCAGTGTTGCTCAGTTGGTTGGGCATTGTCCCGGACACCAAAGGGATTCCCAGTCAGGGCACATGCTTGGGTTTCAGGCTCAATCTCCGGTACCGGAGGCAGCCAGTTGATGTTTCTCTCTCTCTCTCTCTCCTTCTCCCTTCATCTCTCTCTAAAATCAATAAAAAACACTTTTTTTAAAAAAAGGTCTGATTTTTGTGAGATAAGCCATTATAACATTTTCAGATCCCATTTTAAAAGTAGATCCGCGTAAATAACCAGGGGAAATTACTGCTGATGACCTGTCCACATTCTCATCCCTGTCTCAGCCACATCTGATGATGGGTATGCGAGAATGAGCAATAGAGCTATGGAGTCATGCTGGTGGGATATGCCAACGAGAGACTATCTGGCTTCTATCTGCTAAGACCAGACTGAGCAGCAATTCTCAGGATGACTCTGGGAATGTCTGTGTCCTAGAAGGAAATATTATCCTTTTTTTTTAGTTTAGACTAATAATTCTTTAAAGTAATTACTAGTCAAGTACTGCTTAAGCTTTGCCCTGCATTATAGTTTCCTCTGAAAGGGAAAGAGGACTGTATATGCTACTGCGTGTTTATTTTGTGGAAGTGCGGTCCTCATGGTGCCACTCTTGCTCCAAAACCTCAGGGTTCCTGAATCCCCTGCAAACTTAACCTCAAACTCCAAAGCCCCCAGATTGAGAGCCTTCCTCTCCACACGAATGCTTACGATTCTGTTTTCTTTCCTTCCCCACCCTGGCTTCCCAGCCTTCCTGCCTGTGCTGAGGCTGTTCTCCCAGAAACGCCCTCCTCCCACCTGCCCCAACCCATCGCTCCTTGTCTAAATCTTGTATCCATGCCTCCAGTCCCAGTTCTATAGCTGCCTCCAAGAATCCTCTGAGCTCGGCGAGGTGCTACCTTAAGAGACAAATTAATGCTAGTAAGAAAGAGCTACAAGTAGCTTTTGTATTTCGGTTTAAGCCCAAATTAACAAAGCTTTAATTTACCACAAACCCCTAGTTGTTAAAGCATACGGGTTCCTCCTTCTCTACTCTCTGAGCGGCACCACCAGTGGGAGAAACGAAAAGGAAAAAAGAGAAAAAGAAAGCTCCCTTTCCTCCTGGAACAAAATGGGTATTCACTAAAAGGGTAAATAAATACATCCAACTTCTAGGAAAGAGAAAGTATGGAAAAGAGGGCCACTGAATGGCCCCAGGTGCAGACACAAGACGATCTTCTCTGGAGCCTGAAGAATGCACAGGCAGAAGCACAAGCCACTCCAGGCCCGAGCAGGGGAGGGACGAGACTTCCCATTTCTCCTCCTGAGGCAGAACTACAGTCCGGCTCTCCCGGGCCTGTGCCGCCTGCCCAGCCACATTGATTCCCACAGCTAAGGGCCTGGTGTGCGAAGCCTCATCTTCCTGAGCCGAGCAATTCAAAACCACCTTAGTCACACAGGTAGGAGGCGAAAGTACATTCCAAGCAAACTCCTGGACTGAGGTTGAGTTTATCAAACCAATTACACCGAGATGTTCTGGGAAGGGGGGGAAACGTAATCACATATGACAGGGATTATCAAAACTGCTTACACAGTAAATCAGGACACCGATAACAGGCTGACAACGGCATGTACCTGACGGAGGAATTTCAGGCGCAGATTCCCCCGGCTTGTACAACAGAAATAACAACAGGGAACAAGCTGTGCGGGCAGTCACCTGGGCGCCTGGGGTTGGTGGGGCGGGAGAGGAGAGTGAGGAAGCAGGGTGTGGGGGAGCCAAGGAGCCTCCCTCCCCCTGAAAGGCCCACCTCCAGACCTTGTTTTGCAGGAAGCCATTTCTCCTCACACTGTTCAAAAACATTTTAATGGGTCCTGACCTTGGACACCACAGAAACACAGCACTAAGTCAAAGGGGTCTTCGGGGAGCAGGAGGAGACAGACAGAAGTCAGAGTGGTGCCCTGCGGTGAGGACCGGAGGCCATCAGAGCTCCAGGTGCCAGAAGAGTCAGGGAAGAGGCCCTCTGCACGGGGTCTGGGGTGAGCTGACTTTCTGGGGAGGGGCCTCGCAAGGCAAGTAGGGCTCCTCAAAGTACACAAGTGCCAAGCATGCTGGGAAGGCCTCTCTTCTTCTTGGACCCTAACCCCTCAGGTGTTTAGAGGGCCACCCAGAGTTGGCCAAGACAGAGTGGGGTCATGGTGTATCCCAAACAAAACAGTAATAAATTAACCTTGGGGAGCACAGAGTCACCGCAGGATCTGTGGGGCCCAGAGCGAAAGCAGGAGAGAGAGCTAATGAATCACTGACAGACAGGACACCGAAATAGAGGCCCTCCACAAAGCAGCTGCCCTGGCAAAGGGAGTAAGTACCTGCGTTTCAAAGGAGGGGCCTGGTGCTCCTCTGGGCATCACTGGGCTCTGTTTTCTGCTCACAATGTGGCGCCTTGAAACACCCTAAAGCGTTTGCCTGACTCGGGTACAGACTTAAACTTTATCAACGCCCACCCGAGACAGCAGTGATTTGCATCAAGTTCAATGCTGTCCTTTTGGCAGTTGTTGCACTTAATTGAGTGAAAAAAGCTGTCAGTCTAAAGCCCCAGTCCCAAGGTAAATTCACTCTGAACTAACCATCTGCCAGGGCTGCTCCCAGGGCAGTCAACACTTTACCATCCAGAGGACTGGATTCACTTCCTCATAATTAGATCATTCCTGAATTAAATTGACGGTCCCAGGGAAAAAAAAATGCAAAGTGTGTTTTGAGACCAGAAAGCAGAAGCTGACTTGTTTTAACAAATGCAAGAGACTATTTTTTTTTTCACTGCGATAGAGCGGCACAGTTAATGATTTTTCTAAATTAGGCCATTATTATCTTCCATGCCACCCTCATCATTTACATTCAGGGGTTTTCGTTTTGAAAGTTGAGGCACTTCCTTGGAGGCACCCCACATAAACTCAAAAGATGGATAGCTACTGTTTTCTGATCCCGGTACCCAAACAAGGTCAGACCAGGTTTTCTGACCCAGGTGCCCAAGCAAGGTCAGACCAAGCCTATGAAATGATGTGAATATGAAGTCTCTGTGGATTTGTTGGAACATCCATGAGCCCGCTGCTTATTCAAAATAAAGGGAAAGAATGACAGACGGTTTCTTGTATCTCATGTTAGCCATGGTGGTTAGAAAGGCTGGGGGTAGGGGAGGCAGGTAAAACAATCCACTAAGAGATAAACCCGGAACCAGGCCCCCAAAGCAATGCATTCAGGCTGCCAGCAGAAAGCAGGGAAGAACTGGAACAGGGACGGGTGGGATTCTGAAGGTTCCTCTGCAAACATGATTTCATTCCCTCCCAGTAATTGGGTGATTTGCCTCCAGTCAGGCTCAGTCCCATGGGTACTTCACTGCACACGGTTTTCTCAAACACTGCACATTAACTCAAATGTTCCCAGGAAATATCCCTGAATTAACTAAAAGTGTTTAGTAACTCTTTCTATTTTCTTCAGAAGTTTACACACCACTTGCTGATGAGACAGAGAAACTGAAAGAAGTGAGCCACTGTAACATGGCCTCCTCCAGCCCTGGGCCAGAAGCGCTTAAATGTACCTCAAAATAACAGACGTGATAGAATATTATGGAAGGTTCTATAAAATAAGCAGCTCTAAAATTATTTAAATGGGTAAAAAAAGAAAAAAAATAGAATGCGACCCACTCACTTTTGCCAGAATATCCAGATTAGACATTTCAATGCCCACTTTTGCAGGGATGTGAAGGGTGAGGTAAGAAAAAGGAAGATGGACAGAGACAACCAAATAACCATTTGGCCCTCATACCATCCCGGACTAAATAGAACCTAAGAGATAACAGTTTATAATATTTCTCAAACTTGCCTGATTTTTATAGCTGCCTGGGGTATTTCATGAAAACATAGGGTGTTTAGGTCCTTCTTCTAGAGATGTAAATTTAGGAGGTCTGGCCTGGGCCTCACTAATCTATTCTTTTACACAAATTTACCAGAGGCCAAAACTTAGGATAAAACACGGAGGCCAGAGCAAAGCAAACATATCAGAGCCAGAAAAATACATTTCAAAACAACAACAAAAAGTTTGAGTCAGAAAAGGAGTGGTCTCATGATGCAACAATGGCCTGGGGGCTGGGGGAGCACAGCCCCACATATAACACCCTGGGGAGGGGACCAGGAGCTGCGATGCTACCACCCTCCCGCATCCTCGCTTGGCCAGAAGCTAGAATAGAGATTCTTATTAAAACAATCCTCCTTAAAAAGCTGCCCCCTTCATGAAAGAAACACTAGAAAAACTCTACCACTTGTGCAGGGACATGGAAAAGCAACTTGCCACCTACCTAGAAGTCCAGGTGGGGAAATAAAAGTATCCTGTAAGAAGTTAAAATCCTAAACCTATGCGAATATATCCAGGTTCTAATTTATATTCCTCTAGTGCTGCAGGACATTGACCCTTCCACAACTCAAGACAGACATAATTCCCTGCGTGAAAAAAAAACACCCTAATAAAGTTGAAGTCACAATCAAAAATTACAGTCACATAACCTGAAACTAACATTATATTCAATGTCAATTGCAATTGATGGAAAAATTACAGTCATATATGGGAAAGATCCACTATGCATAAGATAAAAATAACAAAAAATAGCGCCATAAGAACTTGACATAATAGAATATTATGAAAGGTTCTATAAAATAAGCAACTCTAAAATTATTCAAGTGGGTAAAAAAAGAAAAAAATGGATAAATAATGCAGTTACAGGACATAATGACAAAAATAGATAAATTTGAAAAAAAATGTCTTAAAGGACAGATATTAATCTTTTACAATTAAAAACTCAAAGGGTGTGAGATAAAAGAATGTATTTGGTAAGTTTCCATTCATATGAAATTCAGTGAAAGGCAAAACTAAACTAAGATGATGAAGTCAGAAGAGCATTAGTTTTGGGAAGGTCTTGCCAGGAGAGCAGGCAATGTTCTTGATCTTGAACAGGGTGATGGTTACACGAGTGTATTCACATGTAAAGCCATCATTACTTCATTGCATGTATGTTAAGCCACCATTTTAAAAGCTCAATGGGTTGTTTAAATAGTAAACTAGAGAAGATTAGTGAACTCGAGGAAATTGTCAAGAATGTTGAACAGAGAAACAGATAAAAGATAGGAAAGAGAAGAGAAATGAGACTATCTCTCATACATCCAAAGGAGGTTCAGAAAGTGAGACTGAGAAAAGAGACAGTGTTTGAGGATTTTCCGAAATGAAAGCAAGCATGAGTTATCAGAATGAATATGCACACCAAGTCCTAAGCAGAATAAATACATAAATCCATGCCCAAACCTATCACAGAACACCGAAGAAAGAGACCATCTTAACACTCCGGTGTGGGGTGAATTTCCCGCCAAAATATAAGATGGCGCGGGCAATTATTTAGGTTTCCCTCGCAAAATCAGGGATTTTTATGATACCTATTACCCCAATGGGTATGAAACGGTTCGCATACGCAGGTAGGTATCTTTGTGAACGGCAAACAAACAAATATTTGGTAATACGCAGTTACAATCGGCCCGAGTTTACACGTTTCCCACACTCCACCGCAAATCTATATGAACCGAGTTAAGATGGCTCCCGCGGAGTACGTGCAATTCACGCGAGCCGACTTAACTCGTTTCCCCCACTCCAAGTGTTAAAAGCAACCAGGAGGACAAATCACCTATAAAGGAACAATGATGTTGCTGACAGCAAACTTATCACTGCCCAGTCTATGCCTTCTATTGGTAAGAGGCCACCCCAAGCTGTTGACAATGTGGAAAATGAGTTTCATTTGAAATGATTGCAGAAAGAACTTTTTTTTTTTTTTCAGAAAGGCCTTCCACGTTAAATGCATCCTTTGTTCATGCCGTCATCAGGTTTTTACTGAGCACCTACTCTGTGCCAGTCTGGCTAAGGAAATTCCCTGCTCTCAGAGAGCTCAAAACTCCCAATTCATGTTTTGAGTGTTGCTTTGGCTGAAATACAGGGACTCTGGAAGGCAAAAGCAAAGACGTCTAACCCAGGGAAAGCTTCCACGAAGAAGCAAATCCAAGCTGAGATCCGTCAGATGAATGGGATTGGCAAACGAGGACTGTGAACTCTGTGAGAGCAGGGGCTTGTCTGTCTGTGCACTACGGTATAAATGCTGAATGAAGGAATGAATGAATGAGTGGATAAACCAATGGAGTAGCTTGAACACACGAAAGCATGTGGAAGAGAGGAAGCATAGCATGTGTAAGCCCCAAAGTTCAGCATGGCTAGAAAACAGAGCATTAATGGGGAAAATGGGGGATGAGCAGGACAGGTGGAAGAGGAGACTGCAAAACTAGACAAAGGCCAATTTATGCATTTTATTCTAAGTGGGATGGTTTAGATATATTAGATTTACATGTGCAAAAATCATGTGGGTCCTAGTGTCAATGTCAGAGACCTTAGTGAAAGATTAAGTTTCTCACCAGTAATATAATGAGCAGCAATCCAATCTCCACCCAAAAGAGCTTGAAAAAGAGAGAGAGAAGAAGGGAAATGAGGGGGGAGAGAGAGAGAGAGAGACAGAGACTCCATGTGAGCAGGTCTAAGAAATAAACATAAAACCCTGGCTACCCAAATCCTGCAGTGGGTATGTTTTCCGATCAGCCCTGAGGCTTATGGCGAAGATAAAATAGGAAAGGAATATGTCCCCAGCTCCAGCTGAACATTCTGTTCCGCTTTTCAATCTAAAAACTTCAATGTGCTGGTTGGCACCGTTGCTGTTCTCATGTTGTCTGCCCTACACTGGTCCAAACCCTCCCCCGAAATATCAACATGTCACATGTGAGCCCAGGCAAGGGCTACTAACTTTTGTGAAGTTTGAGTTTTCCCCTTCTTGCATGAACGCTAAAGCAGAGAAGGGTCTAGGATACCGACTATGGCTTTCCTGGTGCAGGCAGCTTCTAGAAAGGGGGCAGCAAGCCCCGAAGAGCCTGGCTGAATAAAAGCACGCCCCAGTCAATGTCAAATTCAGCAACGTCTCTGTTGGCAGCTCCTGTTCAGGCTGCAAAGCACTGGTGGAGCTGGGAGGTTCTGAGGACAGTTCATCCTTGCGTGCATGGGCCCTGCCACGTGGCAGACCGGCATCTTAACTTTCGTGCCCACACCACACACATCTGCCAAGTTGCGATCGCAGGTTGCTCTCGGCAATCCGATAAAGTTACTCATCAGAACAGCACGCAGGAGTTCCTCCAGCAAGATTGGCGTTTCATTTGGTCTAGTCAGACGGAAGTCAGCCCAGGCAGCGAGGAGGAGAGTTCAGTCTCCAGGGGCTCTGGCAGGACCATCTCAGGCCCAGGAAGGGCAACGGGATACCTAAGGAATGAAAGGAAAACCTGCAACCGGAAGGATGAAGAAGCTGCCACAGGAACAGCCAGAGGACAAGAGAAAGTTTTTTTAAAAAAACAAAACACACACAAAAAACAGTCTCTAGGGGCGGCTGTGGTCAGCTGACTTGGCTGAACACTGCACAATTCAAGGAGCTCCATTCGCCTAGCTTGCAACCTCTGCAGATGGAGAGGAGCAGAAACAGAGATGCAAAGGGACCCCAGGGGACCAGGGCTGTTATCTATTTATTTACTTATTTATTTTTGTTAATCCTCACCCGAGGATATTTTTCCATTGATTTTTAGAGAGAGTGGAAGGGAGAGACAGAGAGAAACATCAATTAGTTGCCTCCTGCATGAGCCCTGACCAGAGCCCAGGCGGGAAGGAGCCTGCAACCAAGGTATGTGCCCTTGACCAGAATCAAACTCGGGATCCTTTGGTCCAAAGGCCAAACCAGCTAGGGGCGGGGCTGTTATCTAGACTCATGTGTCACAGCTAGGGGAAGGGGCCAGGGAGCTGTGGTAGTTGGTGTGGTACAATGTTCTGAATCTGACAGACCAACTCTTCTAGGCCTTAGTCTTCTCATCTGCAATATGGGATCATAATGTTAAGGACTGCCCAGTTCAGTGGGCCCAGTGCCTGGAGCACAGTAGGAGCTCAGAACTACTATGAATTACAATCAAGTCAAACATGAACTCCAGGATAACTGTTCTTGCAAATTCAT